>NC_135655.1:34605964-35239216 GCF_964188315.1 Podarcis muralis
ATAAAGGAAGAAAAGGAGATTGCAGAGAAACTGAATTAATTTTTTGCATCTCTCACTGTAGAAGATGGGCAGATGTGCCTGAACTAACTTTCAGAGGAAGGAAGTCTGAGGTTAGGGTTAATGGTAAACAAGAGCCAAAGTTCAAAACCTCATTGACAAATTAAAAACTGACAAATCACCAGATCCAGATGGTATCTGCCCAAGAGTTCTTTAAGAACTCAAATGTGAAATTACTGTTGACTTGTTTACCTAACTCATGATTAACAGTAGTCACAGCTTGTCTGGGTTACATAATGAGTAGCCTTAATGAGTTGAAAAACAGCAGCAAAAACTTCTGATCTCCTTGCAGCTGTGCTAGAAGAAGAAGAGAGTGCTTGTTCTTGCCTGTGCCTCAGCTTCACTTCCAAAAATTGCTAAAGTATGTCTTATGAAGCTCCTTAAATTCATTTGTTGCAAATCTCATCCAGGCAATTCGTTCCAATGCCTCCAGTGCTCAAGTGAGAAACTTCTGGCCTGTGGCCCTAATTAGGCCTGCCAGGGGTTCCTATTTGGCCCACAAGGCTTTCTGCCCAAGCCCTACCCACTGGCCCCACATCAGGTGTGAGGCAAGTACAGCTGCTACTACAAATGAAAAACTGACAGTGCACTCCCAATTATTTGTTTGAAAGCCAGGCTTGCAAGCAGTGCCTTTTTAATCTAGTGCAAAACACAAGCTCTGGTGGGATTGGCTACACTTAGGAGCAGCTGGCTGGAGTTCCCCGAGTGCAACCAGTCTTTGCCACAGGCATGTCTTGCTTTTGGTGCCAAATGCAAGTCCTGCTTTCGGCTGGGAAACTGGCACAAAATCATTATTGTGCAACCATGTCTGGCATCATGTGCCCCCTCCATGGGAGGTTTGGAGGGAGGCAATACAGGAATGAGCCTTTTTAGTGGTGGCCACCCCATGGAATATTCTCCCTACTCTCCCTAGGGAGGCATGCCTGGCATCATCTTTATCTAGTTTTAAGTGCCAGGCAAAGACTTTTCTTTCTCCCCAGACATGTGGGATACTGTGACCTCTTTTAGTGGGTGGAGGGCTTATAGTCCTGCCTTTTCGTTTAACTGTATTTTTCGAGTCTTTTGTTTGAATTGCTGTTTTTAAATGATTTTAACTAAAGTTGCTATGAGTTACCTTTTTAAGAATAACACTAACACTACGCCTACTCCTGCTACAGAACTAGCAACCCCTTGCCACCCTGCCCATGCTGGAGATTGCTACAGTGGCGTAGCGTGGGGGGTGCAGGGGGGGCCGGCCGCACCGGGCGCAACATCTGGGGTTAGGGCAAATCCACAGGTTAGGGGGCGCAAATCCACGGGTTAGGGGGCGCAAATCCACGGGTTAGGGGGCGCCTTGCCCCGGGTGCTGACAACCCACGCTACGCCACTGGATTGCTATCCAAAATTTCCAGGCACTATCCTCCACTATTACACACTGGTGGTGTGGTCTCACCAGCAAATGTAAACTTTCCCTCTCTTATACCAGTGCAGGGATGCCAAGGGCACCTGCTTATGGTTTGGGCAGAAGCTCAAGTGTTAATGAAATCTCTGCCATGGTTCAGTGGGGCGTTGTTGCTCTGACTTTGCATTGTTCGTGCTTATTTTGATTTCAAGTGTGAAATGGAGCCTGTGCAGATAGTTTGGGGCATGTCTGTTTTTAGGGAGGAGGGGAAGATGGAAAGAACTAAAGCAGAGGAAGCAACAGTGGCACATCCATCCTTATGAAAGAGAAGATGACAGAAAATTCAGCAACGGAGCAGCATTAACAATACACCTAAACAATATAACAACTACAGTGGTACCTCAGTTTTCGAACGTTCCAGAACGTTCTGGTCTTCCGGAACAGATTACGTTCAAAAACTGAGGTACCACTGTAGTTGTTATATTGATATTAATATCAATAAAAAGTCTTCTATCTAATCAGTTCCAGAGCTCCAGGACAGATTGGGCACATTTGTGATGTGTCCCAGTTACAGACTCACCCCCTTGTTAAAAAAAGGGCTCTGGGGTAGATTTTGTGAATACATTGCAATTTTGATTTTTTTTTTTAAATGTAGTATTTTGAGTTCTTAAACTTGCAAAGATGGCTACTTCCCTTTAACACTATAAATCCAACTGAGCTGACCCCTGAGGAAGAAGAAAATGCTAACTATAACTTATCTAAAGCAGCTTTGCCTATACAATGGTATTATGACTGGAAATCACCCTATACACCAAGACTGGAAAGAAAAGCTTTATTCAGATTTTCTTTACAGAATCTTATAGCAGTATATCTTCAATAATTTACAACAATTTACTTTCTTTTTAAAACACTATTTTTAAGAACTGAGCCAGCCTTTAAAGAATGTTCTCTACACTGAAAAATTTGGGGTACATAAAAGCAACTATGGTAACTTCTCAATATTCCTCATGTCAGCAAATGTAAGTAACACAACCATGAAAAGGAATTTGTAAGTAGCTATAAATAAGTTAGTGATTGTTATTTCAGTTTTATGGATAGGAAATGTAGCTAGACTCTGTAAAGAAAGCTGACCATAGAATGGGAAGTTTGTTCTCATTAAAATTGTTATATAATTTCTTATTAAACTTCTAAAAACTTGCATTGTTACAATATTTGAAATAGCTCTTCAAGTTTAACCCTACACTAAGCCAAAGCAGAGAGAGATTTTATCCAAAGGAAAACATTTCAAAAACATACAAGGGTTTACACCTGACGTAGGATGTCACAAAATTCCTATATGTTTTCCTGTATTATGAAAATATATACAGTTTGATAATATACAAATTTATGGCTCATTTTAAAGACATGCACAACCAATAACTCAGGGTACACTAATTCCAGCTCATAACTGAAAATGTTTGGCTGGCACTGCAGACATTTTTTGTACCACAACCCCTTGCTCTCAAACAAGAAATTATTATTATTATTATTATTATTATTATTATTATTATTATTATTAAAATTTGTATACTACCCTTCATCTGAAGATCACAGGGCTGTTCACAATGTAAAAATACAAAATAAGAACAGAAAATATATATTAAAACAAACAAAAGCCCAATAACCCCCCTCCCACAAGCACATTTAATTGGGCATGGAATGTTAATCAGCCCACAGGCCTACTTATAGAGAAAAGTTTTTGCCTGGCACCTAAAGATATGTAAGGAAGGCTCCAGGCAAGATTCCCTCAGGAAAGCATTCCAGAGTTGGGGAGCCACTGCAGAAAAGCTCCCTTCTTGTGTTGCCACCCTCTGGACCTCTCATGGAGGAGGCACATTAAGAAGGGCCTCAGATGATGATTGCAGGGTCTGGGTTGGTTCATATGGGCAGAGGTGGTCCTTGAGGTATGGCGGACCTGAGCCATTTAAGGCTTTATGGGTCCAAACCAGCACTTTGATTTGGGCTTGGAAACTAACCACCAGTGCAGTCTAGCCAGGGTTGGTGTTATATGCTCAAACCGTCTTGCCCTGGTGAGCAACCTGGCTGCTGAATTCTGCACTAGCTCTCTGAATTTTCTTCAGAGGCAGCCCTACATATAATGGCTTGTAGGAATCTTAACCTAGAGCTTGCGAGAGCATGGACGGTAAAAAGTTAGGCTATCCCTGTCCAGATAGAGGCACAGCTGGGCTGCCACCCGAAGCTGACGGAAGTCATTCCGCACTACTGAGACCCCCTGAGCCTCAAGCAACAGCAAAGGACCCAAAAGTACCCTCAAGCGATTTACCTGCTCCTTTAGAGAAAGTGCAATCCCATGAAGAGCAGGCAACCTCCCATCTATCCAGTCTAAGGAACCACCCACTAACAGTGCCTTAGTCTTATCTGGCTAAGTTTGTACCTGAGGTTCAGTTTCTTAGTTCTCATCCAGTCCATTACTGAGGGAAGACAATGGTCCAGTACTTCTTTAAACTCCAAATCTTTGTTCTGATCTTGGAGCAAAAATTTAAAAAATATCTCCCTGTAAGATAAAGGAAGTCTCCCTGCAATCTGTAGGCAGGCCTCTTCATGAAGCAAAGTGAAGCAATCTGCTCTTAAAGGCAGATCCCAGAGGTGAGGCCATCATCCTCTTGCCAATTGCCCATTTGCATATCTAGTAAGGCTTCCTTTCTACTGAAAATAAAACATGGCAGATATCCCAAATTGCTTTCCAAGCAGACTTGTTGAGACTTGTTATTTATTCTTTGTATGATTCATTCATTTGGATGATTTCTTCTGGATTAAGCGGATCCAGGTGCATAATTTTTTTAAAAAATCTATAGCTTTATATTAACGAATGCTCTTTGTTTTAACAAGGCATACAACAAACTAAGGTTAGTGTATCTTTATTTTTTAAAAATAATAATTAAGGAAACCAGCCCAAACTTTGTAGCATTGTTGCTGCATTGGAAAGAAAACAAGAGTAAAAGTCATTGCATCTCTACTGGTGATTACGATAGTAACATTACTGTAAAAAACACACACACACAAAACAACCCAAGCAAGCAAAAACTTTGTTCATGGCTGTCAGAAGAAATCCTAACAGAAACCACACATTTGCTATATCCATTACGAGTGTAAAGAATTGCTTTGAAATGCATGGTCCAGCTGTTATACACTCTCTAGTTCTTTATCAATTTCTAGAACAGTTTCCCTCTAGTGCTGAGAAGCCTTTGCATCAGTAAAGGTGGCAATAAGAGAATACCTCTTATGGAGGTATTTGTTAGTAAGTTGGCAGTCTTATATAGACTTGGGTAGAACCACAAATCATTCCTAAGTCAAAGCACAGGAAATATGAATTGACTGCAGCCCCTGAAATATTTTTACACCCACTATGGTCTGAGCTGATATTCCTGAGAAGTTCTGTTTTAGATTTCTAAACTTAACCGCGTATGGCGTGAAGTCTGGAAATAGATGCTTGCTATCCACCACTGTGGCCTGGTCCACATACCACATGAAACTATTGTTTAAAACAAACAATGGTATAATGTGAATGAGGGGACTGAAAAAGTACAAAAGCTCCTCCCTCAGTCCTCCTGACAAAGCAAGCCAGAGCCAACCTTGTCATGTCAACTGAATGAACCACAAATGGAAACTAAGGTTTATTCTTGGCACCCCACTCATGGTTTGTCTGTACTCTGCAAGAAACAAAATGTAAGTGAGTTTAACATGACAAATCAGATTCTGACTTGTTTCGTCTGTAGAACAGAAACAGCAATAAAAGGAGCGTGGTAGGGTGCCACAAAAACTCCTTCTTGTTCACATTAAACCACAGTTTAAACCACAGTTGTTTCAAGGATGTTTTACTGTGACATGTGAACTGGACTAGTAACTATGGATTAAGGAAAAGCAGGGATTAAGGCAGCTGGACCCAGGTGTTTCACCATGGCAACCTGTCAAAGAAGAAAGCTGCTGGACTGCTGTGCTGCTCAGTATGGATCAGATGACACAGGCTGGCCAATAGCATTCCATCTAGGCCAGGGGTCCTCAAACTTTTTAAACAGGGGGCCAGTTCACTGTCCCTCAGACACTGTTGGAGGCTGGACTACAGTTTGAAAAAAATATGAACGAATTCCTATGCACACTGCACATATTTTATTTGTGGTGCACACAAAAACAGGAAAAACAATACAATACTTTTGAATTTATAATCACATGAAATGCTTTTTTACAAAACCTTTTCCCCTCGGCCCATAACCTTTGGATCGTGGTATTCCAGCAAGTTTGAGAGCTGCCAAATCTGTAAGCCACTTGCACCAAAACTGTCAAGAACTGAGGCTTCCCATTCATTAGAAACTCAAAGCTACAAAAATGTGCTCATTATGTGTGCAACTGAATAATCATACAAACATTTTTTTAAAAAAACAACAACAACAACAACAACAAAGCTCCAAATTAAAATCCATCCTATTCAGCTCCCCAAACCTTTTCTTGGAGCCAGGGCGGTAAAGCGGAGCCACCCAGCCTGTTCCACCCCAATGCATGGCTGAGCGCCCCAGAACGACAGCGAGTGCCGCCTCAGGGCGAAAAGCCTCGAGTGGAGAAGCCCCGATGTGGGTCTGGGACCGGCGATCCCTGGAGCTGCCAAGCGCCTGGCCTGGCCCCAGGGGAGCCCCTGTTGCAGTCAGGGCAGCCGAGAGCCCGGAGCCACCGGCGGGCACCGAGACTCACTCTCCTGGTGGCGAAGAAGAAGACAGTGAGCAGCGTGAGCCAGGTGCGAGGACGATGAGCAGCCCTGTACAGAATACCCTGTAAAGATTCCAGGGTTCTGCAATTGCCGGGCGAGCCGGGTTCAGGACCCTGGCGGACCAGATCTGGCCCACGGACCGTAGTTTGAGGACCCCTGATCTAGGCCTATAAAGCTTCCGAATCTGACCTGCCTCACCGATCTGAAAAACTAACAACTCAGGAACAAATGGGAACTGCTCTTGAGTTGCTCTTCTCCACTTGCCTGCTTTGCCCCAGATCACCAGCCCCAGCATTCCTTCATGGCAAATTATACAAATTGTGCAAAAAGTGGACCTGCAAATTAGCTGTGACACAAGCTCATCCTGTTTTAATGTGGATTTCTAACATGTAGCTTAATAATATATAATACCAAAGAAACCCAGCCTCAGACGTATACAGCTGGATAATGACCTTTGTTTTCCCTTTAACGCTTAATGAGAAGCAGCCATGACCACACCAGCATTCATGGCTGATTTAAAGCAGCCCCAAGAGTGCTGTTCCTGTCAAGCATGGGGGACAGCTGCATATCCCTGGAATTGATGCTGGCATGACAATTGGGGGAAAGTACATATTGGTTCAGGAGGGACCAATCCCTGGTCATGAACCCCAGTCCAGAGGTGCAGGCCAGGCAGCACCAAAGGGGTGGGGCTTGGGAGAGATAGGTAGGTCAAATGAATGAATGAATGAATGCCTCTGACTTCTGGACCAATGACCGAATGCTTGTTTGCTAGGCATTCTGCCGCTAAGAGTATTTTGGGTGATATTTTTACTATCTCAATTTTTTAAAAATAGAAAATATACATCCTATGAAAATATATGTTGTCAAAGGGCCCATCCCTTTCAGATCTGTCATATTGAATCTCAGTTATATAGGAAAACATTTTTCATACATATACCCAATCTTTTGTATACACTTTAATGGCACTGACGCTGTAGCTTGGTTACTAATAAGTGTGATAAAATTGTAACTATTCATGAGGGTGCGTGCTAAAAAGAAAATCAACAAACAGAAAAGGAAAGTCATTAGTTTTAAGAACCAACAAATAAATTAAACCTTGCCTAAGATGTATTGATTTTCTGTGGTCTTGCCTATAGAATAATGTCAAGCATGCCTGACAATCCATTAGATTCAGCATGCAAAATCTACTTACAATTATTTGTGCCCCGAAAGATATACGAGCATCAGATCTAATTCAGATTTTAGCTGCACTAGAGTAAATCAGAAATATTTTCATGGAGCTCCTTGGACTTGCATCAGTGTCTGAGAGATCACAATTCAGATATTTTTAAAAATGAGAAGTGGAGTTCAGTAAGGCATGAAGTAGGTTGAAGTGATTAAGAAAGTCTATAGTTCACACAAAACAAATTGTTTCTAACTTGCTGTGTTGTCAAACTCAAAGCATATTGTCACAATGCTATACAGGTTTGGTGAGATATTATGCAATAACATAATAAATTGTAGGAAAACAGGAAAAATGTAATAGAACAAACCATACACAATAATACAAATAAGTAACATAAATAATTGTTCATACGCTCTAAGGTTTCAGAGCTGAAGCTTTGAAGCACAAACCAGAGATGTGTAAATAAGTCTGGTTCGGGTCTCAAATCCAAATCCCAGAATCCGTTTTCTGTTCTGGGGGAAATAGGAGCTGGCCTGGCGCAAGACTGTCTAAGGTGGCTGACACATTGGCACCTATCCTCCCATTTCATGTACAGAATCTGATCAGACTGGCCATTGATTTTTACTTTGAAACTTGGGATGGGCCAGAACCTTCAGCTGGACTAGCCAAAGGAGCACAGGGCAGAAACACTGTCATCCAGCATGTTTTCAACATACCCTCTCTCCCAGCACCTGCCACCTGAGATTGCTCAGACTAGAACCACAGAATTGTAGAGTTGGAAGAAACCACATGGGTCACCGTGTCCAATCCCTGCAATGCACAATCCTTTTGAGGAATGTGAAATATAAGTATTACTTTTAGAAGATACACAATATAATTTACACCACAACAGTTTGTGTAACAGGGCTGTTATATTTGTACAGTGGTACCTATGGTTATGTACTTAATTTGTTCCGGAGGTCCATTCTTAACCTGAAACTGTTCTTAACTTGAAGCACCACTTTAGCTAATGGGGCCTCCCGCTGCTGCTGTTGCCGCGCCACTGGAGCACGATTTATGTTCTCATCCTGAAGCTAGCGGAGTCTGTAACCTGAAGCGTATGTAACCTGAAGCGTATGTAACCCGAGGTACCACTGTATGCATTTTAACCTGATACTTCATTACTGGTCCATTAGCAACCATAAAGGTGTAGGACCTTCTTCACCGACTGGGGTGATGGAATAAAAACTTGCCCGCAATATCTTTGCTTACTTTTATTTAAAAATAATAATCAAACAGCTGCAAAACACCCCTTCTCACCACCTTTCCTCAACAGTATTCCCTAACAGTATTTTATAACAGTACACACTACACCACTTGATCAACTTAAATACAGTTTTCAAATAATTAATTACCCTATCACATTGCTGCTTTGGTGCAGTAGGTAAACTGCCCCCTGCTAATTAGTTAAATTGTTAAGATACCTCAGATATGCTGAATTGTCAAAAGCTCACAGATGTGCCACCATGCAGGTTATAATTAAAAACACACTCCACTGAGTAGCACCATTGACCACATTAATATCAAGAAAACCCAACAACAGGCATCATAAAATGTGAGGCTATGTCTCAGGGTGGCAACCTCAGTTAGGTGCAATGTAACAGTAATAATAATAACGTTAATATGTGACACTTTTATTATTGCCTTGCAGATTAGGGTCTAAGGCAAAAACCACCTTGGGAGCTTGTAGTTAAGGTGAGATTCAAACCAAGAACATCTTCACATTTCATGCTTAGCCGCTATGATATGTCAGCCCTTTTAATACACTGAAGGGCCAAAACGATGTTCTCTTCGCTATTATCAATACTTTACTTAGGTTTCCATGCTTAAATACCGCAATATTCAGTATAGGATTTCTCCCACTAAATAGATTGCTAATTCTGCAAAAATCTATCAGTACAACCAAACATGACAGCCAGATTAAGGAACCAGGATGTGAAACAGATAGGGGGCAAGTGGGAGAGCCTTGGACAATATTGAAAAATATCAGATACTAAAACTGTGTACAAGTAGGGGTAATTTTATGAGCAACAGTTAACAGCAATGAAGGAACTGAAAGGAGAAAAATAGGGTGGGAAAATTAATGGATATGCAGCAAAGTAAGGTATATCTAGAATGCCACAGAGTGTTGGGTTGGGAAGTCCATAGAGAAATTCTGTATGATGGAAAATGTATGGTATGTAAATAGAAAAATGGAAAATGCATAAATAATATTTTAATGAATAGATTGGCTGTAGCTGCAGCATAGGGGGGAAAGGGACATGGGAAGAAGGTAAACATTAGTAGTCTCTTCTTATGAGATTTTCCTGCTTGTGCAAAAGAGGTAGCAGGTAAATTGATGCAACCTATAGTAATGAGAGGTGTTTTGGGGGGGGGGGAGGTTAGGATGTATGCCTGTGTCTCTCCTAATTTCTGGACCGAGCAAGGATTCAAATAGCCAGGCCAGCTTCTTGGTGTGGGCTGTTAAGGTAACAAAGGAAGTTGCTCTGTGCCAGAGGAAGGGGGTCCCCCCCTCCCTTAACTGGCTGGTAGGTAGGAGGTCAAAAGCCGGAGCTGAGGTTTGTGAGGGCTAGAAGCTAGAAGTAGGTGGTAGGCTGATGCCTGTGATGGAGAGACAGGCTTGATTTCTCCTGGAACCCAAGGCTGAGTCTATGAGAGAAAGAAGACTTTCTTGGGGTGTTAATGCTGCAAGCCCCTTGTGTCAGTTTGTATATGTGTGTAAATAAATCATATATTTCTCCACTGATTCTGAGGAAATTGACCCCTGGGTCAACTCCTGGAACTCCTGGAATCTCATCCTGCTCAGAGATTGGGGTGGTGTGCAATAAATAATATGTTTAAGAGGGAGGAGTCCAAAGTTGGCTTCCTTTTCAGCTGTGTGTACAACCTACAGGCTTGAGCTACAAACCAGTCCTCAGATTTTGGATTTGTTTTACTGCACCTATCCAAGTGAATTACCTATATGCAAGCACATCTGCTTGGGAATCAGCATTCCAGCTTGCCATTTCAAGCAGCAAGCTTGCACAGAACATTGTTCTTTGTGAAATCTGTCTAGAAATCAAGCAACACTGCAGGGAAGCTAGTACAACTTTAATGAGTTACTGACTTCTCCACCACAATACCAGGAATGAGAGCTCAAGTGAGTTCTAGTATGCCACTTGGCACATCTCAGGAAACAACAGCTAAAATATATCCAGAGAAGACAAGACAGGGGTGTTGTTGTTTGTAACCAAAGAACGAAGCATTTAAAAATCTCCCCCCCCTTTCTTAGAATCATAGAATCATAGAATCATAGAGTTGGAAGAGACCACAAGGGCCATCGAGTCCAACCCCCTGCCAAGCAGGAAACACCATCAGAGCACTCCTGACATATGGTTGTCAAGCCTCTGCTTAAAGACCTCCAAAGAAGGAGACTCCACCACACTCCTTGGCAGCAAATTCCACTGTCGAACAGCTCTTACTGTCAGGAAGTTCTTCCTAATGTTTAGGTGGAATCTTCTTTCTTGTAGTTTGGATCCATTGCTCCGTGTCCGCTTCTCTGGAGCAGCAGAAAACAGCCTTTCTCCCTCCTCTATGTGACATCCTTTTATATATTTGAACATGGCTATCATATCACCCCTTAACCTCCTCTTCTCCAGGCTAAACATGCCCAGCTCCCTTAGCCGTTCCTCATAAGGCATCATTTCCAGGCCTTTGACCATTTTGGTTGCCCTCCTTTTTTTGTTTATGCTTACAAATTGCGAAAAAAGCAACAAGAATGCCCAGAGCCCCCCAAATACGGCAATAAATAAAGAAGACGAGGCACTCAATCTGAACTAACTTCAGAGAATATTGTCACCAACAACACTATCAAAATTATTTTGAAACTCAGACTCCCGACATGTGGTGCTGTGACAAATTGAGAATGTAAAACAATTTCATACCTTGGAACTACAGTGACAAAACACAAACAAAGTTTCTGGGTGTACGTTTGTATGACAATAAATGAATCAATTGGAGGCAAATATTAAAAGAGTTATTTGCTAATGGGCACTATGCCAGGGTTACTCATGCAACACTGCCTGCAGAATTCCTAAACTGAGTTCAGAAGATACAGATCGATGCACCTGCAAAGAGAGTCTATATCAATCTCCATTTCATTCATTAGCTTCCACTCTGAGCTGGTTGGCTGCTAGTTAACTCTTTAATGTGGGAGAAACTGTCAGTGTAAAGGCCACTGGGGCGCGCACACTTCCCTGCTGTACTTGACCTGTCGATATTTCTTGGAGCATACTGTTTAAACTGGTAAGGCTAATGACAAAATGGAGACCTGTGGGGTTTGGGAGACTTTTGCAGCTTTATAATGGCTTATGGTAAACATTAGATGATTCATCCTCATACTGTCACTGTGCTTGTGGTGTCCTGCATATTAGTGAAGGCCTTAGATGGTACAATTTAAATTATTCTGCCCAGACATCATGGATGGGTGAAATTATGTTAAACTGAGATATGGGCACATTGAGATATCAAGGAACAAAATCTGTGACAACTGACGTTAGGCTCATGATTAAAGTGTCCTAGGTATTATTGAAGGCATAAGCAAAATAAAATCACATGCAATTTAACTTCAAGTTACTCCGCAAAAGTCCATTGCTATGTAGCACATTATATAAGAGTAATGGCATGAACTACTCCAGGCATTTGTGCAAAGTACAAATACAAGCTCTAACTCATAAAGGCATAATTACTAAAACAAACCACCAGGACTTGAGGGCTTTGGTTATTTTCTTTATACAAATATTTAATTTACTAATTTCCCATGCCTTGGTATTGAATAAAATAAGGTTTTTTCTCAGTAGAGCTGATCTCTCCTTCATTTAAGATTAGATGCAATATTGATATGCAAGGCTGCAAATAATGTTAATGTAAAATCCTTGAATATTTAGGACCACATCACTGTGTGCACTCGCAGCAGTTCCTCGTTCATTAGTGGACAATCAGTACTTTCCATATATTAGCTGAGCTACTTGGGATCCATTGGGGAGGGAGGAGAAGCATCACATTATTTTAATCCTCTAGCCAAATTGTTTGCAGATAAATTTTTGATAACACCTGTTTTTTTCCTCACTCTTGGCCAATGCAATCCATTGAGAATCCTGATTTCCAGAATTTCCCTGAAGAATTGTCAAACATATGTATTTGTATTTCATTACTTGCGTAATAGCCGATTTGCCAAGTTCATTTACTACTAGTTGCTCCTCAAATATCTCAGAGGAATAATTAAGGAATACTAAGAACGGAAACTGTAGTTTGGTAGGTGGGGGCTGCAGCAATTGATGAAATCCCACTCCTGATTAAGCTGCTGTCCAGAAATAAATATTCAATAACTGAAATTCTGTTTTCTTCCTTTGCTCTGTGCAACTTATCTTCAAGGAGACAGAATAATTCCCTGTTTTGTGCAACTGAGACCCAAAAACCACAGAGTGCCAGTCAAACCAATTTTAATCTGTTATATTCCTGCAAGAATGGTATTTAAGCTGAAAATTGACTGGGTAATGGACTAAGTGCTGCCTTCTGTTCTAACTGGTTACATTCCCTGGCATTACACCAAATAAAAAATCACTGCTGGAAGCTGGTGAACTGGTGGGAGATCTAATAAGAACTCCAGCCTTCCAGTCAGGAAGGAAGGAAGTAGAATTGTTTTCTTTTGACTTTCTATGCTGTACACCATTGGGAGTGAACTATAGCCCTCTTGAACATGATGAAAAACAAGCAGGCACAGTAGATAGAGCTGCCCTTTATTTACAGTGGATACAGCGCTAGATGCTGCTGCAACAGACTTTAGCTTTGGTGTAAGCACTTCAATAAAACTGCAAAACTGTTAGTGTAAACACTCTGCATTTATGGCTACCAAGTCCATATTTCTCATGCATATGGACGTTTGCAAATCACCCAAGAGATACACTCTCACACATCCCAGATAAAACCCTGGATTAGAGGTCATGAGAAATCAAGTAAGAGTGCTCATCCCTAACGTGTGGCTCCTGGAAGGATGATTGTGAAGATGGGAATATAACCCTTTTTCTTAAAAATGGCATTCCTAGTTTAACTGGACCATAGTTCTCTGAATTCAAACACCACAGAGAAGAGCAGCTTAAAACCAGAAACAAATGTTTATAAAAAGAAGAAAGGGAGGGGATAATATGCAAGCCTGAAGTTTCTGCAGGGTCATTCATCTGTCTGTTTTGGTTTCTCATTGTTTTAATCTTAAATTTAGTTCTCCAGATTTCTATATCAATTTGCAGTTTTAAAAAAGTCCTCATGAAAATTCGTCAGTATTCATTTCAATGCGAATTTATCCTGATCTACATTATCTTTGTATGCAACTCTCCCTCATGCAGTAAGTCTGCAACTTATGTGCATTTAACTTATGTGCATTCAGCTTTATGTGCTTGGCAAAAAAAAGAGAGATAAAAGTAAAAAAGGGAGTGGAAAGGGGGCATCCATCTGGGGAAAAAGACTTTGGCAATCCCACGCCCCATTGCACCCGATGTGTTTTGACTATACACAATTTTGGATTTAGGAACAATTCCGGAATGTAACCCCCATGTAAGTTGAGGGTTCGTTGTATACATATTTTTGCAAAGCATATATTTTTTTCTAATATACTTTCCTAGTTTCCCTAATATAATGCATTTTACATGTTATTTTCACAAATATATGCATTTTTAAGATAAACAGTGTATACATTTTTTGGACACATTACTTTGCGGGAGAACTGTATCGCAAAATTTGGAGAAGTCCAAATTTTGAAGGATGGCTGTGTTTTGGTGTGCATACTGTTTGGAAAGTGAAGATTAGGTAGATTTGCTTTTAAATATGAATGGAATCAAATTTATTCCCCCATCCCTATAGTACTTTAGTGTCTCTGTTTGGAGGGCTTAAACTTAAATCTAGACCTGTTTAGGACTGCCCCAAATCCCATCACTGAGTTCTTATCACTAGTAGTAGTACAGGATAGAACAAAGCTTTCTCAGCTACTGTTCTTAAGCTCTGCAATGCACTTCTCACGGAAATCCATAAATATACCCCACAAACTATAATTTTCACAAGACTTTCAGGTCTGATAAAGAGTCTAAACAGGTTTCTGCTGTGGAGTCTCACCAAAGCACGAGTAGAAATATTTCTCAAATTTTGTAAGACTGTTTTTATTTGGGGTGGTATTTGGAGGCTAAAGTTAAGCTGGTAGAGAACTGAGTTTTAAGCTTTTTTTTTTTCATTTGTTGGTTCTTCTTTTCTTAAATTTTAAAAGGAATAAGATCTGGTGTTTAATTTATTGTTATCTGGAAGATGGTTCATGTTATGAATGTGAATGAATAAATGACAAAATAAACAAAAGCAAATCTTTAGTCCTAAATAGATAGAAAAAGGATTTGACCAGCTTAATATAAAGAGGGAAATAATACACAACTAATGGACAGAGCAAAGCAACAAGGCGTTAACAAATTATTCATTGCAATAAATGCTGTCTCAAATTATGTTGTAGAAACAATTGAAGTACTGATGGCAGTCTTATGTTGCTTCAAAGTGTCTGGCACAATTGATCCACAATTATCTTTTTACTCCCTGAAGTCCCTGAGTACTAACTCACTCAACCACCTTATATTTTCTTCACAGCTCTCAAACCAATCAAATGGCATACTGAATATCCACAGCAGGAAGCTATTTTGATGGGTCCAGGAATTCTAAATTCACCACATTTTACTCCCTGATTTATATTCATTCTTAGTTGTTTATAATTATTAAACTCTTGTGTGATCATATACTCCCTAAGCTTTCAGAGAAGTGAGATGAACTTAATAGTTTAGAGTTCTTTTTACGCCTTGAAATGATATGTCTGGAATTATGAAAGATGAATCACTCAGAAACTCTTTGTTGCCAATTAATTAGAACGGGGAGGATTTTGACTACTTTTCAAGTCCTCATGATTGACCCATTTCAGTTCTAAGGATTCGTTATATTTGAGTCCTATACATGCATAGTATCCAGTAACACAGGGGAAAATCATTTATAATAAATTGTTCCTTCAACCAGCAAGCATGGTCTGTTGACATTTAATTTCAATAGTATTGCTGAATATATTCTACAGTGTTGGTGAAGATATGCAAACGGTAAATTGCACCAACACAGCGAAAATGGCACTCCGAGTAGTATCGCTTGGTTCTGTTGCCCTTTGAGTTGGCCTACAGGTATCAGGAAAGGATTGTGAATGATTGCGCCACATTTTCTATATCCCTAGTTGATTTTCTACACCTAGAATGGCACATAGTTGGAGTGTCCAGAATTTTACCTTCTATGAAACCTGATCATGATCATTTAGCTAATGTTGCAGCTCTCTTATTTAGGGTATTGCAACGCAGTACCATTTGATCGTATAAGTACTTCTTGCCTACAGATGCTGAACTTTCTCTGATAAATACAGGCGTTTCAGCAAAATTGTTGATCCGTCACTCCTGGTTCACTGGCAATTTGTCATCTAAGCAAGCCTTCCTCAATTTTGGGATCCGGCATGTTATTGGACTACGGTGACCTTTGGCAAAAATGGCTGCGCATGATGGTACTTGTAGTCCAATAACATCTGGGGACTGAAGGCTGGGAAAGGCTAACCTAAACAAAGGTTGTCAGTTCTCATCAAACGGTGTGTGTGATGACCTGTGAACTCCTATTTGTTTTATAAACACATAAAATATATTTTGAGTCATTCTGTGGCACAAGTGCTTTGTAAATCCCAAATTAATCTGTGAAAGCCTACCAGGCACGTCCAACAGGTAGATCGTGATCTACCGGTAGATCACTGGACGTCTGTGGTAGATCACTGGTAGATCACGGGCTCTCCCCAAAGAAGCTGAACAACTTTGGCTCCCCAACAACTTTGACCTGAACCCCTCAAAAAGGGAGTAGATCACTGTCAGCTTTTAACTGTGAGTAGACTGCAGTCTCTTGGGAGTTGGCCACCCCTGGATGACTGAGTGTGTATATGGCAATGCTGGCACACTTTGTGCAGGAGCAGATTAAAGCTAACATGATTTACAAAAAATACTTTAGGCTCAACCCCAAATATGGCAAGATTGTTACAATAAATTGCAATTTTCTTTGAAAATAAAATAATTTTGCCGAAATTAATTTAGTTTAGAACCGTTTTCCAGTTAGTTATGGAAAGGCAGTCCATGAACTAAATTGAGCACTGGAACTTGCGCTACTACAAGATGCAATGAATCAGGGGCGGATTCACACATTTAAAACATTGCCACAGATCAATGTGATTGCCATCACTTCCTCCTTATGAACCTGGTCAAGCCATTAGATAGGCTTCAAAGCCTCTGCTTTTGGACCCTCTTCTGATGATTATATAAATGGAAGGCATGGCCTTTTCAGTTGTGGTAGCCTACAATTGTGAAATTCCTTCCTTGTGGAACTCTGTCCTTCTTTACTCTGTCCATAGGTGGGCTGTTAAAATGTTTTTATTTAAACAGGCATTTAGAGGTTGTTCCCCCTTGCCTCATTCTTCCGTTACTGCCTTTTAGTGATGATTTTATTTATTATTGTTGTTTTGATGACCTTGTTTTATTGATTTCTATTCTATTAGTTGTACACTACTTTGAATGCACATGTGCAGATGATAAATTATCATCACCCAGCTTGGTGCCCTTTCAGAGGTATTCTCCTGAGCTGGAGAGAAGCAATAATCTCTGGTAATTCATAATATGGTGATTGATGATAACAGCTTCATTCACTGAGATTATCAAGTGACACCCTACAATTGCCACGGTATTAAAATAACATGTAAATGCACATACAGCACCAGCACAGGGGGAAGTATTAGCTTAGAGCATTAGAAAGCATTATAGGACATGCACAGGATATATGAACCATTTACTTTGGGTTAGAGCCGAACTTTCAGTGTCCCCAAACAGGTTTTCTGCTCTTTTTGAAAATGGCATAGCCACCGACTGAAATAATTAACTTCAGTGCTATGAGGTTAAAGTGCATAAACCAAACAGATATTTTGCAACATCTGGAAGTAAGAACCGAACCAGTAATTGGTCTATTTAATTTCTTATGGTTGACAGTAAGGGCGGTGAAAAGAAGTAAATTTGAAACTACGAGCTGGGTATTTTTTCAATTTTTTATTATTATTTTAAAACTAAAATGTCCTAATAGTCCCTGAAACAATGTAGAATGGGAGCAGTTTGCTTCCTGTGGGTGGGTGGGTAGGTGGGTGGGTGGTGGTGGCAATAGGGACTGACTCAGGGTTTTAAAGTGAACCATTCTATAATCTGCATTGGATAAAGTTTGTATATTTTATCCTGGTCCTCAGTTTGATAGTCATGCTGCCTCATACTTCTTTTCCACCCTTAAAGTAAGCTCACCCAGTCATGTGTTCAACTTTGTATAACATTTCCCTGTTTTAAAGGTATACTTGATTCCCTAACATGTATGAACTAGGGATTAATGTGAAATAATTCTCCAGTGCAGATATTCCACGATGGCTCAAGATCCACAGTGGTTTTCTCAATGATAAAAGCTGTTTTTAAGGAGAGTGAAGAAGCTAAAGATAGGAGCAATAGCTTCTTAGGGAAATGCTTAATGAGACATTTTGGATGTTGTTGGGTTTTTTTGTACAGAAGAAGAATCAGCTGGCACTAAGCACATTTAACAAGAACCAAAGTTAATAACCTAAATGTTTTCACTGCTCTAAAGTGAAGTGCATGGTTTGTTTAACTGCATCTTAAAGAGGTTTCTTTAAAAAAAATCATAAAAGAAAATATGTATGCAACAAAATACCTTTTACTGTTTCATAACAGTAAAAGGTATTTGGTTCTTAGGTGATTTATTTTGTGAAAAAGCCGGGGCGGGGGGGGGGGGAGCAAAGAACTTGGGGCACACGCAAAAGTACCTTCTCATCAAAGGTTGTCTATTGTTTCATGAATCACATGTGATGGATAAGATTTATGAATTAGAATCTGTGTCAAAAGATTTACAACACACTATATTAGTTATGACATCTTCTTGTCTGTGAGCATAAACTTTCAACAAAATATCTATATCATCATCACAGGAGCATGGCCAACCCAATTCCTTCATTTCACTGCAGCACACCCAACCCCTGTCACAAGATTTGATGAATTCTTGAAGGAATGGGCTTCAGATCAATTAAAATAAACACCACAAGCTGATTTATCAAATCTTTTCTGAATGCTCTCAGAAAAATGTCAAAAATCTGATCCATTGATAGAGAAAAGTCAGAGAATTGTGGCAGCCTATGGGATCACAAGACCTTTTCAAAACTATCATAAATCACCACAGAAAACAAATGGGGCTCCGTATGATAAGATTTTTTCTGACAGCTTTGCCTCAACAAGACATATATGAGATAAATGGATACTTTCGCTTGTTCTCAATTGCCAGTTTACAAAGTTCCAAGTTGTCAAGTTATAAAATACACCACATCCAAAATAATATACTTTTTTGGTTAAACAACAGCATGATTTAAAATGCCCCAACTTCAATTTTTTCATTGTAAGATACATTGCACACTTACAAGTGCCCTTGCTTTTTAAAAAATGTATTTTTGTATATATAACATAAATTCATTGTTCTACCTCATACGGTATTGAAAAATGATGAAATCTGTTTCTCTTTTATAGTTATGAAAACTATTTTAGAGTTCTGTTGTGAGGCATAAACCAGTTACAGTCTGATATTTCAAATCATCGCCTGCTAGTTACATGTTGATGAATACCCTGAAAAAAAAATAAACAGAAGCCTAACCTATTATTCTAATTATACCTAGGAATAAACAAATCCCTCTCCTAATAAGGTTATGCAAATTGAGGGGAAATGCAGACAGTTTCAATTTTTTTTGTTTAATTTTCTATTACTTTGGCAGCCACACAATGTCAGCAATCATTCAGCTAGTATTTTTGAATAATGTAGGCAACCC
This sequence comes from Podarcis muralis, assembly GCF_964188315.1. NCBI lineage: Eukaryota > Metazoa > Chordata > Lepidosauria > Squamata > Lacertidae > Podarcis > Podarcis muralis. Next base: position 34,625,349 of record NC_135655.1, read on the forward strand.
CCTTTTTCTTATGCAGCAAAAAAAAACAACAAAAAAAACCAACTTTTGTGAAAGATCCAGAATGGATCCTCATATTTCCAATGGTGGGGCATGTGTACAAGCTTATGCCCGCTTTTTCTGCAGATAAGGTGGGGAATGATGGCCGTGGTTTGGGAGATGTCTATTTCATGCCTATCTAGCGCAAGCTGTCAGTTTGCACATTCAGTTCAGAGGAAAGAAATGGCAGATAGAGATGATGGCACTGAGTTGAAGCAGTCATTCGCTGCAGACCCATGAAAGCAGTTCATTAGCTGCAGACAAAATTTTAGCACAATAACCAGGTTTGCCATAGTATTCTGGAGTATTAGTATTAGGCATTAAATAAATATATTTTCAAAAGCCACAAAAGGGCTATCCCCAAGCGCAAGCTCACAACTTGGACATTTACTGGCTGGAGGAACCTGTGGGTATGTTGGGTTTGTGACTACAGCCATGGATTTTTTCCTCAATTCAGGCACAACCCACCCAGAATCTGTGGAAATGGGTAGAGGAAAACCCTGCACCCATTCTCTAATAATAGCTACATGTTAGCAAAGGTGCAAACAATCAGCTGCAACTTCACTCTTGAAAACCATGGATCTGACAGCAACTGTAAATGGTAAGTGCAGAAAGGCCCTAAATTTGTTGACAGTTACTACTATTAGGACAAACCGCAAGAGACTTGTGGCACCTTAAAGGCTAACAAATTTATTCTGGCATAAGCTATAGACCACAGACCACTTCAGCTGTGAAATCTTAGGCCATGATAAATTAGTTAGTCTTTAAGAAGTCATCAGCATCAGTTCGTCATTTAAGGTGTGTTTTAACCTAGCCTCCATGTAGGAGTGCAGTAGGGGAGGACATCTGCTATGTCAAACAAACAAACAAACAAACAAACAAACAAACAAACAAACAAACTCTGGGCAATGCAATCGCATACAGTGGTACCTCTAGATGCGAACGGGATCCATTCCAGAGCCCCGTTCGCATCTAGAAGCAAACGTAACCAGTGATGGCACGTCTGTGCACGCGTGCGTTGCTTTTCGCCGCTTCTGCGATTGCGCACAGCGTCATTTTGAGCGTCTGCGCATGCGCAAGTGGCAAAACCCTGAAGTAACACGCTCCGTTACTTCCAGGTTGCCGCGGAGTGTAACTCGAACACGCTCATCCTGAAGCACATTCAACCCAAGGTATGACTGTACATGTAAACTCTGAAGTAATCCCCACCATTCGTGGATAGCATGGTGGGGCAGAGGTGCTTATCTAACTTCATAGCAGGTGAGTTGCTGCTACTTACTGGAAGTGGAAGGGGTGAGGTGGTGGGGAGGGTGGCATGGTGCAGACGCACCTGCAGGAGTGCTGGATTGGCTCTGCTGGTGTGTTTGCAGTGCACCAACCTTGCTACTGCCTTGTCCCTCTCTCTCTGGGTAAGCAGCAGTGAGCAACCTGCCGGGAGGTGAGGTAAGCACCTCCATACCATCATGGCATCCACAACTGATATCCCCACTGAGTTGAACTGACTGGGAAAATACTGTCAAATAATGATCAAGTATCATTGAAGCATTAACAGTGTATGCACAATGAAGATTAAAACCTTCCAACAGATTTTATGATAATTGCAAAAGCCACCCATGAGCTGGATCTTAACCTGGTGCTGAAGAAACTCCTGGAAGGAGCACAAAACCAGGAATAACTGTTAAGTATCATGCCAAACTGAAAGATAAATTATTTGGCAGTTGCAAACTTTTATCACCATGCCCACCATATAGTTCAAAGTGTTCTGGATGAAGTGGCCTCTCCCTTCTCCAACTGCCACCACAGGGATACTCAAGAACAACATTGCCCTGAGGTGGGTGGGTAGGGAGAAAGAGATAGTGAGAACCAGGTGTGCAGGATTTTCTGGGCCCAGCTCACAGTATGTGGATTGACCCCTCTGGTATATGTACAAAAGGAGGCCCATAGTTACATACAATTTGCAAATTTGAGCCCTCTTTTTCAGATGAGGGTGAAGAGTCCAAAAATAAATCAGGAGCAACACACAAGCAATAAGATGTCTGACAGAGAAAATGTCAAGAGGTAACACTTCCACATATTTGCATTTTCATGCTTTAAAAGTCTTGCTCTAATTAGCTGCTGCCTGTCCCACAGCAGTTAAAGCCCTGCGCTCCTGCAGTAACACCTCTAAACCATGCAAAAAATTCAAATATTTCATAAGTAGTCATTCTATAGGTCTGCCATCAAGTGATGTTAGGCTAGTAAATACTGTGAACTACAGCTCTGTAGGACCCCAGGTATTCCTGCTTCCTGCTGTCCAAAAAACTCCCTCATCAATCACAGCTCTGACTTTGCTCATTGGCTAAAAACAGTGAAAGGTGGGAGTAGGCAGGCTTGCTCATACCACAGAAATCACTTAGAAGCTTGCATGCCCATTTTGCTTTGGTTTTTTCCCCCCCCCCTTTCTAGGAGAGAGAAATGCTTTTTGAAAAGAAATAAAGCTTAAGATTTGGGAGTCCCTGCCATAGCTGTCAACTTACAGATTTGAAAATAAGGGACCAGCAGCCTCGAAAATAAGGGATCAGCAGCCAAAATAAGGGATCAACAATTACTTTGATAAAATACATATTTTGTTGCGTGCAAATGGCTTTAGATACCTATTAGGTCCATAAATTACCATATAGCATATATTCAACACAAAAAACAGCAACAATTTGTTGTTGACAAAGCACAGCTGGACATAGAAAGGGCCCCATTACCTTCAGTAGCTTATTTAAGGGACATCATCAATAAGTGACAGCAGCAGGACATGGCGCTGGGATAAGGGACTGTCCCGCCAAATAAGGGACGCTTGACAGCTATGGTCCCTGCTGGTTTGGGGCCCGGTACATCAGTACCACTTGTACATGACTTTCAGTGGCCTTGTTTTCTCAGTGTGGCTTTTCTGTTTACTATATAGCTTTACTTGAGGCCTATTGTTAGGGTGCTTCACAAGCAATATATGCATATATAAAATATATAAATAAGTCCAGCACCTGTAGATGCAGATGTACTGCTAATAATTATTGAGCAGATATCTCATCTTGGGAGTTTGAGCAGTACTGATTTCCTGCTTGGTGACTGGGGACGACCGTTTTTCAAGGACCACCTCCTCTTCTCCAACACTGTTAAAGCAATTTGTTTGTTCGGCAAGGAGAAATTTACAATTTGAAACCCTTCCCCTTCAACAAGAACCTCAATGTGCTATTTTACCCATGTGGGGTAGAGGGGGATAAGATATAATGTTTTCTACTCAATGGAACTGAACTTGACATAATCTGCTTTGAATCTATAGAATGTGGAGGGCTACGCTTTTAAATATTCCCCCCCCGAAAAATGCATCCGAGTCATTAATATGTTCTAATACACAAAATCGTGTTCATTCTTAAATGATTTACCATTCTCTGATTCTGTAAAGGTTTGCAAAGAGGTAGGATTCTTTTATGGCCTTCAGTTGTTCTTGTACTTTACTAATTGCAAAACTATGTCTAAAAATAAATACCTAGATATGAGTCATTAAATGGAATACATTAATAAAGCCTGAGTGTTTGGCCTTTTCCCAGACTCCTTAACTTCATCATTGCAGTGATGGCTTTGAAACCTGGTTAAGTATAAAAGAAAATTACTCAATACAACTTTTAATTCCCAGAGCCTCATCCCTAAAAGCCTTATTTGAACATCTGAAGTGCACACACTAGTATTTGAGCTCAGAAAAGCTGTTGGCAAATCCCAGTGAAATTTTTGACAGATTCATCTTTTAGCCTTTGGGAAAGTGAAGGTGCTGCAAGCGAGATATTTGATTAATACCACGAAAACCAGTGTTGCTGGCACAGCTGGTATGTTGGTAGGAAAAAAATTCATCACTAACTCTAAAACTGCCATGTAATTTTCTCTCAACAGTTCTTTTCCTTTCTTGACAGAAAATTTGCACAGGACAAACTAGCCTGACAGAGGACAAGTCAGCCAGCTGTTGAGGTATCTCTAAACATGACAGATCACTATGTTTTAACTCAGATTAATTCACTTATTACAGGCAGACCTAAATCACTGTTCATTGTCAAATCAGTTGTCACTACCAGCAAATCTTGTCAGGTTTCTGAACAAAACTATTTCTAGATTCTTGTGGCTGTTATAAACCAATGGCGTCTGGTTCATTTTGAAGTTGCTGGGGCTGCAGGGCTTTTTGTCTCTTTTAAGTACAGTACCCCCTTTTCTCTCTCTAGCCTTGTTGATCTGCCTACACTGCATAGATGGATGTTGACAACCCAATACTTGACTGTAATATGTATATTATGGCTCCTGTACTTTTCTTTCTTTCTTTCTTTCTTTCTTTCTTTCTTTCTTTCTTTCTTTCTTTCTTTCTTCCTTCCTTCCTTCCTTCCTTCCTTCCTTCCTTCCTTCCTTCCTTCCTTTCCCTTCTGCTAAAATGGAAACTTGGATACTTCCAATGATTAGAGCATGGTGCTTATAATGTCAGGACTGGACGATCGCCAGGGTCCCTTCCAACTCTATGATTCTACCTTAAACCTCTATAGCCTTTTGTACTAGTAATATAGATTTTTTCCTGTATTCCAAACTTGGAAAAGGCCAGAGAAAGTGAAGGGTCTAGTCTCCTGATATCAAAGATGCAAAAGGCAGCTGCAGATGAGCTCAAGAGCAGCAGCGCCAATTTGCCCCCATGTGGTGGCCCATCATAGGACGTTGTCCCTCTTAAACTACAATAGGAAACTCCATCATGATATAACTAAGGCTGGATCTAGATACATCAAAAAAAGCGTTTCAGGAAAACGCATTGTAAATGTCATAGTGGGAAATCACGTTGGCGAAAAGTAGAACTCCACAGCGCCATCTGGTGTCACAGTGTTATAACACATCTAAAACACATTTTCTTTACTACTGTAGCTAAGTCCTCTGTTCAGGCTACCTATGATGATGATGGTGATTTATTGAATTTATATACTGCCCTATACCCGGAGGTCTCAGGGCAGTTCACAGAAAAGATAAACATAAAAACCACAATATGTATAATGAAAATAAAAACAACAACCCAATAACACCCCCCCCAAATAGCCACATTTTCAAAAGGGCATAAGATATCAATCAGATCAACCAAAGGCCTGGTTAAAAAGGAATGTTTTTGCCTGGCACCTAAAGGTGTATAATGAAGGTGCCAGGCGAACTTCCCTGGGGAGAGCATTCCACAGATGGGGAGCCACTGCAGAGAAGGCCCGTTCTCGGGTTGCCTACTGACTAAACTATATAATGATGTTATCCATACGCAGCCTGGAGCTGCAAGAAAACAGCTGTGTCAATTACGCCAGGTGATCGCACTTTGAATCATGAGTGCATTCAACACACTCCCAATTTCCCCCCCTTTCCAGTCACAAAAGCAAAATAATTTTATATTGTTTTCCTTGTTGAAAGTGGAGCTTGCTGAATTCAGTGAGGAAAGCAGAACCAGCTTATGTCAGAAATTGGCTGCTCTCAGGAACTCTGACTGGGAGCTCCTGAGTGGATTGTGATTGTATTCTTTGTAACTACAAGCTTCTTTTTTAAAAAATAAAAATGTTGTATTTCAAATCGTTGCAACATACCCTAGGACTGGTGCCTAATGCAAGTCCTGCTGGCAGAAGAACAATTAGGATTGCTCGCCATTGTTGCTTAGCAGCCATGGCTGTACCTACCCTACCATTCATGTCATTTGGAGTACATTTTAGTAATCTGACATCAGGGGTTAGACAGGTGGGTGGGTCCATGGGGGAAACGGCCTAGTGGGCCACAGTGTGACCCCTGGCAGGCCTAAGTGGGCCCTGAAGACTTCAGTTTCCCTACCCAGGTTGTATTCTTAGCAGCTGCATGTTTTTACAAGGTATTAAAATAGCTGGGCAAATATTTGTCGAAAGCAACTTGTATTTAATCATATATCAAGAGGGAGGAATTTCACTAGGTAACCTCTTGAGGCAACTTTTATTACGGAAATTGAATGATAAGATCCTTTTCTACTATTGTTTTTGGGACTGAGGGAGAAAATGAGAATGCAACACCCTGGGAATGCAAATGGAGCATGACTGGGTAAAACAAAACAAACAAAACAAAATTCCCAGAAAACTGCAACATACAGTGGTACCTCGGTTTAAGAACAGTCCGGTTTAAAAACTCTGCAAAACCGGAAATAGTGTCTTGGTTTGAGAACTCTACCTCGGTCTAAGAACAGAAGCTGAATGGTGGAAGGGCACCAGTGGCGGGAGGCCTCATTAGGGAAAGCGCGCCTCAGTTTAAGAACGGTTTTGGTTTAAGAACAGACTTCCGGATTGGATTATGTTTGTAAACCAAGGTACCACTGTATTTCAAGCAGGTCTAGCAGGTGTAGGTCTCTATGTTTCTCAGCAGTGTTCATCTTTAAGGAGGCTATGTACTAATTACCTTTCCCTCAAATTTAGGGCTAATTTTAGTCTTACTCACTAGGCCCGTGCAGAGCTTGTCTGAGGCCCAGGGTGGGAATCTTGTTAGAATAAAGTTATGAACTCAAACAAAAAAGCAGCTGGTCCCTGGTGGGTTCCCTTGGCCAGATTAGCCCTCTGGGGTCTGGGGCAAGTGTACCTGGCTGCCCCCCCCCCCCAGGGCTGCCAACGACATATTTAATGTTATGGCACTTGAGCTCAGCACAAGACAATGAGATATCACAAACAAAAAGTCTCCAAGGAAACAACATGACCTAATTTAAACATGTTTTAAACAAATGCGGCTAAGGAAATGGCATGGGCTATGTATGATGGAGAAAGAAGAGGTGCAAAATCTTGATTGGCAAGACTGCATGATTTCTCCCTGCTATCTGGGGCTTAGCACAGTGTTTGCATCCAACATGGTCACTTTATTTTCAAATGCCCACGTCATCTCCCCTCACAGGACACTAGCCGGAGGCAGCAAGCCATCTGGTAATCACTCAGCTAAGAGGACCAAGACTGATCAACATTACTTTGTGTAATCCAGGTAGAGGGAATAATACTGGAGACTACACCATTAGTCCAAATGATGCAAATCATTTGTTGCAAAAAAAGAAAGAAAGAAAGAAAGAAAGAAAGAAAGAAAGAAAGAAAGAAAGAAGAAACCAGTCTTGCCCAACCTGGTAGCCTCCAGATATTTTGGAGCACAACTCCACTTAGCCCCATTCAGCATGGATAATGGACAGGGATGATGAAGTCCCAAAGATCTGGATGGCAGAAAGTTGGGCAAGGCTGCAATATGTAGCTGCAATAGCAGGTGAGATGCATGGACGTTAAAACAGTAATTGGGATGGCAAATATTATTTAAAAGAATATGGAGACACACAGAGTACTGTTGTGCTCGGATCCTACCTGCAGGATGTTCGTAGCTATATATTTTTTGCAAAACATTGATCAATATATATATAGAACCAGGATTGGTGTTTGTTTGTGGTGTGTTTTTTGTTGTTGTTTTTTGCATTTCCTATGAACAATTCAAGCATTCTTGTTTTACAGTGGAAGGTGGAGCAGAGCAGGAATATGGGCCCACGAGGAAACATTAGAGCTTCGCTAGCTTAAGAAAAAACAGTTCACAGCAACTCATGCAGTGTGACACCTGTCTTTTGTATACACAGACATGGTTTAAGTCTAATTGAAAATAACATAGTTGCTACAGCTGACAGACTTCTGGGGGAAGAGAGGGAGAGGGAGAGAACGAGAAAACCATTCCCCACTCTTTCGCATCCTTTCCTGCGTTCTTGAAAAAGCCACCGTCTGAATTGGTACCTTGCTACTTATTTGACATGGAGCTGCCATTTTTTCCCCCACGTAGTGGCACCACATTTCTCGTTAGACTAAGAAACCTGCCCAAGAGACGAAATGCCACTTGTCAGGTGACAATTTCACAAGATCTGTACTTGGACGGAACTGCAAATGCTGTTACAGGTCTCAGTAGTGGCTTTTCTGGCTAAGAGGAAATGGAGTCTGAGTGATGTGCAAATGAGAAGTGGGTGCTGTTCTATGCTGCCCACAAAGGTGACACCTTTGGCTTCCATCAGAGCAGGGGGAAATAGAACAAGGTCGGTGAATGACTTCTTGCTTAGCATTCCCGGCACAGATAGCAGCAGCCGGCCTCAGCCTTATCAATGTCACCTAAAAGATGGGAGCACCAGAAGCCAATTTCCTCCTGCCAACAGACAGCAGTGCAGACACCCAGTAGAGTTCACCATCATCACCAATATAAGCATCGATAACATTCCAGTGCAAATGGCAGCAGAAAAAAATAGCAAGGAACATGCTATTTCAAAATCAAGCTCACTATTAGGATATTCAGCTACACAGAGCCACATTAAAACCCACATTATAAATGCAAATGAGCACTCTTAGGGCAGCTTTGCTAGGTGTTAGCATACCTCCCTGATAACAAAACATAACAACATTTGGGGCTTTTTAGTTTAGAAGAGGAGGGACGAGGGTGGCGCTGTGGGTAAAAGCCTCAGTGCCTAGGGCTTGCCGATCGAAAGGTCGGCGGTTCGAATCCCCGCGGCGGGGTGCGCTCCCGTTGCTCGGTCCCAGCGCCTGCCAACCTAGCAGTTCGAAAGCACCCCTGGGTGCAAGTAGATAAATAGGGACCGCTTACCAGCGGGAAGGTAAACGGCGTTCCGTGTGCTGTGCTGGCTCGCCAGATGCAGCTTGTCACGCTGGCCACGTGACGCGGAAGTGTCTCCGGACAGCGCTGGCCCCCGGCCTCTTGAGTGAGATGGGCGCACAACCCTAGAGTCTGTCAAGACTGGCCCGTACGGGCAGGGGTACCTTTACCTTTACCTTAGTTTAGAAGAGGAGCAAGCAATGGAAGGTACATGATATAGGTCCATATAACTATATCCCGTGAAGTGGGAAGTTTCTCTCTCTCATAATATTAAACTTGGGGTCTTCTGGTGATGCTGAATGTGGACTTCTTCACACAGCATGGAATTTCGCTATGGAATTTGTTTCCATAAGATGCAGAACTGACCACCCCTTGGATAGTTTTAAAAGACATTCAGACAAATTCAAGGAAGTTTAGGCTATCAGTGGCTATTTGCCATGACGGCTGTGTCCTGCATACAGCATTGTAGGTGGTATGTTTCTGAATATCAGTTCGTGTCCTGCTTGCAGGCTTTCCTTAGGCATCTGGTTGGCCATTGTGAGAACAAGATATTGGACTGCATGGGTTTTCTGTAGATGCTCCTAAATTCTTTCCCCAGAGAGGTGTGTTTAATATCTTCATTGTACATCTTCCTTTGGATGCTGCAGAGACACCTCTTTACTTGGCCTTTGACAGCTGAAGATGTAATACCTACCTCTATTTTCTGATTTAAACTGTGTTGATTTTTTAAAAAAATTCTTAATTAATCTCTTCTGTCAGATTTTAAATTGTGTACCTATATTGCTGTAACCTACTGTGGAACCTTATGGTGCAGGACAGGCAAGAAATCTGATAAAAAAGAAGCATATTGAGTAGTAGCCATGTTCTCTGTGTCTTCAGAATCTTTTCTTATGTGAACACCATTGAAATGAATGGGGGCCATCCAAGCAGGACTTCCTCCTGGTGGTTTGTACTTCTTGTTGACTCTCAGAACTTTAAAGAAATATGCCCTTTCTAGGATTAGCTCGCTGAATGTTTGGTACACAAAGCAAAATCTTTCACAACTTTATTCTTAAGTCTCCTTCACCTCTGCGATAGCTTCTGTCAATTTACATAATAGAAAAATATATAAATATGTAAAATATTTATAATATGCCCTTCAATAACACAAACACATTTTAAGATGGGTGAGGAAGACAAGATATTCTAATTACAAAAATAAGTAGCTGAAAATAACATACCTTCTCTGACAACAACAACAAAACCACAGTAAAAGCCCAGACTGCCTTTTAGCAACAATAATAAAAGCACATCAATATCTGCAACAGATAAGGTCAAAAAATCGTCCTCTGAAACTATTTCTTTTACCGTTATTTTCTTAATCTTTTTTTCCTTGCTCCTAAACTACTGCTGTAGATGAAGCAAGTAAAACAAAACAAAACAAAAAAACCTGAAGTGTGTTCAGTGAAGTGAGCATTTGACCTGGTAATGAGAAATCACAGCCCATCACTTTTTGATTTAAAAAATCATAAACACCTTTTTGACACAAGAGATCAGAGTTCTTAACGGGATAGAACTGTGTTTTTGATCCCTGGAAATGGTTCACACATATCTGACAACTTCAATACTGCATGTAGCACGCTAACGTTTGACATACAGAGTGGCATTTCCCCCAAAAAGGAAAAGAAAAGTATCTTCCTACCTAGAGAGAGAGAGAGAGAGAGAGAGAGAGAGAGAGAGAGAGAGAGAAAGAAAGAAAGAAAGAAAGAAAGAAAGAAAGACTGAGCATTTCCCCACCATCTGGTCAACATGTGAGAAATGTTATAGGCTATCTATCCCTGCAACCCAGTTCAGATGTAACACTAAACAATGTTTTAAAATTATGTGCACAAGCCTTTGGCTTTCACACCCCATTTTCCTCCTACTCAATGTGGCTATGGAGAGAAGAGTGGAAGCACTTGCTTCCACTTTTAAACCAGAGCTCCCTGCTACTTGAGGAGTTCTGGTCAGTAAACTATGGTTGGTGAGCAAACCAGGATCATAAACCATGATGCTCATGCTGGCTTGACATAGTGCTTGTGTCATGGATCCAAAGTAACAGAATTGAACTTTGTCAAGCAGGGTTAAATAAAGGGTCATCACTGGCTACTGCACAACAGCCCTATAACTACGGTTATCTTCATGCTGATCACAAGCGAGAACACGGAATGTTCAAGAGACAAGTCGTCTTTATGGACTTTCTTTGTGAACAAGTGTGGTCGTGTTTGAAATTTCATCAAGATATGCCACAACTGTTGTTACCATGGGGCATTAGGGGGCTGTGCATCTGTGAGCTGAGCAGAAATCTATTTACAGGTTGTCTTTATTCCCAGCAGAAGAAAAAAGACAGTAATATAAAAATAAAAGCAGCTAAGGAAGCTAGTTGTTCGTGGGATGGGAGGGAGGGAGGGAGGGAGGGAGGGAGGGAGAGAGAGAGAGAGAGAGAGAGAGAGAGAGAGAGAGAGAGAGAGAGAGAGAGAGAGAACCATAGGAAAGAGTTGAGCTCTCTAGCTCAAGACTACTTAAGTTACAACACAGTTGGGGAACCTCTGACCTGCCACCTTGTTGGGACTCCATCACCCATCAGACCCAACCAGCATTCCCAATGGCCAGGGATAATGGGAACTGCAATGCAACACTTGGAGGACCCATCCTTGTCCGAAAAGAAGGAAGCTATTGGGTGTTTGTGTGAAATATACTTCCATCCTGTGTTCTTCATACTGAAAAGGCTAAGGAGTGGATCTAAAGTTTAGAGACACACAAAACTACCCTCTTAGCTTTTAGCCATTTATGTTGACAAGTCCATCTGCTCAATCCTATACACCCATCTTAGCTTAACAAGATGAGTCATAAAAAGGACACCTTGAATAATTCATTGTAAAATGTCTCTTGTTTTCAGTGGCAAGGTAGGTATAATTACAATAAGACAACACAGTGCGTTACCAAGCCATTCTTATTATCCACTGGTATCTGGACGCTATTAACACTACTGATTGAAAATTAAAATAGACAGTCCTGGCTAACACTTGGTTCATCATACACTGTCTAAATTAGACTTTCAATAATCACTGCTTCTTAATGGCTAACAAAAAGTATTCCTGTTTTCCTCCTGTGTCCTTTATGAGTTCCATAAATAACTAATTAACCTCTATGACAAAAGTCAGTATCAAAAGAGGAGGCAGGCTGTGTGCACGAGGAGTCTACATCTCAGCTAAGATCTCCTGAACTAGATGGAGCAAACACTCTCATCACAATATTCTCTCCTGAATTAAATGCTTATTGACTCCATATTAATATCCATTTAGTAATCTGCCGTTTTTGTTTGTTTTAATATAGCATGCAGTTTTACAGTAGAACAGAATTATGCAGTTCAGAAGTATGAATATTAAAAAAGGATTTAATTAAATCTGTTGCCTGAAACCTCTGTCTAAAGCTATAATGACAAATTTAGTCCATATTTATTATGGTGCACAAGGGACTTTAACTAGATCATTAGTTTATATGCCTTACTCAGTAGTGAAGTTCTAAAACTTTACATTTTGCATATTGTTACATTATTCATTTTTCCAACTAGGCATAAAATACAGCTTCCCAAGAGTACAATACCTAATTCTTCAAAATATACAAAGATAGCAATAAAATGATTAAATTACAACTCTTACATCTGTACTTCTTGTCTTATTATAAAGTAAAAATGTTTAAAAACGCAGACAACAAGGAGTCTAATTGTGTATCTTCTCTAGGAGTCAAAAATACATTTGCACTCTGTAATAAGTCAAGTACAACAACAGGCACATTCCAGACACTACTGGATGTCATTTCTTCTTCAAGGGGTTGTAAAGTACAGCCAAAAGCAGGCCAGAATTAATGTCTTTGATAGCACAAAAGAGTTGTTGGGGAAGACCTATACAATGACACAGGGAGATCTCTTTTGTATGTACACACTTAGGATTTGCCTACCTGATGGGAAAATATTAAATGACATTCTAAATCATTACTCGCCAATGCAAAATGTTGTGTGGTGTTTTCTTTATTAATTACACATTAACAAATGTTTAATCCAATCACGGAAATGTGGTAGCAGAGATGACACTGACAAATTGCCTCTGGCACCGTGTTTGAGCTTATCAGGACAGACCAAGAGAGGACCAACATGAATATAAAAACGAATGAAATATCAAATCACAATTGCTATCAACTAGTCTAGTTTCATTAAAAGAAGATGTGCAAGAATGAGCCCCCTCCACCTTAGATGCATGTGATATATTTTGACATTTGCTCTTGTATTTACTCAAGAGCCAAATCTGCCAAAATTGACACCAAACCCTTCCAGAAAAAAGAGAGCGTCCATAGGACAGGGGGAGAGAAGAATCTACATTAGACAGCATGAACCTATTTGGAATCTCCTGACAATCATATTGGGGCGGGGGGAAGATATTACAAATGTGTATTTTTCAGTGTCTGTGATCCAATTGCATTTAAAAGTAAATAAAGATATGAAATCTTCCCGGTTTGTCTCTGTCTTGAATAGCAGATTTTACTCAAGACAAAAATGACTCCACATGTTCCCTTGACATATGTCTTCCAGATATGTTTAAACACAATTTTTTTAAAAAACAGCTTTTTCGTTGTTGTTATCCTGGCTGCTTCCATTGCAAATCAAAACATATGAGGCAAAGGGCTGTACAAGGCTTGGCTGATCAAAACTATTCCACTTCCTGAGCAGAAAATGTGCGAGCCAACTCACTAATAGCCCCCTAAAGATTCAACTCTCTTCTACAAAGAGCTAACATTACAGCTGATAATGTGAAAATGAAATCACTACAAAAACACACACCACACATTTAAAGAGCTAGGAGTGGAAAGAGCAGCAACCTGTCAGATGGAACGCCATACACTGGTCAAATGTTCCTGTTTACAGGACCACCTTTGAATTGTTTAGAGACAAACTGCTTCATTTCCCAATATGGGGTGAGTGTTGGGGGAAGGCTGAGGACAGGGAGAAACTGGCTTCATTATAGGATTCCCTTGATAAATAAAATCTTGATCTGGCCTGTGTCCACTGCTGTTCTAAATGAGCCTAGTCAGTCTGGCCCATGTTTTTTCATTTCGTTTTCTCAAGCCAAATGACTACCATCTGCTATCACAAAGCTGTCACACAATCAGTAGTGGAAGATTTCTAAGGAATATAATGGCTCAAGAATGAATATATGACATAGCAGCTCGCATCTAGCAGGGAGAGAACAGCAATCCATTTGGAGAGAAAAAAACAGCAGTAGTGTTCTCCCACTTCTCAGCAAGTACATTGTAATACAAATCTTTATTTGGACTCAAGACGTTGACAGGTCAATTGAACAGAATAAGTCTAGTTTATGATGCAGTTGTCAGAAGTGGTTATAGCAGGAGTCTGTTTACCGGCGCCCTGAGATATTCCAACAATTTTTCTTGCAAACCAGCACCTTGAGGTTAATTACTTTACCAATTTGAGTAAATGGCAAGCCATATTCCCATCTGTCTCCATTAGTTCCCCACTATTTCTCAATTTATGATGACTGGGGTCAAGGCTGTGGTACAAAAGAAGAGGTAATAAAGCATGAATGGAGTAATTTTCTGTTTATACAAATGTGGTAGCCACAGCATAAATAAGGAGAGGACATTTAAAAATGCCATGTTTTTCACTTTGAAACACTGAGATACTAAATATATTTACAGGAGAAAGAGAAGTCTTGACAATGATTTGTTGTCTCTATAATTATATCCCATTAACTCTAAACTTCTAAAGCAGATAGATGTAAGCAGTGTCATGGATACCAGGTTGGTAAGGAAAAGTCTAGAACCCATGAACCAAGCTTCTTGAGAAAGAGCAAAAGCCTCTATTATTATAGCATGTGGATGTAGTATTGCTAAAGCTTTTAATTTTTTTATTTTTTTGGCCTACATTACACATTAATGCTGGGATCCCTTAAAAGCTGCTTAGGAGTATGGCTGGTTTCAGAGTATCTTGGTGTAAAGTACATGCTACAAAGTAAATACTCATTGGCCAAGTTAGAACACAATAAATTATGGTGGGTCATGAAATGAATTGCAGTGACCCTTACACTCCTCCCCTCTGCCCAGCATGGCTAAAATACGAAACTTCCATTTTTAACATTATGTCCAATCCTAAATCATGGTCAGTCTTAGCTATGTCTTTTTCAAACAAGGTAGCTTCATAACCCAAGTTTTGAGGTTGGCTTGTTTCAGTAAACCATCACTAAGATAAACCACCATTATATTGGATATTACAAAAATTAACACATTTGGGCCCTTCTGTGTGTAGCTGCTAGAAGAGAGAGAAGCACTCAAGTCTAAGGCTTGCTATAGCTTGTCCCCAATTTGATAAACCATAGTTTTAACATTACATTCAAATGCAGCCATCACCTTAGTAGAGATCCCCATTGAATTAGTAATTTGTGCTGGATAAACAATTCAAATAATTCAGAGAACAATCATGGCCAAATTTCTCAAGCTGTTGATGGTTATGTTGGCTTGATATGAATTGATTAATTCTGACTAAACAATGCTAATCTAAAAAAAGAAATTCTGTTTGTTCTGTTTGACAGACCTAGTAAGAACTGCTCAATGAATAAAATGCAATGTAGATTTTGCAACAAATAAGGCACAGAAACATATATTTTAACCCAAATAATTTAGCACAAAAGGGAAATGATATTATTTTGCTTTTTTATTAAATTTTATGTGATTTGTTGCATACCATGCGATTCAGAATATGGCAATATCAAACACTGTAAGTAGACACAAAATGTGTGGGAGGCTGCAAATAAAATGAAAATTCAAGGCAAAGCCTTTTTTTTTTTTTTTTTTTTTTTTTTTTTTTTTTTTTGTTCTCTGTTGGCAGGAACCGGCCAGCCTGAATGGAGATGCCCAAGAATACTATGTTCCCAAGAGGAAGGAAAACTCTTTATTACTGACACTCCTGTTGCAATATCCTTCTGCCAATGGCTAGCTCTACAAATAAAAAACACTCAGTTCTGCAATTTGATGAAGGAATGGATTTAAGTCCAGGAAGACTTTGCAAAGTTCTCACATTTTGCATTTGCCATTGTGGGGCGGCCGGGTCTTTAACATCTCCCTGCATTTATTATGCAGTAGTACTTGCACAAGCTAACTTCTAGGAAGTACCCAATCTCAGATGAACCCACAACAGGAAAGAGGAATTCTGGCTGCTAGGGCGGGTAACAGGAGATAAGGGGGGAATACGGTCAGCTGTGGAGAGTTAATGGACTGCCAAATAAGACGGAAGCAGGAAAGAAGACTGCAAGCAGCAGCTCTTTAGGACACCAGGGATGTTCATCCCCTGGTGTCCAAACAACTCACTCATCAATCATAGCTCTGACTTTGCTCATTCTCTAAAACTGCGAAAGGCTAGAATAGCCAGACTGGCTTGACATCTCACAAAAAAACCTGCTGCACATTTGGCTTCATATACTCCTTTGATGGTGTATCAACTTGCTTTTCTTTTAAACCCAAAGCTTAGGGTTGGGTCCTCCCTGAATGTGAGCCCAGTATATCAGTACCTGCATCTCGGTGCCTGCATTTAGGCCCTGCATTCTGGATGTTACAGAATGGAAATCACAGAACCCATCCATTTAAATATGGAAGGTACTTCTCTTAAGTTAATACAATTCAATTACAGATGTAGGCCCGGGGTTGGTTCCATTTGTTTGGTGACTGAATCATGAAGGCACCATTTTGCCCAGTCCTTAATTGATGCCTGTACTAGACATCCACATCATTCAGGGCGTCCTTTATTTGCTTGGTCTTCAGGTAAAGGTGATTCAGCTTTGCCTATGCCAGAAGACTGGCTGCATTTTCATACAGTGATGGATCATATGTATCTCTGCTGGTTCATGTCTTGGTGCTCTTGCTGTGGTATTTCTAGGCCTGGTGATTTCAGCAGAGTTTTGTATTACCAAGGATTCAGTGGTACGTTATATCAACAACATTACTGCAAAAACTGAGTACCACAGCTTTGCTACTCCACATCTTATGGAACCACAAGGAACTGAAGAGAAATAGAGGACTATTTTTTTTTTTTTACTATTAGCAGCCAAGTTAGAAATTATGAGGCTATGGA
This sequence comes from Podarcis muralis, assembly GCF_964188315.1. Lineage (NCBI taxonomy): Eukaryota > Metazoa > Chordata > Lepidosauria > Squamata > Lacertidae > Podarcis > Podarcis muralis. The sequence goes on from NC_135655.1 coordinate 34,642,186, forward strand.
AATCTGAGGCTGACTCCGCAGAATCAGTGTCTAGTAAAAGCCTGGGACTTCATTATCATGGAATACCAGCTCAAAGAAAAGCAGGAAAAATAGGATTATTTGAGTGTCTAGACACCCTTTATCACAAAACCAAAAATTAAAAAACCAACAATAAGAAAAATAATGTTGATTTACACTGAAGGGATAAATTTTAGGAACTGGATTGAAGTGACCCATGTCACTTCTATCCATTCTAGGGTATTTTTTAACCACCTATGCTCTCATCTTCAGCCTGACCTGAAACACATCCCATTCCACTCCTAGGACCTCTCCAACCCCTACATTTTAAGTTGAATTCCAGGATTCACATGAATGTATTCACACTGAAGTCTATCCAACAAAACTTCTTTTTAAAATCCTCATTATTTAAAAGGACTTTTGCTAATATTACCTAATGGATAATAGAAGAGTTTGGATTTGATATCCCGCCTTTCACTCCCTTTAAGGAGTCTCAAAGCGGCTAACAATCTCCTTTCCCTTCCTCCCCCACAACAAACACTCTGTGAGGTGAGTGGGGCTGAGAGACTTCAAAGAAGTATGACTGGCCCAAGGTCACCCAGCAGCTGCATGTGGAGGAGCGGAGACGCGAACCCGGTTTCCCAGATTACGAGACTACCGCTCTTAACCACACCACCACACTGGCTCTCTAGAATTAATTAAGAAAAACTCATAAGAATCACTAGTGTTCTGCTAGTATATAAGATGGAAAAAATGCATCAAACCAAATGTTAATCGCCTGAACTCTAAAATAATTTTACTATAATGATGAAAAAGGTAAATATATTTATCATAAAAGAAGGAAGTAGACTCAGTGTTGCATTTCTCTCCTTATTAGATGTCCATCATTCCGATTATTTCGGGTGTAAATACTCTGCAGACATAAGAGTTTTGTTACACCCTCGAGAAAAACAAATATATTTGGTATTCTCCTCTCAATTGGCTTTTCAGTAACCTGTGCATATTATTGCTTAATTATGTAACATTTTGCTACTTGGGGATTTTCTACATGATAACCTCTTGCAAATTTGGGTTCTACAATGGTAAACAAAGAATGATCAGCAATTTTGTGGGCATTTTTAGATTATTTTTTATGATTAGTCTCTGGAAAAAGCAGTCCCGCAACTCCCACACCCGTTGCCTAGAGGGGCTTATAGCTGTGGTGGAGGTGCCCCCTGCTGGCAAGGAATAGCTCTGCCCGTGGCAGTACCACGTCATCTTCAAAGATCTACCTTTCCCAGTGTTTCTACAAAGCAACTCAGCAGGGCAGGAGTGGGGGTGGAATATAATAGGGTGTTGAAAAGGCATATAAGTCTTAGAAATTATTTATTTATTACTAACATAAACCATAGAAGATTTGATTAACATGCTTTTTTTAGCAGTTTTGAATTGTTTTTATATGATTATAAATTTGGCTGCATTTGTTGTTGAAAATTATGCTCTAAGGGGGAAAACCTTGCTATGGGATATATAAGAAAAACAAAATATTCTATGTATACATAGTTCTTCAAGTTCTTGTCGTGAAGGAAAAATAAGGCAGCAGCTTTAGAACAAAGAGATAAATAGACATAATTTTATATCTTTGGCAACAAACAAAAAAGTTTGACTTGTTTTGTTGAAAATAAATAGTAAGTTTTAAACTTCTTGTGCACCAGGAAGGATATAAAGGGGGTGGGATAAACATCAGGCATGGTTTTTATTTTGGTTTACCTTACTTACACTAGTTGCTTTTCAAACTTCACAAGTCAGAAAAGACGAATCTGAAATAAGTGCAAACTGGGAAATTAATTAAATCTGAGAATACACCGACATCATGCCTGATTATCGTTGCTGCCTTAAGGAGCCACCTTAAGTTTGAAATCCTATGCACACTTACTTGGGTAATAAACTAGTTTAGGATTGCGCTGCATAACACTGTGAAGCTGGAATCCAAATTCCAATTTGCAAAGTGCATCTGCTTTATAGAGCCTTTTTACAGCAGTCTCATAATTAGAAAAACATGGCTTATATTTCTCTCACTTCCTAACGCCATAAAAAAAACCTGGCTTTATTTTTAAAACACTAATTACATGATGGGGGAAAGCCTCTAATTTCTGAGAATACACTCAACTAAGGCAAATAATTTGTGAGCATGGGGGGAAAAAATCTCTGGTGGCAGAGAAATTATGTAGTACTGTACAGAGGCTTTATTAAACAAACACATTTGGTGCTCAAGATGTCGGGTTCTCACATACTTCCGATGTATTACTGGTTTTCAGACTATCACAGCAGGAAGCAAATTAAGCCCCTTTGTTAAAGAATAAAAGTAATTTGTCATATTAGTCTATTGTTGCTAAAAGAATTACAGTCTCCTAAACACTCACGAAAAGCTGTTGTAGATTTTGGATGCGTTCCACCTGGCACACTTTCCACACCATTTAGAAATGTGTCAAGGTAGGATTTTCATAAGGATGGCTAGACAAAAACTTCTTTTAACAGCCCATCCCTTATGACTCCTTAAGGAAAGCACATTTCCTATATGCTAGATAGCCTTTTCATTTCCAGAGCAAAAGAGCAGTGCTGTGTATGGTGTTGGATAGCACACCTCAAAGGAATATTTGGAGCTCGAAATGTTGGAGAATAGGGAAAGCAAAATGATTGGGGGGGGGGGGGAGAGAGAACAACATGGAAAAGCTCCACCATTTGGGCTTTTTTATTTTACGAAAAAATGTGAGTAAGGGTACACATGATAAGTTACAGAATTAGGCATAGTGTTGAAAAAGTGGACTGAAAACTTATTTTTTCTCCCTGTCTTCTAAGACTAGAACCTGAGGTCATCAAATGAAGCTCAGTGGGAGGAGAAGATTCAGAACACACAAATGGAAGTATTTCTCCAAACCACACGTAGTTCAGCCATGGAATTTGCTCAGTGATGCCATCCAGGGCAAGACTTTGGGGGCAGAAATCCAGAGCCTCACTCAGAAAAATGAGCAGGAGGGCTCCCAAATGTAGCATTTCCCTGTTCAGGGGAGTTTTTAATGTTTGATGTTTTATCGTGTTTTTAATATTCTGTTGGGAGCCGCCTAGAGTGGCTTGGGAAACCCAGTCAGATGGGCGGGGTATAAATAATAAATTATTATTATTATTATTATTATTATTATTATTATTATTATTATTCACTGTTAAATAAGTGGTACAGCTAATTTAACCCAAAGGCTTTCTTGAAAAGCTAGTCTTTGTAAGTAAGTAAGCAGTGAAAGAGACATGAAGATCTTTTGGTGATGTGTTCTATAACATACGTCTTTGGTTGAGAAGGTTCTCTCTTGTCTTGCCTGCCAACTTCTGTAAAATCACAGGGCTTCAACTGCTGAATGGAACAGCTAATCGGGTTCATACAGAGAGAGGCAATCCTTGTATTTAGGGCCTCATGGCAAACTAGCAACCAGTGCAACAGAAGTAGTACTAGGGTGATATGCTCAGAATGTCTTACAACTGAAACTATTGGGAGGCATTCACTCAAGTTTTACTCACAGACCTACTGGAATTGATGGCCCTAACTTAGTCACGTTCACTATTTTCAACTAGTGTACTTTGAATAAAACTTAGCTGAATACCACCCAGTGCACTCTTCAAAGTGAGCCCTATGCACAGTGCAATACAACAATCTATTCTGGACTGGGCATGAATGGCCATGGCTGGATCCAGTTTCCCCAGAAAGGGACACAAGTGCTGCATCAGCATAAGCTGTTGACAAACACACCTGGCCATTAGTGTCGCTGGGGCATCTTGGAATAGTGCTGGATCCAGAAGCACTCCTGGACTATGCTGAAGTGCAACCCTATGCAAAGTATCAGATCCACCAGTCCACAGTGCTTCCAGCTTTACTAGCTTAAGATTAAGTCTGTTTACCCACATGCTGCCCACCACTGACCTTCTCTACCACCCTGGGAGCAGATGAAAATGAGACAGTAGCTTCATCTGCATACTGATAACCCCTGAAGGCCAGTGTGGTGAAGGGTTCCATCTTGTCTTCCATGCTCTTCAAAATATAAATGAAGACAAGATGGAACCCTTCAACACAGAGTGGTTCAGAGGACCACAAATTTTAGAAAGAGGAATCTGGATTCCAGCTATGTTTAGTAGAGGCATAGTTATATTTCACAGTTCTTGCTTTGCATACAGCTTCATAAAGGCTTCTTCCTTCCAGAATTCTCCTTGCTGTGCTACTCTAATGTACGTCCTTTGGGGATGATGATTATTATTTTGATATTTATTACCCACCCTTCACTCCAAGCTCCTAGGGCGAATCACAAACAATTCAAAGTACAACATTAAAAACAGATTTAAACAAAATTACAACTGCAATAATAGACTGGCCCAATAGTGTGACTGGCCCAAGGTCACCCAGCAGCTGCATGTGGAGGAGCGGAGACGTGAACCCGGTTCCCCAGATTACGAGACTACCGCTCTTAACCACTACACCACACTGGCTCTTGCCAGAGATGCATCTTCAGCATTTGATTAAAACTGACACACTTCTGTGGAGCTTGCCCCACAAAACTTTGGGGCTACAACTTTGGGGTTGCCCCAGAAAATGCCCTCTCCTGGGCCACCACAGCCTTGACCTTCAGAGGGTGGTCCAGAGCATTTCTAAAATTCTTGGCTGGAGAAAAAATATGATTTTATCTTTAGAAACTAGAACACATCTATTGTGATTTTCCACATATCAAAGTCTGATTGAATTTGCATATTTGCTGTCCAAAAATATTGGATTACAACATCTGATTCTGAAAGAATTGTTGTACTGCTTGCTCCAAATTTAATGATTTATTTTCCAGCCCTATTTTCCTGTGGCTGGCACTTCTACCTGCTTTGGATGACGCAATGGAAAAAGTACAGAATACTTGGATCCCAAGCAGGGATTAACATACATTTTAAAATGAAACCAAAATATCTCCAGAGTCACTAGAACTATGAATGGCTTTAAATGGAAGCGTATTAAAATCATCAGTGTGAAAAATGACATTTCCTTCTCCAGTTTATGTACTCCTGTTGCACATAGGTCTCATCATTACAATAACCAAGAGAGATAAAGGGCTACTTTTCACATCTTTTATTCAAATGTATCTCCTTTTTCAAAGTAGCAAAGTCAAAGTAAATAATCCCAGTCGCATATTGCGGGACTTCCCAGAGATATGGAGGCTTATTCTATCATACAAATCCTCTTCAGACACACAGTTTATGGGCCAATTTATTTAGCTTTCACTTCTCCTCCCTTTATGAGCATTGCTCATATCCTTGGATCTCAAAATACTGTTCAGGGATGCACAGAAGTAAAAGCTAGAGATCCTGATCTTGATAACATGATCCCAAACCATCATATTTATGAACAGATGCTGTCCTTTGCCTAGATAGCCTGGTAGATAGAGAGAAGTCACTGGTTGTGGTACATGTTAGCACCAGTGACATGGGGAGATGCGGTTGTGAGGTCCTGGAAAGCAATATTTGGGTTTCTAGGTAGGATGCTGAAGGCCATGACCTCCAAGGCAGCCTACTCTGAAATGCTGCGGGTTCAACATGAGGAGGCAACTAGACAGGCGCAGCTTTGTTGTCTCAATACATGGCTGAGACAACTATGTGTTTTTGTACTCTGGACAGAGAATGAAGAAGGAGGAGGAGGAGGAGCTATCTGTTTGCATGCCCTCTAAGTACTTAACAGAATCAACAAATTAGAAGGCAGGGGCAAACACAAAAGAGAATGCTCCTCATATACAAATTGCTCCTCATATACAAAATTGCTCTTCATATACAAATTCAGGGTTGGACTATGCTGGTCTAATTCAAATGGATTAACAGCTGAATCAGATGCGAACAAGTCCTTACTTTAAAGAAGAAAAGAAGGAATCTGGGCATCTGGGCTGGCACCAAGTAGCATGGCTAGAATCTGGGTAAAGTCTGCCCGGCCAGATGAAATGCTATCTTGGCAATTTTGCTTCTGCCACCCCCTCACCCCCTCCCAGCAGCCTGGCTGATAGTTCTTATTTTTAATGCCCTACTTCTTAGAACTGAGAAACAAAAAGCTTCAATGAAAGTAATTTAAAAAATCAACCTACAGAACAATGAATCTAAAGCTTCCCCGCACCCAAAAAAGCCTAACCCAGGCGCAATGTAAATATTGGGCATGTTTTTGTTTTCTCAAGAGATTCAAGACTTAACTAAGTTTCTCATGACAGTTTCTAGGAGAAGTAATATTCTCTAACAGGGCAGCTAATGCTGTGAATAATTTAGAGTGTCTACTAAAGTAAACTACTCCAGATAGGTAGCTGAGCTATCCTTTTGCTGCAAGGAAGTTGATGCCACAATACATGCCCTGTTTAGGGAAGTTTTTAATGACTGATGTTTTAATGTATTTTTAATCTTTTATTGGAAGCCGCCCAGAGTGGCTGGGAAACCCAGCCAAATGGGCGGGGTATAAATGATAAATTATTATTATTATTATTATTATTTGTTGTTGTTGTTGTTGTTGTTGTTTAATCTTTTTGGGTGAACAGGGTTCCTTGTTAAGGTGTGAAGGTGTTTCATTCTCCTTTGTTTCTGCCTGAGAGTTAACGAACAATAGCACATCATTTTCATTCACTGACACAATGGGACAACTCTCTCTCACACATGGGACAAAAATATGTTTCCAAAGATTTGCTTAGAGCTAACCTTTTAATATGCTCACCAGAGTAAGACACCATCTGTAACATTTCCTACACAAATGTGTTTGTGAATTATCACATGGCATAACACTTGCTAGCCAGAGTGTGCCATTTGGTTGCTGCTGCTGCAAAAGCCAGTTCAGCTAAATATGTCCATATTTTAGCAGCTTATTCCATGGCAAAGATACAGTTAGTAAACTACAGCCACTATGCAAAAGGCCAAGCTTCTCCTTGAGGTGGTTATCACGGCTAGTTGAGCTCTTCGTGTGTAGTGTCTCACCAGACAGATCAGCCAATTTCATCTATGTCACTACAAACTTGTCTTGGCATGAAGACAAGTGCCCAATCTGCAAAGTGAACTGGTGCAAATGAACAGCTCACCATGCTGTTGAAAACGGCAAAGCAGAGCAGCTAAATCAGCTCTTGTGTAGTAGCTGAATGCACAAAAGCAGGTCAGAGTTTCATACCCTCCAGCATTTCTCTGATGAAAATAGGAACGTCCTATTCAACAACAACAACAACATTTATACCCTGCCCATCTGACTGGGTTGCCCCAGTCATTTTGGGTGGCTTCCAACATATATAAGAACATAATAAGACATTAAATCTGGAAGGAAAAAAACACCTTCCCTATACAGGGCTGCTTTCGGATGTCTTCTAAAGGTTGTATAGTTACTTATCCAGTGGCGTAGCGTGGGGGGTGCAGGGGGGGCCGGCCGCACCGGGCGCAACATCTGGGGGTTAGGGTTAGGGGGCGCAAATCCACGGGTTAGGGGGCGCAAATCCACGGGTTAGGGGGCACAAATTACTTGCCTTGCCCCGGGTGCTGACAACCCACGCTACGCCACTGTACTTATCTCCTTATCTTGAGGGTCACATAACTCCATACCCTCCAACATTTCTCCAACGAAAATAGGAACATCCAAAGGAAAAGCGTGACATTCCAGGATCAAATCAGAAACCTGGATGGCTTCTGTAAATCTGAGACTGTCCCTGGAAAATAGGGACACTTGGGAGGGTATGGAGTTTATACCTAGCTTAAAACCCAGCGTTCTGTATTAGTAAGTAGACTGTTGTACAGTGGTACCTCGGGTTAAGTACTTAATTCGTTCCGGAGGTCCGTTCTTAACCTGAAACTGTTCTTAACCTGAAGCACCACTTTAGCTAATGGGGCCTCCTGCTGCCGCCGCGCCGCCGGAGCACGATTTCTGTTCTCATCCTGAAGCAAAGTTCTTAACCTGAGGTACTATTTCTGGGTTAGCGGAGTCTGTAACCTGAAGCGTATGTAACCCGAGCTACTACTGTACTGGGAAATTCTGAGGCATAATGTTAATCGGAGACCTTATGCAAGTAGCTATAGTAGTAACTACTGAAGCCTATCCTTTTTTTCACAAGGTTCTTGTGACGGCAAAATTGATTTGAGGAGGAAAGTCACATATAACAACCCTGAGCTCCTATTAGGAGGGAGCGAGACAAATGTACAAAATATAGACAGATGAAAGGATATTGTTTTGTCACATTCTGTTGCTTTTATTTCAGTTTTGTTTGTTTCAGATAAAAGCATATATTTTCTCTTTAGTTTTGGATCTACGTACACTGTCATCCTCAAGTCCTTGGCCAGCCCCCTATGCACTGCTGATCTGACTGATTATTTGTTTAGTGTCATTCAGCACAGTGAGTAGGGCAGGTTTGTTCTGCTGACGACTCTATTATCCATCTGCCACAGGGCATGGTTGTGATATAATTCATTCTTATTTACCCTAAAGCAACAGCAATAGTAGTAACTACAGAATAACTTTTCAGGGGTATGTGATGTTATCAGGAACACAGTGAGATGTAGGAGTTATTATCAGTAAAATCACCACAAAACCCAATATTAACTATATAGACGCCAGTAAAACAAATATTTGAATTTCCTATAATTTATTTTAAAAAATTAAGTTAACTGTTGTGCTATGTTAATCGCATAGTCTCAGTACTTAAAGCTGTTTTATCTTAATATAGCAAATATTATTTTTAACTGCTTTCTTATCGTGCAATAAAAATAATAAAAATAAAACTGCCAAAGACCTGGCACGCTGCTTTTTGTATTCTTTTGCAAAACAGAATAGAGGATGACAAAGGAGGGAAATTCTTCAGTAGCAATTGTTTTTGTTGCTTTTAATATGCTTAAATAAGTACATGTTATTGTTCCTCTTTTCCGCAATTTAGGCAAACTGAGAGCATGTCTGAAGCGAGGCACAATGTATCAATATTTATTGTTGCTTGGAGTTTACAGACACAGCATACTCTACACACAAATTGCTTCAGCCGTATGAGGGAAACATTTTCTTCCCATGTCCTACTTTGAGTCACAGGCTCTCAAAGAACTATTTAAATAATACATGCATTTTTATTTTAATAATGTTATTGCTACAGAGCATAGACATCAACTTGAAGCAGATGCTCCAATCCAGTGAGAGATCAGCATGCACTGTTGATGGGGCTGCCAATCTGGATATACAACCCCATCCTCCTTAGCAATACTTGTCCAAGCCCTACTGAATCTACCGGATGTGTAATTAACGATGACTGGGAAGGCACAACAATATCCAAACCATAAGCAATATGTAGCTAGCTGCCCACAAGTACAACAGGTTGGCCCGGACACTGAAGTCCAGCTCCAAGGGCCTTCTGGCGGTTCCCTCCCTGACAGAAGTGAGGTTACAGGGAACCAGGCAGAGGGCCTTCTCAGTAGTGGCTCCCGCCCTGTGGAATGCCTCCCACCAGATGTCAAGGAGATAAACAACTACCTGACTTTTAGAAGACATCTGAAGGCAGCCCTGTTTAGGGAAGTTTTTTATGTTTGATGTTTTATCGTGTTTTTAATATTCTGTTGGGAGCCACCCAGAGTGGCTTGGGAAACCCAGCCAGATGGGCGGGGTATAATAATAATAATAATAATAATAATAATAATAATAATAATAATAGTTGCCTAACTATGTATGATCAGTGCCATTTTTCTAGAAAAAGAGGTGCCGCAACTCACCATGAACACCTCTCTCATTCTCCCAGAATGGCAATGGCGCCCCCTTGAGAGGTGCCGGAACTGAGTTCCGGTGAGTTACAGCTGAAAAAAAGCCCTGCGTATGAATTATGTGCACTCAAAAAAATTAAAAATAAATTGTTACTGATATCTCCCAAGTGCATTTTCCAGGAGACACTAAAGATAGGTAAATAACAGGGGATTAGATTCAAAGGTCGAATCCCTCCATGAGAGGAGGGTTCTCACTGTTTACGGTCATCCTTCCTTTAATCCGACTCAGGAAGAAGGAGAAGCTAGTGCAGGCAATGGCCCTGGTTTGCAATCCAGCTAAGAATGAGGAAGGAATGGAACATCTTGTTGTTCCTCTCTGAGCTTGCTGGGACAACCACTGGGTTTTTCTCAGGGCACCAGTTTCCATTTACAAGTTCAGTTCAAAATTCAGAAGTGGTTTTCTGAAAGCAGACTGTCACACAGAAACCAACACAATTCAAGCTGTGAGAATTGCAAAATCAATGAAATCAATGGGATTAAACATGGCCAGCTGTGTCTACAATTGTGGCCTGTGTGTATCTGTACATTCCTCTCCCTTCACTCTCTTGTCTATATTATAGCATAACCCATTGGTCAGATATCTTGGATATTTTAAAAGCTGATTACAGTGGGATTCACCTGTTTTAATTACATCGAATGATGTGATGGCCGAATAGTATGTTACTAAGAGACTCTGTTGTCTATCCATGGTTGTACATGAGAGTGGAACCGCATGGAGAATTATAGCATACAAACAAGCTATTCCTACATGTAGCCACACTTTCCTGGGAATAACTCTGCCAAAACTGGGGTGCTTAAAAGAATCTGCCATCTGACCCATGTCCATAAAAACAAAGTGCAGAAAGAGAAAATAAAACTGGAAGGGGAAAAAAATACCAAAGGCACATTTCTTTTATAAAATCTAAAAGCAATAGATATAGTATATATATTAAGGATAATTTATTCTGTTGCATTTATTACACAGGGAATTTTTATTCTCTGTGGTTGTGGTGTAGAATGGGGGCGTGAAGAGAAGAATGGGACACACACATGAAGCTGGCTACCAACAGACCACAACTTTATTAGCTGTGGCTAGTAAGACTGCTTTTGAATTCTGGTACTGGAGGAGACTCTTGAGAGTCCCATGGACTGAAAGAAGATCAAACCTATCCATTCTTAAGGAAATCAGCCCTGAGTGCTCACTGGAAGGACAGATCCTGAAGCTGAGGCTCCAATACTTTGGCCACCTCATGAGAAGAGAAGACTCACTGGAAAAGACCCTGATGTTGGGAAAGATGGAGGGCACAAGGAGAAGGGGATGACAGAGGATGAGATGGTTGGACAGTGTTCTCGAAGCTACCAGCATGAGTTTGACCAAACTGTGGGAGGCAGTGGAAGACAGGAGTGCCTAGCGTGCTCTGGTCCATGGGGTCACAAAGAGTTGGACACGACTAAACGACTAAACAACAGTAAGACTGCAGCTTTCACAAACAGGCTGGAACCACTGAAGCAGGCAGGGACATCATGACCAAGATGTTACTATCAACTTGACTTCTGATATGAAACTGACAAAGTTTTTGTCCTCAGATACTAAACTAATCTGGTAGGATGGCTAGTATGCAGTTTTATGGTGGCTTGGCCTGTGTGGCCAACATCCTAAGGACACTTGTGGGGGTGGGATGAGGGCGTGCAGTCCACACAAAAGGACCTGTTAGCAAAGAAATGAACAGGAAATGAGGCTTTCTCCTGGATTGGAAATTTATTTATACCCCAGGTGTGGATTGAAGCAATGCAGTCTCCCCTCTGGTCTGTTCCTGTCTGCCATCCTCTAAAATAACCAGGATTTCACTGACTAGCTACAGAGCGTGAAACTACCCCAAAGGTAGCCCAACCCATAGACCAGGTCCACACATTTAGCACCAATATGTGCCTCTGTAGGAGTGAGAAGGGGTCTTATGTTTCATAATAATAATGTTATGTGCATAGGGCATCAAACACTTGAGTGGACCACATTGAGCCCACAGCTGCCAACCTCATGGCACAAAAATATATATTGTATTTCTACTCCATTTTAAAGAACATGTGGATAAATTTTGCATGCTTGGCATACTAAAGTCGTGAAAAGTGCTCGTACTTTATATACGGTATTAACTATTCTAAATGTGATTATCTCTCTCTCTGTGTGACACACATAAATCATCACATTTTAAATTAGCATATATCTATTGACAGACAGACAGACAGACAGACAGACACACACACACACACACACACAAGCAGAAAGGAAGGAAAAGAACAACCATACTATTGCTATTATGCTGGGATCACTACAATTTCTTACTGTTGTAAACGTAATTGATTTTCCCCACCACCCAACCAATAGTACTGTTTGTGCTCAGAGTAGATTTGAATGTAATGCTTAAATGCTTCTGTAGCAATTGCAATTTTAATTCACTTTATGACAGTTTAGAGCCTGATTTGGTTGCTATAGTTGAAGAAACTGAAAAAGTACATCGCCCTCACTTTTGCCTCAAGAATTACCATATTTTTTGCTCTATAATTCACTTTTTCCTTCCTAAAAAGTAAGGGGAGATATGTGTGCGTCTTATGGAACGAATGCAGGCTGCGCAGCTATCCAAGAAGCCAGAACAGCAAGAGGCATTGCTGCTTTCACTGCGCAGTGATTCCTCTTGCTGTTCTGGCTTCTGAGATTCAGAATATTTTTTTTCTTGTTTTCCTCCTCCAAAAACTAGGTGCGTCTTGTGGTCTGGTGCGTCTTATAGAGCGAAAAATACGAGTATTTACTCAAGATAACTTCGCCATTGTGAACACAGCCTCAGTACAGTCCACAAATATGGTGTAACTCCATAGAGTAGGCTTGAATTCTTCCCATGTTTTCTGTACTTTGTAAAGCCATTTCCCCTGCTAGCTATAGCTTTAGTTGTTTCAGTATCCTCTTTACAGCACCATGAAAATGGCATAGATTTAGAGAGGGGTAGTTGTGTTATTCTGTGACAGAAAAAAAAATGCATTGTTTCTAGGGCACCTTAAAACACAGTACAGGTTAACAACATATAATAGATTGGATTTATATGGCCAGAGCAATGCAACACCCCATTATACCAGGCTGTGTGAGGTTTAGATTAAACTGAGGTATCCCTCCACTCACCACCGCTGACTCAGCTAGGCTTCTGCCAGCTGTGGAGTTTCCCTGTCAGTGGAAAAACGAAACAAAACGGGTGGGGAGGGGCCCTGAATCCCAAGTCAACGTCACTGCTGTTGGGCAGCCCAATCTTTGGAAACATTGGTTGAGCATGACTGTAGGATCTGGTCCAACTGTCTTGCCCGCCCTTCTGCTGCTGTTGCCATCATGGGCGGATGCAGAGATTGCTCAGGAGTTCGTTCTTAGTCACATCCTTAGAGAACAGCCGACAAAATAAATGGGACTTAAATGGCAGAATGATTCTAAGCCACGATGAGGGAACAGCAGGGCAGAACAGAACAGTGGAACAACTGGGGCACCGTAAACCCCAGTCTTTTTCCCACTTATTTTTTTGCTGGTGCTGCTTCGGGGCCTGAGAATTGGGCCTCTTGTGGAAATAGCCCATGTCCCACCTCAGAAGTTCCACAGACTGCTGGTACTGGTAGCTTCCCAGCCTGTGGAGTACGGCAGGGGCTTCTGCAGCAGTCAATCTCTTACCCCCAGCAGAGGGTCACCGCAACTGTATCCTAAACCCCTCCGAAGGCATGGATGAGAGATTAGCAGGGGTGCCAACTTGAATAAGATATTGTGGGGGCGCAGGTAAGCTCCAACCCGCATAACTGATCACATGATGCACACACACCATTTGAATGGGAATGCCCACTTTGTGAGGGCCTGGTCCCTTCACATATTTTATAGTGGGGGCTGACCCCCCCCCCCCACGGCCCCTAGGAGTTAGCTCCTATGGAGATTAGGATTGCACAGTAATGATGATTATTGTCACTATTATCTTAGTCCCATTAAGTTCAGTGGGTAAATTGAAAGCATGCCTAGGTCTGTATGAAAAAAGGTGAAATGTTTGTAAAACCCTGCTAAAGAGCACAGAAGAATAAAAAAGATAAAAAAATTGTCAACCTCAATGCCTAAATAATGAAACGGGTTCCAAATACTCTCCTTCCTTCTTTGGTCTAGCTTATGTCGCTAAATTGTAATAAGACAACCATATAAACTGTTCTAACCTAATGTCTTAATCCAACACAGAATACCTAAATATACTTTTGTGAATAATGTCTGGTTTATGTTCAACATTCCCCACCCCCCTGCACCATTTCTATTTTATATATAGAGATTTCTCCCCTTAAACTTAAGGGGGAGAAGTTATTTTATGCTGCCACCACTGCAGGAGCTTTTTAAATGTTTCAAGGAAGTATAGCTTTCATTTAGGTTTGTGCCCTCCAGTCTGTTTATACTGGTCGATACACTTGTCTAAAAAATATAATGGATTAGCACATCATTCAACAAACTAGTCAGAAGGCAGGCTCAAGGCGACAGAGACCAAAAAGTAAATTACAGTCAGTAGTAGGGGCAGGCCATGCCCAAAGCAAGGAAACATCATATCAGTACAAAACCTGCATTCTGGGAGAATGTTCCACCAACTGAAAGGGTTGAAAAATTTACAATGAAATATAATAAAACAATCCGTTCTATGAATTCATGTCTAGCTATAAAAATGTTTCATCTGAAATACATAATGTAAGAAACTTGGTCTTACAACAACACCAGGTTTCCTTCGATACTAGATATTGTCATTTTAGCACATTAGAATTTGCACACATAGGGATTCTTATGCACATGCCATTCAGACATGCCCAAGAAATGTCACAAAAGGATACTGTTGTTTTATTTTATATAATAACTTATTTCTCTCCTCTCACTACGCTGAATAAAACTGATGGGATAAAATGAAGAGAGCAGTCCTACCTTACATTCACTTGAGGTGGGAAAGAGAGATCTGGTGGAGGAGCAATTGCCACAGCCATTGCCCTACCATGTTGTTGGAGCCAGGGCAAGAGGTGAGGGGACAGCTCCCCCCCCCCCTCTTCACTCCTACTGACTGCAACAAGACTCCACTATGCCAATGTAGTGTTGGGTGATTTCTGTGGTCATGTTAAAGGATTGAAGGGGGTTGTAAGCAGCATTCAAAACTCCCATTGTTCTAGGCGCATTTTGCAACAGGGAATTTCATAAACGTAAGCACTTTCTGAGCTCTGGGCGCAGTACTGTGCCTAAGATTTAAGATTATAATTGCCACTGTTATTCGGAAGTAAATCCCAACCAAGTTCAACGGGGCTTCCTCCCAAGTAAAACATGCATGGATTGGGGACCTTAAACCGTTTTTCTTTTCTTTTAAACCCAACATGTTTTGTTTAGGCTTTAGTTGCCTTGTTTAATGTACTTTTAATGTATGATGTGCTTTTAATTTGAAATATACTGGCTAATTAGTTATGATGGTTTAAGGAGTGCATGTTAAAGTGTCTCAGCCTCTCACAGGGATGCTGAAAATCAAAATAAATTTTGGAGCCGGATCACTGAAGGGCCCTTAAGTCTTAGGTTTGCGAACTGGACACTCAAGGTGGGTGTCTCTCCCATCAGTTGTGTAGACCTTTAACATGTGTTAATTGTGGTGCCAAAAAGATATATTTATATGAAGGAAAGGGGGTGTAGGGAGAATCCAGGGCTTGTCTGCAGAGTGGAAGGAAAGGAGGACCTTTTTCTGCCTCCCCACTTCCAGCCGCTCTCTGAAGTCTGCAGAAGGGACCTTCTTAAGAAGATTAGGGGGGTGGGCAGGGGAAGCATGGCTTTGTTTTTTGAAGACTTCAAATGACAACTAGACCATGGGAAAAATGAACATGAAGGTTTTGGCTTCAGTTCAATCATTTTCAGCTTTGTATTCTTATAAAAAATCTGTGTGCTGACATTCAGTTGCTGCTCCCTTAACCTAGGTTTAAGGTGCCATTTAGCTCCTAGCTTTCATATCTGAGTTTCTAACACTGGTTGAGAGGATCCACATGCACCACCAACATGCACCACTATTGGACTACTGCCAGCAGAATATATATGTCATCAAATCTTTCTTCCAATGTCCTGGGGGACCTGCAGTGTGAAATCTGTCCTGCCAGTGGACCTTCCTCTCTGCCAATGGACAAGCACTTATCGACTGCTTCCTAAGGCCCTTTAGCTGCCTTCGCTGGAAAGCTAGGATTCTAGTCTAAGGCCACTAGATGCTGCTTCCCTCCCTCTCCCTCCCCATTCCCACAGACATGGAAAGAGGAAGCAGAGACGAAATAGAAGCACACTCTTGCTCACCTGGAGAACAGTGCAACCTGTTGAATGAGAGCAGCAACTGCAGCCCTGAGTAAGGGCCTCTTTTTCCTTGCCACCACCTCAGCTTCCTGCTTTTTACAATGCCTCTTATAGCCATGGTTGCTTGCTTGTTCTTCCCACCCTTCCTTTACCATATCACAAGATTTGATTTGAGGAGGGTGAGGACGTTTGCTGCTACAGTGTACTGTTGAGTATTCTGCCAGGGAAAAATCACTGAGTAAGCAACAATTGCAGGGAGAAAGTCAGGTGGGCCAAAGCTCAGAATGAACTCAGGATTGCAAGAGAGAATAATAATAATAATAATAATAATAATAATAATAATAATGATGATGATGTTTCCTCTGCTATGTTCAAAGCAAGAGGAAGAACAAGCAAGTCCCTTGCACGGAGAAGATGGAGAAATGCTATTGGATATCAGAAAGAAGAGGGACGCGGGTGGCGCTGTGGTCTAAACCACTGAGCCTAGGGCTTGCCAATCAGAAGGTCAGCAGTTCGAATCCCCGCAACGGGGTGAGCTCCCATTGCTCGGTCCCTGCTCCTGCCCACCTAGCAGTTTGAAAGCATGTCAAAGTGCAAGTAGATAAATAGGTACCACTCCGGCGGGAAGGTAAACGGCGTTTCTGTGTGCTGCTCTGGTTTTGCCAGAAGCGGCTTAGTCATGCTGGTCACATGACCCCTAAAAACTGTCTG
This sequence comes from Podarcis muralis, assembly GCF_964188315.1. Classification (NCBI taxonomy): domain Eukaryota; kingdom Metazoa; phylum Chordata; class Lepidosauria; order Squamata; family Lacertidae; genus Podarcis; species Podarcis muralis. The sequence continues at coordinate 34,659,014 of NC_135655.1, forward strand.
CAGACAAACGTCGGCTCCCTCGGCCAGTAAAGCGAGATGAGCACCGCAACACCAGAGTCGTTCGAGACTGGACTTAACTGTCAGGGGTCCTTTACCTTTACCTTATCAGAAAGAAGACGGAACTGCTCAACATCTACTTTGCTTCTGTCTTTGCCCAAAATGAAAGCAGTGCCTAACCTGGCGATATCAGAATAAATGATGCAAGGAAAGAGCTGCAGCCCAGTATAGGAAAAGAGGTGGTAAGAGAACACCTAGCTATTTAAAATGAATTCAGATCTCCAGAGCCTGATGCTTTAGTGAAGATTCCTGCATTGCTGGGGGTTGGGCTAGATGACACTTGGGATCACTTCCAAGTCTACAATTCTATGATTTTAATGTATTAAACATGTATTCATAAATTAAGAAGGGATCACACATTTCCATGTCCTTGATAAGTAAGGCTTGTTAAGTTTTTATACAGATAACATTAATATAGATAGATAGATGATAGATAGATAGATAGATAGATAGATAGATAGATAGATAGATAGATAGATAGATGATAGATAGATGATAGATAGATAGATATAGATAGATGATAGATAGATATATAGATGATAGCTGATAGAGAAACATTAATTAATGTTATTTGAAAGTTTCCCATTTCCTGTAACCAGTTTATCTTCCCGTCAATTATAAACAGAATGGTAGTTTCTTGTCAACATTTGATACTTGGATGTTTAACTAGCACACCTCAGAAGATAAAATACCAATAGATTATAAAGCATGAAACTCCTTTCAGAATGTCTAATCAGCGACATCCTCATTAAAGTTCAAGCAATATATCTTTAGAATGAATAAGAAACAAAAGGTTAAGAATGAGGTACCTATGAGAAGGATCTGCTATTGACACAATTGACCTGTGAAAATGTTCTCTTCAAGTTGATATACAACAATTCAGTTCTCTTGCTTTCATATAATTGCTACCTTAAAAGTCCTTCACATCCAAGTGCTAATATAATTGCAGTTCATATTTCGGATAATCCGCCAAAAAGGAAAACTAATTTCAAAATATTTGATCATAAAAGTTGTCCCCAGCTTTTACACACATAATTTAGTCAAATAATATCAGATAATCTTTAGCAGGAAATTGCTAGGAAATTCATCTAAGCAGCATCCATTTGCACTTATATAAATGTACTGAAAGTGTAGGAAGAATTTGACAGCTTGCCATATGTGATTTCATTCCGTAGCCTACCTACTTTACCATCAAAAGTTATATCCTTTGAAGCATTGCCAGAATTACTTTAGCCCAGTAGATATGCTAGATGTGCCCTTTAAAAGCCATATCATTTCCTTTCTACTCTGACTAGTTCAGTGTAGCATCTGCTCAACTAAATTCCTTTGAAGGTTAAAACCAAAAAAATAAAATAAAAACCTTCCTGAACTTGTTGTACAGCTTACTAAAGTGGCCAGCACTGGACGAAGGAAGCCCAGAACCAAATTTGGGTTAACTCAGTCTGCAAGAAGAGGAAAAGGCAATTTTCAGCCATCCTGAAACATTATAAGTGCACCAACAGAAAATTAGCGATTGGACGACACTAAGGCAGGCAGCATTTTATTTGAAAGAGAAGCCATAAAAATGATGATGATAATGTTTATTTTTATATGATTATTCTGTTATGCTCTTTGTATGTAAATGCTTATGAGCTGTGGCACAGGTGTTGATGTTAATATAAAGGAGGGCAGCAGAAATTGAAAAATTGGGTTTGAGAATTGACAACAATAATGTTGATGCACAAGATCACAGCAATTATGTGTGTGTGTTTTGGAAGGGGAAAGGCTATCTAGACGCTTACAAAGAAATGGAAACTATTCATAGCTTTTTGGGAAATGGAAAAAGATCAATGGATGCAGTAATGTGTACGAAAAGGCTGTCAATATTATAAGAATAAAAATGTATTTATGAATGTAGGATTATATGCTACATATATTCACAGGAAATACTTGTTCAAATTTACGTTTTACACAAACAACGCATGAATTTGCAGCAATATTTGTTTCCATTTTTTCATGCTCTCTTATTGCGTGTTTGTAATATAATGTTTATAATAAAATATTTTTAAAGAAAGCACAAACATATATTGCTCAAAAATCTGCATTTATTTTTAATTACTTTTTAAAACTACTTGAGTACCTCTCTGTGCATCCTAGATAATAACAGGCTATCACCTCTTACTAAAGTGCTGTTATGACATTTTAGAAGTCTCTTCAGCTCAACCCTTTAAATTCTCTGCATGCTACCAAAGGTTGCAGGCCTGTGTTTTTATTAAACAGCTAAAGAATCTCAGTAATTACGTGATTTACTTTTCTGCTGAAGTGAAAAGGTTTTCAAATATTAAAATGGCACTGTCCTTTCCTTAGTCTCCTGTAACCTACTAATGTCAATTTTAATTAGCGGGTTGTAAAAAGTATGTTTTTATTTCACATAATTTCTTCTGAATTCCATCCATTCTTTTAAATGAACTTGCATATCACCTTCTGGGAAGCTGAAGACTTTCCAGTCTGAAAGGGTTCTTCATGCAGTAAAACTAAGCATGTGCACTGTGTCACAACATCTTCAGACAGGCACATTCCAGATGGGTTGTCATGTTAGTCCGTTGCATTAAAATATGGACTCTGCTGGCACCTGAAGACTCACATTTGTTGTGACACAAATTTTTAATGTGAAGACTCACAAACTCGAGTCCAGGGTCTCCTAGGTTTGTAGGAATATATACACAGGGGTACAGTTGAAATATGTGTGTCTGTATGTGGAGGTGGGACTTCAGTTTTTATAAGATGCGGCTAAGAAAATCCAAGAGATATCAGCAGGTATGTTAAAAAATGATTGTAATAAAATTTATTCATAACAGTCTCTTTTCATAGTCACCACCCTTGATTCTGTAAGCTTTCCCCATTTGTAGCTAACTGGAAAGATTGCTCTCCCATTCCACATGCTTGGCATACCAATACTCCTGTGGCTGGTTATGGGGGAAGCAGTTCACACAATCACTCCTAACAATTTATCTTGCACCATGAGTTTATTGCAGAAACCAATGTTTTGCAGTGTCACTCCAAATATGACAGCATAGTTGTTTGGACAGCAACAGCACCAGTTCATAGCATTGTTCCTTTTTTCTTTCTGTGAGGTTATTTTTGCATGGTGAGATACATTTCGGTGAGGGGAGTATCTTGTGAACAGCTCCCACAAGTTTTCTGTTCCCTACTAGGCAGTCTCATCTGGTGAACTTCGCAAGTGGGAAAGCCAACTCTCGAGGAATCCAATACCGTTACATGGCCAGCCATGATTTCTTCATAAGTAGAAGTGATTTTATCATTGAGTCATAAGCTGTATGATAGAAAACCTTGCTGAAATGAAGAGTGCCTTCAAACTACCTGGGAAGACCATGTAAGTCATTTTGAGCTCAATGGAAGAAAGATAAGATATAAATATAATAAATGATAAAATAAATAATGCGGCAAACAACCTCACAATTAGAAAGCTCGAGGAAGATGAATGTGAATTTCCTATAAGAAGGACAACACTATAATTCTAACGCAGGGGTTCCCAAACAGTGGTCCATAGACCAACAGGTCCACTGTGAAGAACACTTACAATCTGAACTCCATAGAGTTCAAATTGTGATACAGTAAAATAAAATGGAAGAAATAAAAGAAGCAATAAAAATATGATTAAAAACCATATAGTACCCAGCACAGGGCATTACAATTGCTACAGAAAGCAGCAAAAAAAATAAAAAATCATTAAGTGCTCTGCTAAGACCCTCAACAATTTTCAAGTGGTGGTGGTGGGGGATGGGAGCCACTGTTCCAACCTCATGCTAAGACTGCTCAACAGAAGCATATCTATTATCTTTATTTGGGATCCATTAACACCAAGTTCAATAAATTCCCTCTTTGGGGCTATGAAGCTTTGTCCCCTGCCCTGCCCCAATAAGAAATAAGTAGAATGTAATTAAAGAGTATTATGTCAGCCACTACATTAACTTTCCTACTGAATGACATCTGTTTTTCAGACTCCAGCAGAAGGAGTTGAGAGGAAAACTTCGTACACAGAGTCATATGGGGGGGGGGGTTCATTATTCTAGGCGTTCTGTTCTCCATCAGCCCCAGGCTTCTAACTAAAAGCTTCAACAAATTCCCTTTGATCTCCATAGTTAGTCCCAGCCCTTAGGATTGCTGCCTTCCTAGTGCTGATAGTGGGGCTGAAAGGAGACAATGGAAGTTAAGCTCCTGAACTAGTGGGACCACTGGGTTTTGCCACTGACTGTCAGGGACATGGCTAAATCGAACGCCTGGGAAGAGTCTGACTCTGGAGATGAGCCAGAGTCTGACTCTGGAAGTGAGAGATTGCAGCCACAAACAGGGCAGGAGTGGGTTAGTCCAGCCCCCCTTTATCGAGAGTTCCCAGACTCGGAGAGATCACAGGCAGAGGGAGAGGAGGAGATAGAAGACATTGAGGGGGTTGCTATGCAACCAGGAGGGAAACAGCGTTCAGAGGAAGTGTTCTTTGAAAGCAGGGGAGGGGAGTTCATCCACCTTTTCCCAGAACCAGAAGAGCTGAAAGGGTTAAGATGCTACAGAAGTGCAAGAGAGGAATGACTTGAATTTGGCGCCCTACGTATTGCGATGGGGCGGAGACTCAGAATGACCAACTTGTAGCAAAGGGCGGCAGGCTCAGAGCCACGCTCTGGATGTAATTTGTAAATAAATGAACCACAAAACTGCCAGAGAGTCGTTAATTCTTATCGGGGCTTGCTTGCCTGCCTGAGATCATTACACTGACTGCATGTTATATATCAAAGAGCAAAAAGCCGGGTGTGAGCATGCTCAGTTATGGGATAGGTAGCTTGAGAAGTCTTCTATATTTCTACTGCCTTGCATGTAAGTATGGGATTCTGGTTTGTTTCTACAAAATGCTTCTTTTTGTAGCCATATATTTATATTTATAGGACTGTATATTTTACATCTCCCACTGAAGACCAGTTATTCTGTTCTGTGTTAGTCAGAGCCTTCATTGGAATGCATTAATTTGTTTGATCTGTAACTTGGACAGGACAGAGGCGAGGCATGTTCCAGTCTAAGTGATTTGGAATTCATTGCAGAATGATTAATGGTATATTATTTTGTATTAAGTCACTTTTTTAAAAAATCTGATCCCCAAAATATGGAGGTTGGCTAATGAAAGTCACTCTGCTCATATTCTGATGAGGTCATATTTCTGTAATTGAGTCCTGACATTCAAAATGGGTTCAAAGGTTAAGGTCCTGAAAAGCTCAGACTCAAATGAATCACATTTCTTGGGTTAGTTAAAAAAAAGTTATTTTCAAGGCTGAACTCCTGACAGAATTTACCCATTAGTTTAAGAGGGGATGTGATACAGTTTCTGGAGTCACAGTATCGTGGTGAGGATTACTGCATATACTTAAAGCCTCTCCTTTTCAATAGTACTGAACAAAGCCCTAGTGTGGAAGAATACAGTAATTTTCAAACAAGGAGACTGAATCTGAGGCTACTAGCATAAAAAGCAACAAATAAGGCTATACCCTCTTATATTTGGTTTATTAGAGCAGTGGTTCCCAAAGGGTGTGGCACGCCACACTGGTGTGGCATGAGAAGATGGGCAAGAGATGGGAAAATTCAAGGACAATCAAAGAAACATTTAAACATTCCGTCGTGGTATGGTATTTTGTAGTATCAAACTATTTTTTCATAAAATAGTTGGGTTCTATGTTATAAATCAGGCACTGCCAGGAGTGGTCTCTTTATGTTTTCCTCTGTATTTCTTATCAATAAAAAAAAATCGGTGTGGCACGATTTTTTATTCTGAAAGTGTGGCTCAGAGAAAAAAAGTTTGAGAACCGCTATATTAGAGCAGTGCTCTTGGCTGCTGGATGAACTTATTCACCACTCAAAAACACTTTGCTGGATGGCTAGTGGCAGAGAAGTAAGCCACACTTTCAGCCACATAGGAAGAACAATTATTTGTTTATTTGTGTGTTGGTATATCCCACCTGTCATCCCAAAGGACAGTAATGTGTTGTCTCCTGTGTTCAGTCAGGTTCAGAGTTCTGGGCTGCAACCTTTACACAGAAGTAAATCTCACTGCTTCTAATGCAGCTTACTTCCATTTGAATGTCTTGAGACCTATGCATGACTGACACGTAGAACACATTTCCTTGAAATAAACACAGGGACGTACAGACACACATATTTTCCTGAAGAAAATAAGCTGTTAGTAAGATTTCCGTTTCTTCTCTTCCTATTATGGGAAAGTGTAAGAAGCAGGAGGGGGGGGGGGAATGTCCTTGCAACACCTTCCTTCTAACATTTCATAGCTGGAATTATTACAGAACAGGAAAATAGTTTCCAGCCATCAAATGGTAACACTGTAAGGCTGTGTTTTATTACTCTAAGAATTTGCACAATTCATTATAACTAGTGACTCCCCTCTGCATAAAGGATTTCAGTGTTTCAGCCTCAATGGCTGGTAAAATATGTTCCAAAGAACAAATAAGGAAGACATGAGTCTCATGTAAAACAATATTCTGGATTCCCTTAGCACCCTCAGTCATACCTATTTCTGTCTATTCTGCAGAACATTTAAAGCAATATTCCAGGCACTATATAAACACACAGAGGGAAAATAAGCAAGGCAATGCGATCAGTCACAAGAAGCTAATTTTGAGTTTACCAATATAAAATAAAATAAAAGTAAAGTAAAACAAGGAGCCTGCGTTGTGTTTGCACTGGCTACAAAGTGACAGCCAGTGGATTATTCCACAGATTCCGAATGCTGGGAATTCAGATGGCATTTACTAGCATAACCTTTCAACTCTGAGCACATCAATAGAAGTAGGCACTGGTTTGAAATATGATTCCTTGCAGATAGCATATCCTCATTCATCTGACTGTGGTGCTCTGTGCTCCACTGCACAAACAGCGGCTCACCCACTTCTGAGAGGACACTAATAAAAAAGGCATCAATTTTCAGCTCTAGTACTACTGTGATCTCTTTATATGTTCGACATCCAACATTAAATTAAAATGCTGTTATAAATCCTACTTTCTGAATCCGGAATGAGTGTTGGGTTTTTGTCGCTTGAGACCGCAGCAAATCTTGTCAAAAGCAGGGAAGCACGTCTTGTTCACTCAGAATTAATGTTGTGGATGAAAGAAGGAGGGAAAAGTGGGTGACTATGGTGAATTGTAGGTGTCTAAGACAGTGGGTAATGAGCTTTGGGAGGTATCAAAAAGGAGAATAGCATTTGCAGCATCTCCGCAAATGTGACAAGCAGCAAAACAGTACACAGTGATTAACTCTTAAAAGGTAATCTCCACCAAAACCGGACGCTGCGTTTGAGTGATTGATATAGCTGCGCCAAGGTGCGATGGAGAACGGATGACCGGTAACTTTGCTTTAGAAGCAAAATGTTTCGGATCACATTATGGACAAAGTGAAGGTTGTTTACAAAATAATTTTGCCTATGCAAAATTATGCAGATGTTGATGCTTATGCCTTGTGTCACGTCAGTTGCCTTAAAACTGTGGGAGAAAAGGCACCTTTTAATTGGGGGAAGGTGAGAGGGGGTGGCTGATTAAGCGACCAAGCCGAGTGAGTGCTGCAGCAACAACAGAATCCTACCTGAGGTACTGTAAGGAATTCTGGGCATAAGAACGAAGGAAGGCAGATGGCATATTTCTATTATTCAGAAGACTGTAATATGCTTTGGAGCTTTTCAGCTGTGTCTGATAACCTCTAATGGCAGGTATCTTTTTCTCCTTTAAGATCTGTGCTGAACTATACTGAAGAGACAATAATGGTTTCAGCAAAGATACTGTGTCTGCAGATATATTCTCTTGTTCCGTTCATTCATAATTATGAAGAAAAGAAAGAAGCCTGCCTTTCTGGGGGGGGGGGGGAGATAGCGGAGGAGGGTGCCTTGAAGAGTGGTTCGATATCTGGATCGAACAGAGGAACTTTTCCCCCCTTAGGATCCTGCCTGGAGAAACCTTGACATGCACAAAGTCAGAACCTAGACAAAGTTGCCCTGGTGAGAACGATAAGGTCACCCGTGGGATTGCTGAGATTATCTCTGTCAAGCACTTGGACAGCATGCAGTCAAATGATGCATCATGCAGTCATTTTCAGGGGGGGAAATCAATTTCTTCACCAGGTCGCTATTTGCTTTTCAAAGTGCCCTTGTAGGCCTTCCACCACCAAGCATTTATCAATTTAAATGTTGTAAATTGATAATGTGCCACTGTAACTTGTACTGTTTCTGAATTATTTTGATACTTCTCTTTTCTCTGTGGTCCCCCAATCCTTCAGTGCATTTATATTTTAAAAGGGTTTCCCCCTTTCTCTTTTCAGCTAAACGAACAACAAAAACAACACACACACGCACAAGCCTAATAAATACTTTAATTTTGTGTTTGTTTGTTGCTTTAAAAAAAAAATCTTCCTTGGAGCTATATGACTACAGAGAATCATATTTTATGTTTAATTATATAATGTTTATTTAATGTTTATTCTTAAATGAGGTCAAATGTCTATGAAAAGCTATCAATACTGGTGGATTAATTTAATGAATACTCATTACTCTGGCGTGTGGCGTTCAAATTTACTGTGTTGCAAAAAAAGAAAAAGAAAAAGGCTGTAGTAGGGTTTGTTTGTTTTAGTGCTCTCATTACGAGGCTTTAAAAATATACTAGATAGCTATCTCCATCAAAAAACTGTACTTTAAAATAGGAAATTGGGTTGGAGCACACAAAAAGAATGCAAATGCCAACATTTCCACGAAAATATATTTTAACCAAATGTAGCATAAAGTAATGCAATAAGCAGATACTAGCCTCAACTTCATTTGCATAAAAAAACAGGTGGGACATAGTTGTCAAAGCTTCAGAAAAGCAAAGGAATTACATAGCAGTTGCAAAGCATCCTTAACCTCCAATGATTTATTGGCCCTTGGCCAAGTTATCAGGGGAATCTAATTCTTCTTTATTATTCAAATAAAGCACATTTGGCACCCTGGTTCCCTTTCAGAATAGCTTCACAAATAGACTGAGCACTGTCATTTATTTGACCTTGTTCTTGTGTGCTGTTGCTCTAATTTTATTTGCCATTCCTTAGGACAAATACTTAGAAATCCAACGTTCAGAGCTTGGTTACATTATGGTACAAGCAAAGTACACAAATATACCAGTTCGCTTTCACCTATTTTGCTTTTAAAAGGACACAGCCTAAACAACAACTTATCCTTTATTCCCCTTCACCTCTATTAGCTCTTATTATGTCTGCAGCTGTACTGTTCCCTTTTTAGCAAGAATTTTTTTAAAGGACAATTTACAACCCTTTATGTGTCCTGGGTAACTGGATACAAGGGCAGCATTGCATTTTAAGGTGAGAATTCCGGCTTGCAAAATAGAGAGGAATGTTCAGGTGATCAATTAAGAACTCATTTAAGAACATAGCATCATAAGAGCAACCTTGTTGGATCAAGCCCAGGGCCCATTTTGTCCAGCACCTTGTTCTCACGATAGCCAACAAGATGTTCACGGGAAGTTTCAAAGCAGGGCCTGACCTTTAAAGCCCTAAATGGCCTTGGCCCTGTATACCTGAAGTGTGGCACCTGCCCTGTGGAACGCCCTCCCACTAGATGTCAAGGAAATAAACAACTATCTGTCTTATAGAAGACATCTGAAGGCAACCCTGTTTAGGGAAGTTTTTTATGTTTGATATTTTATCACTTTTTTATTATGTTGGGAGTCACCCAGAGTGGCTGGGGAAACCCAGCCAGATGGGCGGGGTAATAATAATAATAATAATAATAATAATAATAATAATAATAATAATAATATATTACTACTACTACTACTACTACAGGACACTCCCCATTTCTGATTCTCAGCAACTGGTATTCAGAGGCATACTGCTAGGTAAAGCATGGATATTGGGGCCAATAGTCACTGATGACATTATCCTCTGTGAATTTGTCTAATTTGAAAAGCCAAAGGCTTTTATTTATTTAATAACATTTATATACTGCTTGATTGTAAAACCACAACAACAACTTAATAGTGGTTTACAAAAAGAATAAAATCATGGAATTGTCAGTAAAAAAACTATTTCATACAAAGTTGGGACCCTGAGGATCATCAAAAATAATAAAAATCAATAAGCTAAAAGCTAGATTGAAAAACATGTCAATATTCTATATGTATGGATAAGCTTGATGAAACGAAAATGTTTTTAGCAGGCACCAAAAAGAATACTATGAAAGTGCCTCCCACCCAATAGCAATTAGCAGGAAGTTCCTAATTATGAGCTGCCATGCTAAAAGATCTATTTATTCTCATACTTTCTCAAACTGACAAGCAACACACAGGCGATCTCACAGGTAAACAGGTCCCAAGCTGTTACGGATTTGGCAACTGATGAAGATCACTGAGCAGAGGTGTTATTGTTACAATATTCTGTTCCACCTTAACAGATATGTGGAGTTGTTGTTTACATTCCAGCACAGCTTGCTGGGAACTTCCATTGTGTGTATAGCTTTTGCTTATGCTGTTTGCTTGGACACGAAGGGGAGAAGACATGTTTTTCCCTTTGTCCTGACGCTGAATAAAATGCCTGTGAATATGCTTTACACAGCCTCTATCTGCCCTTCTGTTGTGAAGAGTTATTTTCTCTGCTGGCTTGCGTGCTCAGCTTCCGAAGGTTTCTGAAGCTTGAGTTGCAGTTACATGCTGATCCAAGGACTGGAGAACGCATGGCTGCTGGCCGGTAGGCTGGAGCCAGCTGGGGGCCTGCCAACTGCCCCCATTTCCTTGGATGCATCCCAACAGTTATATGCTGACAGCAACCTGCTGCAGTGTTAATCCTGTCAGCAACCATGCTGCAGTGTTCTGTAGGGGGTTGGACTAAATGACCCTCGGGGTCCCCTCCAGCTCAACAGTACTATGATTCTGTGTTTCTGAACTAGCTGCATCTTCCGGGTCAAAGTGCAAGGGAAGCTCCACACAGACAGTAGTACAATCTTGAAGTAACCAGGATATATAATGTGTTATTCTGACACATTCCCCTTTTCTAAAAGCTATCCACACATTTAAATTCTGCTGTCACATTTTGTTAATTATAATCAAACGTTTTTCTCAGAGTCTCTATAGTGCCGGAAGGGCCTTATAAGCCATCTAGTGCCTGCTCCTGCTTGAGGCATGAAATCCAGAGCTAGAGCAGGAGGCCGATTTCATGCCAATGGGCCTCTGTACACAGGGCTGGGAATAAGTCACCTTAAGATGTTTCTACATATTCAGGGAGTGTGACGGACAAGTTGAAGTGAGTCAAAAGTGAGTCAGCAACCACAAGCAAAACCATAGGTTCAACACTCTATAACCCAGGATAAGTGAATATGTTAACCAATATAGGCAACAAAAGTTACGTAAGCTATATCCATTGCCCTGTGGTTTTCCTTTGGCCTATGTTAGGGTTGCCATATTTCAGGAAGTAAAAATCTGGACACAAAAAGTTGTTGAGCTTTCTTAGGGCCACTGTAGAGCCCAAACCGCCCACGCCTGAGCCCTGGTAGCCTGTGCCAGAACTGTCCACATATCTTTAAAAAAAACCCAGATCCAGGACATTTTCTTTAAAATGTAAAATTCCCCCCAGATGGGCATGTAGGACCCCCACATTTCCAGGAATTCCCAAACATATGGCAACCCGAGTAGACCTGAATCAGTGCCTGGAGGCTATATAGGATTGGATGAGGGCAAACAACCTGTGAAGAAGAGCAGAAAGGTTTCACCTATCCCAGGGTTGCCATATTTCAAAAAGTAGAAACTAGGATACCCCGAAAGCGATACCTTTCGTAACTTCCCCCTGGATGTCGATTCTGCCTTTGAAATGCCGATAATGTCCAGGAAAATCTGGACGTATGGCAGCCCTACCCTATCACAGAATTGTAGAATTGGAAGGAACTACCATATCGTAACAGGTCCAACCCCCTGCAATGCCAGAATCTTTTGTCCAGCATGGGGCACAAACCCATGACCCTGAGATTAAAGGTCTCACATTCTACCAACTGAGCTATGTCTCTGCTCTGCTCCTTAGGGAGGGGTGCTGGTGCCAACAATGATTAGGTTGCCTGAAAGGCTCACTGAACTTTGCCATCGCTTGTACACAAGGTTACCTCAAATACAACCTTTTCAACAGAATATATTTACATATCCATATTCACATATTCAGGCACCAGTACTGAGTAGGCACCTAATGGGACACCCAAGTAGGAACATACCCAAGTTGCCTTATACTGAGTCCACATAGCTCAGTATTGTCTGCACTGCTTGGCAGCAGCTCTCCAAGATTTCAGACAAGGTTCTCTCACAGTCCTACCTAGAGAAACTGGGGATTGAACCTGGGGCAAGACATGCTCCACAACTGAGCTACAACCCTTCCCTTTCAGTGGTACCTCAGGTTACAGATGCTTCAGGTTACAGACACTTCAGGTTACAGACTCCGCTAACCCAGAAATATTACCTCAGGTTAAGAACTTTGCTTCAGGATGAGAACAGAAATTGTGTGGTGGCAGTGTGGCAGCATTGGGAGGCCACATTAGCTAAAGTGGTACCTCAGGTTAAGAACAATTTCAGGTTAAGAACGGACCTCCGGAACGAATTAAGTTCTTAACCCGAGGTACCACTGAAATAGTCTTGAAGGTTTTGGTCGTGGATAGCAGGTGTGGCTAAAACACCTTTAAAATCTTTGTTTATAATCTGGAACTCTGAGACAGTAGCAAGCTCTAAAATCTTGGTGGTGATCCAGAAGGTCCCTTGGAGGGCCAGAAGATACTTCTGCGTACCATATCCAATTTCATTCTGGGAGGGTGACTGGAAGGAAGAATCTTAAGGTGATCAGATTTCTAGGTGTGCTTCCCTGGATGCATCCCTATGTAAATAAGCTTGTACCTGTTAATCTGCTCAGTGGCAACTACGTTTCTTGACATTTGCTATGTTGAAATATGGATGTTTTGGGGGGGAAACATAGCTGCAGCACTTTAAACCCTTTGTTCTGAAATTCACCAACTTTAGCACAGCCACATTAATTTAAAAGAAAATGGTGTTAGCATCTTGGTCCAAGTTAACAGATCAAATCACTTTACAAGTGGGATGATGTTCTGTAGAATAAACGGCATTGCAGTTGAATGGCCTGGATAATTACTCTTTTGAATATATATAATGTTTAATTTCATAGGACTTTGTTTTTGGGTACTATCCATACACCAAGTATGTAAGACAGAAGTGCATATGAGAGAGAGAGAGAGAGAGAGAGAGAGAGAGAGAGAGAGAGAGAGAGAGATGCTCTTGATCAGCACTCCAGGCAGTTGAGCTTTCCCATGGAGGCTTGCCAAAACAAAAGGCTGCCAGCATTTCAAAAACGCAACACAACAGGGAGATCAAGATTGTTTGGGATGTGATCAGGAGGGAGAGATGCAAAGTTAGATACAGAACAGAAGAAGACAGAAGCAAGGTCTCTAGCCTTGCGCTAGCAGCAGGCTAGCTGACCGCCATACAGTATATAGGAGACCTTTCAGTTAGTGTGGCGGGGGGAGCATAAGGCTTATGTCCACGACTGCAACCTTTTTAAGATTCTCTAGGAAAATGTGGGGGGAAAGACTGTAGCTTAAATGGAGCACAGCCTTTTTGTCCTAAAGGTCCAAGATCCAAACTCCAGTATTCCCAGATAAGAGTTGAGAAAGACTGGCTGAAACCTTGGAAAACCAGCTCAACCAACTGGCGGACTCAGAAAAAAACAGCTTCCTATGATCCTGTCTTTGAGTTGAGTGCAGCAGTTTTACTGCAGGGTGTTTCTCAAATACCATATTTTTTGCTCTATAAGACTCACCTTTTCCCTCCTAAAAAGTAAGGGGAAATGTGTGTGCGTCTTATGGAGCGAATGCAGGCTGCACAGCTATCCCAGAAGCCAGAACAGCAAGAGGGATTGCTGCTTTCACTGCGCAGCGATCCCTCTTGCTGTTCTGGCTTCTGAGATTCAGAATTATTATTTTTTCTTGTTTTCCTCCTCCAAAAACTAGGTGCGTCTTATGGTCTGGTGCGTCTTATACAGCGAAAAAATACGGTATATATCCCACAGCAGTTAATGCTTCCTGTGTATCTACAACTTGTTCCAAAGAAGTTGCAGAAGTTTCACCAAAGACTTTGATTCCTTTGCCATGTTTCTTCTGGCAGCATGCTTTACTTGGCTCCTGATCCTCACAACAGTATGGTTTTATTTATTTACTTCAGTTATTTGTTACTTTTCAGGGCCAAGCCCTCACAAAGTGAAATACAGAGACAGGGACAATTGATTTGGTGCCTGAGGACCAGACAGTGATGATAGTTTAATTTTACTTGTGGTGAAACAGCATCTTTCACCTGTGTGCAGCAAGCTAGCTTAGAGACTGCAGGGCAAGTTATGTAGCACACAAAGCTCTGTTCTCTAACACTTCACCATCACTGCCTGCCCTACAACATCTGCCACCTAAGTCAGCTCTCTCACTCTACCTAATGGTAGGGCCAGCTCTGTACAGAAAGAAGTAAACCAGGGGTATGCAACCTAAGGCCCATGGGCCACAAGTGGCCCACAGGGGTTGTTTAACCGGCCCACGAACCGCCCACGAACTGAGCCGCCCGCTAGACGAGTCCCCACGCACTGCGCTAAACCGGCACAGCGCGGTGCAGGGACTTGCTTCCGCAGCACTGGAAACCGCATCTGTGCATGCACAGATGCAGGAAACTGCAGGTGCGGGCGCTCATGCGCGTGCGTAATCAGGCCCACAGAGGGATCTCCGCTGGAGTGAACCAGCCCAGGCGAGGTAAACCTTGCCGACCCCTGAAGTAAACACATACAGAGTATGAAACATTGAGTAGATATAGACAAACAGATACATGAAAGATACCAAATTAGAGCACCAAAATTCTCCCAAGGACTGTCATGAGCAAAAAAGATAATTTTTAAGGTCTTCTTGAATGAGGTCTTCTTGAACTGAAGGAGTCAAACAAGAGTTAGCCAAAGGAGAATACTAATTGGAAATTAGTTCATTTAAATCAGTCTCTCTCTTTTTGGGTGGGGTGGAGCTATTTTCTGAGCTGACTTAGGTGGCAGATGTTGTAGGGCAGGCAGTCATGGTGTTAGAGAATATGTTTGAGCAGACACTATCCCAAAAATGTACTGGTACCTACCGGTACAGTATTTGCAATACGTTTACATTATGATGTGAGGAAAACTGATCAACATTCACCAATTTCAACACAATCAATTCTGTGATCACTTACTCATAAATCCCCAAAATGAATATTTTGGTAAGATTTCTTTCAAATTGCTCATGCACATCACATCCGTTTTTTAAAGCCTGTGCTTCCAGTCGCATGACAGAAATGTTAACCCTTTCCTCTGCCGCAGCAAGTAAATGGCTCCAGGTCTGAAAGCAGACATACTATCTAATCACTAGCTGAGCAACGAAACCAAATCTACGGAGATTATAATCAAATATACGCTAGGCACTAAAAAAATAAAAATAAATCTTATGCATCATTCTCAAATCCAACATTACTGAATGTGTAAACTCTCAAAGTGTCACAAGGTTTATTCAACACAAACACAACCTCTGCCAGCTCATGGCACGAACCCAACAATGTTTATCTGATAGCAATGGGGAGAACATAAAGAATTGGAGGCAAGACATCTCATGTGTATATATCCTATTAATGCTTGATCTTGGCACCTTTATCACAAACTAGAATTCAATAACATAACAACCTACTACAATGACTTCCACGCTTTGAACAATTTCGAGATCACCAAAGTGAAACATTAGCATTTCCTTTCTAGAGGGAGAATTATTTGCATAGCTATTTCTGCTGCTGCTCTTTGTGGTAAATAAAGCTTTTGAATGCTTAATTTAGTGTGGATGATTGCAGTTTCTCTTTTGCTACCCTTAGTGATGAATCTGTAACATATCATAGCTTTTCCAAGACTGCTGAAAAGACTACTTGGATTGGTAATCTTTGGCCTCAGAGGAAAAGGGAGCATCTTCCTTTGGTTTGCAGAACTAGAATGTAAGTATCTATAATGTTAATTTATTTGAAATATTTTCACCCACTTTTCTTTTCCAATCTCTTTTTTTTAAAAAGAAGGATCTCGGTGGATTTTTACCTGCAGGATAATATTCTAATATAAAATACTGCACATGAACCAACACAATGCTGAGGGAACACAATCTCCTTCAACATAACCTCAGATGAAATGTACAAGGGGATTGTGGCAACAAGAACTGCTGTCCCCATTTCTGGTATTGACTGCCCCTTTCTAAACGTCTGGCGCATTGCTAGTATATTACAGCACAATAAATGTGCATCTGTTGCTCATTTATAGAGCTATGTTAAAAGGTAAAGGTAAAGGTACCCCTGACCGTTAGGTCCAGTCACGGACGACTCTGGGGTTGTGCGCTCATCTTGCTTTATTGGCTGAGGGTGCCGGCATACAGCTTCTGGGTCATGTGGCCAGCACGACTAAGCCACTTCTGGTGAACCAGAGCAACGCATGGAAATGCCGTTTACCGTCCCGCCAGAGTGGTACCTATTTATCTATTTGCACTTTGACGTGCTTTCGAACTGCTAGATTGGCAGGACTCATATTTGTGGGCTCTGAAGTAAGTCTCTCAGATATTTGTATTGCTTACTCAAGTAAGTGGTGAGAATTATGATTCCTGCATTCTTTTCTGGCTCAGATTTTAATCCAAGCTAGAAAATAATCCCCCTCTACCCAACCCACACTACCAAGCCGCTGCCTCTACTTTCCTCCCACTTCACTGACCAGGGTGCTACAAAGTTGGGAGAGACCTCCTCTCTTCCTTCATTCTCCCAGCGAGCTGTCACAGTTTGCTGCCAGAGCTATACTGCTGCTTCACTCTGGTCAATGCAATGGGAGTGAAGGAGGAGGTTTATGCTTGAGAACAAGACAAAGGGGCACATTTACATAGGATTGGAAATAAGTTAGCTATTTTCTGGTTTGGGGCTTATTTCAGCGCCAATCCAAATATGAGCTGGAGGAGCTCATCTGCCGCCACTCATTTGTTGCACCGGACTGAAGATCCTACCTCAAAAAAGTAGTCCACCCCAGGAACATTTACTTATTCACCAAGTACGTAGTAAGCACACTATACTACTGGGAGAATGCAATTATTTCCTGCAGTTAGCAGTATGATTGCACTCTGTTGCTTGGAATGCAGTTGTGCAAGTCTCATGGGCACCTGCTGGCTAGTATCTGTGACATACCTAATGATAGGCCATCAATTTTTTTTTTTGTATTCCCCCCCTTTTGTTTACTCTTAAATTATTCCCAGATACACAAGGGAGAGGGTACTTGAGGGACCAAAGGGTGTGGGGGGATTGCAATAAAAGGAGAAAATTAATTCTATCCCTCATTCCCTAGCTGATTCCATGCTGCGATCCTAACACCAGCTTACTGGCTGGTCTTAAGTGTGGATATAAACCCTTTCAGCATCAAGCTTTCATATCTCAGTGGCCGATTTTAGCTGCAGGTGTGGCTAAGGACAAGAAGCTTTGAAATTCTGTGTTGAGAGCAATGAGCTTCAGTTACTCTGCTTTGGCAGTCTGTGTACAGTATGCTGGTGTGTACATCCTCTAAACTTCTTGAAAAATGGACCTGGGAGCATGATGACTATTCCCCACTGCAGAAGACACATTTCTTACATCTGAATTGAATATCATGTTATTGCCTTTGGATTAGGGATTGCAGGACTGTTTCACAAAAGCTAATATGCTTTTGTAACACTCTGAAATAGTCACCTATGGACGTGCCCTTAGAAAACATCATATTGGTTTACAGCGCTTTATGAGTACACTGTGTTTTGCTTTTCACTTTCCCAACCAAAGTATTTGAGCTCAGCAAGCCGATTTCACTTGATCTAGCAGTAATAATGGGCACAATCTTTTTGTAATCGTATATTTTTGACTAATGCACTGATTAATAACAAAGAGGTGTTTCTTTTTGCATGCTTGGCAGTATGCGATGTTCAGACTTACTATTTATAATCAGAAAATCAGAAACCTATCCCTTAAGTCTAGACGCTGAATGAAGAAGTCTGTATGTAGCCTAATAATGTCTGACGACTACTGCTGCTGCTGCTGCTGCTGAGCATAGAAGAATGCTTTAACAAGGACTAGGACAGGGTTAAAGCCAACTTTTTCCTTGAACAGATGATATTTCAGATGGCCACACTATTCCAGATGCATCAATTTCCTTGAAAATCGAATCCATATATGTGCATATGCTGTGCTGGCAGGAGGACTGCCTGAAATGGCCCCAACCCAAGAGCTAATATTCTTTTGGCTGGAATAATGCAATTATTATTTTCCTAGCTATCAGTCTAAGCATACAGAGCCATCTGTTATGCAAAGCAAACATACACATCTCAATTACAGAAAATGCAGTTGCCTTGACAGAATTTGGATTACTCCACTAACCAGGGCTGTAAAATTTGTTTTAAGCTAGTGTATAATGGATGCCTTTCAGGAGTTCCCTAATTAGCATTTACCTGTTTAAACTAATTATTCATCCTTCTTCTTTGCTGGTTTATTAAACTTTGTTAGACACCATGCATAAAACACGTTAATATGAACACAAGACAATAATAAACATTACAATCCTGTGTGGTTTTTCATTTAAAAAGCGCATTAACAACCATGTGGCTTTGTTACGAAATATGAAACTTCTGATGTTGGTTTATAAACAGGCCAAAGAAGAGATTTTAATTCATTACGAAACTGAGGACTTCAGGAAAATTCAATACCAATATTGAATTAACAAACCCTCATCCGCCCCCGCCCCCCCGGTTCTCTTGTTTTGTTTGACAGAACTTCCATATAACTAGTATAAACACATAATTAATGTGTGCTACATAGATACCACCATTTTCTTTTAGGAGTTAATGGCTGCAATTCCATTGTCTCAAACCCTATTTGAATCTTTTTTTTCCTGCCACACCAATTATTTGGCTATCCCTTTTCATTACTTCAGGTTACCACTTTCAGCTTAGTTTAGGTGCAACGAAATAACGAAGTTATTAAAAAGTTCTAGTCCTGAGAAGGGGTCTCCTAACAACCACGGCAAGAAATGCAAGATGGGTGCCCAATCCCAAACAGTAAGACACAAGCATTAGCACAACTGTGGAGTTCCTCAAGGGTAGCTAAACAGGAGGCATAGCATCCTACTTTGCAACTCATTGTTCGAGAAGTCTCCCAGAATCGTATCAGGATGGTTCCAGTATACCATGTAGCAAATGCTACTGAGAGCTCAGCCATTCGAGATAAAACCAAAAGTAATACTTCTATTCCCCTATAATCTTAGATTTCAAAATATGTCAGTAATGGAACAACAATAATTAAAGTACAAGTGCTATATGAAAATATGTCCTCTGCAGATTTACGGAACATGTGCGGAAGCAGCAGAATGTGTCCTTGTTGAAACCCTCCCTGCGAGTCATTTTAATGGTCTCTTTCAGCATTTCTTGACTCCAAATGACTCCCTGTCATTGTGTCAGCTCCCTGGATAATGCAGGGTACTCCATAAACATCCAGTAATAGGACACAAGGGAAGTACTATTAGTGTGTCCCTTTCCTACCAGGTACTGAGGTTTAAAGTTCAAAACAATTGAGAAAAGAAACTTCATTTGTTCTCAATAAATTAATAATGATCCTTAGTGGGCAGAAAAAGTTTTTTTCTAGCTTGGGATTTTTTTAAAAAATCCATTTGAACATTCTATACCAACTCACATTTCTCAATGATTTTCTAGGGTGGATAAAACACAGTCATTAAAGTATAAATTCAATAACATGCGAAATGTTGCCAAATAGATTACTGAGCACAGGAGTGGAACTTGTGCCATTAAATGGTCTACTTACTTGGGATAGGCCTAGATAGATGGAGACGGTTTCCGAAATGTACAAAAATTTCCCCTCTTGATTTAGTGCAAATACAAATCCATCCAGTGACTGCAAAATAAGAAAAAAAGTGAGAAGTTTGTTATATGGGGATATATTTCACTAACAGATAAAGCACAGGCATCGCACATTCACTCTATTCTCATTATGGAAATATTGAAATTAACATACATTGCCATTCTTAACACTTTATTTCTGTTCAGTGCAGAAATGAAAGGAGTTTCCTTGCAGAAAAATGGAGATGAGAAGAACACTGTGGATTGCAGAAATTTGCTAATTAACAGAGGATTATGGGCCTCCTCTTCATTCACAAATTCACCCACACACATTTTTGTGTGAGCATAAACAAAACCAATCAACAGATTACTGTCAAATATGTTCACACCTGGAGACCATAGAAATCTTGTGAATTTAATCTCTTCAATGTCAGCTTGTACGTTTATAAATTATATTCTGGCAGGTGTAAGGCTTTAGATATGGTTGCCAAAATATTTTATTAAAGAACATGTTATATACACATTTTTGGAAGCCACATGAAACATATAATCAATGAACAAACAAAAGGACTTATTCCTAACTGAAACACCACAGCACAGCACACTGAATCTATACTTGTGGGTACATATTCATCAGGAATATACTTAATTTTTTTATTTACTGCATTTGTCTTAAAGTGATAGTTTGTTATCCATACAATTTAGGTGAACACTCTCCTAAATACAGAATTGGGGAGCGGGGGCGGAATCCATTCCGGAACCCAATGCAAAGTTTGGGACCTATTGTGGACTTAATTAAATGATTAGGAACACTGATGCATGTTCCACCTTGGAATGTGGTGGCCTCTTTTCACTGGAGGTTTTTAAAAAGATGGCCATCCGTCACAGATCCTTTAGTGTGATTCCTGCATTGCAGAGGGTTGGACTAGATTACCCTTGGGATCCCTTCCAACTCTATTCCTTCCAATTCTATGGTGCAGCCTCTGTATTGCTTTCCAGGAGTACCTGAGGCTGTATTTTAATTAATTGATGTCTGTTTTTATGCTTATTGTGTTGTTTTTATGATGTTAGCCGCTCTGAGCCCGGCCTCGGCTGGGCGGGATACAAATAAAAATTTGTTGTTGTTGTTGTTGTTGTTGTTGTTGTTGTTGTTGTTGTTCAACACTGCAAGGTGCTTTCCACCAATCCCGCCTTTCCCCCCAATTATAGCCAGTACCAGTGCTTTTTCCCCCTGGGGTCGCATACGCCTAAATATTTTGTGAATCCAAGTTTGGCCTCACTGAGTCATACCTCGGGTTAAAGATGCTTCAGGTTAAATCTTTTCAGGTTGCATCCCGTGAATCGTGACCCGCACACGCGCAGACGCGGGTTGCATTCTGCTCATGATGCGAACGGGGCTCCGGAACGGATCCCGTTTGCAACCAGAGGTACCACTGTGTTTCAATATGAGTAGGAAAATGAACGTATCTACCCCTAAACATTTTTTTAAGGAAAAAAAAAGTACTGGCCAGCACTAACAACAAAGGGCAGCAAGGTTCCTATGGAGAGGCTTCACAACAGAGCCAAGAATGCTACCCCAACAGTATCTCAGGTGCTAGGATTGCCGGCAATGCTATTTTTCTAGAAAAGTATGAGCCAGAACTCATCATGAAAGCCTCCCTTGTTCTCTTAAAATGACCATGGTGTCGACCTGAGAGATGCCAGAACTGAGTTCCAGTGAGTTCCAGCTGAAAAAGGCCCTGGTTCCAGGGCTCCTTGAATTCTTACCTGGGACATTAGGAGCTCTGGGAACTACACTTACCAGGGATCCTGGCACATGGGACATCGTTGCACATATTTGCGGTGGCATTGCTGCTAAAAAGCCTTTGTAACCCCGTTTCTCAGGGACCTGACACCTGGAAGTGTTTTAGGCCTAGTGCAGGGGTCTGCAACCTTTAAGACAAAAAGAGCCACTTGGACCGAAGAAAAAAAAACTGGGAGCCGCAAAACCATTGTGACATTTAAAACAGTGGGGAGTGTCGGGGCACACAATGCGACTCCTCCCCTCGCTAGTATCCGCCCCGGAGCCGCGGCAAAGGTGTAAAAGAGCCACATGCGGCTCCGGAGCCGCGGGTTGCTGACCCCTGGCCTAGTGGATACCCTGCAGGGAGTTCTCTCCAATGCTGCGGTAACAATAATCTGGAAAATTTGCAGGGTGATGTGAATTGGGTGGTAACAGAGAGGACAGATGGCCCCAAGTGAGTTCATTTCATTCAGGAACCAAGTATATATACAGTGGTACCTCGGGTTACATACGCTTCAGGTTACAGACTCCGCTAACCCAGAAATAGTACCTCGGGTTAAGAACTTTGCTTCAGATGAGAAGAGAAATCGTGCAGCAGCGGCGCAGCAGGCCCCATTAGCTAAAGTGGTACCTCAGGTTAAGAACAGTTTCAGGTTAAGAACAGACCTCCAGAACGAATTAAGTTCTTAACCCGAGGTACCACATTCTCAGCTGCGTGTTTCGTTAATGTGCTACTCACAACCGAGTAATGCAACTACTTAAAAAGTTTTCAGAGCAACTATAATGTGCCATCACCATTTTGTGCGTTACAAAAAAAGAAGAGGGAGGAGACAGTTAATAGATGAAAGAGAGGATATGGAAAGATGGACACATAAAACAAAGCATTAAAAGTGGCTCCCCATGTAACCACATGGGATTAATTCCAGGTAGTGCTGTGCCAATATCCAATATCCAAATGTTTTCTTCTCCAGTGAAAGCAGATTCAATTTTTCCCTCTCATTTGCAACACACTTCAAAATTTCTTTATAATTTTGGTTGATGCAGTATTGAACTTACCTTATTGTTGTGAGGTAGCCATGGTGTGTGTGTGTGTGTGTGTGTGTGTGTGTGTGTGTGTGTGTGTGTGTGTGTGTGTGTTCCCATTAAACATTCCTCCAGGCCTCTGCAGCCTCTACTTCCTGATCTGAAAAAAGCCCATGGGAAAAGTTACCTTATGCAGCCTACCCCTGGGCTTTTATTTCAAGTGCAGGTAGTCAGAAGTCTGGCTACCAAGTGACCTCAAGATATAAGAATAGTCCTGCTGGATCAGGTCCTAGGCCCACCTTGTTCTCACAGTGGCCACCCAGATGCCCATGGGAAGATCTTGCTTTTAAAGGAAGGCCTTTTAGAAAAAGCTTTAAAAGTAAATTTGCTGCGCGTTAAAGAAATAACCATGACTGGCTATCAAGTACACAGTAGACAGCCTCCTCAGCTTCCCAAATGTACAGGAAAGCCCAAATGAGGATGTCATGGGGTTTTGGGAAGGCTGCAGAATGTTGACCACCGGAGAGGTGATTTATAGAATGAAAGAAGAGACACGCCACAAAACCCCTCAGCTGCCTTGAAAGTAAATGCAGCAAAAAAACAAACAAATACCCTGCATACCGCCCATTTGATAATAGATAATTTGTCTACACAATTTATTTTCTCATTAACTGATGGGCAATAAATTTAAAAATGCAGGATATATTTTGGGCACCTTATTAATTCCAAGTTTTGAAAAGATTGAACATTACTGATCTTTGTTAGTTCAGTGAATTTCCTTTTCCTCTCTGTTTTTCTACACTGATCAAGCCTTCCATGTTCTATAGGAACACAGGAAGCTCCTTTGTACTGAGTCAGACCACTGGTCCATCTAGCTTAGTATTGTCTACTTTGACTGACAGCAATTCTCTGGGGTTTCAGGATGGAGCTTTTTCCAGCCCAGCCTGGAGACACCAGGGATTGATCCCGGGACTTTCAATTCAATATAATCAATCTATGAATCACTTCACACAGAAAGAGCCCTGAAGTGATTTAGAACGAACACACACACTAAATATGATAAAAAATAAATTAAATCAAAGTAAATATACTAAAAGTGTTAACTCTAAAAAGTCAGCCAACAATATAAAAATAACCACCCAGCCCACATAAGGATGAATACTATTTTTTAAAATATCAAAAACAGACCACTAATGATGTCCACTTCTGGGAGAATAAAAATGGTGCCAGAAAGATGATAAGTTGGCATCAGGCAAGCATCCCTCAGGAAGGCATTCCACAACTGGAGGGTTGCCACAGAAAAGGCTCATCGTTTTGGTTGGGGCACACAGGGTCTCAGATATTGACCTCAGGTTCCATGTGTGTTCATATGAGAAAAAGTGGTCCTTCAGGTACTGGGGTCACAAGACATGCATGGCTATTTAGGTCAAAACCAGCACTCAAAAACAAATTGGCAAACAGTGCTGGCCACCCAGGAGCATCCCCAAACTGCACACCTGCTTCTTCATGTTGTGTGTCTCCCATCTGAAACAGGTCACACCACACCCATCTGGATAGGAGAATTGCCTTCTAAGAGTGTCTCCATCTTGTCTGCACTGAGCTTCAGTTTGGTGACCCGCATCAAGCCCATTAATGAGGTCAGGCATGAGTTTAGCACACCAACCACCACGCCCCTTACAACGCAAAGGAGAAACAGATCCCTGCATTATCAACATACTGATGACAACATCATCAAATATCCAAAACTCCAGGTCAAGGAGTATCAAGGAGGACACACTCCCCATGTCTCATTTATTTCAGTGAAGGGTGGGCGGATCCATAAATGCAAAAGGATGCTTCCTTCACTGAGATGGATTGAACATGTGACCTTTGGTGACCAGGCAGGTCTGGATGACAGAAGGCAGCCTCTCAGGTAACCCAGTGCCCAATTGTTCAAGGCTTTATTGGCAGCTAAAACAATTCCTTTAACAGGGCTGTTCCATGCTGGTGATAGGTTGTTCCACCTAGCAAACCAGCAACTATATTTTGCACCAGCTGCAGCTTCTTACCAACCTAAAGTGAGGGCCCAGAAAGATTTGTCCAATCTTGACCATTCCTGGCCACTGTGTCTAAGTTATCTGGGACCATGGACAGTTTCAGCTTGTGTATCAGCCAATATTGGTCATTTTTAGTCACTGAGGCCAAATGGATCTCAAGAGACATAGCTGGATCCAAGAGTATCCCTTCAGAGTGAGTGCAACCCCCCGAGAACAGGCAACTGACCTATACCCTGAACCCAGCAACCACTCACATTCATTTGGCCAGAATTCAGTCTGTTTATTGGCTTCTTATCCAGCCCACCATTACAATGGTCTATGGCATGAGCAGCCACACCTGAAGCAGATGGAGCAGAGAAAAAGAGCAGTGATTTATTTCAAAGGATGTCATTTTATTCCATCTATGATCAGATCAGCTCCAGTTGTGATCATAACACAATAACAACTGGTGTGTGCTTAGAGAAAACAATGTCTTCTGTAATCTCACTCTGTTCCAGAACCAATAAGTCGCTGTGTGTTTTAATGTTTTTATTCCTTTGCTTCCTGAATAATTTCTAACACAATGATGAAAAGAAACTCGTTTTGGCAAGTATTCAGAGTTCTTTGATGTAAGAGGCAGAAACAGAATGAGCCACTTATTGGAAAACAAACAGTAAAGTTGTCATATTAAAGAAAGGATCTTCAATTTATATTTATGAATTAATAAAAATGTAAATCTACATAGATTTTAGTCAAACAAAAATATTTTTACCATGCAAGTAGTTTATTTTGAAAATTATCATAATTTCTTTTCAGATGATTACCACAGGAACCTTGAATGCTAATATCAATTACTGGTGAGCAATTTCAAGTGACATTTGGGTCAACTTTAAAGTTTGTTAAAGACACACTCAAAACTTTTCCAGATTTAGAGAGCAATCTATCAAGCACTGCTATTCTGTAAACTTAATCCTATCAACCATTAGTGTGTTCCATTTCTGTGGAGTTCCCAGGTAACTGTGGCTGAAATTAAGGAAGGTTGCAGAGCAGCAGGTCTTTATAATATGCTACACCTTTAAAAGACAATTCCAAAATGTCTGTATTTTGTCCATTGGTATCTATAGTTCTCCTTTCTTCCGTTGCTGAGTAGGAAGTGGGGCAATACTTCATTCCAGCACTTTGCCAGGAAGATCTTAGTTCCAAAAATGCAATAAATAAATGTGTTTTCACTTTGTAAAGAACTAAAACACAGTAAGAAGGCCATTAAAGAAGCATATCACCAGGTGCTAAGAAAAGAAAATATGAAAGATCCTCCAGAAGAGGGAGAATGGGGGATGGGGAGCCAGCATGCGAACCCACAAAGAAATGGATTATATTGGGCTTTAACAGGGAGCAAAACTATGGCAATACACCAGATGTACAAAAATGAACAAAATGCTCGTACATTGAAATTTTTTTGGAAGAGGTTTACCTTGAACTTAGGAGAATCTTCCATAGTACCTGAGATACTTCTGCAAGTGCTGGATTCTCCAAACCTTGACATCATAGCGGTAAGAACAGTTAAATTATCAGTGGCCAATTGTGAACTCATCCATTGCTAATTATAGGAGCCATTTACACCCCAGTTGGACAGGCCACCATGGAATTATAGTATTAATCTTTGCACAATTTGGTCATTTTGAAGTGAGGACCACTGTGCAAGATTTGCTGCAACAAACTAACATGGCTATCCCTCTGAGAATGTTGCCATTCCTGGTACTACAGCTGTGGGCATAATAATGCTCATTTATTTATTTATTTAATATATTTATAACCTCCCCTTCATTGATACAGCATCAGACCATCAGACAAATAAATCGACTAAACAGTGGTGACACAAAGCCCTGCTGAGACAGGAGCTGATGATATCCTAACCAATAGTACGGAGGGTGATGGTACTACTGTGGTCACTTTCAAGCTTCTTGGGGTTGCTATGCACTCAGCATCATCAGAAAACATGGCTTATTATCGATCATTGCAGGAGGTTCCATAGCCAGTACAGTTTATGCTGAAGAAACCAAGGAAGATAAGACTGATGGCACCAAGACAGATGGGTTAATTGGAGCCCTTAGATAGTTACCACAGATTTAGAGAAAGAGACACAGACACACATGCTTGAAGGAACCTCTGGATAGAGTTCCAGAGGCTCGTAATATGTTTATTTGTTGGGATTGAGGTAAGAATAGTGATCTTTGAACTAAAATGTAGAAAACAAACAGGAGACTGAAGCAGAGAAAGTGTTTGAACCATTTATATTGTAGATAAATTGCCATTTATTGGCAGTGCCATTTTTCTAGACAAAGAGGTGCTGGAACTCACCACAAACACCTCCCCCCTCTTAGAAAGGCAATGGTGCCCACCTGAGAGGTGTCAGACCTGAGTTCCAGCTGAAAAAAAGCCCTGATGGGATCATAGAATCAAAGAATTGTAGAGTTGGAAGGGACCCTGAGGATCATCTAGTCTAACCCCTGCAATGCAGGAATATGCTGCTGCCCCATACAGGGACCAAACCTGCAACCTTGGCATTATTAGCGCCATGCTCTAACCAACTGAGCAATATCTAACGGTGATGATGGAAATACTTAAAAAAAGAGTAATAGCTTCCAGCGGTTCTCAACCTATGGGTCCCCAGATGTTGTTGGACTACAACTCCCATCATCCCTAGCCAGCAAGGCCAGAGCCACAGGTTGAGAATTGCACTCTTCATGTTTACTGACAATCTTATTTGATGGATATAAAGGTGTTCTGAGTAGGGGAAATGTACATGCAATATTTGCACAGCTAACAAATATTGGTAACAATTGTGCTGTGATTATATTTTTGACATGTCGCCACAGGCTTTTTATCAGAGTCTAAATTTCTATCCATTAGATCTCTTATTACAATGGACCCTCTTCATCAGTGAGGCACTGAATTTTCTTGGATAACATAACTCAGCATAGGAAAACACGGAAAGTGGGGACAGACAGGCTAAAAAACAATATGAGCAAAAAAGAGGCAACGCTGCTAAATTTGTTTAAATCCTGGATATCCAACACCCAACATGTTTGAAGTATACCTTCTTGAGGGGGGAAAATATAGCTCACTGAGTTTTTCATTAGAGCATTATATGCTGGGCATTTTACCTCTGATTCAATATCTTATACACAGCTCAGTACAGATGCCATTTTTTAACAAACTGTAACATTTGTTGTATGATCATTGATCATTTCTACCTTTAGCAGTAGCAGAAGCTGTGAGTAATGCTAAGGATTTACATGGTGCCCTGTTATTATGAGCTAGTCTCATCAAGATGTAAATTATACTTTAGTCATCTACAATGACGTTAAGGACCACCCTTTACTAGAAAGGTGTGGGGCTATAACTCTCCAGCACAAATTTCTGAAGACAGAAAGTGCGGATTTCTTATAGGCAAAGTTTGAACATTACAGTTTGGGGGTGGAGGAGGCCTGTTTTGTGATCTCTTCCACCTACCAACTATGTACAACATGTGATTAAAGCTGAGTTCCCCCAGCACTTTCTTATTTTGATTTGAGAAAACCATTATGCATTATGCTGTTTCAATCACCACAGGCTACTTTTTTTCAAACTGCCCCACTGTTTTCAACAGGCGCCAATTAAGATTCTGGGGTCAAAGAGTTAATTACATCTTCTTACCCACTATGTAGAATTTTCTGATTATTAAACAAGGTTGGATTAAGATGAAAAAGTACCGACACAAATGTTAATGCGTGCCCCTCCTCAAGAAGATTTATCATAATACCATGCTGAATTTTTTTTTCTAAAGCAGTTTGAGGGGGGGGGGGGGAATCTGAGAGGAAACACTACTAAAATAGATGCTTTTAAGGCATGCAAGTATCTGATTAACAGAGACAGTTTTCTTATTCCTGAAAACAGCTCTAAGCGAGTCAGACAGCAATGATGGGAGATTTTCCTTGTCAGATCTCAGTAAGTCTATATGGTCGACAGGAGGCAAATTATTTTCAGATGTAAAGAGAAGCTGTGGCATATCTAAATAATGATGCTAGTAATTATAATTTATGTTATGTGAATTAGAATAATGTGCAAGGCAGATGTGTAAAATGCTATTGGTCGTGCTTGTTGCTCTACCACAGAGGTTCCAGAGGTTCTAGTGTTTCAATTTATTTTGGCATGGCCCGCTCTTTCTTTTTGTCTTTTGCATGTCACCTTGAGCACGTCTGTACAGAGCACTAATATGCTGATGAACTATTAACCAACTTCTCAGCTACACCCCCTTTGATACCTATTAGACAGTCAAGGAAAGAAGCTTTCGATCTTGAAGATGGTGAAGTACCTGCATCTGTAAGAACATAAGGTCCGCCTAGCCCAGCATCCTGTTACCAACACTGGTCAACCAGATGCCTATGACAGGAGTGGAGAACATGTGAACATATGTTGCTGGCCAGCAATTCCCATCATCCCTGACCACTGGCTAAGCTGGCTGGAGCTGATAGGAACTGGAGCTCAACAATATCTGGCAGGCCACAAGTTCCCATTCCTGGCCTATGGGAAGTCCTCAATCAGGATATGGCCACAATAGCTTTATTGCCACTGTTCCTCACAGACTAGCATTCTGATTCCAGAGAATGTAGCTTGACTACAGCTACTGACAGCCTTATCTCTAATTCCCTTTCAAAGCTGTCTAAGTTTATAGCCATCCCCACATCCTGTGGTAATGAATTTAAGAGTTTAACCATATGTCATGTGTAGAGGTACTTCCTTTTGTCTACCCTAAATCTTCCACCATGTTTAGGTCCTGAAAACAGTTTTCCTATTCACTTTCTAAAAGTGTACATAGTGTTCCATAATAATCTTTTGCATGTGACTAATGCTTCTGGGGTGAAGTACACACCACACTTTCAAACCACATGTTTTCCTCAAATAATCTTAGGAACTGTCATTTGCCCCTTACAGAGTTAAAATTCCCAGCACCCTTGCCCACTGCAGTGAAGGTCTCTGGATCAGGGCTTCAGTGTTTATCGTAGTTTGTTGAAGGGTCATCTTGCCAAGGAAAATTTGTCCTTGCAATTTTTGAGGTATTTTTTGGGTTATAAAGAGGAATATACCTTGAAATTTTACTACGGTGTCCTTCTAAGGAACATCCTCATATGTTACACAGTATCCATGAAGTCCCTAATTCCTTCCACTATATGTCAACACTACAAAAAAATCCTGTTACTCTGACCTAAACTCCAGTTAGAATGAAGGATTACCAGTAGGCTAGGCTATTTTAATGACAGATTATTTTAAACTAAGCCTTCACCATCTGTTCCACTCCCTAATTATGAATGCAAAAAGAACATATTTCACAATTACATCAGTTAAAAGAAAGATATACATGATTTAAATGTGTGCTTGTGTTCTTTGCCCAATGCAGCCTGCATCTGTGATGCTCCCCTCATAATTCAGGCTCCAATCAGTGGGAAAACCACTCACTCCTGATAAATAGATTTGCTGATATACTAAACTTTTCCTTGGCAAACAGATCATCTTAATTAGAATTTTCTACTGTTAAGACATAATTATATTATAACTGGAGCTAAGCATTAATTTGAGCACAATGCCTGCCACCAATTTATATATGTAGCAGTCAAAAACTGCTAAGGTATTTTACCCTACTAAAGGCAGGCCAAGCTCGATGTGGATAGCACCCCACCAAGTAAGTTGTCTCTTTCTGCACCAAAGTAAACTAACTGCCTAACTGATACTAATCAATAAGTTCAATTCTCTCACCTGTAGTTTGGATAGAGATTGTGGTTTTTTTTAATCCCACAATGGATGATAACGAATTAACCAGTGTCAGGGTGCTTATCGGCACCATTTTATGAATGGTCACTGTAACCATTTTACATACATCTAAGCTTTGATGTTGCATTTAATTTCCCTCTATCCTACGGATAATGCTATTTTCTTTCTCTGAATCCTTGTAACCAGGTGTCTGCTAATTCAGGATGACATTCTGTGTACCTGATTCAATGAACTGTAGCCCACAAAAACTTATGCTGCAACAAATTTGATAGGTATTAAGGTGCTACAAGACTCTTTGTGTGATGACCCTCAAGTCAGGGATAAAGACGCAGAGTTAGAGGCTTTAGAGTCATTAACTGAAGAGCCAGAGGACCATTAAATCCACTGCTGGTTGGCGAGGGTCTTCTGGACCAGACCCCACAGCACCAGCGCCCACAGAGCCTGAGCCAGGATACTCACACAAACGTTCTCCTGGGCCTGAGGAGCTGACTGTCTCCCAACCAACCTCACCTGTCCAACAGGGCAGGGAATGCATCAGGTATGGTATTAGGGAGATGTATTGGCAGATTGCAGATTCTGAGGAGTTTCAGGTGTTATATAGCAATACCGCTTGCATGCCCAGAGATCCTGTGGCTACTGCGACTTTTAAGAAGTTAATCCCGCTTCTTCCTTGGTCTTCTGTGAAATATATTATACCCTGAAATGGTACCATGTGGGAATTCTAATCTCTAGATTAGCCTTAGCACAGTCCCATAGTGGCATCTGGTAGAAGTATCTGCTCGTCTCAGAGTTATCTATGTTGGCCGCTTGCCATACATGAAGCACTTCTCCAGTCTTGTAAGAATATATAAACACTGTCAAGGCTGCTGATGTACAACCCAAATACCAAAGGTGATTATGTAATATAAGTCCCAAGAACACATCTGTTATCTGAACTCCAGTGCAGACCTACAGCCAGCAAGGTGCTGAACACCAGCTGTTAGGAGTCATGTCCGCTGCCATTCAGGGGGTTCCCGGCAGCCCAAGGAAAGGATGCAAGCTTTGCTTTGTTCTTTATTACCACTTGGTAATATTTATTAAAGAACAGACCCAGTGTGCTTTGTTGCCTTGTCCAAATCCAAAAAGAACCTCTGCCCCTTGGCAGAACAGAAGTACAAAATAAATTTCCATGTGCAGGCCAGAGAGTTGCACTTCTCACAAAGCGGGTGGAACACAGGAGAGATGAACTGAGAATAGAGGAAACCTGCTCATTCCGAGCTGTGTGTACTACCTCCACTGGACAATGTTTTTTAAAACTGCATCAGACTAAAGAATAGATAGTGACAAATATGCTGTGCTACAAAGAATCTACATAAAGCAATTACCTATTTAGAACACATCACTATTAAAGGTTGGTTTGGTTATTTAATAAACTTTTTAAATGGCATCCCATTGAATTAGAAAGCCCTCTCAAACTTTGTTCTTCTCAATATGCAACAACATCATAAAAGTACCTTAGTGAGAATTGGCTTTGAGGCTTTAGGGCCCACCTACTGTTTTATCACTGCTAAAATGTCACTATAGCAACCCACAATTTCTCCAATAAATGGAGCTCAGCATTGCTAATTATTGTAGAAAAAATAGCAACAGTGACCTGGGCCTGCTATGTAAATACAAAGTGATATGGAGTGTATTTTAGCTTTAGATAACCTAGCTCTGTTTGGAAAACCAATAAATGTCATCAGTGAAATAGAGAACAATTTAAATGACCAGAAAGCTGTTTTTGCTCTGCACTCTCTGTAACAAGATTTCTGGAAATAATGAATATGTAATATATAGACAATTAAAAAGAATCAGGAACTGCATGAACTAGGGAATCAACCAACAATAGTAACTGAAATTAGGGAACAGAATGGGTCCCACAACGGTCTGGACAAATGCAGAAAATGGAAGATAAAAGATATGAAAAATGTTATAATTGAAACGGGGAGGGTGATCCAGAAGAAAAAGAACCCAAAGGATGGCAAGAAGAGTTTGGATTTGATATCCTACTTTATCACTACCCGAAGGAGTCTCAAAGCGGCTAACATTCTCCTTTCCCTTCCTCCCCCACAACAAACACTCTGTGAGGTGAGTGGGGCTGAGAGACTTCAGAGAAGTGTGACTAGCCCAAGGTCACCCAGCAGCTGCATGTGGAGGAGCAGGGAAGCGAATCCGGTTCACCAGATTACAAGTCTACCATTCTTAACCACTACACCACACTGGCTCACAAGGTATGGATGGCGCTGGATACAGATCTTAGTAAATGGTAAATGGAAAGAAAAGAGTAATGGGCCTTTATACTTCAAAGAATCTTCAGAAGTAGGTACATGGTCCAATTTTGATTGTGAAGCCAGCTGAGTTAATGGTCAGCTGACCAACAGGAACATCATCATAGGCACCGACTCCATGGGGCTTGAGGGGGCCCGAGCCCCCTCAAAAATTCGTTTGGGGGGGCTCCGCCCCCCCAATAATCTCCGGCGCCCCTCCAGCAGAGCGCCATCGCCGCCCCTCCCCCAGCCCAAAATGCACAGGGAGGGGCGGGCTGCATGCCTCCTGCCCTCCCTCCCGAGCAAAAGCTCCACCCAATTTCCTTTGGAGCTGATTAATAGGCGCAGCACGCTCTCCCCTATTCGCTCACGAGGAGGCGGCGCCACTTTATTTGCATATTCATGAGCTTATTTATTATTCATGAGCTTTCCCGGGCCCCCCCAATATTTTTTATAAGTCCGCGTCCCTGAACATCATGTGATTAAGGCTTTGGGGGTTGCCAGTTTGCAAGGCTGAAGAAAGCGTAAATAAAAGGGAAATTTCTTGTGAAACTGTCTTATGCAAAGAAGAGTCCTGGCTGCTTCATTCAAGCTAAAAGGGAAGGCCAGTGTGGAAACAGGGATTCCAGTCCAAGGTAACTAGCCCATGAATCTGTTGTTGTTGTTGTTAACCCAAATTTTGCCCTAAGGTCCCAGGGCTGCTTAAAACAATTAAAAGATGCTGTTAAAAACAGTTTTGAACAATTTATAGCCACATAAATAGGGTGAGTCCTAAAATATATATTTAAAGTGTCAGGGTAAAGAGGTGTGTCTTCAGCATTGCCAGAAGCTGTATAATGAAGATGCCACCCACACTTGTGTGTGAAGGGAGTTCCACAATAGCCCTTGCCTCTCCTGGGATACCACCACCCCGAGCTACTGAGGGCGGTGAAACAACCAACAGAACCCCTCTGCCAATCTGAACACCTGAGAGGTGTGTTACACAAAAGCTTATAAACTGATAATCAAACACTTTGTCCAACAAAACAATGTCTTGAAAAACTTGAAAAAGTTATTGATCGAATAACAAAATTACGCAGCAATAATATTAAAGCCAGTTTTCCTGAAACTCATTCTTATTCAGTTGTTTATTCTCTTTTCACCGGCCTGTTGCACAGTGTGTACAATGAACAATGCTAATCTATGTCTCGTCTCCCCCCACCCAAAGCCAATTTTATCACCATAC
Source organism: Podarcis muralis (assembly GCF_964188315.1). Classification (NCBI taxonomy): domain Eukaryota; kingdom Metazoa; phylum Chordata; class Lepidosauria; order Squamata; family Lacertidae; genus Podarcis; species Podarcis muralis. The sequence goes on from NC_135655.1 coordinate 34,693,216, forward strand.
ATGGAGGTGAATTGCTTAGTGCAATGGTTCCCAATTAGGGGTGTGGGGACCCCTGGGGGTCCACGGAACACACCCAAGTGGTCTGTGGCCCCATCTCTTGCCTCCACCCCCAACTATTTTTTTGGTCATTTTTGCATGGTAATATCACAGATTTTATGATCTGTTTTAACGCTGTGCAATTTTTCAATATATTGGCCATAATCAGTTTTGAAACCACACTGCGATAATGATTTTGATAATGATTTCGCTCCTTGGACAAGGGAGAGCAGGGCAGCCCATTTCTAGACACTGCCAATATCACAAGAAGATTGCATGTGTCTGACATCAGCATGCCCACGACGTGTGCTGACACCCCACACCTGGGTGCATTTTTGCGAGGGGTCGCAACCTGGTGCCCCCCCCCCACAGGCTCCCTCATTGGAGCCTGGCTCCAAGCGGCAGCTCCTCTCTTGGGTCAGGTCTGACCCAGGGGCAGAGGGGAGGGGAAGCAGTGGTGGCAGCAGCAGTGGGTTGCACACAAGAGGGAGCAGCCAGCTCCCTCACACTCAGCTTCAGCTGTGCTGTGGCAGAGAGTCAAGGCAGTAGTCGAGGCCTCTTCATGGGGAATGTTGTGGGGGATGGAGCCCCCAGAGCCCCTGCACCTGGCATCTATGCCTCACACTTAAGGAAAACAGGGCAGCTCATTGTAGGGCGCTGCCTTCCCCTGGCAGAGAACGAGGCAGCTGATTGGCCTAACTTCAAGGCACTGGGGCACTACCTTCCCCTGGCACTGAGGCAGAGCAGCTTTCCTTAGTCAGCAGGAAAGCTGCAGCAGCCACAGTGCAACTGCATCTTCACTGGCTGCCCCGCTGACTGACTGCGGCTTAATCCCCATCCCCTCTCACTCAGACCATGAGGTGGAGGTAACTCCACTTCCTTTCCTCTCTCCACCCATCCGATCTCTGCAACTGCTCCTTCCCTCATGCCCATGCCTGATCTCCAATGTCAAACATTGTGATATATCAGAATATTGCAATGTTTAGCTGCTGATATATAATGCTGAAAACCAGATATTGCTCAGCCCTTGTCTGGTTGTTGTTGTTTTTTAGTATACCTAAAATCCTTTGCTTATTAGGGGATACCCCACATTTTGTTCAAAAAATTGCTTTGCTTTCTAGAACTATCGAATTTTTCAAAAGTAGGGGGTCCGTGGCTTGGCTTTTAAAAAATAGAGAGTCCTCAGTAATTAGCTAATTGGGAACCACTGGCTTAGCTTAGTCCTGACATTGTGACAGTAGCTAAGCAGAGGAAGATCTGTCAGTAAAGTCTACTGTGCAGATAAAACTACTGGTTGGAAGTGGTTTGATGTTTCATGCAATGCTAGCACAGTGAAAGTCAACCAGAGGGATAGGTTATTTTAATTTATATGTTAGGCTTCACTAGGATTAAGGTTTTAATAGTCTGATGACCTGCTGTGGCATGAAGCTCTTGGATGGTTTTAAATTCCAGATAGTGTATGGAGGGTATCTATGCAAACAGCTTTCACTGAGTTGATACGCTGAAAAGAAGAGTAGATATACTATAACAGGAGAAATGCCTCTATTGAATTCCATGATTTCTAGAGCCCCATATTCACATTTGATATGATAAATGCATTTGCAATACTTTCCATCGCTTCAACAATATCAAAATATTTGTCACTTGTATTCTGTGCCGCTGGATTGAAAGTATGCAATAACCCATATATTTCTCCTACAAAGAGGAGCTGTATCATTTTTTAAATTTCTTCTTACAAAGGACTGCATTGCTAGGGACTTGCATTGAACCTGTTCTAATTCTTATTGTGGCTGAAAACATAAAACATACATCAATATAAACCTCCAAGGTGAACTTTTAAAAGGAAGAAATTAGAACCACTTTTTGAACAAAGTATTTGTATATTGAAGGAGAGATGTATGGGGAGGGAGAAAGAATTTGTGAGGGAGGAAGAAATGGCTGCCACATGCAATTAAAATTTCCTATTGTGGGAGTTGGATATTAAAGCACTGACCTTTCTGAGGATGCCTGATCATGCTGAACATGTATGATTGAAATGGGTTCTACAGTTTTAGTACCAGGGAGACCAGACAAAAGATCACAAGACACTTGGTGCAAAACGAATGACAAATATTTAGAGTGAAGCAGAGATTATATATCTCTTGCCTGAAGAGCAGGATCACCACAAATTAAAGTATTCCTACAGCTTCTGTTCTTAAAAATTACAGGATTCCTGTTTGTAAAAAAGAAACACGTGAAAAGTGTAACTGCTGTGTACCAATATGTACTGGAACATATTTTACAAAAATTTAACCCACAAAACACTACTGGGTCACATCCAGATACACACACTTAAAGTACATGCCTTCCCCTTAAAAATCCTGGGTAATTTGCTAAAGGTTCTGGGAAATGTAGTTCTGGTTAGAGGTAAACTACAGTTCACAAGACTCTTGAACAGAAGCAGTGAGCTTTAAATGTACAGTGTGGATGAGACCAGGCAGTGATACTATGGTTTACTTTCTGCTTTTTCATATCTCTTTCTTGTGTCCTAGGATATCATTATTAAATCAACAGTGTACCAACTCTAGAGTACAATCCTAAGCATACTTCTCAAAAAGTAAATACCACCAAACTCAGTGAAACTAACTTCTAAGGAAACATGCTTCATATCAGGCTGAAATATTTATTTATTTCATGAAAGTTAAAAGCCATTTGAGTGTAAAAACAAAAACAAAACCCTCAAATAGATTTGCAAAAAGATAAACAATAAAATAAAGATTTACAACAGTATTTTAAAACATACAAACCCTAAAATAGTTTTAAAACCCATGTTCGTAGAAAGCATTGTCACAGCTTTCCTGCATGTAGAAAACTAACAAAACAGTGAGGCCTGAACTTTTTCTGTGCCCCTGTAGGGCAGCTGAATGGGAGGAGGCCGGCAGACTCCGGAGGCTCTGTGGTGCGCCCCACCCCTGGGCGCGCCACCCCAGGTGCCCAAGCAGCTTCCTCCACCGCTAAGTACCACAGGTGGGTCCCCCCCCCCCCATAAGAAGAAGAAGAGAAGAGTTTGGATTTGATATCCCACCTTTCACTCCCTTTTTAAGGAGTCTCAAAGCGGCTAACATTCTCCTTTCCCTTCCTCCCCCACAACAAACACTCTGTGAGGTGCGGCTGAGAGACTTCAGAGAAGTGTGACTGGCCCAAGGTCACCCAGCAGCTGCATGTGGAGGAGCGGGGAAGCGAACCCAGTTCACCAGATTACGAGACTACCGCTCTTAACCACTACACCATACTGGCTCTATTCAAAACACAGAGAAATATCCTGGGTGTTACTCAAGAGTGATGTCACTCTTGCCAAAAGCCCAAGTATTATGTCTGGAGCTGAAACAGCATTTCGGTACTGAAGTGAATTTGACTTAAGAGAAGTGGGAGTAAAGGACTTCAGAGTTATATTTTTACCTGCCAGTTTGACGGGGTGGGGGTGGGGCATCTGGAGGATGCATGAAATCGAGCTCCTTCCTGTTCCTAGTGTCTGTGACCAGGCTGCTTCTCCCTCACGCAGACAAGCTCTTTCCCCCTTAGTTCACTCTCTTTTCCATGCTATTTCCTTTCCTCTCTTCCACCAAGGATGAGGAATCTGTGGCTCTCCAGATGCTGTTGGACCACAACTCCCATCAGCCTCAGCCAGGATGGCTAAAGGTCAGGGAAGATGGGAGCTGAAGTCCAACAACATATGGAGGGCCACAGGTTCCCCATTTCTGCTTGTATCAAATCCTTACTCCCCTCTTTCACCATCCTCAGAGCTCGTTCCTCCTCCTCCTTTCCCTCCACTGCATGTCATCCAGCAATTTCCCACTTTCTAATGTATTCCCCCACCCTGATACCAACATCTGGGCCAGTGCTGCCAGCCATCCAGACGTCACAAAGTGACAGACAAAAATACAAAAGAAACAGGACTGCTAATCTCACTTTAGGCTGCAGGAAATGCTGATTTCCCCTCTCCTCCTGAGCTCACCAGCTATTTAATGCCACTGTAGGTAAGGATAAGTATGGATCTTATTTGCTTCCAATGCACTTGCATAAATATAAGCATGTCAACTTGCAGCACGGAACCGTTTTCTTTTGGGTGGAAGTGGTTCAGGTCATTTTAATACAAAGTAGGTCTCAATTCTATGCGGAGTGACTTCAGAGTAAGTTCCATTGTACCCAGTGGAACTTACCTCCATGCTTAGGACTGAGTTGCAGGCCTACAGAAGTATCTACATATAATTGCATTTACACATAAGCAAGTTTGAGAAATTCATTATTTTATGGATTCCAGTGCAAACTGACCCAATTCACACCTCCCTGACTAGTATGTGTATTGGAATGTAATTATCCTTTGGATTTCACACTACTCTAATTTTTTCTTTGCAGTTCTTGGCTCAAAAGAAAAAGAAAAAACCCAAAATGTGTTTAAAATGCATATTTTAGGATGTAGTGTCTTTATAAATGTGTACTTCGTAATAAAATAAATTTAGAAAGGCATATTTTGTGAGAAAACACATTCACAAATATGGATTTAAATATGAATGTCCATGTGTTGTTGTTGTTGTTTATATGCAGATTAATGTGGCAATGGGATGGGATGGAATAATGAATTAGCATATGCAAAAACTGACACAGACCAGACATAATCTGATCTGCCCATGTCTCTTTACACAATAAAGGTAAAGGTAAAGGTACCCCTGCCCGTACGGGCCAGTCTTGCCAGACTCTAGGGTTGTGCGCTCATCTCACTCTATAGGCCGGGAGCCAGTGCTGTCCGCAGACACTTCCGGGTCACGTGGCCAGCGTGACAAGCTGCATCTGGCGAGCCAGCGCAGCACACGGAACACCGTTTACCTTCCCGCTAGTAAGCGGTCCCTATTTATCTACTTGCACCCGAAGGTGCTTTCGAACTGCTAGGTTGGCAGGCGCTGGGACCGAACGACAGGAGCGCACCCCGCCGCAGGGATTCGAACCGCCGACCTTTCGATCGGCAAGCCCTAGGTGCTGAGGCTTTAACCCACAGCGCCACCTGTGTCCCTCTTTACACAATAATGTTCTCTTTTCTAATGTCCTACGAAACCTCTGAGGATATTTCCTCAATACCATTTCTTTTTGTGTTTCCAGTTACATTTGCCAGGTGTGACCACACCTTGAACAGATGCAGCCCACTGACCCTTCCTATGCCTGCCAACTAAGAAGCAAAACCTACTGAATCCAATGTGACTTACTCCCTAGTAGGTGCACACTACATTTCAACCTTAACAGCATGGCTATACTAGCCAAGATCAGGCAGAGCTCAGAAACTAGTGAAAGGGAACAAAAATGGTGATTACCGGTAATATAGATTAATCAGAAACACACCAGCTATTTCTGGATTGGAAACTTCTTTTGCAGAAAGGCAGTGAGAAACATGTTGGGGGGGGGGTAAAATACAGGCAACTCCCCGATGCTGGGGGGTTTGCATTCTGGGTCAAAGCGTGAATTGGCAGAGCACCCATAAGCCCGCCCTGCCCCATTATGACTCCAACCTGCCCCTGTTCCTCCCTCTTTCAGGTCCAAGAGGCCCTGCACATCGGTGGTCACACAACAATTGGACACACCTGAAATAGTCATCACTTGTCATAATATGTCATATGTAGGCTTTGGGAAAGGCAGTGGGTATGTATCTGGAATCAACCAACCTGACTGCTGATTGATTAAAAGGCTGCATCAACCCTGGGCTTAAGGTCACCCTGTGACATTAATCAAATCAGGGCAATCCCACTAGGACTGCCAATTTGGAGGGGTGCTATGGCCTTCAGCCCCCGGAGGGGCTCCTGGATAAAGGCACCCGTTCCTGCACCCCTTTGGCAGGGTACCCAATCGGCCAAGGATACCACACAATGCCTTATCCACCAAGAAGCTGTGATGATTGCTATGAAACAGGTGAAACCTCCAGGCTGGCCCAATTTGTCTGCAGGAAAATTTCTCCCTGGGCCTGAATACAGCAACTGATTATTCCATAGCCAGGTCCCAGTTGCTCACCTTCAGGCAGGATCAAAACAATACACAGGGCGGGTGGGAAATCCCACCACAAAATGGACTGGGGGGCTTCAGCGAGGTTTACTTATATAAGATAAAAGCATACAGAACTATTATGTCGTGTATTTCCTACTCTTCTGCTGCTGTTAAGTGCATCAATATGCACTGAAACAGTGGCAACATGTACAGCAATATATTCTAAAGTCTTTCTGACACAACTAATTCTCATATTCCTTTGTCCAAACAGGAAAAATGAGCCACTGCTTCCATTTTCTAATTGTCAGACTGCGTTCATTACAGAGCCAAATCACACGGTATCATTCTGTATTCTTTCCCCAATGATACCTTATCATACACGCCTGCCAGTAACCACTAGCTCCAGCAACCCGGGGACACTTGAGATGTGTTCATGCATGCAATGGGAGCTATTCCTACAATCTCCATGGCACTTTTTGGAGCAGCTCAGTTTTCAAGAACTGCCGCAACTCACCGCAGAGTTGTACGCATGAGTTTGACCAAACTGCGGGAGGCGGTGGAAGACAGGAGTGCCTGGCGTGTGCTGTGGTCCATGGGGTCACGAAGAGTCGGACATGACTAAACGACTAAACAACATCCATTTTATTTATTTTGTTTTATTTTCTTAAATTATGTCCTGCTCTTCCTTCAAAGGAGCTCAATACTATATATTCCACACAGAACATAGGGGATCATAATTTGATTTTCCAAGAAAGCAGAACTACATTGTACAGCATTATACATGAACTATTAAGCATAATATTCATAAAATGAGGGTTGCTTCAAAATGTTATACACACACAAAGTCCTTCCTCCCATATACTTGAATGCATGTATTCGAAAGCAGTGGTTTCTGTGTGGATAATGTCCTAGCAGAAACTGCTCTTGCAAGTATTACAGTCTTAAATAGCATTTACTGTGTTGCTGAACACAGCAGGTGGCATCATGATTTAGCACAGTGAGCAAATACATATGGCTGCTTGAGCCAAACTTTTAGAATGGATAAACCGATTTTCTAGGCCCTAGTTTAATGGACTAGAAATGAGCTAAAAGGCAACTAAATCACTGTACATATGCTAGAAACGTGCTGCGTTGAGTGAACTTACTAATATCAAGTGCTGTGCTTAAGACAACATAAAAGCAGATCATAGGTCTTGCCACCAATGAACGGTTCACCTCCAGTTCTTTCCCTTTACTGTTTTCAAGTGTACGCCAGTACCAGACCAAACACCGTAGAGGTGAAACACAAAGGTAAAAGCAAGAACTCAGTCTTTTTCAGTCTGAAATCGATGGACAGAGAGAGCACATTAACCAAGAGGTTAATAAAAAGAGGCTGCCCTAGACAGTAACATAAAGAGCTCTGATATATCTTCCTTCTACCAGAGCTGTTCGTAATGCCAGTTTTCCCTGAGACCTGCAATAGATTTTCCGAGCGTAGATTCGCGTCATCTCACTTTTTGCCTTGTTCCAATTTTATGTTTGCATTTTATTTTCTCATTTCCTGTCTACTACTCCCCTGTTCCTCTTTCCTAGCTTGATGTTTACAGAGACCTTTACTAGAATTGCAGGGTTTGGAAAGATCCCATTTTTTTTCCTTTGTAGCAATGCCTACACTTCTTTCTCAGGGAATAGATAAGTTTACCTGGAAAATAAAAAGCTAATTCAACCTTTTGCTCATCAACAAAGTATGTCTTGTTGAAGCCAGGAATAAGTTAATAAAACAGGGGGAAAGCTTGCTGCCTTTTTTTTTTTTTTTTAAAGAAAGCTCCTTGGGGTTATAAACGAACAATGTTGTTTTTTCTTCCCAGCGTGCAAGGATTTAATTAAGTGATAACAGTCACCTTGGGGTGGCTGCACAAGGCAATAATATCTAGGTGAAGAAAAATGCTGAAGAGAGTTGAGTACAGTCAATTTATCTTCAGAGAAGGCAATAAATGAACAAAGCATAGGTATTTGGATGATTGTTTTGGAATGTTTCCATTACTGATAAGTATCAAAATAAAAAAGGACAAAGATTTGGTATTTTCAGTATCTGAAATGTATTAAATACAGGAGGAGAGGAAGGAATAAATCGGCATGAGGTCATGTCCTGGAGTTCTAATTGCAATTTGTTTGGTAATTATTCAAACTAAACACAGAACAAGGGAACATATATAGATATATATAGACACAACAGACAGTACAATAGTCAGCATCTATATTTATAGCAAGTACACAATTCGGAATCGATTTCAGATTGGGGGGGGGGGGAGAGTGGCAAGTGTAGAAGGAAAACAAAAACCTGGTGTGATACTAACATGTTCTGTTTCTTTGTGGCCAGTGGCCATGACTCAGAACGAGTGGAAAGCTGTTTACAGAACCAGCTATGAAATGAGTAATACACTCAGTTACCAAGGTAAGTCTGCATTCTGTGGGGAATAGAAGGGAGAAAATAGAAGGGAAAGAAGGGAGAAAGATGGCTGAACAGAACCCCCCCCCCAATCCAAAACCTTTACCATGATGACCACTTGGGAGGCTTTTTATTTTATTTTATTTCCCATCCCTTGTATTTTTTGTGGTTTTGCAATTTTCATCTGTTCATTTCTCTCAGTTCCCCTAACTTTTATTACTTCTTAATTACTGTTCATCTACGGTTTTGAAAGATGTAGCCCTTAGAAAACCAGGTCTGTTCTGAGCGTCATTAGCAAAGGGATTTTCAGTGCAATCAATCGTAGGCACCCACAAAATACTTTCTGTACATTTTAGGGATTCGTTTTACTTTATCGACAGCATTCATAACCCACCCTATAACAAAAGGCGCTCAGGGAAGGTTAGGACATTTTCAAAAGTTAAGCGTCAAAGCACTATAATGATAAAATACGATGTAGAACAAAACTCAAGAAGCAGAGAATTAAAAGAAGAAGAATACTAAAACAGTTCAACAGGTTAAAACAGATAAGAAAGGCCTAAAGAAAAGTTCTTTGCAATGTAAGTGCCAGTTCAGCCTCTCTGTGAAAACCCTTCCATAAAACCAGAGTGTCCCTATTGAAACTGCTCTTTCACCAATACAGTGGTACCTCGGGTTACAGACACTTCAGGTTACAGACTCTGCTAACCCAGAAATAGTACCTTGGGTTAAGAACTTTGCTTCAGGATGAGAACAGAAAATGTGCGGCGGCGGCGCGGTGGCAGCGGGAGGCCCCATTAGCTAAAGTGGTACCTCAAGTTAAGAACAGTTTCAGGTTAAGAACGGACCTCCGGAACAAATCAAGTTCTTAACCTGAGGTACCACTAATCTGCACTTCATCTGGTGGGGGAACTCGAATAAGGAAAATCTGCTTAGGCTTGTTAAATTACAACACTGCATGTTTATTTTTGCATGAGACCGTAAAAGTGAATGATGGATCACTGACACATTATGTATATCCACACAATAATGTATCATAATGTGTATCGTCTACTCTGCCATTAAGAGTGTGGGCATTAATTCTACAACAGTTCTCTAAGAAATGAGCATTTCCCTGGTTCATCAGCCTTGAATTTAGGCCTTGTGAGAACAGAGTGAAAACTAACAAATAAGTAAAGGAATAAATCAGTAGAATGCAAAGATCACATGAATGGCATCTGAGCTTAACTACAGCTTTTAACATAGGCCTATTGTTGGAACATTTTAAAAATGGAAAAGTAGGAAAGACCAGATGAATAATTTTTATTTAGTATTTATTTCAGTATTTGGGATATTTAATATTTCAGTGTTTATATTTAGTGTTTATTTCATTTTTTATTTAAGATAAAGCACTTTTAAGAGAGGATACAGGGAACTTCAAGCAAAGAAAAAAAGCGGGACTACTCTTCTGATATTTAATATTGTTGAAGGAAACCATTTCACTCTGACTCAGCATCTTCTCTCAGGGATACATTTCATAGTGTCTATAGAGATGCTTGTCAGGTGTGTGGTTTCATGAACCAGAAAGTCATAGACTTCTGACATGAATCAAAAGTGGAGTGGCCAGATGTTCTACTTTACAGAGGATAGCCCTCTATTTAAAGGGCTGTCATAGAACAGTCCTCTGTCTGAAGTGCTCCTCTGTCCATTTTAAGATAAAAGAAGGGGTAGCAGGGGCCTTGGTGTTGGCCTGGTTATTGGAGAAATCATTGGATGGGGGAACGAGCAGGCACACAGGGCACCAGTCACAGCAAATCATCATGAATAGAACAATCAAGTGATGTTTGTGATAAAGCATTGATGCATGCCACCCTAATCTCCAAGCAGTGTGATATTCTGGAGGTTCAGGGTGCTTACCCAATTAAGCAAGTTGCCCGTGTGATGCACAGTAATGATTCAGGTCTGCATTTATAACTGGTAAGAGTTTAGCATTTTTAAATTCTGAGTATGGAGCAATGCACGATTGTGGAAGCCATGCATGTATCATTTGGATGTTGTGAAATCTTTATTTCAGCTTTGAGGGATAGGTGTAGTACTAGTATTCTGGAAGATGGAAGTAGCTGAGAAAATAAAACTGAACAGCTCCATCAAGACTCAATGCCAACAGAAACAAAGCCTACATAACTGCAATTGCATCTGATCACTGTTTGTAACCTTGACTCCTCTCTTCCCCCCACTTCCCCAGCACATTGAAATTAAGCATTGCAAAGAGTTTGGGGCATAACGTTATCACACACACCCATGTACACTGATACTATATAATAAAAATTACTATGGAGTTACCCCAGATTGTGCTCACAACAACCCTGGCAAGTAGGTCAGGCTGACAGCCAATGATTTCTCCAATAACCTGTTAAGTAAGCTTTATAATGTGTGAATGGAATTAATTTTTCTCTCAGTTAATGCACAGCAACCAACACGACACAGTGTGATATGTTCATATATTTTTAAAGGAAATTTTGGAGTTGGAATTATCATGAAGTGGAAGGGGAGGCTTGGCAGTGGGTGGAAGCCACTGTTTTTGCCATTTCAGCTCCATTTCCTTTTTGTTATCTGGATGTTTGCCGAATCCAGAGTAGGCATGTGGAGACCCCCTTTCCCCTTCAGAATAGGAAGAGGATTTTTGAAAGACCTTCTAAGAGGAAAGAAGGAACAAACAAACAAACAAACGGAAGAGGGAGTTTCACTGACCAGCTCAATTTGGATCCTATCCAAGGTCTAGCAGTCTGCAGTAATGCCATACCGACCTAATTTAATAATAAAAGACATGCGGCCAGTCTTGAATGGAGGGGAAGAGCAGGAAGACACAAATTGGAAATTGGTTTGAGGTTCACAACTGTCCCATCAAATAAACTGCTTTGCTTCCAGTGCAGCAGAGTGAAATGGAGTCTTGTAGTAGTTCATCCTCTTAATGTGATGAGACCTTGCCTGCAGCAACTATTGAGGAGGGCTCCTATCACATCTGAGAGTGGGTAGCCATGAAACAGGAAAGTGGTTTGTGACATTTAGGGTGCTGTACTCCTCTGGAATTTTAAAAAAAGAAGCAACCCCCACGCTCCCCATTTTTCCTTTATGTTTGGAAAATCCCTAACTTTGGAAATGGTAAATATTGCTGAGAGAAATCTAATGAAAATATTGCAGAAAGCCATATTTATATCATAATAGGACCTACTTTGGAGATGGAATATACATAAAGAGTGCACACACACACACACACACAGAGAGAGAGAGAGAGAGAGAGAGAGAGAGAGAGAGAGAGAGAGAGAGAGAGAGAGATGCTAAAAGCAATGAGTTGGATCCAGATTTCCCATAAACAGAATTCCACTCTTGGGAGACTCCAACTGGCAATGGGGGCAGATGGAAACTCATTTGTGTTCCTTTGGCCTGTTCCCCCTCCCCCCAAAAAACCTGTTCTGGAGGGCTGAGGGACCCTAGAGAAGAGTGTGGAAGGTGGTGAAGGTGGTTGCTGCAGTACAGGTAACAATGTCTGTTCCTCATGCAGGGGCCTAAGCTTGGAGCCCCTGATGCAAATCTATGAGAAGGGCATGTCTGGACCCAAACCACTGAATTTGAGGAATATAATTTTGTACAATAAAGGTCAGCACAGGTAAGAACTGGCAGTCTTAAGAAATATATTAGACAATGAGACAGGACCAGAATATAGAAGTGCTAATAACACACCAGCCAGGTAAAGCCCCATGGCTTCTCCAAAAAAACTCTGAGAATTGTTGTTTGTTAATTGTGCTCAGGGAGGGGGGGATGCTATAGTTCCCAGGATTCTTTTCGGGAGTTGGGGGGTGGGAATCACATGTTTTAAATGTATGGTGTGGATTTGCCCCAAGCAGGTGTTCCAATGAATTTTATGATAGTAAATGCAATTAAGTTAGATCAGGCTTAAGAATTAGTTAGCAATATAAGGAGTTTCAGATATATGTCTCAAATCCAGCAGCCTGCAATTTGCCAATACTATTGTTTTATAAAAGTGTATCATCATTTGGAGAGTTCTTTACATGAGGCAACCCTCTGCTCATTATGCAGGGTCTTTGCAGAACTTTCAAAGTTCCAAATAATTTAAAAATTGTGCAAATCAAAATTTGTACTTGGGTGGCTCAAGGAATGTGGAAGTTATTTTTAGTCTCTTGTAATATAACATCTTTTAAGTGGCACTGTGGTCTAAACCACAGAGCCTAGGGCTTGCCGATCAGAAGGTCGGCGGTTCGAATCCCCACGACAGGGTGAGCCCCCGTTGCTCGGTCCCAGCTCCTGCCAACCTAGCAGTTCAAAAGCATGTCAAAGTGCAAGTAGATAAATAGGTAAACGGCGTTTCCGTGCACTGCTCTGGTTTCGCCAGAAGCAGTTTAGTCATGCTGGCCACATGACCCGGAAGCTGTCTGCGGACAAACGCCGGCTCCCTTGGCCAGTAAAGCAAGATGAGCGCCGCAACCCCAGAGTCGTCCGCGACTGGACTTAACAGTCAGGGGTCTCTTTACCTTCTTTTAAGGAAGAATATTTAGGTAGTGTGTTATTTGGGTTATCAGTTATGATTGATTTACAGAAATTCTGTTTCTACTGGACCTGCTTTCCCCAAACTCAGAAATTGGTTTGGATCATCTGATTCATTGCCTGAAAGACATGGTTAATTTGAGTGGATTTAATAGCATGTACCCTAAATTCCCATGAAAGTTCTCTTACTTGGAAGGGGGAGAAAGGGAATCTTTGCTGATTTCTTTTTTCCTGTGCAGCCTCCTTTGCCTCCCACAAAAGTCTGTCTCAGAGGATGGTGGGTGCTTCTAGAACATCTGGCTCTGGAAAGACCTCAAAAGAGCATGAGGAATTAACAAAAATTGCCTGTGCCCCCTCAACCAATTCCACTAGCATCTCTGCTGCACTGGAATCCCCTCAATGAATGGAAGGAAGCCTTCCATTCTTGGAATATAGCAACTCAGAATCCAAGCCAATAGGTTTAACTGGCAAGTGTTGTATCATCACTGAATTTTCTTTGTTGTCAGTCAGTATGTTGTATTTTATTTCATTATATTTTACCAAATGTTATTATATGGCCTATGGCCAAGCAGTAAATTGCAGATGTATTAAATAAGGCTGTGATCACACTCCTGTTTACCGTGCACTCACTGCCTTTACAGTGCTGGGTTTCTAGTACATGTTTACAGGACATTATCCAAAACACATATATAGGGTGAGTCTTTTAAAAGAGGCCCCATGGAACATGTGTACTCTGTATCCACGGGGCGTCTTTTAAAGGACTCACCCTGTATATCCATGTACTTTCTTATTGGATACTACTACAGGCGGTGACCATTTCGCATGGGGGTTGCATTCCTGACCCTGCAAACGTTGGCAGAGCGTGAATAAACCCTCCATGTTCTGCCCCACCCCCGTTCTGCCCTGTCCGGGTCCAAAAGGACCCACATGTTGGCAGTTGCGCATCAATTGGACATGCACAAAATTATTGCAAAATTGCTTCTCAAAGTACTTTTTCACATAGATTGAAATCTTCAAGCCCTTCCTAACTTGCCTTCAGCCAAGTGTGAACACAGTGTGAACACAGGGTAAAGACACCCTTGTCTGGGTCATTTCCCCCTGGTGTGTGCACAAACAGAAACAAACAGTGGCGGGGAGCGGGGGGTAACAGCTGTGAAACACATGGGACAACTTCACTGCGCTCTAGGGTGGTAATTTGAACACAAATTAAAACAAATTTCTCTGTTTTCAGAAGAAACAGCCTATTATATAAAAATGGCTATGCCGCAAACCATAGGATCAGAGTTGGAACCCTGAGTCCAACCCCCTGCAATGCAGGAATAACAACTAAAGCATCCATGAGAGATGGCCATCCAACCTCTGCTTGAACACCTCCAAGGAAGGAGAGTCCACAACCTCCTGAGGGAGTCCATTCCACTGTTGAACAGCTCTTACTGTCAGAAGGTTCTTCCTTACGTTTGGTTGGAATCGCCTTTACTGTAACTTGAAGCCAATGGTTCAGTCCTACCTTCCAGAGCAGGAGAAAACAAGCTTCCTCCATCTTCCATGTGGCAGCCCTTTAAATATTTGAAGATGGCTGTCAATTCTCCTCTCAGTCTCCTCTTTTCACATGCCAGTTGTCAATCAGCCCCAACCAGCGTACCCAGTTGCCAGGGATGACGGGAGCTCTGGAGAGCAACAGGTTCCCCAGCCCTGCTTCACCACAAAAAGGGAAATCTCATGGCTTTCACTACCACCTGAATGCTAATGACATTCTACCTCTCCACCCGAGAAGTCCCACCAAACTACTCCCACATCTCTGATATTTTGAGCTCGACATCTTATTGCCACTCAAAAATTAAATACGAGTGAAATCTTCATTTTAGCTCCCCAGCCTCCTGTGTTTCAATTACGGTTTGTATCATTGACACAAGCATCTTATTGACCAGGCATCAGCTATGAAGCCCTGGCTTTATTATCTGTTATTCCTTCCTTTTCCTTGTATACCATATTCAATTTGTCGCCAAGTCATGCTACTTATCCCTGTACAACATTGCAAACATTTATTTCCATCTTCTTGGCTATAACTCTGTTTCATGCTCTGCTTGTTTCATAGGAAGATGCTTTATACTGACAATTGGTCGATCACGCAAAGTATTGGCTACACCTAGGGCAGTGAGCCCATGACCCATGGGCCAGATCCAGGCTGTCCAACCATTATAAATGCCCCGTCCCCAGCGATATTACAGTAATTTAGTAAGGAAAATTAAGCAAAGGACCCTTAATTAATAACCATTTAAAACTTGTTTAAAGAGTCTGCCTAACACTTTCAATAGTCTAATACAGAGGTTCCCAAAATTATTTGGGCTACCGCCCCCTTTTCAGAACAAAACCTCAACACACACACCCCAAATCTATCTCCTTTAAGTGGGTGTCACAGCCCACCTGCCATTGGCCAAATAGGCTGGCAAGCTGTGATCCACTTCCTGGGACTGGATGAAGCTGAAAAGAGTTCTCCCAAGACTAGGAAAACCCCTCTCCTCCGGCACAACAGCCAGATCCAAGGGAGGCATCGTGACCATCCCACAACTGTGACCGACCTGGCAGTAAGCATCATTACACAACAGATTCAACATGTACAAACGGTTTTTCAATTTTTTCTTCTTTCTATATGCTTCCATCACCCCCCTTTTTTTTTTCAACGCCCCCCATTGCACCTGAGACTAGTACCACTCCCCTGGATCATTCCTGGAGCAATATTGCCCACTTTGGGGAACACTGGTATAATATACTTTGATATCTTGCGATTTCAGAAACTGCCCATGCCATAAGCCCATGTCAATAGTTGTCATATGGGTGTCCCTGCTGTTCCAGCTATCAAGCTCAATCTCTTGTGAGAAAATGTGGTTCTGGAAAGGTTTGTTCTTTTTTCCTTCATGTTGCTCTCTTAGTATAATTAATTGACGTAGTTGCACATTTGCAGTTATTAAGATGTGTTAAGAAATTAATGGCCAGGTCTGGAGACAGAATAATATGCACATTATTCACAAAAGGAGGGGGGGAGACCACATAGATCCCAAGATAAGAAAACCCCTGCTAGATCAGACCAAAGTTCCACCTAGTTCAACAACCTGTTTTCACAGTGGACAACTAGATACCCACAGGAAGCCTATAAGCAGAATATGCACTCAACCCACCTACAATTTCCCACAAGTGCTGCCTCTGACAGATGTGAAAGAGATGGGGAACCTGAGCCTCTTCAGATATTTGTTGGGCTACAACTCCATCATCCATGACCTTTGGTCATGCTGGCTGGGACTGATGAGAGTTGGAGTTCCAAAACATCTGGAAGCTCACTGGTTTCCCATACTGTTCTAGCAGATTGTGGTGACTTCTCTCTCTTGCCTTAACAGACCAACAAAGGACAAGGAGAGTTAGGGGAGATGACAGAATCATAGACTTGTAGAGTTGGAAGGCGCCTAGTCCAACCGTCCAGCAATGCAGGAATCTTTTTGCCCAACATGGGAATCAATTCCATGACCCTAAGGCTAAGAATCCCATGTTCTACCAACTGAACAAGGTTAATAAGTCTTAAAAAAAAAATATGGCTGAGACCAGGGTGTTGATCTAACTCAATATGTTTGAAGTATTTTGAAAATTCTGCTAATTCAGATCTGTTAATCTTCAGATTGTTGCATCAATCATAAAAATAATACACATTCATGCGTGATCCAGCCCTAAGCCTGCAATTTTTTTGCACAATTACTCAGAAGTAAATCTCACTGAACCCAGCAAGAGTGACTTTAGAGTCAACAAGTTTACGCTAAGTCAAGTCACTAAAGTACACTTGGAAAATAAATTGCAAGATCCTGAAATAATAATCATGAGCAATAATAATAATCATAATAATTTATTATCTAAGCTTGCATCAGATGTAAAACAGCATTGTCGGGGACAGTGAATAAACACAAAACTAACACATCAAGGAGGACTAATGGCAATTTTTGCAAAAACAGATTCCTGAACTACAACTACAAAAAAAAACCAGGTTCCTTTTAACCCTTGTATCTTCCATGTTAGTTGAGATAATTACATCTGACATTTCTAGGGTTAAATGCCAAACAGAAGAAAGAGCTGAAAAGGGAAATTCCCCTGCTTCTTCATAATGAAAAGCGGAGGGTATACCTTCTGTGGTTGTCTGTGAGATGCTTTCACATCCATGTGTCAAGGGTTTTTCAAACTGACAACTTGCAAATTTGAAATACAAAAATGCCCAGAGCGATGTTTTAGTGGCTCAGGGAAACTCTTGTAGGGGAAAAAGAATTCTAAAGTGAAACGTCTCTGGAAATCACACAGGGCCTGACCACGATACTCTAATTATGCTAATTGCTTCAATGCCCTTGCTTTATTTATGCTGAGCAGCTAAGATAAATAAAGGAAAATTGCTTTGGATCTAACTATATTCATATCAGAATGCAAACTAGCCTGTGTTTGTTATGTGATTGCTGATCTGTTTACACTAAATTCTGCAGGTAATTGCAGTTTTGATTGCACATTTATTTCTAGCTACACAGGTCCCAGGACTAGGTCTGTCTGTTTTTATAATTAAACCATTTTGTAATATCTAAACTCACTAAAGAGCAAAATGATGCTTTGAGAATTTACATATTATGTATTAAAGAAAATACTTTGGTGGTTGATGACAAGGAGAAGAGATGCTGTTCATCTCTTTAAAAAAAAGGACAGCATGTTCTGAATTTGAAGAAATTTGAGACATCTGTTCCAAGGCCTGTTCACAGAATGGGACAGATGTCCTCAGCGTCCCCATAATCTGTTACACCACATATATTTGAACTTTCAGTTGTAACTTTCATTTGAGTAAAGCACATTAACAGAATGAGCTACAGCTTTGGAGATTTAACTACAAATTGAAATATTTCTGTACCTGAGTAAAACTGTGTAACCCCTTACCAGTAGAGACATTGGAAATAGAAAGCACATTCCACTAGATGAAAAGCCTCTAATTAAATAATTGGCCAGTTGGTTCAAATTAATGTGAACTCAAGTCTGCCTCCTTTATTAACTCTTCTTCTAGTTCTGTTTCCTCCGCAATGCTACCAGCTCTTCGATCTGTATAAGAGTTTAGTCCCAGCTGAACTGACAATCTTCCCTTCCCTCACAGAAAACAGACTGAAAACTATGATAGCTTCGCTCTGTGCATACTTGGGGGGTGTTCATGTACATTCAGTGTCATCACAGTAGCTCAGCTATTGGGTGTCAAAGGCTTCACCAGACCTTTTACTAAAAGTTGTTAGCAGCAGAAACATCCACCTATCAGCAGTTTGCCAACACTGCAGAAGTATTCTGGATTTTTCTAATTCTGGTTCAAATTACTGCATACACCAAATTTTTCATTTTGATCACCAGTCTTCTACAAAAGACATAGTATACTATAGAATTTCCTTTTACAACAATATTCAGCTTTTAACACTTGAGATTCATCACTGGGTGCCTCATCATTTGATAATTTATTATTAGATGTTTCACAGCTGAATGCACTTCACTAAAAAAGGATTGTGTTTGAGCTGATGGCATGTGAAAACTCTGAGTGTGGCAACTACTTAATTTGTTTAGCAAACAAGTGAATCTCTTGCTAAACGTCTGATCTCCCCATTGATGCATCATTCCTATGCTATTCCTTCCTTCATTATCAGATTTTTGAAATGTGTAAATCAGCACTTTGCTCCCGAACAACCTAGCCTAGAGCCAATACAGCAGTCCTCCTTTCCCGCTTGGAAGGAGTTTCATCAACAGAAAGCAAAAATCTCCCATTGTCAAAGAAAAGGGACAAGCAAGTGCTTCAAGCATCTCTAGCCTTCTCTCCTTGTTGAGAGGGAAGGTGGCTGGTAGTCTTCAGCCTTGGAAACACCGGAGAGTGGCTGGCCTCTGTCTCACTCACTATGACTGTAATGTGTAAATAAGCTCAAAGCGAAAGCACCTTCCCTGCAATCTTTCAATCCATTGTTGGTCACCTGGGACTGAGAATTCAATCCAGAAACCATTTCTTCCCTCCCCAATGGATGATTAGTACTGTTGAGGTGTCAATGGCAATGAACAGTGAGTGCAAAGAGTCCTTGAGTGCAGCAGCAGGTGTGCGGCCTGCTCTTCTCCTAGTTGGAAGGGACCCAAGGGCCATCTAGTCCAACCCCCTGCAATGCAGGAATCTCAGCTAAAGCATCCATGACAGATGGCCATCCTTAGAGGCTAGGATCTCTATAATGACAGTACTGTGGTTGTTTTTCCCCACAGGGCCAACCCCTAGCAATCACATGTGAGTGGCTGGCTTAGTTTACAGAGAATATTGTCGAATTGGTTAGCTATACATCTGTTATGTGGAGTAATGTGGAGTGGTGAGCCATCACTGAGAACCACTGTGGTGCAGCAGTGGCTAGAACTGATGTAGCCCACGCATCGATGAAGACCAAATAAAAGCCATTAACCAAACATCAGCTGAAGCAGCATTTATACCCATGCAGGTCCACCGATACCTCATTAGAAACCATAATTTACTAACATCTCTGGGAAAGATCTAGCCATGTTTATTAGCCATATCAGCTAGATAGAACCTCCACATACAGAGGCATTCTACCACTAGATGCTGGATGTTAAAGACAAGCAGCGGGGAGGTTGTTGACTTCATGCCCTGCTTTTCATTCAGAAAGGATGTGGGACTAGATGGACTTTTGTTGTGATTCAGCGAGGCTCTTCCTAGATGTACATAAATCTAGGGAGAGTTTTAAAGATCAAGAAAGCTTTTGAACATTCAGAATATGTCCAGTATGGTCTCCCTTTAATTATACTAGATCCATTCTTGGAGGAAGAAAGCAATTTGGATGCAAGACTTTTCACCTTAAAATTTTTAATAATAGGATTAAAGTAAAGTGAAAAAAAATGATAGCAACTACATAGCTTAGAGGCACACAGTAGAGGCGCAAAGGAGTAAATGACAGGAGTATTTCAGATTCTAGCATACTACTCAATGGAGCTCTTCATTCAGAACAATTTCCTTAATTACTCTCATGGCTAAATTCTGGCCAGGATCACTGAAGTTAAAGTTAATAAATTAGTAAGCTGCCAAAATGTAACTATTTCCAATATTAAATTTGAAGAATATCTTAATATATATTCAGCAAGTAGGAGTTTTACTTTTCCAATCTCATTGCTTCTACCTTGTACATTGAACCTCTGGAGAACTCAATCCACTGATTCTTCATGACTAACAAGCTGTTTAATTCACCAAAGGCGTCCTTCATTATTTTACCATTTCAGCTTGGGGGGAAATGTCTTGTGAAGTCAGTAGAAAGGCTTCTCTAGTAATATTACATAGCAATAGCACTTTCTTATATGGCATCTTAACGTTACAAAGCTGAATCCCTGTGCACAATTTCCTAAAAGTAAGCATCATTGAACACAGCAGGACTTACCTCTGAGTAAACATGCACAAGACTGCACTGTCAGACTTAACTTCCTATGTAGGAAGTCTCCCATTGAACTCCGTGGGAACTAGGTCTGAGTAAATATGTATATGATCAGATCAGAATATAATAAACATTTTCCCACTTTTCTTTTTTGGAGAAATACCGGCTGAACAAAGCAAATATAGTAATAGTCAGTGGGTTTTTTTACCCCTAAACATTTGGTAAATCTTTGTACTTTTGTCCATTTACTGTATTTATTTCCCCCGATTTGAACTATAAAATGGTGATTTTCTTGAGTCAAAATGAAAGTACCCCTAAACATTTTTTTTGGGGGGGGGAGCACTGGTAATAGTGCTAACTTATCTGAATCCTTGCTTACGAAATGGAAGATTTTCAAACCCTTCTGGTCACAGAATAACAGGATGCTTGTCTGTATATACAAACAGTATGCAACCCATGGTTAGTGCTAGTGCTGATGATGTAACAGCTAACTGTAGTTCATGCGCAGCAGTGGGAATTCGTACTCCAGAAGGAAGGAGGCATTCCTAACCACAGTTCAGCAATCTGCGGTATTAAATCTGGAATGGCCCTTGAGGACCAAGGATAATGCAAGTGGTAGGGATGGTGACCCATAGGGGGGGGGGGGGAGGAATCCAAAAGCCATAGTAGGACAATACATTTATTAGTCCAAAAACAACAACAACCAATGTCACTAATGTATCCAGCCATAAGCAAAAATACACAGTTCCTTGCAATAAAGAACAACAGTAAACAGAAAGATTGCAATATTTTTTGTTAAAATAACTGGAGATTAATTTTAGGTGTTGAACTAGAGATAAAAAATAAATGGGAGCCAAATTAGGTAGTTTTACATAGTGGTTTGTGGGAATGTCCCCTCAGAGAGAAAAAAATCAACTGTCAGATGGTATATAACCTTCCTCCAGTTTAGGATCCTGCTAAATTTTACGTTATCCAAGTCACACAAAAAGCAAAGGTAGTGGTATTGACCCAAAATGGGAAAACCCTCCAAAACCATTGTAGAGTGAAACCTTTATTAGGTCAACCAAAATGTCACAAGACAGTGAGAAAGCTTTTGAAATCTCCAAAACTCTTCATCAAGCTGATAGCTGGGGGTGCCTAATTTCCAGGCCACTGTGGGACCCACACCTTTTAGGAGCTCCATGTCAACAGATCAAAATAATATTGATTTGATCTTGAAAGAAAATTACAAAAACATATTAGGAGATAATTTGCGAGCTCCCCCCCCCCCCCAGATTTGAACTGCCTAGGGCCTTCCACGGGGTTTAATCTGGCACTGCTGGATGTAACAAAGACCCTGCAGAAGTGCTGGGGTGGCGCTTACATAACTCACAATTCAAAATTGTGTTTCCTTCGCACCTGAACTTGAAACATTTATATGCCCATTTACAACACTGGCACATGCTATCATGTTTTAAACTGTTGCACTGGCAAAGTAGTTATATACCCTAGCCTAAGCAGCTATCTGCTGGATAAACAAGTATTATGATTTGGCAGAGAAATTTCTCACTTCCAGAGATGCACCTATCTAACTGCATCAAATTGAGCTGCACATTGCATGTAGACCATTTCAAAGAATGAATACTTCAAGGACAGGATATAAAAATAACTGGAACCTGATTCAAATCAGGTTAATATACAGCATTCCCTGTCACTTAAAATCTACAAATATCTGAACAAAATCTGTACTCAGTGTCATACCAGTTTCAGCTGAAATCCTTATTTAAACAATTACATGCTACAGGCTTATAGATTTGATTCTAAGACACTGTCAAACAGAGTCCTTGAATCACAGAAAACAGCGTTTAAGTTTAGTGTGTGTACATATGTGTATCTCGATTGCTTTAAATCCTGCACTAATATGCTTTCAGTTTAAAGATAAATGCAGTATGAATTCCTTTGCTTTTTAGCCAAAAATGCAATAGAGGGTTCCAAAAGGCCTTTTCGTATATATTAATCAAATAGATAAAGGTAGGCTAGACAGACTACTCCAACAAATGTTAACTTAGAGAAAAATAATGTTGGCAGCAAGTCAAGAGCCAAATGTTTCTATTTTGATTTATTCAGTATTTCAGAGATGTTTTTTCTATGGGGAACAATATGAAAGGCATTGAAAATTCAGAAGGCACATCTTTTGTGTACTATAAAATGTGCTGCTAACCTACAATACCCTCATAGAAATACAATTCAATAAGGAACTCAGTTGGGAAGAGGCCTCAATAGAACAACATGAAAAAAATGGTCAATACAAGAATGATTTAGCTTTCTTTTACAAGAGAATTTGCTGCTGTAAATAAATAGACCTTTGAAACGTAAAATAAAATCAACATGACTACAGATCCAAGTTTAATTCCTTAACACACACAATGTTGCATTTTAGTCCATGGGCATCTCTCAATCTTCCCTTCTATCAAGGCTACCACTTGTGAAGTGTTACAGCACTTAGCCCTCAGGGCAAAGATAAGTCTTTGCCATTGTCATATACAGTGCACATATCCAGCCATATTATGCTGAATGAGTACTTTGTAGAACTGTAGTGATTCCTGCTGAATATCCTGAGATACTTATCAAGCTGTTAAAGGAGACATCAGTCTTTTGTCTGTATTGCCCTTGACACATCCTCCAGGACAGTAGCATGAAATTCTTTGTCTTCTGAAGAACCCTCAGACCTCTTAGGTCTAATGTAGGTTAAGTGCCCCACAGATATCTCAAGAATATAGAAGCACCTTGAAAAATGCAGAAAGCATGGCTTTATCCGCCAGACACAAATAAAACAGAAGCACTAAGCCAAGGAAAATCTTGCTTTAGTAATGAGCCAAGTGAAGTTGTTGAAACCTATGAATAATATTATAATAGGAACAATTAAAACGGGCAGGAAACATGTACTGATATAATCAGAATTCCTCTGAAGATGAAAATGAATCACAAGTAACAAAATCACATTGCCACTAGCGTGGTACCTAACTCTACACAGGATTTACATACTTATTTACACAGAAAATTATTTAAATTTTCAACTTCTTGTTTATTGCAGCACTGCCCACAATTTTTGTAAGTACTGTGTCTCCAACAATGCTGGGTGATGGATAACTGAAGGTGCCCCTTCCCTGTGCGAAAGATGACATCCATATCCATCACAGAGATTTCGGGATGTCTGAAAACTTTTCTTACATTTCAGAAATAGAAAAGTTTCAATCCTAGTCATACTTAATTTTTTTTGAAGAAAAACACACATATTCTGATAGAAATACACACAGACCTCCTTCTGTACCTTATACTTGAATGCTACTGTGTTTTCAGCTTTAGAGGTAAGGTACCCAATATGCTTCAAAAGTCTCTCACAGTCCACTGACTCTCACCAAGAATAATGGAATTAGCCCATGAATGGGATTGCCATTCAATGGACTTCAGCTGGCCTTAACCTTTCTCGTACAGTAAGCGTACCCTAGAATTATCTGCTCTTTTCAGCACGGCAAAAGGCCAACTGTGTAACTTGTTAGATGCACATGATGCAATTTTACATTGTACTTTGACATTACCCTTGCCTTATCTAAAAAATTTCACCCCGTCACAGCCCTTGAGGACAGCTTATAGGAGAAAGTGCTCGTTTTCAAGAAGCCAAGAAATTCAGTGGCTGGCATTTTAATGGTTAATCAACCAACCCATAATCATGTCAGATGATTTCTAAACTCAAATAAAGCACTGTTTAGGGGAGAAATAGTAAAAAAAATCCCAATGTGTTCATGTATGCAATTGTCGTAGTCAATAGAGCAGCTTTGAACAGTTATGTGCCTCATCATTTGGGTCACAGGCTTAGCACAGGCTAAGTTAGGCTTCTTTAATGTCAGTTACAGAAGTATTTTCTTTTTGAAACACATAGATAAGCAAAATACCACCTTTCTGCAAATAGTTGGTCATTCAGTTTTAATTTGAAGAAAGAAAACTTACTTTTTTATTATATTTGACCATATATTTGACATAGGTAAGAAGAATGAAAACCAAGGAATCTGTCTACTAGCACACACTGAAAACAACAAACATTCCCAGAGATTTTGATCTTGGGTGAAGACCTGCATGTTTATCTGTTGGCAGCCTTTTGAAGGACCTAGACTTTCCACCCATACTTTGCTAGATTACTTCAAGTGGTGGCTGCAGCCTCCATAATAACATCCCCCCATGACATATTTGTATTCCATTTTTATTCTGTGAATTACTAATTACTAAAGCTAAGTGATATCTGTCTGTCAGTAAAAAAAGTAACGCAAAGGGAATAGCTACTCAGGGGTCAGCAACCCTTTTCAGCCATGGGCTGGTCCACCATCCCTCAGACCATGTGGTGGGCTGGACTATATTTTTTTGGGGGGGAAATGAACGAATTCCTATGCCCCACAAATAACCCAGAGATGCATTTTAAATAAAAGCACACATTCTACTCATGTAAAAACACGCTGATTCCTGGACCGCCTCGGGCCGGATTGAGAAGGCGATTGCGCCACATCCGGCCCACGGGCCTTAGGTCGCCTACCCTGAGCTACTGTTTTCCCCGCCCCACAGAAAGAAGCAGGACTGGATAATTTCAAGCGTGTAAAATTGAAACAACAACACAAGCATATCATTTGATAGGGTTGAGTCCAGAGCTGGCCAAGCAATGACACAGGTTGAGGCAGCTGCTTCGGGCAGCACCCGAGAGAAGTGGCACTAAGGAGGAAGAGGAAGGAGCTGCCCCGCTGCTGCTTTACATGGCAGGGTCATGGAATCATTGCTGTGTAAACTTGTGTCAGCAGGAGGGCAATGGATTCTCTTCCTCTTCCTTCTCCTCTAGGTGCCTCCCTAACCCTCCTCCTCTAGGTGCCTCCCTAGCCCACTCGCCAAGGATTCAGAGAGCAGCAAGGCTATAGGAGAACTTCAAGCTGCTGCCCCACTGCCACTTTACACAGCAGCCATGGTGACCCCGCTGTGTAAAGCAGCAGTGGGGAAGCAATTTCCTCTTCCGTTTGGCCTCTCCTGCCCTTTCCTTGCCTGCCTCGTCCCTTGCTTGCCTTCCCTCTACTACCTGTTCCTTGATTTTTGTCATGGTCGCCTCCTCCACTTGGCTTCATATTTCAAATGTTGCTGGACCACCATTTACTGCATTTATGTTCCATCTTTTTATCCCAAGAGCTCAAGGTGGTGTACATAATGCTGCACAGCTCCCTGATTGTGGAATGCTCTCCCCAGAGAAGTGCTCCATAATGGAGTTCATTTGCTCCACCCAACCAGCCAGCAAGAGCAACAAACCATGATTCTTGGCTTAGCTGTATGTCTGAACTAGGGATCATAGTTTGTTTCTCAGCAAAAAACGAAACAAAACATGATGCTATGTGAATTTTTGTTCTTGGTTTAATGAAAGTGGCTTATTTTAGTGAAATAAGCTATGATAACCAGTTCAGACATTCTTTCTTTCTTTCTTTCTTTCTTTCTTTCTTTCTTTCTTTCTTTCTTTTATTTTCTGAGAACTAAAGAAGACAAAATTAAATGTGCCTTGTTCTCATTTGTTCATTTAAACAAACAGCTGTGAAGATTAAAAGGTAATAAACATTCTACAATTGAAAAGTAAATTACTAGCTACAGAATTTTTAAAAAGTTTGGACATATTGTCAGAGGGTAAGAATCACAGTAGATTTCTATATCTACTTCTAAAATTAACAATGAATAGAAATCCTGCCTGAGTTAGAAAACTTCTGCAGATACTGTAATTTCCACATATAAGTGGGAGTAATTGAGCTGCATATTATTATTGAAGGTCAACACTGAATCAAAATTTATTTTGATGCATGCTCAGTGGTGTATGTTCAACATAAAAAAACCTACAGCATTAATTTCTCATATAAATATGAAACAGGTTGTGGATTTTACTATCCCACACCCAGGAACTTATTAAAGGGTGTTGACAAACCATTCTGACCTCACACATTTTAAGTTAGGGTGATTTGATTAATTAATTTTAGCTCAAACTATGTGATAACCAAGTGTTTGTAGGTTTGAGGGAATGAAATAAATGAATTCCACTTTGCTAGAAAACTGACATTTAACAACTTAAATTGCTGTTACTTTCCATCAGGAGTTATCAGTAGGTTTCCTTCAGCATTTTCTAGAGACTTCACAGTTTGAGTTTCACAGGGGGGAAAAATGTGATTGGAAGCTGGAGGTTTATTTGAAACTGATAACCATTCTCTTTATCACAAATTATCCTGTTGGGTGAAAAAATATGCATTTTAGCGACCAATCACATATTTCCATATATCTGTCCCCACCCCTCAAAAATGCATGTTGCCCTTCTGTGCCCTCCCCAATATATTTTTTTCTAGTGCTGGCACTGCTATGGTAGGAAATTAACACACTGTAAGATTCAAGATAAGCAGTCTTAGGAACAATATTCAGTTAGGAACTATAATACAATAAGATACTTTAAGAGTTTCTTCTTGGCAGTATGTATTAACTAACTAAAATTCTGGTCAGCCTATTATCTGCTGTAATTTTAAGTAAAAGAACTAATAGCTTCCCTTAATAATGTGAAGCACTTCCTAGATATTTGGAGTGGAATCTGCATATGCTTCAGCCATTAACCTGTGACTGCCAGTTTCAGGCTGTGTACACACAACATTGTTATTCTATAATCAATGGAGACACTTGTATTTTTACGTAGTCCACACACGAGCTAGCACCTATTGCATATATTTTACCCCTGAAATGCATTTATTGAGAAACTGGTTTCATTCCGGAAATAAAAGCTCATTGCAGATTGATTCAGTATTACCCCTCAGTGTGTCCATTTGAGAACAAATCAAAACAGAGGTAGGCGGTCTTAACACTCTGCCCACTGACATCATGCGCTTCTCAAACAATCTGATGTTGTGAACCAGCAATCCGCCTCCTCCTTGTGCCAGGAACCAGTACCATATTTGGTCTCTGAAGAATCATGCCAAACCTGTCAGTCCACAAGACCAGCAGCAGGGCGTGTGGACCAACACCAGTCTGTGGACTGCCGCTCAGTTGGTTACAGCATGGTGCTGATAATGCCAAGGTTGCAGGTTCAATCCCCATATGGGACAGTTACATATTTCTGCATTGCAGGGGGTTGGGCTAGATGATCCTCAGAGTCCCTTCCAACTCCATGATTCTATGATGCACTTTGAGTAGCAATGCACTAGGGGTGGGGGTGGGATGGATGTTGGCTGGGCTTGGGGAATTATTATTATTATTATTTTTATTTTTATTTTGATGTTTTTGTAATTTTTACATTTTTCGTTTGTATTGTTTTATTGGTTTTGGTTGTTTGTTTAAGGTGTTATTTTGTTTTTAGGGGGAGGGTTCAGGGCTGCCGGGGAGTGGGCCCCAGCCCATAAAATGGCTGGGGCATGTTCCACAGGGCGGGATGCACTGGGACAACCGATCTCAGTGATCACGGGTAGGAGGAGGAGTTACGCTAAGACCAGACCCTATCATTACAGAGGAGGCAGGTTTAGTCGTTGTCTGAGGACTATCCCTGCCTCCGGGTCTGGTCCTGACCGGATGGATACTAGAATCAGCAAGGGATACCCACATGACCTGAAGGTGCTGCTGTGCAATGCCAGGTCAATGATTCATAAGACCACTGCCATCCATGACTTGATCATGGATGGAGGATTTGACCTGGCATGTATAACAGAGACCTGGTTGGATGAAGCAGATGGGCCTGTCCTTGCCGCTGCTTGTCCACCAGGTTTCTCTTACGCACAGCAACCCAGGTCATGTGGGCGGGGAGGGGGGGTTGCAGTGATTTTTAGGAAGTCATTAGTTTGCACCAGGCGTCCTGTTGGGAAGACCCAGTTTTCTGAGTGCATGTTCTGGAAGTTGGGCAATAGGGGCAGTACAGGATTCCTTTTGGTGTACCGACCTCCCCGCTGCACCAAGGATTCCCTGCCCGAGCTGCTTCAGGTCGTGGCGGATGTTCTCCTGGAGACACCTAGCTTGGTCGTCCTAGGGGATTTTAACATCCATGCCGACACGACCTTACAAGGGGCCGCTCGGGACTTCGTGGAAAGCATGGCCTCCATGGGGCTGTCCCTGAATAAGTCTGGCCCAACCCATAGCCGTGGACATGCCTTGGACCTGGTGTTTACCTCTATGGATGTTGGTGATCTGACACTAAGTAAAAGCGAAACGAAAGAAGTGCCATGGTCAGATCACTTCCTGGTGCAACTGGACTTCTCTGCGACCCATCCCCTCTGCAGGGAGGTGGGACCAATTCGGATGGTCCGCCCCCGCCACTTAATGGATCCAAATGGTTTCCAGAGAGTGGTAGGGGATGCTTTATCCCATGTTGATGGCCTTTCAGCTGATTCCCTGGTGGCCCGCTGGAATGTGGAGTTAACCAGGGCTATTGACTGTTTGGCTCCGAAGCGCCCTCTCCGATTGCATGGAGCCCGGACAGCCCCGTGGTTTTCCACGGATCTGAGGGCAATGAAACAATCGTTGAGACGGCTAGAGCGCCGGTGGCGGAGAACTCATTCCGAATCTGACCGGACACAGGTTAGAGCTCAACGTCGAGCCTACCAAGTGGTGATAGCGACGGCGAAGAAGAATTTCTTCACCGCCTCTATTGCATCTGCAGAAAACAGCAGCAGGAGACGATGGCCAACTATCGCCCAGTCTCAAATCTTCCATTCCTGGGCAAGGTGATTGAGCGAGCGGTTGCCGAACAACTCCAGGCACGCCTGGAAGAAGCGGACCATTTGGATCCCTTCCAGTCGGGGTTCAGGCCTCATCATGGGACTGAAACTGCCTTGGTCGCACTGGTTGATGATCTCCGGCGGGCTAGGGACAAAGGTGAGAGCTGTTTCCTAGTTCTGCTGGATCTCTCAGCGGCGTTTGATACCATCGACCATAGCATCCTTCTGGACCGTCTTGAGGGGCTGGGAGCTGGGGGCACTGTTATACAGTGGTTCCGCTCCTTCCTCCTGGGCCGTGTTCAGAAAGTGGTGGTGGGGGATGAGTGTTCAGACCCCTGGGCTCTCACTTGTGGGGTGCCTCAGGGTTCTGTCCTCTCCCCCATGCTTTTCAACATTTACATGCAGCCGCTGGGAGAGATCATCAGGAGGTTTGGGCTGGGTGTTCATCAGTATGCGGATGATACCCAGCTCTACCTCTCTTTTAAATCAGAACCAGTGAAGGCGGTGAAGGTCCTGTGTGAGTGTCTGGAGGCGGTTGGAGGATAGATGGCGGCTAACAGATTGAGGTTGAATCCTGACAAGACAGAAGTACTGTTTTTGGGGGACAGGAGGCGGGCAGGTGTGGAGGATTCCCTGGTCCTGAATGGGGTAACTGTGCCCCTGAAGGACCAGGTGCGCAGCCTGGGAGTCATTTTGGACTCACAGCTGTCCATGGAGGCACAGGTCAAATCCGTGTCCAGGGCAGCTGTTTACCAGCTCCATCTGGTACGTAGGCTGAGACCCTATCTGCCTGCGGACTGTCTCGCCAGAGTGGTACATGCTCTGGTTATCTCCCGCTTGGACTACTGCAATGCACTCTACGTGGGGCTACCTTTGAAGGTGACTCGGAAACTACAACTAATCCAGAATGCGGCAGCTAGACTGGTGACTGGGAGCGGCCGCCGAGACCATATAACACCGGTCTTGAAAGACTTGCATTGGCTCCCAGTACGTTTCCGAGCACAATTCAAAGTGTTGGTGCTGACCTTTAAAGCCCTAAACGGCCTCGGTCCAGTATACCTGAAGGAGCGTCTCCACCCCCATCATTCTGCCCGGACGCTGAGGTCCAGCGCCGAGGGCCTTCTGGCGGTTCCCTCATTGCGAGAAGCAAAGCTACAGGGAACCAGGCAGAGGGCCTTCTCGGTAGTGGCGCCCACCCTGTGGAACGCCCTTCCAGCAGATGTCAAAGTGATAAATAACTACCTGACATTCAAGAGACATCTTAAGGCAGCCCTGTTCAGGGAAGTTTTTAACATGTGATATTTTATTGTATTTTTGGTTTTTATGGAAGCCGCCCAGAGTGGCTGGGGAGGCCCAGCCAGATGGGCGGGGTATAAATAATAAATTATTATTATTATTATTATCATTATTATTATTATTAGAGTACAAAAAGTTATTCAGAAGGCCTAAGCCTCTAAATGAAGGAGGGATACAAGAGATACTAGAGATAATAATAATAATAATAATAATAATAATAATAATAATAATAATAATAATAATAATTTATTTCTACCCTGCCCATCCGGCTGGGTCTCCCCAGCCACTCTGGGCAGCTTTCAACAGAAAAGAATAAAACTTCAAACATTAAAATTTCCCTAAACAGGGCTGCCTTCAGATGTCTTCTAAAAGTTGGATAGTTGTTTATTTCCTTGACATCTGATGGGAGGGCATTCCACAGGACGGGTGCCACTACCGAGAAGGCCCTCTGCCTGGTTCCCTGTAACCTCACTTCTCGCAGTGAGGGAACCGCCAGAAGGCCCTTGGTGCTGGACCTCAGTGTTCTGGCTGAACGATTGGGGGTGGAGATGCTCCTTCAGGTATACTGGGCCGAGGCCATTTAGGGCTTTAAAGGTCAGCACCAACACTTTGAATTGTGCTCGGAAATGTACTGGGAGCCAATGTAGGTCTTTCAAGACCGGTGTTATGTGGTCTCGGCGGCCGCCCCCAGTCACCACCTGGCTGCCGCATTCTAGATTAGCTGTAGTTTCCGGGTCACCTTCAAAGGTAGCCCCACATAGAGCGCAATGCAGTAGTCCAAGCGAGAGATAACTAGAGCATGCACCACTCTGGCAGATAGGGTCTCAGCCTGCGTACCAGATGGAGCTGGTAAACAGCTGCCCTGGACACAGAATTGACCTGCGCCTCCATGGTCAGCTATGCGTCCAAAAGGACTCGCAGGCTGCGCACCTGCTCCTTCAGGGGCACAGTTGCCCCATTCAGGACCAGGGAGTGCCCCACATCTGCCCGCCCCCTGTCCCCCCAAAAGAGCACTTCTGTCTTAATCTGCCGAGGATGGAAGCCGCCATCCATCCTCCAACCGCCTCCAGGTACTCGCACAGGACCTTCACCACCACATATATCGTGACTAGGAGGATTTTCATGGCCGTTAATACTACATTTGTGATAATAATTTGTGCTTTGCAAATACGCACTGACCCTTTCTACACTTCCCAAACAATTCTGTAGATGAAAATGTCATTACTTTTTAGATTCAGCACTGCTCTGAATTTTGTGGTGCAGTTTTCACCTTTGAAATGCATTTAAAATGTATATATTTAGATAAAATATGTTTAGAAATGCATAAATTTAGAAAAAAGTGGGTGTATTGTGAGAAAATCTGTTCAAAATACACGATTACGCGTTTAAAGGCAAATTTCATGCAGAGTTGACTTTTTTTCTTCCCCCCCCCCAAATTATCACAAAAACAGAAAGAATTTATGAATAAACACATTTGAAAGGGACACAGCCTGGAAATAGACTGATCCATCTTTAATTAATACTACAAACTACTCTCAAGGCCAATAAGCTCGCATTAATAAACTCACCCGGCCTATTTGCTAGCTTATTAAATTCTCGTTACCAGTGCTTAAAATATCTCTTATAGACTCACATGATTCTGTAGTTTTTTAAACCAAGTAATACCTGATAGACCTGGTGATATAAGGGCTGCCAAGGTACTCTCATTACAGAGCTGCTTCTACAGAGAGCTACTGAAATGTAAATATGAGAAATAAACTTCAGGCATGCACACACACACACACATCCACAAACACATACCCCATAAGCAAGAGACAGCAAACTAGAATGGATATAGTGGGAAACATAGAATATCGAAGGGGGGAATGGTAAGCCCCGCCCCACATAATCGATTACAAGATGCGGCGCCTGCAATGCCCATCAATGGGGGGGGGCAGCCCCCTCATATAGCAAAGAGACCTCAGCCCCTAGGAGTTGGCTCCTATGGTAGAAAAGTTAATCTAACAACCAAGAGATAAGGAATATTTATCTCTTAAAACACTTTATACAATAACACAAAATGTGGTATATTTATAGTGAATTAATTGTTAAGTAACGTAAATATGTTTCTTCCTAAACAGTTGTATCTTGCGTCTGAAATCTGAGGCAGCTTACAGAAAATCCTATGCAGCATATTATAGTAATAACATGCCAATGAAAACAATTATGGGAACTGGAGAACTTGGGGCTCTCTGGACTACAACTCCCATCATGCTGGCTGGGGCTACTGGGAGTTGTATTTCAGCAGCCCTAGGGTAACCTGCTTCAAATCTTATTTCAGCCACAATTTCATATTGATATTGTGAATGAAATGTTGATGTTATTATTTAAAACCATTTTTATGCTTCCGTTCATCAGATTGCAGGACAGTGTGCAGCATAATACAAAAATGCAAATACAAGAAAATGGCGCATAAAACCCTGAAATGAACAAAGCCATGTTTGATGACAATTCTTACCTAATTTACAGGGTTGTTGTATTTCAAATAATGTATATGATGTGTTTTGAGCACTCGGGGGGGGGGGGAGCAATGTAAATATAAAATATTATTACTAC
The DNA here is from genome assembly GCF_964188315.1 of Podarcis muralis. Classification (NCBI taxonomy): domain Eukaryota; kingdom Metazoa; phylum Chordata; class Lepidosauria; order Squamata; family Lacertidae; genus Podarcis; species Podarcis muralis. Next base: position 34,726,302 of record NC_135655.1, read on the forward strand.
TGTGGATAGTAAATAAATAGTAATATACATATTTTAAAAACAGCACAGTACAAAATCAACACCATATTAAACATTACAACAGCACACACTGAAGGCTGCACTTTCATCTGTAAGTCCCATTGAACAGGCGCGGCATGGGTCCCAATTTGGCACATGATGCCATTTCCCCCAAACCAGGCCCACCTTCCCTACACCTGACATCATATGTCACAAGTGTGCGGCAGAGAGAGACATGACTGGATCAGATGCATGACCAAGTTCACAGTGGGGAACATGGTCATGCAGCCAAGTCCTACAGGAAGCAGACTTAAAGTCACCACTCACCAGCTGATTGGCAGTGACTTAAAGCCTGTCGATCAGCAGCTCAACAAAGCACTGTTCTTCGCAAGACCTGCTGTGCTTTGAAGTCCCAACAATCACTACATGACATCACAGTGACATCAGGTGACTGACAGGTGGGTAGCCGCACCCACCTGTCACACTTGGCATCTGAGGGGTTGGGCCAAATTAAGTTTTCCACCCCTGCAACAGAACTTACTTCTGAGGAGATATATAGGATTGCACTGCATAACTATTACTGTATTTTTATACAAGCCTCCCCCCCCTTTGTTTTTTTGCAGGGCAGGGCAGGGGGAGGGGGAAATTGTGGCCTATATTTGGGGGCAATACAGTATTTATTATTAAAAGAATTTATATATAAATTAACTGCATGACTCTGGCTTCAAGAAAAAAAGAAATCTAACTGTGAATCATACCTTCAACCTTTTGTTCAAAGCAGTGCATCTGCCCCCCACTAGCTAGGCTTTAATAGCCCACCCTAACACAACTATTCCTATCCCATTTTTCAGAGTCGTTCTTCTCATCACCATCCTCTATCTAGAGCTATTATGAGCTGGGCTAGAATCATTTAAAACTTTAAAGCTCTTACTATCTGCACTTTTGCTCAAAGCCTTGATTTAAAATAATATTTACTACCTAAGGTCTTTTCACAAGCTCACCTAAGATTAGGCACTGAAGGCACAGAAGATTGTTCTGTTACAAGAAATCAAAGGGAGAGATAACAGTTTAATCTTTCAATTTTTAATACAAATCTTCTTATTAATGTCTTGGGCTTCTTACGCTGTTCCTAATTAACAAGAGGGCATGTTCCGGTCCATACAGAATCATCTGAGATTTGGTTTTAGTTTAATATTCTGTGAATACAGAGGATATTCAGCCTGTTAGCACACTAGCCTTTAACTTCCTAAGGCTTAGATGTGAATTTGCTTAAGATTACCAGTGAAATGAGTTTAGTCTTTTCATCCCAGTCTTTAACAAATTCAGTTCCATTACAAAGCCACATTGTGCTAGCTTTTTTTATACATTAAAAATGCTTAGAGGAGTGTCTGCTTAGAGGAAAAGCAGCCTTAGAAATTACAGGTGTCTCACACTTCCTGGTCACAATGAGAAGCCACTTAATTTGTGTCAGAGGACTTGGGTCTCAATTGAGAGATCTATTCTAGGCTTCCTTGGGGCTGGTGAACGAGAACCTATTCTAGTGTCACTTTATTGTTATTATAATCACATGGAGAGCCTAGGATTTCAGTATGGTGTCTTGATTGTTGAACTACATTTTGCATTCATTCTACATGCTTGTTGACTGTGATAGCCTCCTGACTTTGCGGAATAAGGTTCCCACCCACCCCCACCCCCTTTGCGACACCCCCAAAGGAACAGATTGACACTCTGTGCTCCGACAAGCATGCAAATTGTTGGTAAATGTAACTTTATCTCAGATTGCCAATGGCAAATTTGGTGACAGGCCGCTGTTAAAATATGTACACACAGATAATGGAATATTTACATTTAGAAAGCTAGGAAAATCTGAATAATAAAAACCAAAGACTTACAGCTCTACCCTAAACAGGTTTACTCATAAATATGACCGGGGCCAGAACAACTGAGGGTTAATTAAGAGGGAGTATCTTGAATGACGTTATGTTGAAATAAATAGGCCTTACGTTCAGTGCCAGATTTACGTATAAGCTCAACAAGCTATAGCTTAGGGCCCCACTCTCTTGCCCCCGCCCCAATTCACTATTAATATACTACTTCTTAATTGTATTTCAGTTCAACAATTACTTTGATAAAATACATATTTTGTTATGTGCAAATGGCTTTAGATACCTATTAGGTCCATAAATTGCCATATAGCATATATTTAACACACACAAAAACAGTGACAATTTGTTGTTGACAAAGGACAGCTGGACATATAAAGGGCCCCATTACCTTCAGTAGCTTAGGGCCTCGTCAAACCTAAATCTGGCCCTGTTCAAGTAAATTCATTTAGGACTTAGGGCCCAAATAGTTTATTTTTCTATTGAATGTGAATTTCCAATTAGGAACCATTTTCAATAAAGGTAAATCAAGCAGCACTTGTTATGAGAACACAAAACTAGGTATATGTTCAGGTGTTTTATTGTACCGTGTGATGTTCACTGAGGTAAAATAAAAAGGGAAATCCCTTAGGAAAGAATAGTTTTATTTGGCACACATTATGGAATTTCCTACGCAATTATCATTCCAATTATAAGCAGCGAAGAACACACACACACACACACACACACACACACACACACACACATATCTTAAGGCAAAACAGACTTTAATCTCGAACGTAGGCTTTTGTTTTGGTTGTTTTCAACTGACACACTTTATTTAAAAATGTTTAAAAAGGCACAATGTGCATCCTGAATACAACAACTACATGAGATCAAGGTTAAGGGACAGTGTAATTCTAACAAATTTAGTGACAGGTTAAGATCAAGGGATGTCTTGACATTCTCCTCAGAAAGGTCAATCTAGCAGGTCTGCAATGTAAAAATGAAGACTCTGCCATCATTGCCATGGCAAAAAGGTCAGACACAAGCTGATTGGTGATAGAATTATCAAATTAACCAATCGATGTGTGTGAGTAATAGATGTAAGCAATCCTCCGGGAAAGCCACAGGGCAAATGCCAGCTCATCAATAACACATTGCCTAGGAAAAGAAGGTCCTCTCTTCAATCCATGTCCTTTCTATTAACAGCCGTATCAAGGAATAATAACAAACAAAACAAAGGCAGCAGCTTTACATGAGCTTTTGCTTTACACAAAAGCATTGCATTTTAAAAAATATTTTCTTGCATAGAGAGGTAAACAACAGAACAGAACGGTAAGATATTTACTTTGACGGCAGCATTTGAAAGTACACAAGTCTCACCTTTGTGTGACAATCAGTGCTTTTGCACTAAACAACAAAATATGGGTGTCTTCATACGCATGCACTGAGGAGTTCAGATTCAGAGGAGAAAGTATATTTCCCTTTAAAACCACAGTACAGAACAGCCGTGGCAGTGGCTGCATTACAGGAATGCAAGTAGATTTGAAAATGGTATGATTAACACACACACGCACCCATTAGCCCACTAAAAGGCCATTTAGAAGTCATGACACCACAAAGTCTTCTGTTTCCCAGCTGCCCCAAGTTCATACTCCTGACTGGAATGCTCTAATTCTATCTTTCCTATCATTTACCCCAGCTTTCCAAAAGTTCCTTCAAACAAACCAAATTCCTGTACTCAGAACTGCATGAATTTTGTGCTTAGAAGTGGCTATGTCTTTCAACTGAGACTGTTACTACAAATAATCAAAGGGGAACCAAATAAGCACTGGGTATATATACTTTGAAATCAAATTTTCTAAACATCTCTTGCTACAAGCTCTTGCACTTAAGAATCTTAAACCAAACCAACTGAACTCTATAACAAATCTATTTACTAATTGTACTGATTGGATGCGGAAAACCTTGCAACCTAGACTTGCACTTATTATTTCTCCATTAATCCCAGTATCACATCACTCAGATGTTTTTCCAGCAAGGGAGAGATAAGCAATTCGAACACTGGGAATCCAAAGGTTTCTGAACATTATGAGAATTCTGTACCAATAATCAACCTATATGTATTAACCAAATAAAATTAACTTTGCCATATCTTAACACAAACTGGATTTATTTTGATCAAATTCATAGTTTTATTAAAAAAGAATGTGTAAAAGCACAAGCTCCGAGACCGTCACACAATCTTAAAATTTATTAAGCACAATATGTAGAGGGGTGGGGATGATTAGTTTCCAAATTGAACTCTTATATTGGCTTGATGCTTAATGTAATTTATGGATCTACACAGTGTTTTTTTTCTAAAAAGAATGTTTAGGGGTACTCTCATCGCTACTCAAGAAAAGCACCATTTTATAGTTCAAATTGGGAAAAATAAATACAGTAAATGGACAAAAGTACAAAGATTCACAAAATGTTTACGGGTATACGTACCCCTGCGTCCCCCCAGGAAAAAGCACTGGATCTATAGAACCCCTTAAAAAGATATGGGAACTAGATATTGGCACACAAATTCTTCCCAAAGTCTGGAATAAGGAACTCATCTACACTCGTGGTTCTTAATGCTAAAAATGAGTTTTAAAAAGGGTTATGATAATCATATAACCCTATGACGTTCTTTTGAAACACCAACAGTGCATTATTAAAATGTGACACCAGAGGGCACTGCAGAGCTCACTCCCCTTCAAATAAGTGGGCAGACCTTGTAGAAAAGGAAGTGGGGAAACCATATGCCTCTTAAGTTTTAGAATGATATCAAAACCTCTAAGAATCTTCAAAGACTGCGTCCAGCGAAAAACAGGTGAAGTCCTTGCAGACTGGAAGCGGGCAAATGTTGTCCCCATCTTCAAGGGGGGGGGGGGTGGCAAGAAGGGAGAGAATGCAGAGGAAGGAGAGGAGAGGTTGTCCTCCCCAGGGGTGGAGGAAGGGGGATGCGGTGGGGGCAGGCTGCCCCGGGTGTCACCACTGAGAGGGGTGACAAAATGCTGGGCGGCACTCACTGCGGGGCCTGCAGCACGCCCAAGCCATGTGTCTTTCCTGGGAGTGACGCGGCGGCTTAGGCGCCCACAAGCTCCACACTGCCCCAAATGGTCCGCCCGCTGCCTCCCCATCAGCTGTAGGGCGGCTGAGTGGGAGGAGGCAGGCAGACTCCTCAGAGGCCCCAAGGAGCATCCTGCCCTAGCTTGCCCCGCCCCTGGGCGCAGGGCACGTGCGCTGCCCCAGGTGCCCGATCGACTTGCTCCACCACTGGTCCTCCCCTGCTGCTACTCTTACCTTTCTTAAAAAGTATAAGAAAGGAGGTAGTGGGGAAGGAAGCCCCCACCCCCTGAACTGGACAAATAATTTTGACTACTATTTACCTGAAATGGGACTCCTGTTTGGGAGGGGGAAATTAAGTGGTGCCCAGATTCAGGAATGAGCACTGAACCTGGCCCAAGAAAAGCCAGTCCCAGTGCTAAGGCATGAGTCATGTCACTGTGATGTCTAGTTAGTCTGTCAGGGAGTCTCTTCTAATCACTTTCCTCCAACTGTATGCCGGAGCCTAAAGCAGTTGTCTGGGTGAAAGAAAATGATTGTGGCGCTGACCGGTAAATGCTTCTCAAGTCATTGTTGTGTTGGAAGAACGAATGAGGTAGTCTCTTCAGCTCCTGAACATATCTTAAAACATTGCGACAAAAATATTTAAGTATTATTTTCACGCTTTCAAAGCATCTGATAAAAGGCAAAAGCAAGTGAATTTTCTTATAGTTTTTTATTGTGGGGGATGGAAAGACCAGGAAAGGTGCTCTAATGGGGCTGCCCCCTGCTTAGAGTCAGTTCCTACTGCAAACTGTGGTTCAGGCAAAAAAGTAGTTTAATACTTTCTACTCATATGGGAATTTCTCTTTGATAAGCTACACTTTTTCAGTGAAACGCCTTAAGTGATGGTGTACAGAGCAGTGCTGCAGAAGCGGAGTATCTTAACTCCAGCATAAAACACTTCTAATTCTTTACTGCACACTGTTTATCATCATTCGCATGGGAATATTTTGGAGTCTTTGCCTTGTAATTAATTATACCATTTCAGCTGTGTGGAAGTCATTTCTCCAGGGACCCGTCTCTCCTATGGATTCTCTGCTAGGTTTTTAATGATCATTATGCCTGACAGCCTCATCTTCAGTGTGGGCAGCCACTTCTTCAGTACCTACCAAGGGGAATGGCTTTACTGGTACAGTGCAATGAAACAGAAGCTTCGGTAAATATTGTCAAGGTATCTCCCCCCCCCCCCCCCGAGAATGCAGTGGTACCTCGGTTTTCGAACGTAATCTGTTCCGGAAGATCGTTCAAGTTTCAAAACTTCCAAAAACCGAAAACTCAATACAGAAGCCACATTTCCTGTTCGACTTCCGAGGTGTGTTCGAAAACCGAAGCATAGAATCATAGAATCATAGAGTTGGAATAGACCACAAGGGCCATCAAGTCCAACCCCCTGCCAAGCAGGAAACACCATCAGAGCACTCCTGACATATGGAAGCATTTGCTTCCGGGTTTATGGCGGTCGAAAACCAAAACATTCGTCAATGGGAACGTTCAAAAACTGAGGTATCACTGTATTGATATGGGTTCGCTTGCTACAATAATGCTTGAGTCATGTTTACCTCTTACTACATGTTCCTGCAGAAGGAACATCATGTGTCACCCATTGAAAAAGAGGAGAGAAAGGGGTGAATCATTAACAAAAATCCCCTGCACCCAAAATATATCAGAGGAATCTACCAAGTCAAACTATTTGTCCATATAGCCTAGTACTGTCTATGGTGTCTGATTGCCAGTGGCTCTCCAAAGTCTCAGGAAAAGATCTTTTGCCAGGGATATTGAAACCAGAAGTCTACATGGGAGTAAAGTCCATCAGTGCAGGAAAGAGACCATACCTTTGTAATATTCTGGATAAATCCTAACAAAAGGGCCCACATGTTAAACCATTTCAGACTGTCCTTATTCAATATGATTACATCAACAGGAGTGAACAAACACTCATTTGCTGTACATCAGTAATGGTGTCCAATATACTGAACTTTTAAAGTGGAATGGCAAATTCCCTGATATGTTCACAAACAACAGATAAATTCCAAATAATTTCGTTATTCTCAGGCTGCAAAATTCTACTCATAGCAGGCTTATGCAGTAGTAGATATGCCTGAGAGTTGATGGCATGTTTCAGTTCATCAAGGGAGAGAGGGACATCTAGCTCCAAGACAGGCAGAATCTGGATACTGTCAATTGCTGTGTCAGAAGTTGGAGTAATAGGCTATGTTCTTGCAGATTTTGGTCCAAAGATATTTTCAGCACAGACGTAATCCCCAGATAGGTGCACCCTTCTGCCCCAGTGTATTATGACACATCTTGCTCGGTCACAGGACCATTGGAAGCTGCCTTATACTAATTCAGAACATTAGGCTATCTAACTCAGTATCGTCTGCAATGACTGGCATCAGCACTACAGGGTTTCAAACAAGGATCTTTCCAAACAGAACCAGGAGATGTGAGGGATTGAACCCAGGACCCTGTGTGATGCATGAAAAACATGTGCTCAGCCACTCAGCCACAGCCCTTCCCCATCTCCCTCCACCACCCCTCCTGCTCTTTCTCTCCCCAAATGTTCTGCTAGTTCAAAGAGTCCTAGCTTAGCAATAAGGCTGCATCTATTATCGCAGCAATACGACACTGCTATCATCACAGTGGGGAGGGTAATAGAGCAGCACTCAGTGCTGCAATCTACTCTGCCATCAATAAATGAAACTATCAGAGTTAATGAAAGTTGTGCACATGTATCAATAGCAAAGCAGATTTCTAAGTGAGTGCAATTATGATTTATAATGTGAAATTCTCCAAATGCTGGGTTATTTTACATCTCTTTTATTATAAGTGCATATATAACACCTTAAAAATGTGAACTGGTACTCATTTGAATATGAGCTAGCTTTCTTAATGCTAGCCTCTTAAAATGATCTCTTTTAGGTGCTTAATAATCCATCCATGTTGTTTGCACTGAAACACATATTCCTTTCTGTCAGAGGATGCTCAGAGCCTTGAAACTTCCCCGGATACTTATTTATTTCTCAGAATCTAATATACCTGTATGAAGGGCTTCCCAGGATAATTCACAGCTGATGCAAATTGTTGAAGCTCCATTAAACACACCAATTGTAAGGATCAATTGAACATCTGGCCCAATGGTTTTATCTAAGCAGACAATTTGCAAGAGAGAACACGCCACAACTTGTTTTAGCTTACAAAATATTTATATATTTATTAATTAGTCTCAGGTTCAGATGAGCTAAGCACCTCCATATCCAATTGACTGGACTGGACTCTGCACACAAGACACATAGGGTGGAATTCAACACTGTGCTCTTCCAATTATTCCATCTGCACAAGCATTCCAGCTTGCCAGATGGAACAATCCCTCTGTTCTTCCCCTGAACACTTTTCTGGGTGTTCTCCTAACTTACCCTGACCCAATTTCAGGGAATGTGGGGCAAGGAGAGTAGATCACAGCCCTCTTCAGCTATGATGATTATGATGATGATGATGATGATGATGATAATAATAATAATAATAATAATAATAATAATAATAATAATAATAATTTATTATTTATACCCCGCCCATCTGGCTGGGTTTCCCCAGCCACTCCAGGCGGCTTCCAACAAAATATTAAAATACAGTAGTTCATCAAACATTAAAAGCTTCCCTAAACAGGGCTTCCTTCAGATGTCTTCTGAAAGTCTGGTACAGTCATACCTTGGGTTAAAGTCGCTTCAGGTTAAATCTTTTCAGGTTGTCTCCCGTGGCAACCCGGAAGTAATGGAACGGGTTACTTCTGGGTTTCGCTGCTTGCGCATGTGCTCAAAATGACGCCATGCGCAGAAGCGGCAAATCACGACCCACGCACGTGTGGGTTGCATTCTGCTCAGGATGCGAACGGGGATCCAGAACGGATCCTGTTCGCATCCAGAGGTACCACTGTAGTTGTTGTTCTCTTTGACATCTGGTGGGAGGGTGTTCCACAGGGCGCGTGCCACTACCGAGAAGGCCCTGGTTCCCTGTAACTTCACTTCTCACAGTGAGGGACCTGCCAGAAGGCCCTCAGCGCTGGACCTCAGTGTCTGGGCAGAATGATGGGGGTGGAGATGCTCCTTCATTGATATCCTAAGGTGAAATAGCAGCCATTGATAGCTTTAAGAGTGGGCAAATTGGATTAGCCCATCTAAATTGGTAAAATGGGGTAGATGCTGCCACATCTTGCAATAACAAATTCCATGGTTTTGCTCTCTCCCACCTTTCAGGCAAGGTGAACACCGGCAAACATTTAGGTGATGTTCACAATATGCACAGGTATGTCTGAGTTTATAGGATATCTACAAAATACATCTGGAAATACATCTCCGAGGACAAGACGTTCACTGAAACACATGAACAAGAGAGACTGTAATACAGCTAAGGAAAATGAGCAAATGTCCTGGTCTTTACTGCATATAGGAAATGGATGAGAAAGCTCTCTGCTGTGGAAGGTTTCAGTGTGATCCTCGCACTGCATCCCCAGGCTTCAAGTTCACATCAGCCTCTGCTCTTTTATCAGGATTAAAAATGACATGACAGCCAATGAGGTCTGGTTTCAAAAGCTGTAAAGTAAGCTGTCACCCTTCCCCCAAACTCTATGAAAATATGGAATATCTAACCATCTCTGAACAAGCTCATGGTTCTAGATTAATGAATGGCATTAACAAGGCACTGATGTGAGGAAGTACATCCCACTTACAATGTCACTAGACAGAGCTCAGTAGTATAGAAGAAATATTATCAGAGGGAAAAACTGAAAAAGGGAAGGAATCGAGGTTCTTGTTAACCAACAGTTTTCAAACTTCTAATGCATGTTTATAAAATGCTCACATCAAAATATGATTGCAGTACATTGGGTTTTTTAATGGAATACACAAAATATAAAACATTTTGAAAATCTAAAGGGGAAAATGTCTATATCACATAGAACCATCTTTACCTATCTGGAAACAAATGCAGGGAAAGTCACTGTCTTTAGTAAGGCTGAGATACAGACACATAATCCATAATCCTTGATTATTCCGGCTTTGCCCTATACAAAGAGAACTTCTTTCTGAATTATGAACAGCAGAAACACTCAGTCAACCATTTCACCCAAGCCTGCTGAAAAACTAAGATGCTTTGGATGAACCACACATAATTAAAGCTTCTCCATTGCCAAATTCCACTATATAATCATTTATAAAACACACAGAGACCACCATATTTGACCAGATGAGAGAAATCAATAAAAACAGATCAACAATGTCAAGGTATAGAATTGAAAGCACATGTTCGGTTTCAATCTCTTACTCATAAAACAGCATTACAAAACAAGTGTGTACTACTCAGCAGGTAACTGTGCAATCTAATATTCTGTCCCATTCTGAAGCAAACCAATTTATAATATGTTTTCTGCACGTGAAATTGCAAGTATCTATGTTTCAGATTTTGGAATAAAATGCAGCTGAACTCAGGAATTACTAAATAAGCAAGTGGAATACCATCTACTAAAATGCATTTGAAATGGTAGAGCAAATAAAATGCTGCAATGCTATTTACAGCATGTAATTCTCCTATGCAATTCCTTTCAAAATAATTTTTCAAAGGTGTACAACTGTTATAACATTACTGTGTGAGCCTGTAGAGATAACATACTGTGTTATTTTTAGATAGATCCCGATTTTCTAATTCTGGGCACTGAATAACATTTTGCTATTATAACACCAGCACTTGGCTATCTTTTGTAGAAAATATATCCTATGGTTAAAAGTAAGATTGCAGATGCAGATTATTATATACTTTCAACAACAAAAAAATCAAACACAATTGATGAGTGGGTTAAATCTGCAAATATCTGATTGATTTCCACATTTAAGATCATATTAGAATCATAGAATCGTAGGCTTGGAAGGGACCCTGAGGATCATCCAGTCCAACCCTTTGAAATGCAGGAATATGCAGCTGCCACATACAGGGATTGAATCTGCAACCCTGGCATGATCAGCAATGCACTCTAATATATACTGGTGCAGTTGCTACCTATTGTGTCACAGATCAATCCAAACTGGGGCTGAATGGCACATAGTGGCAGATGCAACGCAACATCCACAGCCCTGCTGACTACTCCTGGCCAGGATAGAAACTGGGAGCCAGAAAATCACCGTTTTGGGGTTTTGGTTTTTTGCTGCACTAGCACCAGTCTGGCTCCAGGAAACAGTAAACCCATTGCTGCCCCTGACCCAGATCCCTTTAAAAGGAATTTTCACTAGGAGTGTGGGAGAGAATGAATTCGATGCCTCCACTGTGAAGAGGCAATGTGCTTCTGAAAAGCAGTTCCTCCAATCAGCAGGTGCGGAGGGTGCTATCGTAAGCAGGTCCTGCTTGTGAGCATAGACTTCTGGTTGGCCATGGGGAGAACAGGATGCTGGACTAGATGGACCGCTGGCCTGATCCAGGAGGCTCTTTTTATGATCTTAACTAAAATGTCCATAACTCCAAAAGATCCCCTCCCCCAATTTCCACTCTGGAACAGGCAGATGCTGCAACTTATTCCTGGTTGAAAGAAATCCAATAACAGTAGACTCCTAATAGGCTGGACCAACACCTATGTTTAGCGATGTATTAATTGCCTGTGTTGCCGTACTTGTTTGTGTGTCATCCGCTATAAAAGAGGTTCCCAAACTGGGGTCTGTGGACCACCAGTAGTCTGCAAGCTTCGTTCATGTAGTCTGAATCTTTGATATCTTTTATCTCATGAAGTTGATGGGAGGCTAGAATTAAGACACTATCGCTTTTACTGGTGGCGAGAAAAGAACAAATTTCTCCATCCTTTCACATTCTTATTAAGCCTTGAAAGGAGTTGAGAGGATTAGCAGCAAAGTTAATGGGAGGCTAGAATTAAGAAGTTTAACACAACAGGCACATCTACAGCATTAAATATTCATATTGATTTCTAATTTAATTTGCATTGCTTATTTTATTATTTATATTGTATTCTGATTTGAATTATATGGAATTCAAATTATAATACAATAAAATACAATATACAAAATAAATAAGTAATAAATATGCAATTTAAAATTGTACAGCATCTAGCACACTACATTATAATGGGGCAATGGGCAGAAATATAATTTAAGTTGCCTGCCAACACCCACCAATATTCAAGTGGTCCAAGGGAAAAATCAGCTACAAAACAAGGTATGTTCCCCGGTGTCCAATCAGAAAGCAGCTGCAGCCAATCCTGGCTCTCTGATGAGTGTCCTCAAGCCCCTGTTCATCACATTCACACATTCTTGTGTACACCAGAAAAATGGCACCTAAAAATAACCAAATATCCTCTTGTGACAGCTTTTTGCCAGTACACAGTTGTGTTACTGCTAGGAGACCTAGGCTAAAGTCATTGTTAAGATGCCTAAGCTACTGTGACAGCTCTTAGGAAAAGTTGTGGTATGTGTGGCTTGCTTCTTCACCAGCATTTAAGCTCCCAGTGCGGTGCAACACAGACTGGAAATCTGCCAGCTGTTCCTGCCTCCCTGCCCCCACTATGAAACAGACTGCAGAACTGGGCACTATAAAATCATAAGCAATCAAAGGCAAATTGCACATAAATATAAGGTATCACACATCAATTAAGAAGGGAAGTGCAAAACGTAGAACTGTAAATATTTGTTTCTTTGTAGGCTGGAATGGCAAACCACAGCATGCTTTCATCTTTAATGCCAGATCTTCAAAGCAATTTACTAAACAGTGTGTTGGACCAGATGATCCATTAGTAGTTCCCTTTAACGGGATGATTCACATGCCAGTAAAATACTTAGTGAAGATGGAAAGAAGTCTGCTATTTCTGGATCGGTCTGTCTCCAATTCCCCACTCTCATTTTTGCGTGAACTAATTTTCTCTCTTACTTTCTGTCTTCTGCAAATATATTTGACAAATACCGTATTGTTTGCTGAACTATTCTCTGCAACTTCATGTTCTGTATTTCACTCTGGCGCTGCTAATTATACTTTTAACTTGCTCGTGCTCAGACTCACATTTCCCAGTTCTCTCCGTTAAGAGAGGATCCTTATTTTTTTTATCCAAAGGAATCTTCAATCTGTTGCTTGTTGCAACCTATTCTCCATGTAATTCAATTGCTCCCTGTAGCTTTATACAATGCCTTTCTGCCTATTTCCTGCCCACACACTACTTTCAGATGTGTGAACCAGCTTACAAATGCAGCAGAGGATTATATTCTGGCTCACGGTAGCATATTCACTCAAAGAGATGCTGCATATTTACATACAGCACAATTATGGGCTGATCCAGTTGGTCTCTTGCTTGCAAGAGGACTGCCAACAGGGAGAGAGACTTGGCAGCAGGAATCTCCTGGACACAAAAGCAGGTTCCTTGAGATGTCTGATTTGGCCACAGTGACACACGCCTTGCTAGAACAACTCCACTGGCTACTGGCCAGCTTCCGGGCCCAATTCAAAATGCTGGGTATGGAATCATAGAATCAGGTCTAAGCTATCTGAAAGACCATATTCCCTCATATGAACATGCCTGGGTTTTGAGATCTTCAGAGAAGGCCCTTCTCTTCGTCCCACTACACATACAGACAATATTGGTGGGGACATGGTGGATGATCCCAGATTCTGGAACTCCCTCCCTAGAGAAGCTCGACTGACTCCCTTCTTGTTGTCCTTCTGCTGGTAGGTGAAGACCATCTTGTTCCAATGGGATTTGGGGAATTGGCTGCTTTTAATGAAAGGGTTACTGCCATGCTGTTTTTAATGTAATTATTTCTATGTTTTAAACTGGATACATATGTTTAATTGTCTATTAATTATTGTTTTTTCTATGTTTTTAGTGATTCTTGTTTTTATATATAAGTTGCATTTAGTCCTATCAGGGGAAAAGTAAATATTTACTACTACCACTACAACTACTAATGTAGCATACCCTCCAACATTTCTCCGATGGAAATAGGGACGTCCCATTCCATAATGATAATTTTACTATTTAAAACCAACGCATCTTACTGGGTTGCCCCAGCCACCCTGGGCAGCTTCCAACATATAAAAATAAATAAACTTTAAGAACTTATACTAAGAATTTACACTTAGTGTTTATAGAATTGCAATCTTAGTGTATTACAGAGTCACAGGGGTGGCATTATAGTTAGGATAGAAGACATTCTCTGGGAAAATAATGGTTTGTCCTGTCAGGCACCCACTGGGTGAGAGAGTCCATCTACCCAAATTTCAGATAAATTCAATGAAAAATGGCCCAGTTAAAGTTGGCAGCAAAAGGGATAACCCCGCCCCTCAGTTTTTATTTTTTTTTAAAAAAATACCTTTTTATTATTAAAACTTAAAAAGGACAGCAACGCTAGTAAATCATAATACAATAACACTAAACATAAAAACAAAACAAAACCAGCCCCCAGATGGCTTCATTGATAACCAAAGTAAGTACAAAGCAGAGAGAGAGGCATAAGGTAAAAAATGATAAGGAGGAATGCCATCCTGTTAAGCAGGGGAGGGTTAAAGGGACAAACCAATCTGTCAAACAAAGACATCTGCTATAAATAATTTCAAATAAAGTCATAGCTCATTGGGATAAGTAGTTTCGTATGTTGCTTGTTCATGTGTGTCTCAAAAGCCCTGCAAGTGGCAGCAAACGCAAAAGGAAAATTACCAAAGGTTTTAAATGCAGCTCAGCATTAAATCCTGAGGAGGAAAAGCAAAGACATAATTTGGGATCTAAGGTCACCGGACAGCCAATAATGATTCCAATTTGTTTAAGAATTTGTGCCCAGAAAGTAGCCACATGGGGACAAACCCACCACATGTGCCAGTATGTGCCAACAGCACCACAACCCCTCCAACAAATATGATCATTCATGTTCTGAATGGATGTTAGTCGCACAGGTGTACAGCACCACCTATGTACTGTTTTCAGGGAGTTCTCTTGCATATGGGCCTATACAGAGGAATATGGCTTAGTGTACCAGATTTTATTGCAAACAGTTTCATCCAGGGTCTCACCCAAATCTGCTTCTCACATCAAATGTAAACAAGGGAATTTTTATACCAAAAGGTGTGGTATAAACGATTTAAATACATATATTGCACCCCTATGCATGTCTACTCAGAAGCACAGCAAGACTTACTCCCAAGTAGGTGACTGCAGGATTGAGGTTGGCATACATAGGGGCTGCTTTTGAGGGCATGTTAAGGGAATGAGGAGAGATATTGTGGTTCATCAGCTACCCTCAATACACCCCTGGAACACTCTGTTACCTCACCACTGTGGTGGGTTATCTACATGCATGGAGATTTTCATGGGCACACCATGGGCTCTGCCAGTGGAGTGGCACTTACGCCTTATCAGCTGGTCTTTTCACCCTTAATCAGTGGCATTTGGGCATATCATAAAAATAAGAAGGATTAAATGGATCTCTCTCTCTCTCTCTCTCTAGGAAGCCTATCCTGATAGACATAAATCAGAGAAGGACCGGACAGCTTTGGGTTTTTTGACACCACAGTTTGATAAATTCTTACTAATCACACTTTAAAAAAAAAAAAAAGACCTGACACAAAATGGAATAAATAAGGGAATTTTATTTAAATAGATTATACAAATTACACAATCTATGCCGATGAGGGAGCTAATTAATAATTCCTCTGGGGCAGTATGCTATGAATTAGTTTTCCTCTGAGTTGAGAAAAAAAAGTAAATATAAGTGTTTTAACTGTTAATAGGCTAAGTTCTGCAAATGGATGTGGGTCAGGGAATGAAAGTGTGATTCATGCTGTGTTTCTCTTTATGCATTTAATTTAGTGTGCTTCTTTAACCCTATTTCAACAGTCTTAAAATGGGCCTTGTTTACCAGCATCAAATTTAGGCAAGTGGAAAGAGATGTTAAATCTTGCCATTCAGCATCGGGTGCTGTGTTTTATCCAAGTCTACTGAGATTGGATGGAGTCCAATTTGTCATCATTTAGTAAGAACCATTCTGCTTATGCTGTTTTCTTCTTCATTCTTATTCACTATTTACCCAATTATATCTATCCTTATTAGACCCCTGCTGAAGGCAGCAAGGCACTTTTGGTCATGGAAGTCCCCTAGCGTAACTTAATCCTATTATCTCTAGATAAAACAAGGATGCATAGAGCTTTGAATGGCCAAATTTAGCTTTGCTCTCCCCCGCCCTTTCCCATGAGGAAGAATGCTCTTCCCAAACCCTATGCCTGATGTAATTAAGATCTGGAACTATAACCCGTTCCGATCCTTATCCAGTGCAAGCATCACTGTCATTTCTGAAAAATGAACTGCTGTTGTGATGCAAAGAGATGACACTTGGGTGACATTTGCTGATGTGTTCAGATTTTGCGATGCCATGGCACTGTGTGGTGTATGCCTTCAAGATCTAAAATGCTTGAGTAATAAAAGGAGAGAGAGAAATGTAGAGAAAACAGCAATTGATGACATTGACACCAATATTTTAAGAGTCATTTTTCCATAAAGTGTGAATGCATTCAAGGACAGTTCCAGAATATACAGAATTATAAACAAAGATCGATAGTGAGAGTGGCTAACCAAAGTGAAGGCATAACTGGGGGAGGAAACCCTTGCACACTTCATCTTACTTCATTGAGCCTGCACAGACTCAATGTGTGCGATGAAATTCACAATAATGATAGTTCACAAAGAAAGAGGTACTACACTGAATAGACAATGTATTACATACATATTTATCATTCCTTCTAATGCGTTTGGGGTCCATGTACCAAAAGAAATGGGGCCCAAAGGCAGCAGAAGATGGAAGCACAAGCTTGCATAAGGGGAACCCAATGTTGGCAGAAGTACAAAACCACCCTTTAAAAAAAAAAAAAAAAGCAGAGGGACCCTCATCCACAAAATTTTAAACACAATTTTAAAACAAAGAACTAAACTTTAAGTGTAATTAAAATGACCAAATTAAAAGCAGCAACACAACAACTGAGTGAAACAGAGATGCTTTTACTATCTCTGTTTTTAAGGTCTCCATTTTAAAGGCAGGTGGAAATGAGGCCATACATACTTTTTCCAGGGAGAGAATTTCGTAGGTAGATAAAGGTAAAGGGACCCCTGACCGTTAGGTCCAGTCGTGACCGACTCTGGGGCTGCGGCGCTCATCTCACTTTATTGGCCGAGGGAGTCGGCGTACAGCATCCGGGTCATGTGGCCAACATAACTAAGCCGCTTCTGGCAAACCAGAGCAGCGTTCAGAAACGCCGTTTACCTTCCCGCCAGAGCGGTACCTATTTATCTACTTGCACTTTGACGTGCTTTCGAACTGCTAGGTTGGCAGGAGCAGGGACCGAGCAACGGGAGCTCACCCCGTCGTGGGGATTCGAACTGCCGATCTTCTGATTGGCAAGTCCTAGGCTCTGTGGTTTAACCCACAGTGCCACCCGTGTCCCTGTTAATTCCATAGGTAAGGGACCGATTACTAGAAAGATCTTGCATATAATGCACCCATCAGAAATGCTGAACTGTCTGCATTTAATTCTAGGCTCATAGGTGTGAGAAAGCCTCCCTCCACTCCCTCTTATAAATGCCTCCTGTTTCCCTCATTCCTTATTCTTATGCACCCCAACCAAGTACCATTCTCAGTCCTTTAGGCTCAACCATTCTTCCCCTGCACTCACAGATCTCCTGAAATTTAGGTGGATGTGATAAATGACAACAGTTCAGTTGTGTGTTGGGCGGCCCTGGTAATAAATAGCAGCTTATTTTCAGATTGTCTGACATTACCTGATCATTTTGGAAGAGTAAATATAGCAAAGTATGCGTCCCAGAGACTTTGGTTTAATCTAGGTTTTTTGTGTCAAATCACCACAGACAACAGTTATGGTGGTCGGGCATTTTTTGTTATCAAATACTAAATGGACAGAGAAAATTAAGCTGGCCAAATATCACCACCAATATTCTAGGAGCCTGTGTTGATTTTAAAAAGTTCAGGGTGGTAGATTAATATTTATTTGCTTTTGCTTCTGATTCTAATCATAACTCTAAACTTAATTGGCTAGTTAATTTATGAAATCAAATTTAGATCGCTGAAATTGACAAGCAGCCATTGAGGAAAGGATATTACAGTTTAAATGCATGAAGGATAGCAGTAGAAATGATATATATTCTGCTATTAAGCAAGTCACCATAAAGTGAATTACAATGAGTAGGGACTGAATGTGAACTTCATGTTTCCTGTTCACTCTTCGTAATATGACTCTTCCATCCAATTATCTGGCCAAAGTCCAGACAAAGCGTACTTCTTTGGAGAAATTGCATCAAACTTTATTCTGTTTATAACAAGAACAAAATGTTTTTCTTATTAACATGATTCTGTATAAGAACAGAGAAGCATGCCCGCCTGCAATCCTGAAAAGAAAAAAGGACCTGGTAATTCACAGTATGTATGAATGTTGATTACTGACAACCAGACTAATATCTCCTTATGGACCAAATGGACCTCCAGTGTGTGTAACTGAACTCTCAGATCTACAATCACTACAGTGGTGCCTCGCAAAACGAAATTAATCCGTTACGCGAGTCTCTTCGTCTTGCGGTTTTTTCGTCTTGCGAAGCACAGCTATTAGCGGCTTAGCGGCTATTAACGGCTTAGCGGCTTTAAGAAAAAGGAAACAAACTCGCAAGAACTCGCAAGACGTTTCGTCTTGCGAAGCAAGTCCATAGGGAAATTCGTCTTGCGGAACGACTCAAAAAACGGAAAACCCTTTCGTCTAGCAAGTTTTTCGTCTTGCGAGGCATTCGTCTTGCGGGGCACCACTGTATCTGCATTTCTCCTGCTGCCTAAGCACTGTGGTCATTGGAAAACTGCCTTGTGCAATGTACACTTGTGCAGCACACATGGAAGGTTGGTTCTGAGGCCTATTCGGTCCAGTTCACTGAATGTCCTCCAGTCCACTCTGGAAATTGGAAACCAGTCTAAAAGTGAATAAAGGAAGCTGCAGAGTGCTAATGTAAAGGTAAAGGGACCCCTAACCATTAGGTCCAGCCGTGACCGACTCTGGGGTTGTCCGCAGACAGCTTCCGGGTCAATGTACCCGTAGTCTAAATTGTAATTTAGACATTTATAACATTTGATTTTGTGGGTTTAAATTTGTTTGTGAATATAACTATGATGGTTGGATGCACAGAACTGTGAGTGGAAATCTATCTGTGAGTGGAGATCTGGAGATCTCACCTAAGTTAGGCTTAGAGTATACCCACTGGAACCAGTGGGATTTTTAAAAAACATTTTGGTGTTAACAGCTCATTTCTCGTAATATGCAAATTTTAGTATGCAAATCTCAAAATTTCCACACAAACAAACTGACATGGAAATGCAGCAGGCTGAACTTGATTAGAAAAATGAAAAACAGAGAGGGACCAAAATTCATCCATACTCTTGCATGACTGGAAAGGCCCTTTCACTTGTGGGAGGCAGTTTCATCAAATTGCCCTGATTTTCCATCCCACTGTGCCCATTCTGTGCCCATTACATGTTGTTCTAGAGCAGTGGTTCCCAACCTTTTTTTGGCTATGCCCCACCTAAGGATCTCTAAAATCCTGATGCCCACCCCATAACATATAATTCTTATTATCAAAAAGTGAACTCCTACTCATGTGGAGGAAGCATAAAAGGCCATTAACTTGGTCTAAAGTCATTCTCGAATTGCCCCCCTGTGGGGCATGTGTCCCATGTTGGGAACCACGGTTCTAGAGGTTCCTTGGCCCTCAGGAGCAATTTTGAGGGTGCTACAGGTGTTTATGGTATGGGTAGGAGAAAGAAATGTCTGTTGCATTAGTAGATTTCCACTCACAGTTCTGTGCATCCAACCATATTTCTTGGAACCTTGCAAACAATGCAGTAATAAGGCTAAGGCTAAATCTAATTTTGGAGCATGGGGTGGAGTTAGCTTAGACTGTTCCATGACCCAACATCCCTTGATTTCAAACATTCTTGATCACTACATATACTAATTAAATGCATGAATAATGAAAATAACATTTTAGATCCTAACTGGGAACAGATTACAGAAGTAGTTTGAATCTGATACCGATTAGTAGTCTTCTTCTTAAAAAAAAAAATCCCCTTTGAATAATCAAATGGTATTTTGCCTTGGCTGGTTTTAAAAAGCTATTTATACCATTCAGTAACTCTCTTCTAATGAGCCTTCTAATTCCTTGAGGGAGTTCCACGGCTGTTATCAACTCAACAAAAATCAATTTCAGGATATCTACAAATTAAAAATATCATAAAAAAACACCCTCTTGGTTTCGAAAGGTCTCAACTGGCAAGTGTACTGACATCATCATACTTTCCTGTGTGAGGGCTGCGGAATGCATAACTACTGAAACATAACAAGCTTATTATCATTAAAAAAAATAGTTTCTGCTAAATGATTTAAAGATATGCCAAAACAATTCAATATGTATAAAAGCCACAGAATACAAGGCTAACAAGGCCATTTTCATTACACAACACTGGGAGACTTGTATTGTTGCACGTTTCCTTCCCTGTTAAATCATGTGCCGTTTTGTTTCTAGTGGGTCATATACCCTGGGGCCTTTTACACACAATAAGAACATAAGGGCCCTGCTGAATCAGGCCAAAGGCGCAGCAGGCCGAACACCCTGATCTCTGACAGTGGACAACAAGACTCCCTTGGAAGGTGTGTAAGCAGAAGCTGTGTACAACAGCACTTTCTCTCCACCTGCGATTCCCTGCAACTGCTATTCAGAGTCACTTAAAATGCTATTCTCTTGCACTTCCAACTACAGTGGTACCTTGGGTTAAGTACTTAATTCGTTCCAGAGGTCCATACTTTACCTGAAACTGCTCTTAACCTGAAACACCACTTTAGCTAATGGGGCCTCCTGCTGCTGCCACGCCGCCAGAGCACGATTTCTGTTCTCATCCTGAAGCAAAGTTCTTAACCTGAAGCACTATTTCTGGGTTAGCGGAGTCTGTAACCTGAAGCGTATGTAACCTGAAGCGTATGTAACCCGAGGTACCACTGTACTGGACAAAACTGACACAAGTTTGTGTCTCAGTCAGTGCCGGATTTACGTATAAGCTAAACAAGCTATAGCTTAGGCCCCCACTCTCTTGGGGGCCCCCCAAAAATTAAGGAAAAACAACAACTGGATGTACTTTTCCAAAATATAAGATAAAAAACAAATAAAATAAAACCTAAATACAGCAACAGTGTTTTGTGTTGTGTAGGCTCCTATGATATTAGTAATGGGCCCCGCCTGCTAGCCTGCTCCCTAAAAT
This sequence comes from Podarcis muralis, assembly GCF_964188315.1. NCBI lineage: Eukaryota > Metazoa > Chordata > Lepidosauria > Squamata > Lacertidae > Podarcis > Podarcis muralis. The sequence continues at coordinate 34,747,624 of NC_135655.1, forward strand.
ATCCCTGGTTTGCTCATTTCTATATATAGGGTGCCTACATTGTGCATGGACTGGCTGCATGGCAACATGTGCAAATGGCTTTATATACCTAATAGGTCCATAAATTACCATATCGCATATATTCAACATGAAAAACAGCGACAATTTGTCGTTGACAAAGGACAGCTGGACATATAAAGGGCCCCATTACTTTCAGTAGCTTAGGACCTCTCATCAAACCTAAATCTGGCCCTGGTCTCAGCAATCCTTAAAGGAATACTGAACAGTTTTGCTCTCATTTCTGTGCATGTGTTGTAAAGCAGAGGAGCACTTAAAAAAACATAATAAGCCTAACAATCTCTCATAAGCAAGAAGATAAAAGGGGGGGAACCATGCTACATGTGTGACAAAGGGTTGTACAGCTCACAAACAACTATAGGTCAGATCCTGAGCTGTACTTAGTAGACTTCCAGTGACAGTGGAGAAAAGGATGCAGATGTGATTTTTGCCAATCTTCATTCCAGCTATACCGCCCCGTGCCTCCCCAAAAGCTGCTCTGGAGGGCTGAGAGGCTTTCCAGAGCAGCTTGAGAGGTGAAAATTGGCTCCTGACCAGTCATCCAGCAGGAAGTTTCCAGTAGATCTCAGCATCTTCCATGTATGGAAGGAGCCATTCTGTTCACAGAACAGTCAAACAGGATCCAATGCTATATAGGCAACTCCCTTTTTGTGCAGAGGTTGAATTCCAGATCATTGCATGCTTGCATGAAATTGCATGGAATTGAACACCCGTTGAGAAAGCCAGAAAACACTCCATTCTGCCCCTACCTCCATGCCGCCCTTTTAATGAGGTCATTATGATATTTCCGGGTCACTTCTGGGTTCGGCGCTGTGTGTGTGGTGCGCACAGTTGCGCACATATCAGATGCACCTAAACCGGGAGTTGCCTGTATACCTATATTCTGAAAGTAAGATTCAAAGTTTGAAGAGCCAGCAGCAGAATCTTATGTTCAGAGGTAAAATGCCACCAAATTCATTTTTTCTTAATCAAAGTAAATGTGCATAGGGTTGCACCTTAATAAATATTATTGAAGAGCTGGGAGGAACTGAGTCGCTGGTCACTAATTGTGTCATAAACTCTTAAGTGGTGTCCGTGATATCCCCATGACAACATTCCACAATGCAATGACATTGACAATGATTGATATCTGAGGAAAGTAACCAATATTCCCAGGTACAAATAAATGCAGTGCTTTCTGCAAAAGATGCAATATCCCCCAAGCAAGAGCACTAAATTAAGAGATGATGTAGCGATTCACTACACATCAAACACCAATGCATGTTTTATATACAACAGACTTGCAGAAATGGCCGTGGTAAGACGACTCAGGACATCTCCTTTATTATTTTGTCAAGTGACTGAATATAACTGGTTTTGAAGTGTCCTTTCCTTAAACATTACACTCTCTTTTCTCTTTCTCTTGTACCTTTCTGGCTTTGCAGTCTGAAGTTTAACCTTTTCACCTGCTGGAGGGCTGCCAAGCTGATGCTGGCAAGGAATGGACAAACCTGCTAATAGGTCACCAGCCCTTTAAAAAACAAAGGTGATCAGGTACTACACTTTTGAGAGCACTGTTTGGATGGGATTTTCATGGATTATCATAGATCAGAAACTTACAGAAGGAGTCAGCATGTCAAGTTTACTAAGAGAGCAGGCAAGCAGCTCATTCAAGCATTCCATGCCTTTTACTCAGCATAACACCTTCTGCTCCGTAGTATAAAAAAAAGGCTTTTATGGCCTTATCAAGGCACATACTCTCAGTCTATTAAAAGGGAGTTAGCTTGTGGGGAGGGGATGGTTTTCTTAGTCCCCAGTTTATTTAAAGCAAGGATGCAGAAACACATTGAGACCCAAATCTTTAATTTACAATCCTATGCATGCTTACCTGGAAGTAAATCTCACCGTGTGTAAATCTCACCCAGGCAAGTATTTTGGGAAGAGATTTATGTTTTATAGCCCCTCCCTCCCCATGTAAGTGCATCTCTAAATATATTTATAGGTGCCCATTAGAGAAAATTGAACATTTAGTCCTTTTCAATATATATTTTTCAACACTGCTTTTGGTTCTTTATACACATTCTATTTCTGTTGCACTAGACTAAAAATTGTCACAGGCTGTGGAGAACTACACTCAAGTTCCTATGAACGAAAATCTCCCTGCTGAGCAGATGGCTATTACTGACTGCTTTGATAATCATATAAAAAAGAGGCAAGATTCCTCTATACAGGTGACCACCTATTTGTTGGGTGCATGTGTGGCCTTAATCTAACATGGGTCACCCAGTGAATTGCCCAAGGGAGATTTCCTACATTTTGAAGCTATTTGAGGGCAACTGCAAAGATTGAGCAGTTTAGAAATTGTTAAAGCTAAGCTGCATCACTTAGGTGCAACACAGATTTGAATCCAGCAGATTAAAAAATGTGGGTCTTTTTTACACTCTGTGCTGTGTGCAGCTACAAAATAATGAAGCTACTTAATGCTGAAAATTTGTGGCTTATGTCTTATTCAAGGCTTTGCTAGGTATTTTGTTTACTTTGTGCCCACGATGATTTATTATGCTTTGTTTATTCTCTTGAGGAAAATGAGAGACAACAAAGACAACTTTGAGAGATTCTGACTTTTGGAGAACACAATAGATCGTTAATTTTAAACCTAAAGACTCCTTATTGATTGCACTGCCTGATAAGCAGTCAGCATGTTGGATAGCTTATGTTAACACAATATGCACTGTCTTACAAAGGCCACTCACTAAACTAGTAAGCAAACACATTTTGGGACAAATGTAACGTTTGGCTATGAAGAACCACCAGTTTAAAATTAACATATTTGAGGCTCAACCATCTTATCCAGTTGCAATAAGGTCCTGACACAACTCTAAATTGTGCCAACGCCAAACCCAGTTCGGGTGAAACAACTTCTCTCCACAATCCACAGCAATCTCAGAATCCAGGAAGCTGTGATCGTCAGCGCAACTTTTCCTTGCCTGGAATATTCTCTCTCTATATACATATATATTTATATAAGAATGAGATGACTACAGGATCACACTCCCCCTCCTCTATCCCAATGAAGATGGGCAACCAATCCTGTTTTGGTGCTGAAACCAGGCCCCAAACAAGACTGAAATGGGCCCAGGTAACCTGCTTCCTCAAGGCGTATCTAAAGCTGGCCAGCCACCACCCTTTCAATCATCTTGCCCAGGAAGGGAATATGAGAGAATGGGGTGGTCTTTTTCTAAAATCTCTGGATTAAGGGGCTTCCTCCTCAGGAGAAGCTGGACCACCAACTTTTTCAAATTGATGAGTATTAACTCCCTCATGCAGTGTGGCATTAACCACTCCCCGGACTCCTCCAGTGGAAGAATTGTCTGTCGTAAGTCAAAACTGACACAGAAAAGCTGATGTCAGGATGCGCTAAAATTGGCAGAGATTGGCTTTGACATTCACTTGCAACCACAGCTTCCAGCTGGTTGTCACTGCCAGTCAAAAATCAGCCCATGACATGTTCAGCATGTGGCAGTATCCTTTGCACACCAGGTTCCATTCATGGCAGTCCCCACATAAGTCAGTATTGGTTAAAAAAAACACAACTGCCATAGGCTGTGGTGCTTATGAAGATTGAGGGTAATATTTTTTTGTAATGTTTTAAGACAGAAGCTACAAGTAAAGTTGTGTCCAGTACATGAACATCCATCATCAAGTAGTTTGCATGTGTCATACTGGAGAAGCTTCTTGGGAAGAGTGGCTGACTGGGGAAGTATTGGATATATCCACATTATTACATTTAAAGCACATTCAAGGCACATTTGAAGTACCTGGTTTCCCCATAGTAATCTGGGAAACTGTAGTTTTCCTCTTACAGAGCTGCAATTCCCAACACCCTTAAACTACAGAAAGGATCGAAGCCAAGAAACGAAACAGAAGTGTGGAGACAAAACTGTGTTCTATGGAATATGGAATGCTTGTCTAACTGACCCAGCGTCCGTCAAAGGGATACAAATAATATTTTGCACATGGTCCGAGTATTCTCTGGGTTCCCCCCATTCTTTCATCTGCTTGATAAATAATACCAATGCAAAACAATAAATCCAGAGGATCCATAGTATACTGAGCTCAGTGTGAGAGGTTTTCCAATAGAATTGATGGGTTCAAGAGTACAGAGTTTACAAACACTCAGCTTATGATCTTATCCAAGAAAATACCAATGTGACCTTTGACCCAATTCATCAAGTGTTCCTTGAAAAAGCGTCTGTTTGTCACATGCATGGATGCCTTTGAGGAGCCTCAGCAGTTCAAAAGAAAATCCTGCATCCACACTAGGTGCAACTCATTCTTCGTGGATTTTAAAGTGAGTCAAGTACTTATATACAAGCAAAATTAGCCAACTGGGCCTATAAGAAAAAATCCACACCAACAAAAATGTCACAAAATAGTAAGCAAGCTTTCGAATTCTCCAGTGCTCTTCTCTAGACCTTTAAGCAAACATGGAAGAGGGAGGGAAAAGGATGGTTGTGTTAAAGTGATAAAGTCAGTCTTAAGATGGCAAGTCCTATCCACTATAGAAGTTGTAGATCATAAATGTATTGTTGTATGTTGTAAGCACAAGTGTGTAAGAGAGAGAAAACCTATTGCACCTATCCATAGGGCGTACACTGACTTTTGTTTCTTTATGTCATCAGCTATATCAGTGGTAGCCAAACATGGCCATCCAGCTGTTTTGGGACTACAATTCCCATCATCCCTGGCCACTGGTCCTGTTAGCTAGGGATGATGGGAGTTGTAGTCCAAAAACAGCTGGAGGGCCAAGTTTGGCCACCACTGAGCTATATCGTCAATAAATGCTCGAGAAATGTTGTACCTTTACAACTATTGTAAGATACAATTTCCCTAGATTTCTATCACATACACCCCACACCATTCCTACCCCCTTACTGATCAATAGTCCTATCCTCAGGACAAAATCCTTAGGAGTGGATAATTATTATTATTATTAATACCATCTTGTTGCATTCAGTTAGGTAACCATTAAATACTGATAATTTTACTGATGTGTATTTTCTGCTCAAAGACTCAGTTATGTTTTAAAATGTCACGCATGTTGCCATTACTACTGTTTATCATTTGTCAACAAATCAAACTATCTGCTTTAGCAGCCCTCATGAGAGATTTTAAACTGTTGGCGTGAAATTCCTGTGCATTTGCGTTTTTTTTATAACAAACTTGATTGTCACCTATGATATTTCAAAGATCACTCCTCATATAGACATCATGCTGGAAATTAGATGCAGGGCTTTGCTTTCCATGGAACATTATGCAGAGGCACTCTGGCTAATAAATCTTTGTAGCTAATGCATTCCAGATGGAAGCCATGTCTCACAGATTTAACCTTCCTAAACCCTTCCAAAAATTCCTCCCATCGAAAGCTCTCTGAATGAGATATATATGATTGAAATGGAATCATTAATATATGGCAACTACATATCACTCCAGATTATAATTACTTGCCAAAAAAGAAAAAAAAGAAAGCCCACCACATATCCTGTCGCACAAATATACAGGTTTTGGGTAATCTGTGACAGAGAAATGTACCAATCACGGTTAACTCTACAGTTTAATTCTGCCCCAACCCCTGATGCCATTAACAGATGTTATAAAGAGAACATCTACTTCTGTCACCTTAACTTTTGTACATGCATAACGAATGCTGCAAAAAAAAGGGATCAAGTCTCTCACAGAAGCCACTAATTAACATCACTGTTTAATCATGTCACCATGTTTAGCAGGCTACATCATTAGTTTATGTCAGACTGAAGCAGTGAAACATCTAAACACCTACATGTAGATCCTTACAAATTCACTCATGTGAAGTGGGAAGGTCAGTGTTAGACACGACTGCAACTACACCTCTGATATTTAGAAACCATTACAAATCACCATGATAACAGGCTAAGGTAGCATTACATAAGATATCTTTGCTTCTTTGCTAGGATGATTTCCAAATCTGTTTATATTTTTAAAATCATTTATAAATGTTACAGATTAACCTTGAGTTATAGGTATTACCTTTGTTATTTTGCAGCTAATGGTGAAAGGTATATAATAAATGCACTACTTTTAAAACACAAGAGTGTACCTTTATGCTCAAGTGGCCCAAATCTGAAAAAAAATGAGGGCATGGTCTGAAGTTCAGCACTTTTAAATGTCATTTATTTCAATGGGAGAGTTAAACATGTGCTCTCTCACCCACAATGAAATTTATGGGTTGCATTCAGCACTGGTCAGAATAGACCCTTTTAAATTAATGGATATGGCTAGCTGGCTAATTAATTTTAGTGGGTCTACTCTGAGTAAAGGTTAGTTGACTGCAACTCAGTGGGCTTTAAAAGTGCATCACTTTGCTGAATTGTTTCCTTAGGGTATAGCTCAATATAACATTGTAGAAAAATTGGTTATTATTTATTAACTTATTCCAGGATCATTATCTGCAAAATTAACAGAATAGATCTGTTGGCTTTCAAGACACTACTAACTCTGTTCCACAAATTTACTGCAGATACATACAAAATATTTCTGCTTTGAATATCACAATGGTGGATGAATGGACAATCCCATGATAGGCAACTGCCCTCCGACCCTTATGAACATACGGTGATGATAATTTGAAATAAAAATTATGTGAAGTTCTCTATCTAAAAATGACAGGCGTGTGATACCACTGTTTCAACTTTCCTCCAATTTATTTCTTGACCCGCTACAATCTGGCCTCCACTTTATGCACTCCACTAAACTGTCTCCTCACTGCCAAATCCAACAATCTCTGCTCGGCCTGCATTCTCATTGATTGGTTTGTTCTAGTAATTGTTCAATGTTTCCACAAGGAACAGGCTTCTTCCTCTGTTTCCCAGCTCTTCCCAGGATCTGTGGTCAAGCCCTGCTATTCACCAGCACACTTTTAAGTACCACCGACAGACTGATAATACACAGCTAACTCTACCTCCATCTGTGTTGAAGCCTGATAAGCATGAAGTACAGCCTACTCTATCCGTTAGAGCATGAAGAACAGCCTACTCTTTCCATTAGGATCCTTCAATAACTTCTCCCATGCCAAAGGTAGACCAATTTGCCTACCTTTATAAAGCCTTAGTTGGTTTCAGGCAGGACTTTCCCCCCCTGACAGTACACACCAGTATAGATTACCATCACTTCTTTCTTTGCTGCCCATGGAATCCATTTTGTGCTGGAACCCACAGTACTTTTATTAGTAAATGAGTATACCAGCACTTCTTTATTGCTATTTTTTTAACCAAAAAAAGCACTAGTATCAGCTCTCTGTTGAGACTACATTCTTCCATTCACTGCAATGATTCCAGCCAGTCCAACCTCACTAGGAGCTTTCCAGGGTGCTGACATGATCTGCTTGAACCTGAATACACCATGCTACAGTTTCCTAAATACTGCCTGCTCCTTGCTCTGCTTCCATTGCACTGAAGTCCATTGTTTGTTCTGACTTTACCTTATGTGAGAAGAGGGAGACTCCAGCTGCAATATGATTGTCGAGCAAAGTCAGTATGTCCAGGACTGAAGTTCTGATCTTTCTACGAAACCCTTTTGTCTCTACCCTCTATATCCAAGATAAAAGGTCCCTGGACGGTTAAGTCCAGTCAAAGGTGACTATGGAATGTGCTGCTAATCTCACTTAAGGCTGAGGGAGCTGGTGTTTGTCCACTGACAGCTTTCTGGGTCATGTGGCCACCATGACTACAGTGGTACCTTGGGTTACATACGCTTCAGGTTACAGACTCCGCTAACCCAGAAATAGTGCTTCGGGTTAAGAACTTTGCTTCAGGATGAGAACAGAAATTGTGCTCTGGCGGCACGGCAGCAGCAGGAGGCCCCATTAGTTACAAATTAAGTACTTAACCCGAGGTATCACTGTACACTGCTTCTGGTGTAACAGAACACCATGACAGGAGCCAGAGTGAACGGAAACGCCGTTTACCTTCCTGCTGCAGCGGTACTCTCTGTATCCACTGCCAACATCACCACCTGCTCTGTAACACTTTGGCTTTATCCTCGATTCCACCCTCTCTTTACATCTCACATTCAATCTGTTTTATATGGCTGCAATCTCTCGTTCGTATTCCATCTCACACAAGTACCATTTGAAAGTTCCTTAATGAGAGCTTACAATGCAAACCTTGCTGGCGTATAGCATGTGCCAAGCGTGTAGGTTTGTGGCAGTGCAGTTTTGTGCTAGAGGAAATTCAGCCAGATGCCAGTCCTTTACTGACAGGTCCAAAGCATTAAGGCAGTTTCACTATATATACAGGCTTCCACTAGAACCCTAGTAGAAGGTGCAGGTTTCAAATGCAAAGCAAGTGCAACTCTCAGCATACATACAGCACAGAGTTCAGTATCAATCTGGCAGAGCTTCCTTGCAGCAAAGCAAAGAGGCAATCTACTCTACAGCCCCCTCTTAATATATTCAAGAATGACCACACCCTTGGCCGGTTGCCAGATCACAGTGACCTACTTGGCTGGTTGCCAGGTTAGTGACCATTAAACATTAATCACAAGGCATGCAGGTGCAAGATAAGGGGAGCACGTGCACCAGATTTTCCTTAACAGCAATGGGAGGAACCTCAACAAACCTAACTAGTATCTGTGAAGTTAATCAAGTCAACTTTAGCCTGAGAAGTTAGGGAGCCAACTTTAGATTTCAAAAATTCTGCCATCTGGATTAGACCGAGAAGTAGAGTCTGAGGCAGGTGGACTCCACCTGGAGCAGAGCAAATATGCAAAATTGTTATGTATGCTCCCATGGATGGTGTTTTCAGACATGCTAATAACTCAGCCTGCTCTTTGGTTCTAATGTGGCTGAATAAGCAGCACAGGGAAGTGGATGGGAAAGCAAACTTTATAGCTGCCACTGCCAAGTCACTAGAATGACTTGTCAGAATCAGCAACCTGCTCCTTCATTTCACCAGAACTTCTGAAGAGTAGCTACCGTGGAATCAACACCTGTGCCCTGTAGTTTTTCATGTAAAAGTGTATAAGATAGTGTGTTGGGAAGAAGCTCAAGAACTAGGTTTCTTAACATGTCAGCTGTACAATCCAGGTATGTGCACTAAGAGAAAATGATGTTGCTTTCACTTTTTTAAAAACAAACAAACAAACAAACAAACAAACAAACAAACAAACAGCATTACTCAAGAAATTATTGCTACCAATCCCAAATTTTGACTTCTCAAAACACAACAATTCCAGTAAGTTACCAAGGGGACAAAACTCCAAATTGGCTCGTATTTCCCCCTTGGACTTACTTAGGCGTGATACCAGTATGGTGCCAATACATGACAAAAGATAAAATCAGAAAACCACACAGTTCTTTTAGTTCCATGGAGACCAAATGGTAAGCACACTGGCTTCTTAAAATATGGCTCTTCAAAGCTTAGTTCTCTTCAGAAAGACCTGTATGCTGCAGCAGCAGAAGGCTATGTTATCTGAAGCTTCACCGTTCCTCTGGCAACTCAGAGGAAACACCGCCTTGCAAGACTAGCACTAAAGGTGCACTTAGCCTGAAAGAATCGGTACATTAGCGTGCAATGAAGTAGTTAAACAGCAGAGTCCAATCCTCTCGTTGGCTCAGTTACACTCCCAATAAGATTTCTGATGAAGCCAACCATATTGAAAAAGAAAGAAAGGGGGTGGGGGAGAAAATCAAAGCTTTCGCTTGTGGTTTAGGATGCTGCACAACAGCAGCAAAATCAATAACTTTTAATTCCCTGTCCTTCTCTCTGTAAACATGATGGACTGCCAGCTGCTGTGCTCATACACCCTGACTGGCATTGCATGATGTCACTCTCATTTGCTGGATGGCTTATAGAAAGCCTCTTTCTCTTTGCTGCCATGACAAAATCCAGTGCTTCTATGGGGACATGGGTCACTTCTTTCCATTTCAGTGGGGATGTCTGCAAGTGGAGACACAAGTCTTTTGATGGATGCAAGTGCTTTTGGTTACACTGCTATCAAAAGATGTTGGTAACTGAAATTATAGTTGTTACTTAGCAGAGAACAGATTGACAAATGTTAATCAGACATATGCAGACATTAGCGAGTATGTACACAATTTGCAGACATAACAAAGAATATACAAGCAAATTTGTTGGCACAACGGATCTCTGAAAGGTGCTATGCAAATGATTACAGCTTCTGCAAATGCTCATTCTGTAAGCCACTAGAATAAATGTTGGATGCCCCTGTTCCAGGTACCAATTTCTTTTAAAATACCATACAAATTATAGGTGACAGCTGTGGCCCCATGTTAAAGCTGAGTCAGCTGAATCTCATTCTGCCATTATAATGAATAAAATAGTGGTGGTGGGGAGAGTAGCTTCTATGGTTTATAGTTAGAAATGGTTCAACAGACTACTTTGAAACTTGGTAGCGTAAGAGAGGAAAGACTGGGGAGGGTCCATGCTGAATTTGGGTAGAAAGCATAAAAACAGCTCATTTTGAACAAGTTAAATTTTTGATGAGAGGCTCTGGCATGCTGATACCATATCAGCCCCGGGGGGCGGGGATAAAGAACCCCCAGAACAGTGCCCAGGGGGAGGGGAGATTGTTCTTTTTGGCAAGCATTATGTTGAATTATACCTTGTGGTTTTTTTTCTTCCATAGACTTTGTTGGGGCAGTAGTTCCAGAAAGATTAGTTGCCAGTTGGGTATTTATAAAGTATCATGGTAGCTTCAATTGCACAATAGCTTCAGTTGTATAGACGCCATATGCCTTTTTCAGTGAACCGATGAATCTGGCATTTAGGTCCCCCTGCTCTGCCACCGACAGATCTAGTTACAAGATAGTGATGAATCTGGAGCAAACTACCGTACCATATCAATATTGCCTAAGTATTACATCTGTTAAGGGTGTGGCTCTGACAAAAATTTTAAACTGAAAGGGTTTCCCCTCCCTACTTGAAACAATATACACACACACCATGCATGTGCTTGACAAATGCGAGCTATGCATTTGTAAACAAGGGGCTGGCACCTGCAATTTGAGCGTAAGAACATGCTAGATTATGACAATTGCCCACCTAGTCCAGTATTCTGTTCTCACAGTAGCCAAGCAAATGTCTGTAGGAGACCTGCAAGTAGGACCCTAACACAAGAAAACTCTTCCCTCCTGAGAGTTCTAGCAACTGTTAATTCAAAAGCATACTGCCTCTGCCATGGAGGCAGACCATGGTCGCCACAGTCTGTGGGGGCAATGGAACGTTTCCTTTCCCTTTGCCCAGCCATGTAAGTAAGTCAAGGCTGGGGAAGAGTTTTCAACCCCAAAGGCCACATTCCCTCATGTGGGCCACATGCCAGTGTCTCTATCCTCCATGCATCTATTCAGACAGTCAATGCATTAGTGCAGTGCCATATGTCCTCCTCAGATCTGTTCTGGGCCATAGGGGGAGGAGAGGGCAGAAGTTCCATTGTCCAAGTGAGCTGATGATGCACATTCGTTAGATAAAGGTAAAGGTAAAGGGACCCTTGACCATTAGGTCCAGTCGTGACCGACTCTGGGGTTGCGGCGCTCATCTCGCTTTATTGGCCAAGGGTGCCGGCGTACAGCTTCCGGGTCATGTGGCCAGCATGACTAAGCCACTTCTGGCGAACCAGAGCAGTGCACAGAAACGCCATTTACCTACCCGCCGGAGCGGTACCTATTTATCTACTTGCACTTTGATGTGCTTTCGAACTGCTAGGTTGGCAGGAGCTGGGACCGAGCAACGGGAGCTCACCCCGTTGTGGGGATTTGAACCGCCGACCTTCTGATCGGCAAGTACTAGGCTCTGTGGTTTAACCCACAGCGCCAACCACGTCCCTCATTAGATACTATGTAATAAATAGCCAGAGTATCGCAATGAGCTGGAGTAGCATTTAAAAGGAATGATTTTTTAAGGACATGTTTGGGTACAGTTCTCTTAGGAAGTGTTATCATGGCTAATTAGCCTACCATACAACTAATTATTCTGTCACATATATTCATAAAAAATGAAAGAAACTTGGAAGCCTAGCAGGATCATTTTCCTCTTCCCTTTTTAAAAAACATATACAAGTAAACATAGTCTGAGACCCATAATATATGTATACATAAGTTATTAACTTTTTGTATATACCCATTTTTATGTTAGTTTTAAAAGACAGAAGCCATCACATACCCATCTTATGTGAAGACACGTGTAAATACAGATTGACACCTTGGATATTTATGACAGGGAATGGCTGAAATTTAGTGAAGGAATTTAATGGATAGCTGCAGAAACTGCAGACATTTAGTTAGTCATTGCTTGGTACAGTGTCATATTGCCTCACAGGTACTGTAGATTAAATCATGATCCACTGTATGTTAACTGTGTCTACAATACTAGCGATCTAAATGACTCCCAGTGGTGCCTATATTCAACTGAAGGCAACAGCCAATATTTGCTTTGTGTTCTGCATGGAGGCCCCAGTACATGTACCGATGCCTCTTCAATGAGAGTTCAGATGCTCTCAGTAAACTCTTTGGGATTTGCTCACTGGTAAATGGGATTAGAATTGCAGCCTTAGTCATGCAAGCTGCAGAAAGGCCATCATGAATTTACACTAACATTAGAAGCCCTAGAGCAGAGATGGGGAACCGGTGTGTCTCCAGAGGTTGTATGACACCAACTCCATCAGCCATAACCTGCGTGGCCAGGAGTGGGGGGTGACAGGAACTGTAGTCAAACAACATCTGGAGGGCCACATATTTCCTATCCCTGCCCTAGAGCAAGCAGAGGGACATGACTGATCTGTCAGAACACACCAAGATTGTGGTGAATTCATTGTCTATTTTGGGTAACCCTTGGCAGCTGCTTGACACAAGACTATCCTTAAGAGAAGGTCTATACATAATAAATTCAAAGTGTGTGTGTGTGTGTGTGTGTGTGTGTGTGTGTGTATACACACACACATACACATACACACACACACAATTTTTTTGTGAGCTTAACTTGTTTTAATCTGCTTTAATATTGTGCTTTAATTGTTGCAACCCACCCTGTGACCTTAGGGTGAAGGGAGCGCAAATAAATAAATAAATAAATAATGATAATAATGAAGAATTTTAGAAACCTCTCTCAAGATAAATTCTGATAGTCTGCCAGCTATAATAAATACTTAATTTTGCACTGACTCTGTAGGGAACAAAGATTTCCAAACATTTGATACATGCAATACAGACAACTAAAAATCAATGGGAAGCCTAGGATATGGAATAGAGTAATTGCTTTAGATACATATGTGTGATAATTGCATATCAGCTGAATAATTCATTGCTTAAAATTATTTGTAATGAATAGTAATATTGTACAATTATCACATTTGTTAGAGTAATTAACTTCAGAGATGAGCAGTTTCTTCTTGGCCTGTTGCATATGTATTACATATATGGACACTGATAACGAATACCCATGGAATGTCTTATCCACAACATAAGGTAAGAGGGGCTATTTAGCATAAATGCTGCCAATATATCAATGCTTATATTTCTGCATGATGTTTTTGCATGCCTGAGCATCATTTATCAAGCAAGGCTGTCCAGCAGAGGGCTCCTTAGAAACGGAATGTGAAGAAAAGGAAAGGCTTTCAGCATATAATTGAAATGTATAGAGATTTGGAATGCAGTATGTGTATATATGGGTAAGATTTGCCAGTTATTTTAGAAAACCGCAAACAGATTTAATGCTCTGAGGCTTTGATTGCAAACAACTTTGTTAAAAATTAGTAGGCTCGTTTTTTAAAAAAATATGAAAATCCATGGAATAAATGTTTATGACATTGTAAGTAAACATGCGTCTTTATTTTGAAAACATGCCTGAACACTTTCCATGTTACAAGAAATGGAAACTCATTTGTGCTTCATGCTCCACATGTACCAAGAGGACAACAATTCTCCTACAGTTCTTTTTTCATGCTCACACGGCGCATGTGCGCGCGCACACACACACAAAGTCTCGAGTTCATTAATAATTTTAGAAGGTTTTTTCTTTGTCTTCTTACCCAATTTGGCATTTTTAATCAACACAGGTTGGATGGGATTGTGTTACCCTGGGCTGTGTACAATCTGTTTCCAGATTGCGTAGACCAATTAACAGACAGAAGGACGAACAGAGAATTTATTGAGAACTTGCATATATATGCTAGCATTCATACTGTCCAGCTTTTTCAGTCCCCAAACCGAGACACATGTCTTCTGGGACATGCTCCCAGACGAAACACACAATTTGTGCCTCCTTCTTGCCCTGTAAAAAGGGCTTTCTTTCAGGGCGACAGCACAGTGCTAGAGATCGCAGCACCCAAAATGGATGCCGCAATCTCGTGCAAAGAAACAGGATATCCCTTTTTTCTGAGGCACTTGGCAGGTATGTGAGTTGCATTCAGACATCACAACAACAAAAATGGTTTGTTATACTGAGATGTGCTATAGCCAGCTTCAGATCTGTGCTCTGCCTCTTCTCTCATCTTAATACATGATCAAAGGAGATGTGAAGTTTCTATTCCCAGTCTGGAACAAACTCAGCCCTCCATTTTCTTTAAAATATGGAAAACACAAACCATAGGTAATGTACCTAGATAACAAATTATGGCTTGATCTTGGTTTGATATTCTGTTTTGTTAATTAACTACAGTGTGTACAAACAACAATCGCCCATAGTTAGACAAAACAGAATCTGTGGTTTGTTCCAATGTGCCCTGAAGGAAGGGTAGAAACAAAAACCAATCAATCAATGGAAACAGTCTTTTCTCCTTGCAAGGGCCTGAAGGAGTATGTGGACCCAAGGCTCTCTTCAGCACATTCTTATCACAATAAACAATTGTTTATCTTATCACAATTGTTTATTGTGGCATATAAATGTGACCAGTTCCTTGAAGCATATATCAAACCTTGATTTTTATTTATTTGCACACAGAAAAATACATCTGTATGAAAATTATTGGAGGACCTTTAATAAATTCCGGGATCATTATTTGGGATACAGGACTGTGACAAAAGTGCCAGCCAAATTAGCCCTTTGTAGTGCTCATTCATTATACAAGGTTGTGCTAAATATTAATACACTGATAAAATGTTCCTTGTATGAAAGGCTGCCTAATATGCCAAATAATGATCCAGAAATTTATTAATTAAAAAGGTGTTCAAAAATAGTAACCTGTGATTTTTTTAAAAACAATCAAACTAAGTGTCCTTTGGGAAAAAAACTTGAAAGCCATTCTGCTTATCTAATCACCCTGTTCCAATGCCAAGTAACTTTAAAATACTTGTTACCGTCTTTTTAAGCAGAAATTTATTATTTGCATATTAAGAAATATATTTAATACACATACAGAATAATCCAAACTCCTCTGTGGCAGGGTCTCTCTCTCTCTCTCTCTCTCTCTGTGGGTGGGTGGGTGGGTGGAGCATTCCCTCTGTCCAATCATAGTGGGTCCATCCATCTCTTACCTGTTAGGAAGCACCAGCAGTGTTACTCTGCTGGTGAAGAGCTCCCCCTTCTGCTCTCCAAAAAATGGCTCAGGGTGGAGTCTGAGCCAGCCTAAGATCCACAGGATGCTGTGATAGCACTGGGTCCCAACAATGTGCCAGCTCCAGGCTGGTGCAGCAATCTGCCTGCTCCCCAAAATTCTGCCTCAGCCATTGTACACAAGGCTGTGGATGCACTATTGCTCTGTAAAGTCCTAGTGGGGTTGTGGGGAGGAGGCTAGGATTTCTCCCTATATGATAGCTCTGCTTTTAGTACAGTGGTGCCCCGCAAGACGAATGCCTCGCAAGACGGAAAACCCGCTAGACGAAAGGGTTTTCCGTTTTGGAGGTGCTTCGCAAAACGAATTTCCTATGGGCTTGCTTCGCAAGACGAAAATGTCTTGCAAGTTCGTGCAGGGTTTTTTTTCCTCCCCCCCCTTTTCCCAAGCCGCTAAGCCGCTTATCAGCTGATCCGCTAAGCCGCTTAACAGCTGATCCGCTAAGCCGCTTATCAGCTGATCCGCTAAGCCGCTTATCAGCTGATCTGCTAAGCCGCTAAGCCGAATTATCAGCTGATCCGCTAAGCCACTAATAGCGCTAATCCGCTAATAGGGTTGCTTCGCAAGACGAAAAAACCGCAAGACGAAGAGAATGGTGGAACGGATTCTTTTCATCTTGCGAGGCACCACTGTACTTAAACAGACTGAGCACAATTAGGAAAAGTTAGGATCTGTTCACACCACAAGTTTAACACTGCTCTTCAGATGCCATAGTTGAGTATGGCTGAACCATACTTTTATTAGTACATAAGAGCATAAGGCCAATGGCCCATCTGGTCCAGCATCCTCTTCTCGCAGTGCCCAACCAGATGCCTATGGGAAACATGTAAGCATGATCCGAGCACTAGAGCACTCTTTCCTCGACAGCTTGACTGTGTTCTGCAGGAAGTGCAAATCTAACATCTATTCAAGAACCAGCAGTATAATGGCATAGTTTGAACAAAAATTCCAGGCCAGGAGCAAGGAAGGGGCTCAACAGTCTTCCCTCCCCTGCCCTCCTCCTGTTACACACCAGCTCTGACATTTAAGGAAATATTCATTATATTTAGCCAGAATTCCCTATTATATCCAATCTGGGGGACTCTGGTTTAATGGTGGCTGGCAAACCTGGAAAATAAGCCAGAATATGATCCCAGTTTATTTTCATGGTTTCCGAACTGACATGAAGACCTAATTCCTTGTCTTAGACATGATGGGAAACTCAGGCTAAAATAATGCAAGCCAGGATCTTTGTACTGAGGTGGACCAACTTGCAATTGGGGGGGGGGGGGGCAAGGGAAGGAGCAGTCCGCCCCAACCTCCAAAACCCTCCTCAGCCACAAAGCATGTTGGGTGACTTTGGTCCAGTCACCATCTCACTCTAGCATACACTACAGAGCTCTTGTGAGGGGGATAAAAAAGAGATATGAGTCCCTCAGCTTCAGAGATGACTGATTTAAATGCATTATAAATAGAATTTGGGCATTGAAATACATAAATTACCATTGATAATCTTATTTAAACTCAGGCTGCAACTCTGTTACAATGAAAAGGACACTTAAATGTGAATAAATAGGTGCAGGTTTATAGCCCAAGGGCACATTCTGGCACTATAAAAGGATTGGCAGAACGGCCCAAAACTGTATTTTGAAAAAGCAGCTGGCTCTCATCCCAGTGACACTTTTGAATTTTTCCAAAAAGAAGCAAACTTGGCGGGAAAACTAATTGTCTACTTCCTGCGCAGAGTCTTATTCTAACAACAAAGTAATGTAACATGGAGTTCTCTTATTTAACATAGCACTTGACTACACAGAGGGCTGTTTGAACGTGCCGCTCTTCTGGGGCTTGTCATAATGACTGACATTTTCTGATATTGAGCTAGAAATAATGTGGATATTTAATACTACAGAGTTCACCTCAAGTAGAACGGAAGTGCTATTGTTATCAGCCATCTATATTGCTGGATGATTTCACCTGACTGTTGTACAGTGGAATGAACACATTAGTACAATCTTTGATGCTTCATATTATGTTTATTTTAAACATCTCATGAAGCTCAGTTATGTATATTCTGTGCTTTCCCACTTGAATGTTGACTAAAAATCTACTTTTTAGATCTGCTATGCCACTCATGAATTTTTTACAGTATCCATCTGTGCATTGCAATCTCTATTCTCCACGGTTCCACATTGTTTTGGCTAACTAACAGGCCCATATGTTGCCTTAATGTATTTCTAAGCAATGTTTGTGCTTTTTTTAAAAAAGGAGGGAAACAAAACCTGGAAAAACCACAGGGCTAAATAAGCTATAAAGAGCATCCACATACAGTTAGACTGTCTTTACTGAGTCTGAAGACATTATGATTCTGCTGCGACAAGCAGCATTTGTCTTCATTTTGTCTGACTGTCCTCATGTGTTATTATTAGTGGCTGTCAGGGCTGCAGCAGAAAAAAAATAGCATCACTTGACAAAGAAGTTGAATGCATAAATGCTATGACTACACATCTGAAGCTGAGGAAAGCATGTCTTTTCAGATGAGAAATGTGGAAGGAGGGAGGGAAAACCGCTTCATTTATAATGAAACTTTGAGAACAAAAATAATTATTTGGGGGAATTTCCCCCCTTGCCTGTACAACTAAATTCAGAGCTAATCATTAATATAAACACTTACAGAAGTTCCTTGGCACATGTGGTTCCTGCATGTCAGGTTTGTTTAAAAGGAACCAAACATGCATTTGGAACAATCACATTCATTCACTTTATTTCTTATAGCACTGATAAATACAAGCATCATGAAGTATTTATCATGAAATAGACTTTTGCTGAAATATTGAACTCCCCCCCCCTCTCACACACACACACACACACACACACACACACACACACACACACACTGCTGGATTCTTTTGTAATTATTCATCAGTAAAAACAACTTTCTTTGACATAAATTTCTAAGGTGCTTATGAATACAAAACACAAGCCAAAAAATACTGCCCTCCTCCTCTGGGGCAGCTCCCCCTAACCTAGTGCCCCCCAAATGTTTGAAACCATGCTGTCAGGGGCTGAGGGTGTTGTAGTCAAAAACAACTAAAGGCAAGCGGTTTGGGAAAGGCAGGTCTGGAAGATGTACAAAAGGTTCAGCCTCAACAGCGATACAGTATTGAGCAAAGGTTCACAAACTAGAACAATACTAAAATAAGATGGATCTGTTCAAAGGACCCTGGGCCAGCTATCTGAAGAAATGTGAAATGGATGATGATAATGTTTCCCTCACAAACAATCCTGAAAAGACTAAAAACAGTAAGAAAATACAAAAAACACATTAACAATAAGGTAGAAACGGTAAAGGACCCCTGGACAGTTAAGTCCAGTCAAAGGCGACTATGGGGTTGTGGTGCTTATCTCACTTTCAGGCTGAGGGAGCTGGCATTGGTCCACAGACAGCTTTCCAGGTCATGTGGCCAGCATGACTAAACCACTTCTGGTGCAACAGGACACCATGACGGAAACCAGAGTGCACGGAAACGCTGTTTACCTTCCTGCCACAGCGGTACCTATTTATCTACTTGCACTGCCGTGCTTTCGAACTGCTAGGTTGCCAGGAGCTGGGACAAAGCAACGGGAGCTCACTTTGTCACGGGGATTCGAACCGCCAACCTTCTGACTGGCAAGCCCATTGAGGCTCAGTGGTTTAGACCACAGCGCCAATACATCAATGTAAAACGATCCACTAGACATTTAAAGGAAGGCATCTGCAGTGCACCGCTCAATGAAATTCCCTCCTCCCTTTGGATGTGTTTTACCATGTGAGGACTGCCCCCCCAAATTGTGTGTTCCCCCAAATATTATCTCCAGAAAAATTCGGCACAGCTTAGTTCTGGAGGACTAGGCTATTAATGGCTAGTAGTCATGATGCCTGTGTTCTAACTCCACTGTGAGTGCCAATATATATTTGGATATTAGGGTTTTTTGTTGCGGTCGGGTTGTTGTTATTGAAATCGATTTTTTGTATCCTTATTTTTTAGTTCTTATTGGGATTTATGTGGAAATTACTCAATTTGGTTGCATGCTTTTTGATGTGTTTGTTATTTATGACTTACTTTTGTTATGTTTGTAATTATATTAATGTTTTTTTCTTCATGTTGTAGGCCGCCATGAGCATGGGTTTAACTAGGGAAAGGCGGCCTACCAATAAAATGATGAATGGGTGAATTGGCATCTATATTCAATCTGCTCCTCAATATGTACATGTAATGAACTGAACTTCATTGCAGCAGGTGTTAAGACTAAACGAGGAACAGAAGAAGCCAGAGGGAGGAGGGAGGAGAGAGGTGCATATGCTAAAACCAGAGTTGATTCACTTCATACACCTTCCAACAGGCTAGGAATCATAATGGCCACCAGCGCTGTTCCAGCCGGAAGGGAGAAGAAGGTTTAGACCTTCATCTCTTCCCAGCCATTGACATTCTTTCTCTATGGCTCTGGCAAGTCGCTGCCCTTGCTGCCAGTCACACCCAGCTATCTCATCCCTGCAAAGGAAATTCAGCCAATTTAAATTCTTCACAATCCAACACCGTATCACAGCCTCTCCCTTGTAGCAACTGATAGTTGTTGCTTTTCAATCGTGGGTCAGGCCTGTACCATCCACATGGGCTGCTGCTTCTCCAGGGAACACGGGGCAGAGGACAGAGCATTCCAGTTGGGAAACATGGGAATGGAGGTTATTTCAGGCCACCTTGCCTCTCAAGGGAGTCTCACGGGCAGAATAGCTGGCATTAACTTAAGCAGTACTGCCCCCCCACTACATGATCTATTAAAACCATGACTAACAAAAATGATCATTTTCAAGGGGTCTACCACAAACCACAAACGTTCTGGTTTATCCCACCACCACCACTACTTTTGCTGAACCCCCCTCCAGACAGTAATAATGTGGTAGCATTGAAGAAGCATCACAAAGCCAACTAAAGCAGGAAAAAAATTCATGACCAATGCACTATTATTGTGTCGATAATATGCTGCAGAATGTACCCACAATAAGACATGAGTCTGGGGGAGCCCAAAAATGCTTTACCTCAAGTTGCTACCCTCTAGTTGGGAGAGGCAGAAAAAAATAGGACCCTCACCTGTGAAACACATGGAACAAGGAAGTCCCTAAGGTCCACAAAGTAACTATCATGATAACTGCCTTCTTCTAACTATCCTAATTAAGCACAGGCCCATACATTAACACGTGTACAATTAGTAGAAGCAGTGCTGTTTTGAGGTAAAAAAAACCTCCTAAACCTCTTGATTGGCACAACTCAGATCTCTTTATGAGACTAATAAATCACCAAGTGAGCCTCAGGTTTCAGATTGTGTGGTAACAATAAAACACTATACTGTAGTCTCCAAGGGGGGGGGGGGTCAAGATATATACTAATGAAATAGTTTGACAAATACCTTTTTAGCATTTTGCTAATATATCAGTTGGGGGGGGGGGAATAACGTTTTGTATTGGTTCTGCAGTGAAAAGTTAAAATAAACAAGGAATTGCACCTCATATCTCGGTCAGTTCTCCAGTGTAATTAAAACATCAACTACCTACAAAAAGTGTTTAAACCGTTTGATGTTTTCTGACTTATTCAGTTCTTCTTCCTTTTCCCCTAACAGTGGACTTTGTATTTCATCTCGCTCAAATCTACAGGGTACAAGAGCATGTAGCTTTTTCTTCCAATGCACTCCAAGAGGGTTTCCATTTCTCTGCCTTCTCTTATCTTTCATGTGGTCCTCAGGTAGACTATTCTTGAACCACAATCAAAGAGTTTATTTTTGAAGAGAGCGCTCAGCCTGCCATTCCAATTTATTTGGCATTTCAAGCTAAACCCGAGAGCAGCTCTGATGTCTCCAATTTCCCCCCATCTCACAAGAGTCGTACTTACTGAATGACAGAGCACAGTACTTTTGGAACTCTTCAATCAGTTAAGTATTCCTTATTATAAATCTTATTATCATGCTTGTGAAGGTGAAGAAAGATTTCTGAATGTCTAAAATTGTTTCAGCTCTGCCTCTGCAGAATAACTGGCATATTCTGAAGAATACAATAAGAACTACGTATCTGTATCTAGCTATTTGTATAGCCAGATTCTAACTAAAGCTTCCGCTGGGAAGATTGTACCATGAGTAGAGTTCCATTCACAGAAGTGCTCATTTGCCCCTAAAAATGTGTTCTGGGAAGTTGTGGGGACCCTCTGGAGCAGAATGAGAAAGCAGTACAGGGCACTACAGGAGTATGGATAGTTTGGCAAAACATGCAACCCACTATTCGGCAGGAACCTTATTTGAATCTTAGTTCCCTTGCAAAAGGAAGGAGCCCTTCCATTTGTGGAGTGTATTTAAATTTGAAAAGAAGCACAAAGAACCTCATTATAGATTAGTTAATTCTTTCATGGTTCTCTCTTCATGACACACTTATTTGGTGCTATTTTTCTCAAAAAAGAAGCGCCAGAACACACTACAAACCCCTCCCTTGTTCTCTAATTATGGCAATGGAACCCACCTGAAAGATGCCGGAACTGAGTTCCAGCACGTTCTGGATGAAAAAAAGAGAGAGTGCTGCACTTATTAAGATTTACATGTTTTTCCATTCACCTGTTGACTTTCAGGCTGGGATATTGTGCACGTATAAGCACTTTCTGATTCAGTGCATTCCTGAAACGCTGCCCATAAAGATTGGGGGTCTCTCTGAAGCAGCATTTCATGAGGTGTGAGGGTCTGTTGATGGAAAGAAAATCAGGACCAGCACCACCATTTGCGCACTCAGATACAGTGGTACCTCAGGTTACATATGCTTCAGGTTACATACGCTTCAGGTTACAGACTCAGCTAACCCAGAAATAGTACCTCAGGTTAAGAACTTTGCTTCAGGTTGAGAACAGAAATCATGCTCCGGTGGCGCAGCAGCAGCAGGAGGCCCCATTAGCTAAAGTGGTGCTTCAGGTTAAGAACAGTTTCAGGTTAAGTACAGACTTCCGGAACGAATTAAGTACTTAACCCGAGGTACCACTGTAATTGCATTGGGTACGGACAAAAATGCGTTTGGATCCTAGCCTCTAGCCTTTCTATTTCCTTATTTTAAATTTCTTGTAACCAGCTAAGATTATGGCTGGTGGAATCCAAAATAACTAAAATGGAAATAAGTCATTTAAAAAAAACCAACAACAACCAAAAACAAGTCTATCTCATTCACAGAGGAAGGAATTAACCAACGATAATCTGCTCCACTGGACACCTGTTTCTTCATTCAGAAATCCAGACAGAAACATGGACCCTAGCCTTGAAATCAGGAGGACTTACATGCTTATAATATGTGGTAGGACATTTCCTAAGAAGAATCATAGAATCATAGAATCATAGAGTTGGAAGAGACCACAAGGGCCATCAAGTCCAACCCCCTGCCAAGCAGGAAACACCATCAGAGCACTCCTGACATATGGTTGTCAAGCCTCTGCCCAGTAAATGCCCAGTAAAAGAATGCTTATATTTGTTCAGATAAGGGGGAAATGTTACTAGCTCTGATAAATGCATTATAAACATTCTGGGTGACATTCAATTGGAGTAGACCTATTGAAATTAATGGGCCTAAGTTAACAATATGAATTGATTTCAATGGGTCTACTCTGAGTAATACTTAGCTGTATACCACCCTTCATGATTGTTAAAGTGCACAGCTTTAAAATCTGAACTCTGGCTGAGACTTCTCCTTACCTTCTCTTTACACTTATGAATGGTGCTGAATTGTAGAACCCATGGTGGTTCACAACATAAAAATACGAAATGAGAACGCAAAATACATAATAAAACAAAAATAATCCAATAAACACATTTAAAAGGCCACAGAATGTTAATCAGCCAAAAGGCCTGGTTGAAGAGAAACGTTTTTGTGGTACTCCTTTCAGCTCCTGCAAATGGTTGGATAACTTATTTATAAAGTCTGAAAAATTCCACACCATATTTTTTATGAGATTTGTCAAACAGTCACCTGTTAAGTACACTTTTTAAATACCTTTCTATAGAGGTGAGTCAATTAATTTGAAATGTGTGCTTATTCCTTTCCAATAAAATTCTTTATTGTGGGTCCTTTGTGTTCATAACTAGCTTCAGTAATAACCCATTTCCAGTTACAAGTCAAAACAGCCTCAGTCCTTAATGCTCTAATAAATAAAGGGCTTAACAATTGGGAGCTAATTGTCACAGTGGGACAGCCTGGGAGGCTTGTAATCAGGACCTTTTTTTCAATATTCATTTTCATACTGTTGCAAAATAATCACCTTAGGAGCTGTTTCAAATAAAGAAAATATTTCAAACTCCTACATGATACAGTGTACACACTATGTGATTTAATAATTTTAGACCAGCATTAATATGCAAAGTATTAATATACAATGTTTTCTTTCTCTGTCCTAACATAGCAATGCAACAGATAAAGGGCAGGGGGAGGTCAAAATGGACAGGTTCCATCAAAGGCAAATTACTGTAAAATTTTAGATTTATTTGCTACATCTTCAGTAAAATAATAAAAATACAAAAATTAGCACAGTATATTTAGAGACAAGAAGATTAGATATAAATTTCTTTTAAAAATATGCTTATCAATCCGAATGTAAATGGTGGAATTTGGAATGAGCAGAACTCACACTGTGCAAACAACAGTTTAGCTGAATCCCACCCAAAGTTTTTAATGTATTGAAAGACCAAGATTGAGCAATAGAGGTTTCCTACACATGAAATTTGAGGAGGTATGCGCTTGTTCTGTTCATACAAGGATTTCTGTTTGCCTATTGGAAACAGGTATGTTTCCCACTTGTGCCCCACATCCTCCACAAATCTGCTCTGGGGAGTTCAGGGACACCCCTAACTGATATAGGGTTTGGAGGGTGCGCAGGTGAGGAGAGGAAGGTAACATTCCATTGTGCAGAGAAAAGTTCTTGCACTGATGGAAAGAGTGCATTGAATTCTAACAATGCTGCTAAAAATACCCAACCTGCTGTTTTAAACTACTTTCCTTCACAAGTATTCACATATACTTCTGAAGGTCCATCAGAAAACAAAACCATGTACCTGTCGGCACATTTGAATTAGCTCTAAAGGATGAATAATAAAGAATGCAACTTCTTCACAGATTAATGAAGAAAAATGTACCATTCATTATCTTCAAAATAGTTTAAGTTGCAAATATAAAATAAAATGTTTTTAAAAACCTTAGAATTTTTGTTTTGATGCCAAAATTGACAGCATTGTCTCATCTTACACACAATACAAGCTAGAGGAACATTGCCTTCCAATGCAGGCTGCCTGAGTACATTACTTCAAAGACTAGTTCTTACCCAATGTTCAGTCGCATCAGGTGAATAGACAACATGGTAATCAGCATATTGCTTTCCCCCCGAAGTGCATAAGCACAAAACAAAAGCCTCTGTTTGAAGTCCCATTAGTAATACTCTGGATAACCCTATGGATATGAAATACTCTGTATACCGAGGTCATGACTCATGACCTCAATATCATTTGCACATCAGTAGAATTATAGCCAGTGTCATTACTTAGCATGGCATTAGAACAACCAGTATTCATTTGTACCTGAGTGTGAGAAAACATCCTTATGTACCTGCATTACTGAACAACTGAAAGCATATGAAGATCTCTACTTCAAACCTGCTCTGTGGCTGATTAAATATGGCAAATATCTGCTGGAATTCCTGGTCATTCACCCTTTTCAGCATCCTAGCAATGCCAGTGTTTGGAATTCCTAGCCCATGTTCTCCTTTCACAGACCAGATCCAAATGTGATTCCGCCTATTGACACATGGAAGATGTCTCCTTCAACAATCTTGTTTCGCTTGCTAATAATGGGAATATTTGATGTTTTCCTAGAATTCCAGTTTTAACTAAAGTTGTAATGGATTTATGCCATCCTAAGATGATGTTTCCTTACTATTATTTCTTCACTGAGGCTGAAAGACTGACCTGCCATGGCATTTTTAATTTACTTTAAGAAGACTGCCATCTACGGACGCGGGTGGCGCTGTGGTCTAAACCACTGAGCCTAAGGCTTGTCGATCGGAAGGTCGGCAGTTCGAATCCCTGCAACGGGGTGAGCTCCCATTGCTCGATCCCAGCTCCTGTCAACCTAGCAGTTCAAAAGCACATCAAAGTGCAAGTAGATAAATAGGTACCGCTCCAGCGGGAAGGTAAACAGCATTTCCATGTGCTGCTCTGGTTTCGCCAAAAGCGGCTTAGCCATGCTGGCCACGTGACCCGGAAAAACTGTCTGCAGACAAATGCCGGCTCCCTCGGCCAGTATAGCAAGATGAGCGCCACAACCCCCAAGTCGTTCGTGACTGGACTTAACTGTCAGGGGTACTTTACCTTTACACTACCATCCAACAGGGACGTCATCAGTATTCACCAGTCCACTTGCTGGTCTTGGCTGACACAATCTGACTCATCAACTGAAGATTAAGATGTTAAATAAGAACTCTCCCAATTTCTCACACTCAAAATTTTCTCTCTCTCCAGAAGTCTACTATAGATTCAGCTGGAGCTCCTGAGAAACTAAGGACCCCTCTCTTGGTTTTCCTCAAAGCTGATTGACAAGGAAGAAAGTGTGTTCTGCATTATTTATAACAGAATTTGTAAGAATTTTCTCAAAGTAATATTCTGAAAGTGCACAACAAAGTTTAAGTAAAAACCAATAAAATAAAATAACACAAAACAAATAGATAGTGTGACCACCAAAATGTCATCAGAAATTAATAGGTCTTAAAGAAATTAATAGGTCTTAAAATAGGACTTAAGACCTATTCATAGCCTTGGGATATTTGCACCCCTGCCCCAAATAGTGAGCCACTAAACTGCAGGTTGCAGTATCTACCTGGGCTGTGAGCTACTCTCATGCTCTAGACCAGTGATGGCTAAACTTGGCCCTCCAGCTGTTTTTGGACTACAGCTCACATCATCCCTAGCTAACAGGACCAGTGGTCAAGGATGATGGAAATTGTAGTTCCAAAACAGCTGGAGGGCTGAGTTTGGCCATCACTGTTTTAGACTAACTCTGCTCTTCCCAAGATGACTGCAGCATCTTCTTAGACAGGAAAATGTATAAGGAGGCTTCAACTGAGTCTTTCCTTAGCAACATGGACTGCGTATTCAACTAAGTTTTAGACCCACTGAAATTAATGAACATAATTAAGTCAGGCGTGTTATTTCCAGTGGTTCTACTCTGGGTAGACATTTGTTGAATTCCATACATGGTATTCTGAATATTTGATGCAGTTGTTCTTCAGCTCTGACTTCTGTTCCTCTCTTTGAGGCTGCCTCCTGGTTGGTCCTTTGTTCCTGACCTACTCTTTAGTTGTGATTTCCAGTTGCACTTCAGTTCTGGCTTCTGGTTTATTTCTCAATCCTCACTTGTTCTCTGGTCCTGCCTTCTGGCTTCATCCCTCAACTCCTGGAGTGTCTGAAGCCATGGCCTATCAAGCCCAGCCCTGATGGGAAGTCATGTGTGGGAAAAGTTGTTTTCTCAAATATCCTAGGTACAGACTGTGAAGGGCTTTGAAGGAAAGCACCGTCATGTTGACTTTGGACTAGACACACACCAGCAACTTATGATAGGGCTCATACCAGATTGGCATTGTTTGCATCCTGCATTCAACATTTAAAAAGGCATTGTCTGCAAATTCTCTGCTTGCTCTAACTGGAGTTCTAAGAGGGGGGAGGAAGGAACGAGGGAGACAACCTATTCTCCTTGGGTTTGTGATTCTTCTTCACCCACCAGCATTTTCAGTAGGAAGAGTGGGGTGGACATAATATAAGGAAAGAGTGATCCTTTTAACACCTCTGATATCTTCTAAACAGAAGAACTGTTGTCTATCAGGCAAATGAGACCCTCTATCCCCATATATCTGAAGAAGTCATAATTTCAGGAAACTGAAATTATTAAAATCATGTGCACAGAGAAAAACTTCACAAAATGTTTTTGCAAAGTCCCGGATAAATTTTGCTGCGGCAGGAAAAAAACCCTACTTCTAGAAAATTAAAGTATCTGATATCTTGAATCAGATTCCCAGCCCCATTAGCTGGCACATAATTTTGTTGCGGAAAATGTGTGCTTTGCTTTTTGTATCTTGAGCATGTAAGTGTGATTTCCATTGTTTTCAATTCAATAATCATACACACAAAAGCATCCTAGAGAACAACCATATAGAAGATATAAGCACCCAATAAAGAAAAGAGATAAAAGAATAATATGCTACAGAATCAGTTATTAAAATAATAACATCAATATTATCTAATGAAGAGGTATTTTAAACTTATTTTTAAAGGAATATGTAGGTACAAAAATGCACCTTAAAGGAAATGGTTCCGTACTTTGGTATGAGACAATCCTCTGCACTATGAACGTGCTAATAATTTATACTTTTGGTTCTGAATTTGTGGAGTAAACAATGACATTAGGTAGTCATCTTCTTTTTAAAAAAGTATATATAGTATGCCCCATTGGTGCAGCAGTTTTTAAATTCTAATATAATTTCAAGGTTATTATCTATTTCAGAACAACACGGAGGGTCAGAGTTCACAGCAGCCAGAATTTACAAACCTCCAATGGGTTTTGATTGACAGCAATCAGCATCTCTTCAGCATCACTGAGGGAACAAAGTACAGGTCAAGACAGCAGGCGATTTCATCTGTCATTTTTAATTATCTAAATGATATTCACAGACAAAACCTTTCCCATCTATCAGGGCATCACATTACCATAGACAATGTTTGTTTAAAGAAGGGGCCATAAAATCAAACAATTATGAATGCAGACAAGTCTTGCTATTGACTGCATAAATAATCAAGTGAGATTTCCAAAACTCTCTCCTAATGAATGGGTAGCTTGCTGGCAGGAAGTGGTAAGTAATAATACAGACAACAGTCTAATGTTCTTATTGACTTTTACTAAAGCTTGGCTACAGTAGCAAGGGGGTTTTTTTATTAAAAAAAATGACGTCAAGTAAGGTTTCCATAGGAGCCGTATTGATAGCAGTACCCAGCTAAAATACAAGTAGTTAACTTCTGACCTTATAGTAGGACCAGCGATCCCCCTGAGAGAGCTGAACGCTAGCAGTACAATACATCATGAACTAAGCCAACAGCCTCAGGGCCCTGACAACATTACAGCACAGGGAAAGGGTCCCTTTCTTCTGCCATTTATAACGGTGTAATCTGCAATAATTCAACAGTAGCCTTGGAAATGAACTCAGTTTGAGGTTGTTAGATCAGTAAATAAAGCTTTGTACGAAACAGAGATGGAAAAGTAAATATCTAATGGAAGCTCACCTACAATATTGCGCATCAGCCCCAACTTTAACCCCAAAGAAATTTGTGCACCTGAACTGAAGCCAAAAAGGTGATTCTTTTTTCCAGCTCATGGCCTACTCTACTGTTTTCAAAGGAGCACTCCAAGTTTGAGATGGAACTGAAATCTAGTGTTACTGGATAGCAATGGATTTGTGGCTAGGGCCTCTCCAGATGTATTTCAAACAGGAGCTGGAGTTATCAGAGTCTACAGGTATATAACATCAATTCAGAAAAGATCCTAAGGCTTCTCAGAAGCAGTCTGTGGGGCCTAGTGGTGACAGAAGTGTCCCTGTTCAGGTTCTTAAGGCATTATATGCCCAGAGAGGAAATACTAATCTGGGTTGCGATCAAGGGATGTGCACACTGGCCCCACCCCACAACATCCCATCCCTGCCCAATTTATCAGGGCTCCTAATCACATGGAGGCTTCTATTTTCATCCAAGATAATGTGGGTAGAAACCTCTTTCAGACCTTCCTTGTTCAACACAGAAAGGTCTGGAAGAGAAAGGGTGAGGCTAGCATGTGCCACCGTCCATGAGATTTCCTGCTTGGGCAAAATGTAAGAGCAGGGCTATTGCCATGCACCAGGGGGTAGAGAATATTGCACAACCTTTGCCAAGGTGGTTCCTTCTAGATATTTTGGACTACAATGCCCACCAGCCCCAGCCAGTGGCCAGTTTGTTGTGAGTTGTCGTCCAAAACACCTAGTGGGAAGTGGACTGGTGAAGAATGTTCTCGGGCATATATAGAAACAGATTAAAATTAACACATACAGTATATTAATGGGGGATTTTTTTGTTCCCCAACCTTCTAAAAGTTGGTCCACCTGCCTCACATAGTGGCTTATTTCACATTGGGTAACTGAACGAGGGAGCCTATTGGTTCTGCTCTGCAATTAATATTTTAAAATTAAGTATTGAACACAGCACATGGGACGCGGGTGGCGCTGTGGGTAAAAGTCTCAGCGCCTAGGGCTTGCCGATCGAAAGGTCGGCGGTTCAAATCCCCGTGGCGGGGTGAGCTCCCGTTGCTCGGTCCCAGCACCTGCCAACCTAGCAGTTCGAAAGCACCCCCGGGTGCAAGTAGATAAATAGGGACCGCTTACTAGCGGGAAGGTAAACGGCTTTCCGTGTGCGGCTCTGGCTCGCCAGAGCAGCGATGTCACGCTGGCCACGTGACCCGGAAGTGTCTCCGGACAGCGCTGGCCCCCGGCCTCTTGAGTGAGATGGGCGCACAACCCTAGAGTCTGTCAAGACTGGCCCGTACGGGCAGGGGTACCTTTACCTTTAATGGAAAAACACAATGTTTTACTTATATAATCATTATTATGCCTCCCTTTAATTTTTTGGGGGAGGCAATTAATTACATTTGCTGCTTTCACTTGTATGATCTGCTTCTTGTTTTGGTAGTCCAATGATTCAACCCCACTTAAGACTGCAGTACAACCATTAAAGTCTTGGATGATAGAGTTTTAACATATAGGAGCTTCAACAGAACTACTAGTGAGCTGGTATAATGCAGCGGTAATGCAAGGTGACAGAGTTTAGACCCTTCAGGTCAGGTCTGCCCATGTTAAAATAATAATCAGAGGACAAGGTGGCGAAAGTATCTGCCCATCTTATTTTGCGACTGTTATTTAACCAGGAGCAAAGGTGAACCAAGCAGGAAGATGCTATGCTTGTGAATTTATGGTCATGTAGGCAAGCCATTTTTAAATCTAAGAGCAGTCACAGAAGCTGACATTTCTTCTGCAAAGTGGTGTTTCATGAAGGTTAAAAAGGCCAGAACACAATTATTCATCACAAGCATATAAGGCATCACAAGGTCTAAATAATGAATAGAAAATGTCTTGGCCTAAAAAGTAAAATGTGATATTAAAGGTAGTTCAGAAACAGCAGAAATGTAAACCATGGGTGTCTGGAACAAACATTATGGTTGGGTTTGGAAGACTGCGGTCCTCCATATGTTGTAGGACTACCTCTCTCATCATTCCTAACTACTGGTCCTGCTGGTTGGGGCTGATGGGAGTTGTAGTCTCACAGCATCTGGTGGGCCAGAAGTAAGTGAAACAAAGAAGAGTTTGGATTTGATATCAAGCTTTATCACTACCCTAAGGAGTCTCAAATCAGCTAACAATCTCCTTTCCCCTTCCTCCCCCTCAACAAACACTCTGTGAGGTGAGTGGGGCTGAGAGACTTCAGAGAAGTGTGACTGGCCCAAGGTCACCCAGCAGCTGCATGTGGAGGAGCGGAGACGTGAACCCGGTTCCCCAGATTACGAGTCTACCGCTCTTAACCACTACACCACACTGGCTCTCAACAAAGGGGGGGGGAACCACCCTCTCCTGAAGAAACAACACCCTGCCATATTCACAAGTGTTGCATATTTACAGGTGCTATAAACACTAGCCATCTATGACATAAAAAGGACTCTGAGAAATGGAATCCTGAGGAAAAGAAGTCTGTTACTATTATTATTTTAAACTCTTAACTGAAATGTTGGCTCATGAAGAAATTATAAAGTCCAGGGATACTTCTTAGGTTGAACAAATTATTTCCCCCCTATATTTGCAAATTGCAAGCATATTATAAAGAGCAACAAACACTCTGTACTAAAAACACCAGGTTTAAGCAGTTACTTACTGAAAAGATAGTGAAATCTTTAAAGAAATCACCCATCAACACATCACAGTTTGATTCCATGCCGTTTAAATAATCTAGTAATACTGTAAAAAGTTCTGCAGTGCTGACTGAGATCAAGCTAGATCTCACTCTTCTCAAAACTGAAATTGTAAGTCCTCCACATGTTATTATTATTTATTAAATTTGTATACCGCCCTATCCCTGCAGGTCTCAGGGCAGTTCACAGGATAAAATCACGAAATAAAAAGATACGGCATCATCTTTAAGAAATGGGAGGTGCAGAGATAATGATCACTGCAAGCAAATAACAACATTTGCATTTGTCTCTACATTATTAAAAGAAAGCATGTATTTATATATAGAAAAACATGTTTTGTAAGAATAGAGTACTCTGGTAGCTTTAGAGCACTATGGTACTGTCTGGCTTACCCATGATTCCTTCTTGTCTGTTAAAAATGCTGGGAACTAGGGGACTGATTCAACTTTCGTCGCTGCTTTTTCACCTACCTTACAGAGGTATGTGTGTTCTGTTTGTAAGTGTGCATATTTCTCTGACCACAATAAGTCAAAGGATTACTCACTTATTGTAATTATAGGTCACCTCTGCTCCTTTCCCCCACTGATCTTAGTTCAGTCGAAACTGGAATTTGGGGGCACAGGGAGGTTCATATTGGAGAGAATGCTTCCTATGATAGCCTGGGCTTTAGCTGTGAGACCCTATGCGTTGATGAAACACTGTAATTCTTATGCACCGTGTTCATCATGTTACTATTTCGTTCTGATCTTATGGGTGAAAAGGATTGAAAGGCTTTGGTCTCTAGTTCAACTGGATTTAACAGAACTTACTCACGAGTAAATGTGTCCCGCATTTGCAGCCCCTAATATTATGCTTGTGGTTTACTGCAAATTGAATGAAAAGGAAATGTAATCAATGGTGCTGTGCACTGCATTTGGAATACTGCCAGCTGAAGAGCTTGACCCCAGACCTTTAACTGCCATAAATATTCTCGGAAGGGAAGATCCCTCTGTAGTTTCTAAAAAGCTAGAAGAATAACAGAACATCCCTGAGGATCTATTTCAAGGTTATCAAAGATGACCTCAATGTTTTTCTACTTCTGGCAGCAGACTTCTGCTGCAAGAGCAATATAATGCCCAAACACTGTGGCAAATTCTTTAGTGCTTCCCTGGCTTCACACACACACACACACACACACACACACACACACACACACACACACACACCCCTTCTCTTTTCTCATGATTTCTGGAAAATACAGTCCCCAGGGGATTTGGCTCAACTTTAAATTTCAGAAGCTCTATATTATGTGTCAAGGAAAGGATATAGGGTTCTCATCAGTGGAGAAAAGAAGATTCTTACATAAAAGCGGGTCCTTGTGTGCTTGATTTTTCCTTTGTGCTGAATGACGGTGGGTACACACTAGAGTTTTAATACATATGTGGGTCACACAGACCCCGTTTTTCTGAGGCTACTTCTGTGTACTTTCATCCACACACAAACACTTCCAATTTTATGCCTCTGAAATCTATCTCTGTGTTTCCCATCCACATCAGTAGGTGGTGCTTGATGGGGTGTATTCATTTTGTGCACTACTGTAAAGTCAACATAACACTTTTTCCCAACAGTTAACACTGGTGTTAACACTGAAGTCATATTAAGAAATTACTTTCTGGTTCATCAGCCAGACTCACAATATTTTTGGATTTTGAATTATTTATTGATTATAAGATTTTTTTATTCCACATTTCTATTCCAAAAACACATAGCTCAAGATGGATAAAATAACAAAAATTAAAAGCAATACACAATTAACAATAAAATAAAATATACTGATGGAGGATGGTATACAGATTTAATAAATGCAAATAAATATCTCACTTTCTCTCCAAAGACACATACCAGGGAGCAAAGAAAATCTGTTGTCAGATATTTAGGTTTTTAAGCCTTTTAAGCCTTTGTGCTTTTTTATGTTTGTACATATTTTATGGGCTAATAGCCGTAAATAAATGAATGAATGAATGAATGATATGGGTGAACAAGAAGGATCTTTTTGTGCCCCCATAATCACATTTCAGACGGTAGCAAGAAACATGAAACGACCGCATCTACAATAAATATTGAATAGCAAAGTTGTCTGGCAGCTATAATATGGTGAGCCACCTCTTCACCTGCCTCTTTTGATGGCTCTGACGCTCCGTGGCAGGGCACATGCTAGATGACCAAGGTTTCAGACTCACCCTCCCATCGCTGGGGAGGGTGGGGAAAGACTCGTTTTTAGAACCCAAGAGAGCAATTTGCAGTCAGTGTGGACAACACTGAGCTAGCAGGATCTACCTTGACAGAGTATACATCTCACACAATCTGTTCCTATTTGCATTGTGCCATTTCAGTCTAGCTGCATCTTATTTCGTCTCCAAAGGGCACAATATAAGAACGCTCATGCATTCCTAGCAGTCACGTTTTGACCCAGACATTCCTTACCAAAGCGTGTGAATTTACTTTTAGAAGAGCTAGTTTACACTTTCGGGGGGTGGGGAGTACTGCCTTAGATGTGCTGTACATTAGTTCTACAGAAGCTGCTAAAGGTTGGGCAGCCAACTGCTGGAGTAGCACTGGCAGATGCAGGTTCCATATGCTCAAGAATCTCTGGATGGAATTCTTATCCATCGCATCTGCATGTCAGCTTGTCTTTGCTGGCCCCACTGCTGGCTTTGTTGATAAACCCGATTGCCTGTCTGCTGTGTGTCAATTTTCTGTGCCCTCTAGTCATGTAGCTGAGACCTCAGGTAGTTCTCTCCCACTAAGGAACAATATACGAGCGATCTATGCTTCATTATGCCTACCTATAGCTTGCAGAATGCAACTCTTTTTTTAATTAATTCGGTATTGGTGATTTGCAGGTGCAGTAAAAATGAAAAATGTTTTCGGAGCACAAATGGCAGTTATATCACCCGCAATATTTTTAATCTTTAAAAAAGTAGTTTACTCTCAAATAACTATGGAAGAAATTGATATATGTAAATTTGGACACACCTGGGGGGGGGGTGCGTCTAGAGTTTGTAATGCACGAATGTTTTTTTCAAGGCAATTTTAAAGACTGCAAACATTTTTACAATTGCAACTTAATTGGTTTGAGATTAATACGCTTTACAAAATAAACTTTCAGATACAAAGAACTATGGGAAGAATTCCATGCCTCACTAAGGTGATTGTTCCATCAGGGTGAGCATTTTAAATCGTCAAATAGAATGATTATTCCCTCTTCCCTCCTGTGTATTGTTCCAGGGGTTCTCCTGACTCACCTGAACCAATTTGGGGGGCATGGGGTGGGGGTGGGGCAGAGGAGATGGGGGAGCCCCATTAGGGACTTCTGCTGATGGAATTCATCAGTTAAACTCTCCCCTATACTACTAGTTTATGCAAAATGTTTTCCCTCCCTGAAACAATAGCATCACATGTCACATAGCCAGTGGCGTAGCGTGGGTTGTCAGCACCCGGGGCAAGGCAAGTAATTTGCGCCCCCTAACCTGTGGATTTGCACCCCCTAACCCGTGGATTTGCGCCCCCTAACACTAACCCCCAGATGTTGCGCCCGGTGCGGCCAACCCCCCCCTGCACCCCCCACACTACGCCACTGCACATAGCAAACTCACATGCCATATACTTTTCAAACCTAAGCAAGCTGGGTGATTTTTAAAACCATCGTATATAGTATGAAAAGCAGCTGTTAAAAATAAATAAAAACTAACAGGCTCATACAAGCCCTTACCATGCCTAAAGTATTTCACTGGATCTTGGCCAAAAAGAAAGGAAGCTTCTCTTTCAATTAACCTCCATGTTCTAACAGAGTGACTATGTGAGCTGGGCACACTCCTCTAATTTTGTGGGCCCATCTCTTTAGTTAAGCAGCCTCTTCAACCCAGATGTTGAAAATGCACAGCTCATTCACTTGCAAATCTGAGAATTCCCAAGGCAAAATTGTATCCCTCTACAACAGATAGTCTACCTTTCCTAGCTTTTTCCTCTTACTGTTCCAATCAGCCTCTTTCAGCTACTGTCCTCACAGCCTTTTTAGCTTCTGTTCCTCCTCGTCAATGGAGCCAATAGGACTGTCATGACTCAGTAGCTAACATGTTGTCCTACAGACATGTGCCTGTATTCAGAAAGTGTCCTCCCTTTCAAGGACTTGTTCAAAAGCCAATCCCATGAATGACCATGAGGACCGGCACAGTTCTTCGGTCTTTTCAGATAATAAAAATTAATCATGGAAAGAAAGAATTACTGCACCCACTCTGTGACAGAATTCAAACTGGTTTTGTCTTCTGATAACAAGGTACTGAAATCCCACAACATGGCTGCTCCATAGCAAAAACTGTGCAAAAATAAATTCCTCAACTCTGGCTGGAACCAGGCTTTGCGAAAAATGCACGGCTACTTCTCAGAACGGCACCTCCTGCATCCTTTCCTTCTCTGGTAACACTTAGGAATACAAAATGCACAAGATGATTTCACTGGACTCTGAATCCACCTGCCACTTGGAGCCAGTTAAGTGAAGAGGAAGCAGGAATTATCAGGAGTGTGATAACATCGTGGTGGGCATTGTGTAGGAGACAGGAGGAAACCTGGGGTTCCAGTTGCCAGAAGCCATACATTTTCTACAACATGCAGTCCCACTGTCAGTCTCTTTTCTGCTGCCCTTCCCAAGTGTTTGTTTAGCCAATTAAAAAGTTTACAAGCCAATACTAAGGCAACAAGCGAGGTAATTGTTCCAGCGTCTGTTTTCCAGATTTACAGTGAATAAGAAGCAGGTATTAACTGGGCTCAGTAGGGTGGTGTGTGCCATGTATAGTTGTATTTAATTACTATTCTAATTAAATAATTTAGCTGTGAATCTCACTGGGTGACCTTGGACCAGTCACTGTCTCTCAGCCGAGCCTACACCAAATGGTTGTTGTGGGGTTGAAATGGAGAGGGGGAGAACCCCGTACATTACATTGTGCTCCTTGAAGCAGAGGTGGAATATAAATGCAAAAAATAATGTATCCAGGGTAAATATATCTCACATTTACTAATGACCACTCAAGCAATACTTTAAAACTGGCAATCTCGTCATCCAATGTTATCTGAAAGCATATTGTAAATGATATTAAAATGAAAAAAGGAACAGTTAACTTTGTCGCCCACGTTATCTCAGCAGAGTGCAAGAGTGCAAACAAATGACATTTTTAAAAAGTGCAAAGATTTATTTTAAAGATCAATTAATTTTATAAGTAAACAAATCATCCAGAAATTGGATGTTTTAAATCATCCTGACCTGCGCTTTGCAATCTTTATCCAATATAGGGCTCTCTCTCTTTTTTTGCAGAAACAAGTCTCTATTCTAGGTTATCTATGTTTTAAAGTAATTTTACATCTGCAGAAAATAAGGCTAGAGCCCCAAATCACGACTGAATGAAGTCACCATTAAACACAGTTTTGTTGATGTAGCAGGGGATAAAACAATCCCTCTTCAACCTCTACAAGCTGCAGAAAGTCCTCCATTTCTGTTAATGACCCATTCCTTGTGTCTGATTCAATACAGCCCACTGGCTATGGAAATGACAACACTCAGCGGGTGACAACAAAATGGTCAACAAACAGTGCTGAGATATGTCATTTTCTTCAAATACTTTCTCAAGGAATGAAATGACACACTATGGTATTCAGTATCCTGCTCAGATCAAATATTTCTTTATTAAACGAAACTACATGTACCATACTTGCTGTATAAAATGCAGGTTTAAGTGTGTTGCTTCAAGCTTCAATTGCAAAACAATTTGATACTTGCTTCTTTGGGGAGCGAGTGGGGAGGATGTCTACAGTTTCCATTTAATATATTTATCCTGGACAGTGATCACAAAGATACAGTCCCTTTGGAAAAAAAGAACTTTGAAAGGAAAGCATTTCCTTACTAAAACCAATCTGCTATAGCTAGACCAACTGGGGTGTGGTATCTCCATTTGTTCTGCTCCACTGTTTGGATATGCAGTGGACTGCCGCAATGATGTAAAAGTAGGGTAAACCAATTTAATAATGATGACAAAACAAAAAACCCAGTGCACTAACTTTGGTACCATTGACAACTTCCATCTAGGAGCAAATAGCAGCTCCGGGAGATGATTTTCCATGATATCAGCATGCAAGGTGAAGTGGTTAACCTCCATACCACAACTGGCCCCAAATATTGGCTCTGTATTTTGAGGCAATATTAATTTTCAAAGTTAAAACAAACGCAGCAAGGGAAGAATACTGAAGAAGAAGCTACAGCCTGGGGAATTGTACTATATGGTGATACTGGCCCTTCAAGACTATACCTGTATACCTGAAGGAGCGTCTCCACCCCCATTGTTCAGCCCGGACACTGAGATCCAGCGCCGAGGGCCTTCTGGCGGTTCCCTCATTGCGAGAAGTGAGGTTACAGGGAACCAGACAGAGGGCCTTCTCAGTAGTGGCACCTGCCCTGTGGAACACCCTCCCACCAGATGTCAAGGGAATAAACAACTATCTGACTTTTAGAAGACATCTGAAGGAAGCCATGTTTAGGGAAGTTTTTAATATTTAACGTTGTACTGTTTTTAACACTTGATTGGGAGCCGCCCAGAGTGGCTGGGGAAACTCAGCCAGATGGGCGGGGTATAAATAATAAATTGTTGTTGTTGTTGTTGTTGTTGTTGTTGTTGTTGTTGTTGTTGTTGTTGTTGTTACCACTCCAAAAGAGGGACTACTTTTTGTAGCTGAGGAGGGAGTGCTAGTGCACAGACAGCTCACAGCAGAAGGTGGTGTGTGTGTTTGTGTATTTTGAACATAATAAAGATTATAGGCCTACAACTCCATGAGAGTCATCCTTTGAGAGCTACTCACACCACATGACAGAGCCTTTATTGGGCTCCTAGAACTGGAATGGGAGTGCAGGGAAATTAGAGGAGCAAATAAGAGTTAGATTGGGGCTCAGCCAGACTTCCTTTTGTGCCATGTTTTCAAGGTGCAGCTCTGAGCTTTCCAGGTCCAAGCGTGTTATTTGTTCTCATGCCACTTTCCCTGGGGAAACCCGCTGTTGACCGCTGAATCAGAACAAACGGCAATGGGTTTTCCTCAGAATGCCGTTTGTTCTGATTCAGCGATAAGCAGCAGGTTTTCCCAGGAAAAGGAGTGGGACATTAAAAAAAACAAACACCTAGGCCTGGACCTGAAAAATACGGATCTGTGCCTGGAAAATGTGGCACAAAATAAAGTCTGAATGAGCCCTTAGTCTGAGCCCTTTTCATAGAAAATTGCTGTGGGAAAGCCTGGGAATAGCAAGCCAATTACACTGGTCTGTTTTACAAACCTGCACAACTTGGTAGCATCACAAAGCTACATGGGCCAGGGATGGGCAACTTGGGCAATTTGCAAGGGGCCCCTGTCTTGGTTCTTGAGTGCACCATTGTTCACCAATGGTGAGTGAATGCCACCTAAGATTTCCAGCAAGGTGCCGCTGGAGAGTAACTTTCTGTAGCAGTTACCACAGGAAAAGCTGTAGGAGTGGTACAAGGCCAGGCCTTAAGGGAGGAATCCTGAGTAAGTAGAGGGTTAGCAATAGGCGAAAATCAGAAGACCTGTGAGACTAGTAAGGAAAAGGAAGCTCTGCTAGAAGGGGGCTTAGATCTGGAGAAGGTACTCGGGAGAAGCACAAGACCCATGCTCCCTTATCCCCATGTAAGATAAAATGAAGTACAGCTATCATTCTGCGTGATCCCAGGACAAACAAGGGCTGCCCATGAAAATTTGCAGTCCATGCATGCAATAATTCTCACATGTGGCCCCCAGCTTTGTACACGCATGCATGAGTCCTTGTAGGGGGCAGAAGCAGGGCCCCTAACGTCACACCTGCCCTAGGCCCCATAAACCCTCTGGGTGGGCTACAAAGCTGGTCATGATGGCAGGCCCAGGGTACTATTTATCTTTGGGCTGGCCTTGCACAGGATGCAGAGATAATAGGATGTGCAAGCTATCTTGGTCATACAGTGGAACAAAGACATGTCATCCATCTATACCCAAAACACATCCAACATGATAGTATTGCACCAAGCAAGGTACAACATGTGTAACTAAA
Source organism: Podarcis muralis (assembly GCF_964188315.1). Lineage (NCBI taxonomy): Eukaryota > Metazoa > Chordata > Lepidosauria > Squamata > Lacertidae > Podarcis > Podarcis muralis. Next base: position 34,787,418 of record NC_135655.1, read on the forward strand.
TAATAATAATAATAATAATAATAATAATAATAATAATAATAATAATAATAAATGCTGACATCCTTTCAATGGCTCCTGAAGATGTCATCTTTTCCAAGGAGTCTTTGGTTTAACTATTTCCTGAGCAGCTAAGCCTAAGCATGGGTAACTCAAAGAATCACATATCCTGTTGACCTCCACTTCTTTTTCTTTCCCACCTCTGCATCACCCCCTCCCACATGCTGAATTTTCTATTGTAAGCCCCTTGGAACAGGTACCCATTCTTTTTTACTGATGCACCCTGGATGTAGGCAGAATTTTTCCAATGGTCTATCAAGGGTGAATTTGTATTTCTAATATGTTTTCTAGTTAACAGCAATGAAAAACATAAAACCATTACCAGAGCTGGCATCAATGCATAGCGCTGATATATATCATATCTAAATGACTGATGGTTTTCTCTGGAATGGAAAAAGCAGATATGATGTACTCAGAAACCTGTGCTTGAAATTGATGATGTATATACAATTTTCAGAGTTCCTTTCATCTTATAGTATAATGTATATACAATTTTCAGCGTTCCTTTCATCTTATAGTACAGGAGGGCATTGGTTATCTGGCTAGAATCCTGAATGGAAGCGGTTTCATTAGGGGGTGAGGATGCACTGCAACATTTTCCAAAGTCTCATTAGCCATGATAGTTAAATTGAACCTCCATATTCAGATGCAGGAGATGCTAGGGACAAACCACCAGAGAGGGGTGCTGCCTTCATGCTCTTCTTATAAGCATGGCTATTTTTAGAAATAGGATACTGGGTTAGACGGACTCTGGAGTCTTATGTGCAAGATAAATGAGTGAAGAAGGGAGTCTAGAATATATGTTCAAGAGCATATCACTGACCCTGTCCCAGCATCACTGCATGTGCTGCCAGATTTGTCCCTTTGATGTATGGGTTTTCAGCTATATTTGCATAGGTGTTCTGTGCAGTTGGGATCCCTGTGAAATTGGGGGCTCCAACTGCATGGAGAACCTAAATGCACACCATGGACCTCTTTTTGTAGGATGTGTGAGATTCGGAGCCAAAGCCAATGGCAAAGCCCTGATCCTCCTCCATCCATTTACCCTACACAAATGGAGAAGGTGTGAATAGAGCTTTCTCCTGCTATACTATGGCTGTTCTTATAGGAATGGGGAGATTAAGAGTAGATTGTGTAGCGTTTTTGGGGAAAACAGCATGGTCTCTTATAAATACTTTGCTCTAACACACCCTTTCTCTTCCTTTCTTCTCATCAATACCTTCTAGTTCTTCCCTCTGTTGTGATCAAAATTATTATCTACCCCTCCCTTTAATCCATATTGCAGCCTCTTCTGGTTGTTCAGTTGTCTCCCATGCTAGGTGGTTTTGATTCTTCTTTCAGATATCACTGCTGCTATCTGTTCATCAGATCACTGCTTAAAGCAGAGCAAAGAGAGGGAGTAAAGTGGGGTGTCTGCTAAACTTGTTCTGTTCTTCAGAAACTAATAACTTCCATATTCTTAACTACTGTTGGCCTAGCTTAACCTCTCTGTTCTACATGCTTGCATCCCAATAGCCTTTCCTGGCCAAGGAGGACAATTCTTCACTTCATATGGTAACATCTGCACTGTTTTACAATGGTGCTACATACAGAAGAGGGACAAATACCATCAACAAAATTGCATTAGTCACCGGTGCACTAAATCTTATTTTCAAATGATAATTAACTTCGTCTCTGAAAAGTCCCCACCTCTCTACCAATAGCCATATTTATTCAACACTAAACATTCTACTATAGATATAGGACTCATATCAACATTAATAACATCTTAAGGATAGTGTTTATCCTTAAGCAGTTTTAAGGTTAAGCACTATTGTGTACCCATTAGCAAGTTTGTGATGTTTATGAAAAACAAAACAAAAAACCAGCGCTTCAAATTGTGTACATTTTAAGCGGCCATACCATAAACTTCACTTTTGATTGTTTTACAGTATAAAATTCTAAGGTATCCTGTTTGGTTTAAGAAATTTGAAAAGCAACTTATTTAAATATGCGGAATTATCTTGAGTTGTTCATACGTGAACTTAAAAGCCGTGCAACACAGGAAAATTAAGTAATTATGCCTCCAAGTTATTTACTGCAATTAAGCTCATTTATCATATGCAAATTAGTGCAAACTGGTCTCATTAGCTACTAAATTACTCAATATGAGCTGAACAATGTAGCACTCCAGTTTGTAATGAAAAATCCCTGTAGAGGCAAGCAGGATCAATTAAGCTAATTTGCATATGCAAATATATCATCTAACTTTTACTTTTCCCTATATTTAATCCTACATTTTCTGGTCATTCTTGATTATCTAAAAAGGATGGGGTCAATCACCATCTTCATGATATCTTAGTCATGCAGTTGCAACTAGAGGAGAGGTCCTGTACAGGTTGCTGCATTCTATGCAGACATTTAAGCACAGTTTATCATAAGATTATTCAATAAAATATTTTAGCATTCATGCAGGTAGAAATTGCAGACTATCTAACCCTATATCCACCCCAAACCCCAATTTTAGCCAAAGAATTTTAGCCAAAAGTTGAAAGTGTGATATAAAGAGACAAATCCACTAGGATGTCTGGATGAAGTTAAAAACTTTACACTCATTAATTAACTGGTCTTTATTCTGAACAAGCTATTCCAATTATAAGTTCACCAACATTTTTCAGCTGTACAAAATATGCAATTTCCTTTTCTTGTTTTATAAAAAAAAACTTGTGCCTTTGGCCCAAAAGCTGCTGTGATTTTCATTTTGATTGTATATTTGCTTTTGATACTGTCTTGCAAATGTCTGATTCGACTGAGTAACACTGTCCTCCTAAAGAATCTAGATGTAAAATAATACAAAATGCTGCTTTATTTAATTTTTTTATGACAAATTTCAAATTAGATTCATCAGGTTGAACACTGGTCACTGGCTGTAATAATAGACAGACTGAATGATTGATTAGGTGGCTGTCAGCAAATTCATCATATCATCATAATGAGAGGATTTGTTCTTAGCAGATATTTATCTGTCTGTCTGAATGCATTTCTACATGCATAGATAGGTAGGTATGGGATTAACAGATAGGGAAAGCCTTCTCCCAAGAGAAAATCTTGGACATTCTCCTATGTCTGAAGGCAGCCCTGTATGGGGAAGTTTTTGTTTTTTTAAAAAAAGTTTTTAAATGTTTTATTATATTTTCATAGATGTTGGAAGATGCCCAGAGTGGCTGGGGCAACCCAGTAAGATGTGTGGGGTATAAACAGTAAAATTATCATTATGGAAAGAAAGAAAGCCGACTTCATAAAACTTAGGGAAGTGCTGGGTGAGATCCCATGGACAGTAATACTAAAAGGAAAGGGAGTTCATGATGGCTGGGAGTTTGTTAAGAGGGAGATAGTAAAAGCACAACTTCATACCAATGAGACGGAAACATGGAAGGTGCCTAAAGAAGCCAGGGTGGCTATCTAAAGAACTTTTAACTAAGTTAAGATTAAAAAAGGATGTGTACAAAAAATGGAAAAGGGGGGAAACCACCAAAGAGGAATTCAAACAAATAGCCAGCACTTGTAGACACAAAGTCAGAAAAGCTAAAGCACAAAATGAACTCAGGCTTGCTAGAGAGGTTAAAAGCAACAAAAAAGGCTTTTATGGGTATGTTCGTAGCAAAAGGAAGAACAAAGAAACAGTGGGGTCACTCAGAGGAGAAGATGGTGAAATGCAAACAGGGGACACAGAAAGGGCTGAACTCCTCAATGCCTTCTTTGCCTCAGTCTTCTCCGATAAAGAAAACAATGCCCGACCTGAAGAATTTGGAGCAAATGATTCAGCAGAGGAAACACAGCCCAGAATAACTAAGGAGATAGTACAAGAATACTTGGCTAGTTTAGATGTATTCAAGTCTCCAGGGCCAGATGAACTGCATCCAAGAGTATTAAAAGAACTGGCAGATGTGATCTCAGAACCACTGGCAGTCATCTTTGAGAATTCCTGGAGAACAGGCGAAGTCCCGGCAGACTGGAGGAGGGCAAATGTTGTCCCTATTTTCAAAAAGGGGAAAAGAGAGGACCCAAATAATTACCGCCCAGTCAGTCTGACATCAATACCAGGGAAGATTCTGGAGCAGATCATTAAGCAAACAGTCTGTGAGCACCTAGAAAGGAATGCTGTGATCACCAATAGTCAGCATGGATTTCTGAAAAATAAGTCATGTCAGACTAACCTGATCTCGTTTTTTGACAGAATTACAACCCTGGTAGATGAAGGGAACGCAGTGGATGTAGCCTACCTTGATTTCAGCAAGGCATTTGACAAGGTGCCCCATGATATTCTTGTAAAGAAGCTGGTAAAATGCGGACTTGACTATGCTACCACTCAGTGGATTTGTAACTGGCTGACTGACCGAACCCAAAGGGTGCTCATCAATGGTTCCTCTTCATCCTGGAGAAGAGTGACTAGTGGGGTGCCACAGGGTTCTGTCTTGGGCCCGGTCTTATTCAACATCTTTATCAACGACTTGGATGATGGACTCAAGGGCATCCTGATCAAATTTGCAGATGACACCAAACTGGGAGGGGTGGCTAACACCCCAGAGGACAGGATCACACTTCAAAATGACCTTGACAGATTAGAGAACTGGGCCAAAACAAACAAGATGAACTTAACAGGGAGAAATGTAAAGTATTGCACTTGGGCAAAAAAAATGAGAGGCACAAATACAAGATGGGTGACACCTGGCTTGAGAGCAGTACATGTGAAAAGGATCTAGGAGTCTTGGTTGACCACAAACTTGACATGAGGCAACAGTGTGACGCGGCAGCTAAAAAAGCCAATGCAATTCTGGGCTGCATCAATAGGAGTATAGCATCTAGATCAAGGGAAGTAATAGTGCCACTGTATTCTGCTCTGGTCAGACCTCACCTGGAGTACTGTGTCCAGTTCTGGGCACCACAGTTCAAGAAGGACACTGACAAACTGGAACGTGTCCAGAGGAGGGCAACCAAAATGGTCAAAGGCCTGGAAACGATGCCTTATGAGGAACGGCTAAGGGAGCTGGGCATGTTTAGCCTGGAGAAGAGGAGGTTAAGGGGTGATATGATAGCCATGTTCAAATATATAAAAGGATGTCACATAGAGGAGGGAGAAAGGTTGTTTTCTGCTGCTCCAGAGAAGCGGACACGGAGCAATGGATTCAAACTACAAGAAAGAAGATTCCACCTAAACATTAGGAAGAACTTCCTGACAGTAAGAGCTGTTCGACAGTGGAATTTGCTGCCAAGGAGTGTGGTGGAGTCTCCTTCTTTGGAGGTCTTTAAGCAGAGGCTTGACAACCATATATCAGGAGTGCTCTGATGGTGTTTCCTGCTTGGCAGGGGGTTGGACTCGATGGCCCTTGTGGTCTCTTCCAACTCTATGATTCTATGATTCTATGGAATGAGACGTCCCTATTTTCATTGGATAAATGTTGGACGATATGGTGAACATTGGGAAACAGTCCTATGCTAAGTCTTTCCAAGTTTGGAAAAGCTGTTTTGGAATAAGAGCAGATTTATTGATCACTGCTGGCAGTTAGGGTGGTGGGAGTGGTAAAACAAAAGCATTAATGTCCGTGAGATTGAGTCCCACTGCAAAGCTTCACAGCAGTGATCTGCTACTGGGGCTGGAGAGCCATGCAGCTGTGGCGGAACTGGGTCCATTTCATTGGTAGAGCATCTGCTTAGCACATATAAGGCCTCAGGTTCAATCCCCAGCATCTTCAGGTAAGGCTGGAAGAGATTCCTGCCTGAAATTCGAGAGAACTGTTGCCAGTAAGTATAGACAATACTGAGCTGTTGTTGTTGTTTAGTCGTTTCGTCGTGCCCGACTCTTTGTGACCCCATGGACCAGAGCACGCCAGGCACTTACAAATAGCGGGGGAGAGAAGGCAAGTGAAATGCAAGGGAGATAGTGAAAGATACAGGAAATTGAATGCAGATTTCCAAAAAATAGAAAGGAAAGACAAGAAGGTCTTCTTAAACAAGCTATGCAAAGAAATAGAGGAAAACAACAGAATGGGAAGAACCAGAGATCTGTTCAAGAAAATTGGAGATACGAAAGGAACATTTCGTACAAAGATTACCATAATAAAGGACAAAAGTGTAAGGACCTAACAGAAGCAGAAGACATCAAGAAGAGGTGGCAAGAATACACAGAGGAATTATACCAGAAAGATATGGATGTCTCGTACACCCCAGGTAGTGAGGTTGCTGACCTTGAGCCAGACATCCTGGAGAGTGAAGTCAAATGGGCCTTAGAAAGCACTGCAAATAACAAGGCCAGTGGAAGTGATGGTATTTCAGCTGAACTATTTAAAATTTTAAAAGATGGTGCTGTTAAGGTGCTACACTCAATATGCCAGCAAGTCTGGAAAACTCAGCAGTGGCCAGAGGATTGGAGAAGATCAGTCTACATCCCAATCCCAAAGAAGGGAAGTGTCAAAGAATGCTCCGACTACCGCACAATTGCACTCATTTCACACGCTATCAAGGTTATGCTTAAAATTCTACAAGGAAGGCTCAAGCAGTATGTGGGCCGAGAACTCCCAGAAGTGCAAGCTGGATTTAGAAGAGGCAGAGGAACCAGAGACCAAATTGCAAACATGTGCTGGATTATGGAGAAAGCTAGAGCTAGACAGACCAAAGGTCTGGTTCAGAATAAGGCCACTTCCTTTGTTCTCCCGCCCTCCAATCTATCCCCCTAGCTAATTCTGCAAGAAGCTTCTACTCTAACACCTTGATCAGATGTAAGTGCAAGTTAAAGGAGGGCAGGCACATATGTTTGCTGTAAAAGAAACAAGCGAAAGCCTGAAGAATAATTTGTGACATACTGTGCATACATTTCGTAGTCCAGAATCAATTGTCAAATAAATGATCTAGATCTGAAAGCCAATGAAAGAGCCACAATGTATTAGTTAGTCTTTGAGTTGCCATGGGACTCATATAGTGGTACTTTGGTTCTCGAACTTAATCCGTTCCGAGAGTCTGTTTGACTCCTGAAACCATTCGAAAACCAAGGCAAGGCTTCTGATTGGCTGCAGGAGCTTCCTGCACTCAAGAGGAAGCAGCGCCAGAAGTTCGGCTTCTGAAAAATGTTTGCAAACCGGAACACTTATTCCGGGTTTGCGGTGTTCGGGAGTCGATTTGTTCGTCAACTAAGCCATTCAATAACCAAGGTACGACTGTATTCAGGAGCTTGTGCTCCAGCAGGTTTCCCTATTGGGACCATTAAGTTTCTGTGCTTTGGTACAATCTGTTATATAGCATGCTAAAATAATACACAGCATTTTCAGATTCTCTTTATCAGTTTGCATCCAATTATTATGTCATTCAGGTTCTTTTTTTATTGTTAGTCTTTTCTTTTCTACATGTCACTTAAAAACCTTCGGGTTTTAAGTTGGATAAAAATTAACTGGAGCAATTTTAGATGTCCAGTGCTGTCCAGGAGGCCACTCCTTAATATATATTAGGTATAATAATAATGGTAAGGTAAATACAGAAAAAACCCCACCATGAAATAAATCTAGCCACCAATATAAATGATGAAATACTTATAACTTCCCACATTTCAAATGACGCATTCTATCTTCCTCTAAAAGTCTACAATAAACACGACTGTAAAGAAACATCAAATAATATTCAATTAAAATTCTATCATAATCATCTGAGATGCTTCAATAAGGTCAGGATGAACAGTACACATTTTGTAAATAGCACTCTGATGAGTTGTATACAAATCTAATTTAATTAGCACTTTCTGAATCTTTGTAATGATGCAAAATATGGGCACAATCCAAGCTCTTTAAGAACTTTTAAGTGTTGCTGATTTAACAGCACAGAGCTAAGCAGCTCGAGTTCTCCTATTGAAATCAATGTGGCTTAAAAGTAGCAAACTTTGGCTGTATTGTACCCTATATGTTAATACATTTTCATAGCAAATTAAACAGATTACACAACAGAATGACCTGAAAGCTTTAGCTTATTTATCTTTTCTTAGATATCAACAAGGTAACAACGCAACAAAATCCCTGTGCTATACGCCAGACATCATATGCAATCTTTATATGTTTGATACGATACATTATCATGATCCGCTGGCAGAATAAGAGCATGCAAGTTAAACTTGAACCAAGGTCACACAAATAACAAAATCACTTAATTCACAATCTCAGCATCCTAGAGAAACTCATGCGGCCAATAGTTTTGAATCATTTTTAAATTGCCTCTAAACTTTTCTCTAAAGCCATAATGAAGCTTTAAAACATGGACATTACTCATACCGGTTCTGAAAGCTGCAGCTGCATAATGCAGGACAACAGTTTCCCCATCCTATCAGTTTACAAAGAATATTTCTTATTGCTGATATGTTGTCTCTCTTATCTTAAGATAGCATTCCATTTTGAACAAACTGATTAAGCGAGCATAAGCTTCTGATAAACAGTGGTTATTTTCAGTGCAGTGAAAGAGCCCATAATCAAGTTAATTTAAAAAAATATCTTGACTAGCCTGACAAATTATGCCCATTTTGATCCTATTGCTTGGATTGTGATTCTGTTTAGGCTTCTTGTGTCATAACAAAACCGCAACACATGCACAGCGCATAAGCATTTGATAATCTGTTTGGCACATACTACCTAAGAATGTCATGAAATTTTGGGGAACACCACACTGATTATCTAGTACATCTAAGATCTAGAGGACATGCTATCTTCTAAAGAAAGATAACTATCGTTTTGAATGTGACAGTCAACAGCAGTAAAAAAGAGAAAAAGGTGCTGGAAAACTAAAAACAGGAGGAGAAAATCAAAACTCAAAATGTGAACAAGACAAAAAAAAATATAAAAATTGTTTTCACAAAATAGTGATTTATACTTAAACAAATGCACACAAGCATTTGGGGAGCCAACTGCTACTTCACAGTGCAATACAACTAAGTTGTGTGAGTTCTAAACCATTACAGCACAAATAATACTTGCCCTCCCTCTCTCATTAACACTCTTTCAACCATGGCTTTCTAAAAAGAAAAAAAATATATGAATTTGTAAAAAAAAACCAAAACTCATCATACAAGCCGCAATAACATCACACAGTAGCCGAATAATTGACAGAACTCTTAGATCTCGTTACTAAGTATACTTAACTTTCGTTTTGTTTTGTAAAGCCATTGTTTTTACCTGTAAAATGTGGCTTCCCAAATGTGACTCAAATACTTCAGTGGCAAGTGCACTGGGGCTTCTCCTGCGCTGGGCACCTATAACTGAATAAAAAAGCAATTATGTTGCAATCTCTACACATTCAGTCACAATGCATCCCTGATCTGAGACCAATTTATTGTATGTATTATTCATTAAAACATTTCGTTCAATCTCGCATTTCAAAACCACTATTAAATAAAACACTTGGGGGAACACCACACAGCTCACCAGAACCCTGGTTCTCCACTTGCCCCTCAGTGTGCAGGGATATACCTACTGGCAGCACAATTGGTCATTGCATGGAATGGGTCACAATGTGCATGTCTTCATATCCTTGTTTAGATCTCTTCCTCTGCTTGGCCATATTGGATGAGCTCCTAAACTCACAGGGCTTGACACAGCAGTGTGGGAAGGCTCAAAAGGCATGCAGGAGTATAGATCTCCCATTTCCATCCTGGTGATGTGCTTATGTACACAACTGTGTGTGCACAAAGAAGAGGGAGTTGGGGGAAACAGATCTCTATGGGGTCCCCCTATGCCTGAGCACTGTGAACATACAGGGAAGAATCATTATTGACAATAATTTCTTGTTAAGGATTTGGATTGAAATAGTGAGATTGAATTGGGGGGGGGGGTTTCTAAGGGTCTAGGATTTGAACAGTCTTCTTCTTCTTCTTCTTCTTCTTCTTCTTCTTCTTCTTCTTCTTCTTCTTCTTCACAGACTCCATCTCAGGGAGTCTGAGATGAAATATTTTGAGGATAGGAGTGAATTAATGGGAATATAAAATAAGTCCAAATAACAGTATGATACATGTTTTGCAAGTCTATGTATCCAAATGGATCTGTGGATGTACAAAACATTTCTAAAATCAGCAGGGATGCCCTCAGACTAAGGGTCAAACTCTATGCAACATTAAACACATGCTTGATAATGTGTGTCATTCTTTCATTAAAACAAACAAACAAACAAACAAACTTTAATAGTAGCCATGGTGAGGAATGAGACAGACCAGGATTCAAGACAATGGTGTTTGGGATGGTGAGCAAACATTTCCTCCAAAGATGTGGTCTCAGGGAAAATTCTTCTGCCACCAAGCCACAATTCGGCCTGAAAAAGAAACAGTGGAAATGGCTGCTTCTGTCCCATGCCAAATAACAGCTGTGTGTACATGCTTGTGACTAAAAGCAACCACAATGAAAGAAACTCGCAATACTAAACAACACATTTAGTCTATAAGTTTTTTGGTGCCAATATAACCTGGGCATTGCCCCATCTCTTTGTTTTATCACGGCTACATATTTTGTCTCAACCCTGTGCCTTAAAAGCCAAGGAACTAGCTCCCATCTAAAAATTAGGGCCCTGAGTTTTTAACTCTTTCTCTGACTGACAGAGAAGCAACCAGTTGCTTTCCTCCTGACTAAGGCTCATATTTGCAAAAGGCAGCTGGATCTGGCTAGAACATAAGTTGAGTGGCAACTGCAGTGGTGGATAGGGGAAGAATTGAGTACTCTATCTTGATTTGCACAAAACAAGCAGGGCCAGGATTTTAAAGACACAAGGTTGAGATGGAAAGTGCAGTTCTTCCCTGAGTTGAAATGAATGTCCTTCTGAAGAACTTCCTCTTTCCATGCCCGATGACACTATAAAGGCTGCTTCCTCTCCCACAAAAAAAGGTACAACACAGGGTGCATTTGTTGACAGGCTTGTCACTTTGCTAATCCCAACAGCTATATGTATCTTGATCAGGGTGGGGGAGGGGGGTGTCAATTTTCTTTCTAATTTCACACCTTCATTTCCTATGCTTGATGCATTTTCCCCAAACTGTATGTTATAACCATTTAGAGAAAGATTTATTCAAAAGCCAGGACAGCCAGAATGCACAAGAAGAAACAACATTTCTGGGAGTGCTAATGGAGAGAAGTGAAGAGAGCTGTGCACCAAGATCTCTTGCAACGTCAAAGAAGATGCCATCACACAATGCACAGCTCTCAAAACACACTGTCAGAGAGTTGCCCTCCCCATACTGAGCATCCTGAATGATTCACCGCAAGAAATTTGGATCCAACCTCTTGGACCATGTGGTGCATCCATTCGAAGCAGCAAAACTGCTTTGATCATACTACCAGAGTACAAACGTGATAGGAGCCTAGTTCTGATGCAGCACCCCCACATTCAAAACTATTTTATTTCCAAGTATTAATTGTGGTGAAGATTTTAAAACTATATGCAGTGGATCATTAAGGGGTGCGCAGACAAACAATAAAACATTTTATTACAGAGTTCGATTTCACATGATCCCCTGACACTGCATGAAGACACAAAACGAGGCGTCACAAACAAAGGAAGTTTGCTCCTTCACCTTATAGAGAGAAGGGAGACTATGGCTACCTGGGACTCATGCTCAGTTAAGGACATAGAGCTCTTACGTGTGTGGGCTTCCACTTCTGTGGAAAATATATGCTTACAAACTCCCTTGGCAGTGAACAGAAAAGGCCTTGTGTGGGTGGAGGCTTCAAGTATTCACTTTCATGTCTACAAGGAATTCCTAGACCCAAGTGAAGGTTTCTAGCGTGTGGAATGCTGCTCTAATGGAATCTAGTCTTACTACCAAATGTTTAATTACACAACCCATATAATGTGTGGCACTTAGCAGCAAGCCCAAACATAAATGCACCTTATATAAGCAGGAGTTATTGTAATACATAACGTCTTGTTGGTACCAGTCTGATTATCAATCAATCCAGTGAAAAGAAATTTTAGAGCAATGATTTGTAATGCGCTCTATAATATCAAACGTCAAATCTGATCTCTGCACACAAAGACATATGACACCTACTGACAGGAGACTGGGGATATTGGTTTAGAAGTGTAACATTACGGATGTTACATGTAATTTCTTTGCAGGAAGCATTGCACTGTTTATATTGAACAACAAATTTACTGCTGGAGTAAAGTAATAGCCAGCAAAATTAGAGATGGTGAACCAACACTTTGTGTCATCTTCATCTGCACTTAGAAAGGAAATCAAGGTCATATATAAAACCAGCTCAGTCTTTCTATTTTATATAGGAGTATTTATTGAAATAGTACTTTGGGAGAAAAACAATAGATTTTTTTAAAACGTCAGAATCATTCATTTCATAGAGGGGCTGAACAGAAATGTCACAGTAGTGCCTTGTTTCAAAGTAATCTCTTTTATTTTGTCTTTTCGCTCTACAAGATGATTTCCACTTCTGTGATCTTGAGTCATTTTGCTCTTCCCTGATTCCGTCACTCATTCCCCCCCCCCCCAAGATAAATTAACTTCTGCAGTTTCAAGCATTTTTGGTGAAGTGCAACACAACTTCACAGCATATTAAATTAGATTTAGTAGGGTTGCCAGACACGAAAACAAATGGCCTTCCTTCCCTTTTCAAGACCTTTCACTATAAACTCTATCCCCCATAAGAAAGCATGAAAAAAAAAAAACACAGTCAAAGAAATCCTTTCTTCTTTTGGTTTGTTGAGAAAACCTCCCAACACTCTTTTTAGTTGCCTGTGGAAACTGCATGTTTGTTTAGGAAAGCTTTCACTCTTTTGATACAGCAGTATCCTGGGAAGGATGGTAGGATATTAACATCAAGTCTGAACACTGTTATAGAGCATCAGACTACACTAGCTTGTAAAGCAGAGAGACCTAAATCTGTTGTCTTGATACCCACCCCCCTGCTTCTGATCCCTAAGGTTCATGTTTATGACATTTGCAACATCTGCTACAAATGCTGAGGTAAGTCAGGCACAACCTTATTACTTCCAATCTAATGCTCTCTTAATCCACAGGGCTTTTGTATGCCACAAGTATGTCAAGAACCACAGGATCTACATGGGGAAGGATGCAATACATGCATTTCTGAGATTCACAGTCCATAAAGGCATGTTGTAGTTTTAAAGTCCTTTTAAATCTACTGTCCCACAATTCATCACTCCCTCTAGTGCACGCCCTTCACCTCAAAAATAAAATAATTATTACAGATATTATGAGATTTCCAGCACACATGCTTTGTGGCATAATTTAGCTTATTACTGAAGGATGTCTTTTTTAAAAATGTTAATGACATTTTAGTGAAACCTTGTAAACTTTTGAAAATTTCTTTTTTTTTTAGCAACTTGTCATTTTTCAGTTAGAATTATTTTGTTTATATGTCTATATTAAAATGTATGGGCCCCATTTCTGCCCTTAGTAAAGGTAAAGGGACCCCTGACTGTTAGGTCCAGTCGTGGCTGACTCTGGGGTTGCGACGCTCATCTCGCTTTATTGGCCGAGGGAGCCGGCATACAGCTTCCAGGCCACGTGGTCAGCATGACTAAGCTGCTTCTGGCGAACCAGAGCAGTGCACGGAAACGCCGTTTATCTTCCCGCCGGAGCGGTACCTATTTATCTACTTGCACTTTGACGTGCTTTTGAACTGCTAGGTTGGCAGGAGCTGGGACCAAGCAACGGGAGCTCACCCCATCATGGGGATTCGAACCGCAGACCTTCTGATCGGCAAGTCCTAGGCTCTGTGGTTTAACCCACAGCGCCACCCACATCCCTTTTTATTTCTGCCCTTAGGGCCCCCACAATAGTATACAATCCTATTGAGGACGTGCTGACACTGTGGTCTAAACCACCGAGCCTCAGTTTTGGGCTTGCCAATCCTAAGGTCGGCAGTTCGAATCCGCACAAAGGGGTGAGCTCCTGTTGCTTTGTCCCAGCTCCTGCCAACCAACAGTTCAAAAGCACAAGTAGATATATAGGTACCGCTGGGTGGGAAGGTAAATGGTATTTCCATGTGCCAGAAGTGATTTAGTCATGCTGGCCACATGACCTGGAAAATCTGTCTGCCGACAAATGCCAGTTCCCTCAGCCTGAAAGCAGAGACGAGTGTCACATCCTATAGTCAAAATTGACTAGACTTAACCGTCCAGGGGTCCTTTACCTTTTACCTTATAATCATATTGAAAAACTGGGCCCAAAGCAACAAAATAAATTTCAACAAGCATGTTGTACACCTAGGCAGGAAGAACCAGGTACACAAATATGAGATGGTGGACACCTGGTTTACCAGTAGTACATGCGAGAAGGACCTATCTAGTGGTCTTAGTAGACCACGAGCTTAACATGAGTCAATTTTCTTCCCAGCCTTTGTTGCCATTAACTTTTCAGAATATCACATTTATGTGTTTATGTTTTTAAAGACATTATGATCACTGACATGAGCTGAAATTTGTACTCTGGATTTTTTAAATAAAAAAACATATTAAATATTTTTAAAAAAACACAGATGCAGCTAGGATGCATCAACAGGAGTATAGTGTCCCACTCTCTTCTGCCTTGATCAAACTACACCTGAAATACTGTGTCCAGTTCTGCACACCACAATTTAAGAAGGGTATTGACAAGCTGGAATGTATGCAGAGGAGGGCAACCAAGATTATCAAGGATCTGAAAGCCAAGCCTTATGAGTGAGTTGGGTATGTTTAGCCTGGTAAAGAGGAGGCTGAGGGGAGATATAATAGACATCTTCAAGTATCTAAAGGGTTGTCACATGGAAGATGACTCCTTCGGAAAGTGCTGGACTCTCCTTCCTTTTAAGCAGAGGGTTTAAGCAGAGGTTTTTAAGCGGAGGTTGGATGGTCGTCTGTCATGAATGCTTTAGTTGTGATTCCTGCAATGCAGGGGGTTGGACTAGATGACCCTCAGAGTTCCCTCCATCTCTACAATTCTATGATTCTAAAAAGAGAATAAAAGTGGGGTCATGGAGGAGTATTTTCATACAAGAGAATGTGCCGGGCAATGCCAACCCAGGAGCAGAAGGAAGCAAGGAGGTACAGAAAAATAGCCAATATATGGAGATAGCAGAAAGGGGAAATGGATCAAACAAGCAAATATTAAATCAAATGGGAGGTCATCTGAAAAGGGGGATTCAATGGAAAGTATGGAAATTTAACTATTGGCATGGCACCAAGAAGTGATGTACTACATGGTTGTGATAGAGATGCAAACAAAGACATCACATTTCTACAAATAACCCCAAACCTCCCTTGTCATAAATTATCGCAACTTTGCTTCCCCCTCCTTCCCCCTTGATGCATGACATACTTCTTGATGAGCCATAAAGACAATTATGTCATCTACTTCTTGTCCATTATAACGTTTGGCTCTGTTTTTGTAATCGTCTATAAGAGTGCCTTCCGTTTGCCAAGAAAACAATCAAGCAACCGTTGATTGGAAACCATGCAAACAACCCATTATATAGCAGACTGCAGTATGTGTTTTACTATGTGAGAGGTGTGGTAAATATCTCTTATGCCTCCACTATCTTCAGGAGGCAGCGAACATCCACTACTGTGTCTTTGTAGTCAATGAACTCCTGCACACAATGAAATCCTGGTTTGATGAACCGTGATATATAGGAGTTCTGTCTACCTCTTTTGATCACAGTTTGCTCCTCCCTTTGTGCGAGCTGAGAAACAAGCCAGCAAGCCACAGTTAACCATACCTTCCCATTATGCTTCAACCAGCAAACCAGGATTAATGGCTTTCCAGCAAGCCAGGACATGAAGCCATAGTTTAAAACTGACTTACAAATCTTACAGATTTGGAAGCCATTGCCATAGTTTCCAATCCACATGTCATGGAAGCTGAGGTTACCTGTAGCTCAAGTATGAAGGGAGGAACCTAGCAACGCTCTGTAAATGCTTGAACTCTGTTGGCTCCTCAAACATGATCATGCTCTTCCATAGATAACCTGAATGGCTCTGCTGCTCAAAACATTCACCTTTACCTTGTTCCTTAAAGAACTGAGTTGAAGGCCCCTGGATTGATGGCTTCTGTTAATTTGCTTCTCTTGTCATCTACCTCATGTCTACCCTACCAACCCTCTTTCTGGTTTATTTGCTTTGAGGTGAACCAATATGTGGGGGCATATTGGCCACCTTGGAAGTAAAGCACATTCAGTTTGCTACTGGACAGTGGCCATTTTTTTTCCCCATTTCAAAAACAGTAAATCATATGAAATTACAAATTAATGTTGCCATTATATGGAATTATAATCCAAGCAGATAATTTGCACTGAAACTGCCCCCCCCCAAAACAACAGAACACTTTACAGTCTTACAGCCATAACTAAATCTTATTATTGTACTTTATGAATTCTTAATTTTCCTACCATTCAGGCAGGGGAAGTTATAATGAAGGCTAATAAATGAAGTGGGACAATCAATCAACATTTTGAGGAAGAAATATGCATCAGATGCCAAAACTGAACTGAGTATAATTAACCCAAGGTTCTCATAAGAACTGCCTTTGCAACAAGCCAATTATTTTTGCTGGTTTTCCAGATGCTCTTTTATCTATTCATAATGGATTGGGCGGGAAGGCAAAATCTTACTATTTTACCTAAAATAAAAACAATGAAGTTTGAAGAAACCATCATATTTACATATGCTCAATCCATCACAGATATGGGTTTGAGACACTACTGATGATAAATGGGAATTATTTCAGTCTAGAGGACAACAGAATAAATCGTTTTGTTGATTATTCCAGACTCTGTAGCAATCTTTGGGGTTACTACTAATAAAACTTGACTACATACTACATTAAAAAACTACCCATTGAGTGTACAACTCCTTGAGTGTGTTGGTTTCCTTTTACCAGAACAAGAGTAGCCTTTGGAGACTGCTATTCGGCTCCTTGGGTGTTGTTATATGTTTGGTTTTTTGTTTGTTTGTTTGTTTGTTTGTTTGTTTGTTTGTTATTTATCAAAAGCCCTATAATTTAATGACATAGGAGAAATAAGGAAATAAAAGGTATTCCCTATATTTCCTTATTTTTCATAAGGAAATAGTGGGTGTTATGTGTTGTTCTTCATGGGGCAACATTTATCTCCAGTGTTTCCTTATCTCCTATAAAGCTACTGGGGGAATTGTCCAGTGGTATTGAACAGGATGTCAGGAATATGGTGACGGCTCCAAAGTCTACATTTCATTGACTGAAATCCAAGAACAGTTATCTCTGTCTTAAATCAGTATATGAGATCATGGTTGAATAGATAAAAGTAATTCAGATGGAATCCAGAGATGGTATACTTCTCTCCCACCCCTTTCTTTGTGCTTTGGGTACAGCCATACATTTAAACATTCAATTTGGGTCTCGGAAAACTCTTCTTATATGAGCATCCACCCACCTATTAAGATCAAAGTTGCCTTAGTCAAGATTCCATTGTTTAATAAAACCTGTTACCCCTTCCAGTTTGGTGTCATCTGCAAATGTGATGGCCATCACCTCAATTCCTTCATCCAAGTTGTTTATAAAGATGCTGAACAACAATGGGCCCAGGACAGAACCCTGTGGCACCCACTTGTCTCTTTGGGTTTGGTCAGTCAACCAACTACAAACCCACTTAACAGTTACCTCCTCCAGCTCTTATTTTACCAGCTTCCTCGCAAGAATACCATGGAGGACTTTGTCAAAAGCCTTCGTGAAATCAGTATACCCTATGTACTTCCTACTTATGCTAGAAAACCAGTTGTTGACCCAATATAAATAATAAACCACTCTGTATTAGCTAACCCATATTACCAAGGGTATGGAAGTAATATTTTGGTTTGTTCCAAGCCTCTAGCTTCCTAAAATAATCCCAGAAGCATTCAGAATATTGATGCTGCCATTAACAGAAATAATTGTCTTCTGAACGGCATATATTTAGATTTCATTCACTAACAACAGTTCTGCAGAAATGGGAAAAATACAGCATGATATTCCAAAAACAATCTGTTTCAGTTTCTGGCAGAGAGCTTTAGAATGGAACATGATGCATTTAACCCCCATTTATCTTTTTCTCTCAAACACTGTCAACAAATTCCCTTTTCCTACCACCTACCAAAACTTAAGCCTTACATTTCCCCCCCAAATGGTTAGCAGTGGGGAGCAGTGATGGACCAGGACTTGGGGGTCACTATTGAATGGATCTTGGTCCTTCCTGCAATGGTCTTCATCTGACTGGCACATGATAATACAGTGTAGGGCTTCTCCTCACTATTGTAATAGAAGCAGCAAGTTCACACACACAGAGGTGCTGTCCTATTCCCTCTTCCTCAGTTCCAAAGTCTTCTTTATGATAGGTTTGAGGCATTGGTTTACAGCTAGCCAGATAGTTGGCACAGCTGGAGCTGGGGAGCTAAGTCAAAACATGGTTTAGCTCCTGGCGGTAGCAGTAGCAACAGCAGAGCAATGCACCCACAATTCTACCCCATGCCCCACCTTTAAGCCACGGTTAAGTTCATTTATGGTTTGATATGACCTGCAAATGAGGCCTATGTATGAGGTGGAAATGTGTCAGCATTCTGCATTTACTTTCATTGGATCTCACCTTGCATGTGATGATGCCCAGTCACCTACTGTAGATTTTATATATGTAGCAGAAATGCACAAGACACTAGTATAAGATTCATGGTGCTATATGATCAGGTTAGCAGGCTAGTGCTCCCCCTTCAACACATACATATTTAGAAATATCCCTAGAGTATCCTGCTCAGTCTATTCTATAATGATGATGGGCTTTACCATGTTTATTGTTAGCCCATCTGGACAACAGATGTGGTACTTAATGGCTGCAGTGTTTCTTATTATAGCCCAGTGAATATTTTTAACTGAGACAATGGTCTGACTGACCAGTCCTTGGAAATATAGAGACTTCTACCTAGTTTACTTATGGAAACACAAGAAAAGAAAACTGATTTAGGATTTATTTATTTATTTACCCATATTGTGGCTGAAGGCTTTGAACAGACCCAGAGCATAAAATTTGCATCAGTCAAGTACTGATCTTGACAAGCCTCTATTGAGTCCATTAAAAGAAGGAAAGCTGCCTGAATTTCAAGCTTGGAGGCCTCTAATTACCTCATGCTTAAATTTAACTACGAAACTCAGATAAATTGCTGCATTAAAAATATAGACGATTCTCCACCTGATTTGTGCTGGTGAATCTACAACTATGTGATGCTGATCCTAGTGAGACATCCGCACAACCTTAAGGGATTAAATTTGAACCTATTTCTAAGCAGCATAGAAGGGTGATTTAGTTTCACTGATAAAGCTATTGGAGATTATATTGGCTGAAAAGCAATACGGCTATCATAGTCAAAAAGAACACTGGTGGAACTGGAGCATCATAGTTGATGAACAACATATCTAATCAGATGTAAGTCCCATTGAGTTGAATGAGCTTTATTCCAAGAAAAGTGGGTTTAGGATTGCTGTCAAAGTCACTGACTACTGTATTGTATTTGTACAGTGCAATCCCATAGATGACTACTAAGAAGTAAGCCCCACGGCGTTCAATAATGCATACTCCCAGATGATTGCAGCCTTAACCTTTTAATTCTTATTTTGTAATTGTTTACTTGGTAATTTGAGCATTTCTTGAAAAGATACTATATAAGACTTACAGACAAATTAAAAGTCTATGAGTGGCATCCAACTAAGTCATACATAAAATGGGAATACTCTAAGAATGACCAGTGCTGGATACAACCCAATCATTTCCCCCCCCACTGTATTTCGGTTTTGCCCGGTCTGTTACATTCCTCAGCTAACAGCTGCTGCATATGGGAATGAAGGGGTAGGTTTATGCAGAGGTGTAACTTATTCTTGTACCAATCTGAAAAGCCCCATCTGGAATCCCACGGTATCCCAGTGTCATTAATGTGTGGGATGAATTAACAGCAAAGACTATGTTCCTAACCACCAGTGTGTTAACTTAAAACTGTACATGTAGCCAGACTAAAAATGTTCTGTTTAACTAACTGCTAAAGATGACAAATGCTGAAAATAAACCTAACTATTCTGCCATTAAAAACATCCATATTTTATCCAGTGAAAACCACATAGCAGTAGTTTTTCCATGCCAATATTATCCTGGGCTATTTATCTAGTTACAAACTTCTACAGACATGAAATATTTTAAGAAGTTCTCTGGAAATGGCCTGAGGTAATTTCAAACTTAACAGACCCTGTCCCACCAGAGCTCATTACACTGAATTTTATAACAAAGTACCCTCTACTTAATTTTCAGAGTTTAGCCAGGCGTACCAGAAATGCAGCTGCATTAAGTGCAATTAATGGTATAATAAAAGCAGTAGAGGGCTGTTTAACACTCAAGAACCAGCAGTAAACAGAGGCTTCATGTTCTCTAACAGTCAGTGATGTGTCAAAGTGCCAGAAGTAAAAGATTTCCTCTACTTAGAGAGAAAAGGAACATTTCCCACTGAAGACAAAAAGTATGCATTTGTAAATGATCTAAAAATGATCCCCTCCAGTTATGCCACCAGCATTCCTCACTCCCTTTGAGAAAGTGTACACAACAATAAACCCATATTCCCTTCAGTGAGAAAAAGAGGCAAATTCAATTTCATAAAAAGAAGACTAACAACAAGTGACTAGTATAACCCAGAAAATGCCACTCTACCTACTATACAGTTAAACAAAAAGGAGGCAAAAATATCACTTCTGCCAAATGAATTAGTAATAAATTTTGTTTCTTTTAACATAAAAAATAAACTGAGTAAGTAGCAGGTTTTAAAACTGATAGTAAAATTATGAAGCTGACCTGCCTGTGATTAGCAAACTTGTTTTTTGGGAAAGCTTGACAATACAGAATTATAGGATCTGAATACAAAGGGGAAACCAATTATTTTGAGAACTGAAAGAGCCTAATCAACTTTTTTTAGGGGTTTGTGTTTTTTTATAACTTTACATATAACATATTCCCAATGGGTCTTGTTTGATAACATCTTCTTTATTAGATTCAATTAAAAATGACAAAGTCATGAGCAATCAAACATATAACACAGGTAATCAACAAGGCAGTACAATCGTACCTTGGAAGTCAAATGGAATCCATTCGACTTCCAAAACATTCAGAAACCAAAGCACGGCTTCTGATTGGCTGCAGGAAACTCCTGCAGCCAATCGCAAGCCGCGGAAGCCCGATCGGACGTTTGGCTTCCAAAAATAGTTCGCAAACTGGAACATTCACTTCCAGGTTTGCGGCGTTCGGGAGCCAAAACATTCAAGAACTAAGCTGTTCAAAAACCAAGGTACGACTGTACTGTCTTAAAAATGAATAATGCTTCACATGTTGATTATTATTGATTATAAGCATATTAGAATATTTCAATAGTTTTGCATCTTTTCATATCCTTAACCAAGTCTTCTCTAAATGTGATCATATGAAAAAGCCTCACTATATTTGCTACATATCATATCATATCATATCATATCCTAAATACCAAAGACGTATCAGTGATGTCTTCATTTCCCTCTAACAGCTTGCAACTCATGATTTAGCTTATCTCAGCAAATGATAATAATAATAATAATAATAATAATAATAATAATAATAATATGTCAGCATACAAGAAACAACTTCTAATTTCCTTTTAATGGATTTCATAAACAATAATAGAACTTCTGGATTACCAAAAAGGACATACCAATCAGTTCATCCATCAAAATATTCTAATCCAAAATGTATTTATTATAATTAGCATTCCACCAAATGAGTGTGTGTGTGTGTGTGTTTGGTGAGGAGGGGAATTCAATAGTTCGATAATCATCCTAGACAGCCACTAGTAGACATTTTAGAGAATGCTGAGTTGGATGGACCAATGGTCTTGACTCTGTATAAGGCAGCTTCCTGTTATTCTGCTATCTTCCTAAATGGTAAGCTGACCCAAGTTCTGCATCATCTGAACCAAGGTTGCCAAAAACATTAAAAGGTTTTCTTGAAACAGTATGTTTCTACAGGTGTAAGAAACCAATTCTTGGGAAAAAAAGCTTCACGTTATGAAGAATATCCAATAAACTAATAAATCACTACCAGTAATGCTGTGATTCTCAGAATGTCAGTGCAAAATTATTGCGTAGATGTTGACATAAAACTTAACTAAAATATAAAAATACATTCTGGACGGAGAAGGATAACTCAATGATAAGGCATCTTGTTACCCCACTAGTCTTGATACTATAATCATGGTTATATAGTTTTCAGGAGCTATAACACAAGGAGCAGTTATGGAGGACTACAAATCTGGAATTCAGGGGAAATATTTAATCAACATTCATTGCTCATTAAGAATGCCAGAAAAAAATTTTGGGCCCTTTCCAGATGAAAGTATTACAAAGGAAATACTATCATCTGAAAGGGGTCCTATAGTGCTTTTTATCAGTCTTAATGGGTAATGAAACAGGAGCTAGAATCCTGTCATTTTTATATGTGTGGGAAGCCACCCAGAGTGGCTGGGCAACCCAACCAGTTGGGTGGGGTATAAATAAAAAAGTTATTATTGTTACACTTTTTGTATTCTGTGTAAAATGTTCTGTACAGCTTATTTCTGTTCTGTTGGCTATAATAAACGGCTGGTGGTGAGATAAAAGTATTTTGGCATTTGCAATGCTCATTGTTACTGAGATATTATGAGGGATACTTTTGAAAATTAGAATTTGTTCCTATTTTCCTAGTTTGAAGAGAGAGGATTTCCCCCATGTGGCAAGACTATCCACTCCATATCCATTCTGTGGGGCCTAGATGTTGCACTGTTAGGATACTATTATAGTAATAACTAAAACATCACATTTATTTTGTTGTCGAGGAAAGCCTTGGAGTTCCATTAAAAAATACGTAAACCCCTTTCATCACTGAAGCATGCCAAAGTATGTCATAAAATGAAACTTCAATACTAAAGTGCTGCAGGGTGCCATTTAATTTCTATAAAGGCTAATGATGTTAAGAAAGTCCAATGTCTTCAGGATGCTTAGAACTTGCTTAAAACCACCACAGCAGAACAGAGCAGAACAGAACATTCTAGTAACAGCTAGAATGCAAGCTAAAGAATAGGAAAGCCTCGAACAATGTGGTTGATATGCAGGGGCAAGAAAACCTACAAAGGCCAAGAAGACCGCACTGGCAAAGAAAAAAATCTTGTTGAAAGGAGGGCGGGGGAAGCACAAACACTCGGAAAAGAAATATAAATTTCAAATAAGATAAATTGTAGTCATATTCGCAAGGAGATCCATTTGCCCCTTCCTTCAGGTCACAATACTGTCAAGTAAAAACTGTCCTTAACAGACATCCTATTCTTTTTTAGATATACGAATATAATATTTTTTCATAAATTTCATTGTAACCCATCAAATATTGTTGTATGCAATGGAAGATGAGATATAAATACGTTAATAAAATGTGTTAATGATGACAGGCACCCCCCCCCAATAATTTAGTTACTTAAAGTGTTTCTTACCCAATCTTAATTACATAAGGCGGTTTCAAGTTCACAATATGACTAAAATCAAGGCGAACCAGACACAGTCGGGCAACTGAAAACCATAAATATTGGCATAAGAGTCCACTAAAAGCCCAGGTCTAACCTGGCATATAAAATTTAAAAGAGTAGCTCCCAGCTGTAGGGGAAGAAAGTTTAAAAGCTGGGGTGCACCATCAAGAAGACATTGCCATATAGCTTAAGATAGTCCAGCCAATGAAGCCTCCGCCTAAAATAGGCAGGTCTACACAGAAAGCATTCTTTCCGATATCCTGGCCTCCAGCTGTACTGGGCTTTGTAAGTGAGCCTTCAAGTACCTTCAAGAGGGCTTGATAGCCTATGGAGTCTTATAGGCAGTCAGTGCAGGGCTTTTCAAAGGAGCTTGCAAACGAGAAAATGCCAAAGAATTGTGCGTACAGTATTTCCTTATATTTCTCTGCACCACACTTCTGATTGCTTTATCACTGGCAACTGGTGTTCTCTAAGTGGGCAAATGAGAGGTAGAAGGGCCATACACTTCAGAGCTACATTAGCAGTTCACTGAGGTGAAGCCTCAGGTGTTGTCAACTGTTGACCAAATTCTATGCTGCAGCAGCCATTGATTGTGATCGTTGGTGTAAGGCTTTGTCATCGCCATCCCCTCTCTTCTACAAGCCCCCACAGTGGTAGTGGAAATTGGCTGCCAGTTTACTGTACAAACTTCATATTGCTAAAAAAAAAACAATCCATTTTTTACCTGTCTAGTTTGAATGTCAGGGGATTTTAGGGTCTGTCACTCAGCAGTGGAAGCCTGCACTATGTAGATCAGGTCTAGGCACACTTGGCCCTCCAGATGTTTGGGGACTACAACTCCCATCATCCCTAGCTAACAGGACCAGTGGTCAGGGATAATGGGAATTGTAGTCTCAAAATATCTGGAGGGCCGAGTTTGCCTGTGCCTGACGTAGATAAAACAGTTTGTGCTGAAACACAGTCTGTGTGTTATGCCCTCCAAGGGTCCACATGTTCAAATAATGGTTGGAAAGAAGAAGAAGTCCCAGCATTTGAAGAATGGATACAAAAACTTACGGAATATGCAGAAATGGCGAAACTTACCGGAAAAATAAAAAAATCAAGATAACTTTTTATAAAAGAATGGAAATGATTTATGGAATATTTACAAACTGTAAAAGGATAAGAACTTTGGCAGGATTATTGAAATTACCTGCAGTTTTATAAGAGTATATATTTAAAGTGGATGAATAAATGAGCCAATTAAATTAATTTGGATATGCAGAAAATATTAAAAATAAATTTAAGGAACCGCAGAAAGAGAGGGAAGGAAGTCAAGTTTTGAAATGTCAAAATGACTGTAAAATTATTGAAATGTATAAAACTCAAAATCATAAATAAAAAATATATTTAAAAATATATGTTTAGATAATGGAAGCCAATCGCCATATTGCTTTATACACCCTTACAAAATTGCCATTTAGCCTATGCAGTTCGTTTTCTGGAAATCTGACGTCTTAAAAAGTTTTATTTCTCATGGCCATCACTTTTTGGAAATTGGCGTTCTCCACAACAGAGAGGGCTTAGCATGTCCTACAGCATGATGCTACTTTTCTTCATTAGTCTAAAGTGATGGTTCTCAAAGGGTGCAGCGTGTCACACTGGTGTGGCAGGAGAGGATGGCAAGTGTGACAGGAATATTAAAGGACAATCAATATTTTATTTTGGGAATGATTCATGTTCTTAGGTAGCTGTATTGTTTTATACTTTCTGGGTGTCCCATGATCATATTATTAGTATTATTTTTTCTTATTTCTTTTTTATTTTTAATGACATTTTTAATGTTTTCAATATTTATATTTTATTGGAAAATTTTCAGTGAAAAAGCTGAAGAAAAAAACACACCCCAAACACAAAGTGGTTGTGTTCTATGTCATAAATCAAACACTGCTAGGAGCTTTCCAATGTATTTCTTTTCAATAAAAAAATGTTGGTGCAAGCAAATTTTTATTCTAAAAGTGTGACCCGGATAAAAATGTTTGAGACCCACTGGTCTAAAGGTATCCCTCCATCTCTCTGTCCTTATTTCAAATAGCCAGTCAGAGGATCTAGAATACTTCTGCAGAGAGATTAAAGAACAATAAAAGAAATCATCCACCCTTGTTGTTGTTTAATCTTTAAGAAGAAAAGCAATCAAAAATAAATTGAAAGAATATAAAAGAAAGCTTCGGTTAATTTTACCTCATTTGCGCTATTCAGGAATAGCATACTATATCGCCATTAAAATGCTTTAAAAAATTAATAACCCCCCCCCCATATATGGGATTTATTTATTATTTCATATACTAATGCCAGCCTTCACCCAAGTTGGTCGTGGCAAAAAAAAAACACCACAAAAAACCACAAACACACAAAACTACCACCACTGCAAATTTTTCCCAATATGGCTACCAGTAACTACTACTGTATCCTTGTGGAATTATACAGCCAACTAGGGAGCAGTCGTGAATCCATCCAACCATATGGCTGTAAGAGTAGCCAGCCAAGTGGCCATGTAGGGGAATCAAGTATATTTGCTGAGGGCAGGGGGCCCACCTTGGTACAGCCAAACAGCTGTCTATTCTGGGGTTTACATGCCTTTGGTTAAAGGGATGTGACACAGTTAATGCAGCTTTTGGCTGGATTAATGCAATTTATAAAAAATTAAAAGAATCACAATAGAGGCTCTGTTTTTGGTACAAAATAGTCTTGAGGTACCTGCACCCCTTTAGAATGTTTTAAAACTTAACACAGAAAAGGAAATCCTGTTGTACAAATCAGAAAAAAACCAGCAACTTTTCAAAACTCTCTAGATTCAGAGAACCACACATATGCCACAATTAAATAATGACTCATTCCAACCAGGTAAATCCCTACAGAAATATGCCTTCATGTGATGAATATTCAGATGCACAGGACAGGAAAAACATCTACTTAGTTTTTTCTTAACAGAAAACCCACTTTTATTGGATTTATGTACAAAGGCACCTTCAGTCCCTCACATTTTTTTCTCTCACAGTGCTATTTTCAACAATTGATTTTAGTGGTTACAGTGTCAGACTAGGACTGGGGAGATCTGGGTTCAGATCCTCACACAGCCATGTACTTTATCAAATGGCCTTGAGCCAGTCACCTTTTCTCTGCCTATCCAGACTTACAGGGTTGTTTTGAGGATTAAATGGTGGGAAGCAAGCCAAGTATGCTACCTTGAGCTTCTTGGAGGAAATTTGAGAAATATACGAAATATATTTATCTATCTAGATCTCTATCTAGATGCATATATTCTAGAGTTGAAAAGCAGCACAAAGCAAATATACCTGAAATAGAATGTCATCAGTTTGCACAACCTACTTTCACCTAAATTTTCATTTCAACAGCTCTTATACCATTGTACCTCTCCCCCTCCTCCGCAGCCCTAAAAAAACACAATTCGAGGGTGAAAAAAGAGAGCACAAAATATGGTCTGAAACTCAACATCAAAAAAACGAAGATCATGGCCACTGGTCCCATCACCTCCTGGCAAATAGAAGGGGAAGAAATGGAGGCAGTGAGAGATTTTACTTTCTTGGGCTCCATGATCACTGCAGATGGTGACAGGAGCCACAAAATTAAAAGACGCCTGCTTCTTGGGAGAAAAGCAATGACAAACCTAGACAGCATCTTAAAAAGTAGAGACATCACCTTGCCAACAAAGATCCGTATAGTAAAAGCTATGGTTTTCCCAGTAGTGATGTATGGAAGTGAGAGCTGGACCATAAAGAAGGCTGATCGCCAAAGAATTGATGCTTTGAATTATGGTGCTGGAGGAGACTCTTGAGAGAGCCATGAACTGCAAGAAGATCAAACCATCCATTCTTAAGGAAAACAGCCCCGAGTGCTCACTGGAAGGACAGATCCTGAAGCTGAGGTTCCAATACTTTGGCCACCTCATGAGAAGAGAAGACTCTCTGGAAAAGACCCTGATGTTGGGAAAGATGGAGGGCACAAGGAGAAGGGGACGATGGAGGCCGAGATGGTTGGACAGTGTTCTCGAAGCTACGAACATGAGTCTGACCAAACTGTGGGAGGCAGTGGAAGACAGGAGTGCCTGGCGTGCTCTGGTCCAGGGGGTCACAAAGAGTTGAACACGACTAAACGACTAAACAACAACAACATTCCCAGGTCAGCTACAAATAAAACATTCAAACACAACAATCAGTTAAACTGAAGGAAGTTATAAAGCACTGCAGATCAAAAACATACTGACAAATCAAAGCCAAGTTCAGTTAACTTTTTTAAAATTAAAAAAATTGATCAGCAAACGTGAAAAAAGAAAGCAACCACAAAAAGTATTCGCTTGGTGCCAGTCAAACCTATTTGGGGAAAGCACTATAGAAATGGGCCACTGCAGCTGAAAAACCCTGTCACCTGTAACAACCCATCTTGACAATAAAGGTATTATTATTATTAATATTATAATTATTATTATCATCTTCAGAAGCTGGGGGGGTCCACAGAAGGGTCTTGAACAATTATCTTAATTCAGTGATAGGTGCATTTATGCACGGATAGGTGCATTTAGGTGGAAATGCTATGGTTCCTTGTCTTCATAGGGATGTAAAGCTAAGCAGCAGCTGTTTTGCTTGGAAATTGATCAATAACCAGTGAAGATGTTTCAAGATTGGTGAGATGTGTTCTATAGGGTAGGTCCCATAGGCAGTCTAGCACCTGTAATATTTTTTTTGCACAAATTGGAAGTTTCTGAGAAGTCTTTAAAGGCAGTCGAATGCAGTAACAAGTTACAATCATCACATCTGGATGTTACCAGGGCAGGATAGCTGTGCTCAGCTAGTGGAAAGTGTTGTGCTATGTTTAAGATCATGTATAAATTCATCTTGTCTTCTTCTCTTATGTTTAAAGTTCTGGACAAATGATCAGTGCTCACATCTGCACATAGTTTGCATGGACTGAGCTTCTGCTTATTGCCCCTCATGCTGCCCATTATTGATGCCATTGCTAGTCACACCAAATAGCTGGATTTTGCTTGACGATGTTTTATAAGTGGGTAGCATCATGACCTTTAAGATTCAGGGCGATTATGTGAGAAATCATGTCAGCATGATCCCATTATTTTAATTATGAGATAATTAAAATACTCCTTCAAAGTCATCATACATTCTTCATTTTTGAAGCTAAATAAGCTGACATTAAGACACAGATTCCAAGTGCTTATAGTTATCTAATTTTTCTAGCCAACAGATATAGTCTGGTTTCGGTATCAGTTTTGGCATGGAAACAGCTTTGGATGACTTAGTTTGTCAGAAGAAGGACATAGATAACAAACCCTGTTAATTCTTTTGGACTTCTCAACAGTGTTTCATACCATCAGCCACGGCACCCTTCTAAATAGACTATCTGCAGTGGTTCTAGCCCTACACAGATGGTCAGTTCAGGAGATGAGGCAAAACCACTAGGCCTTTTATGTTATGGACTCCAAAGGGTAACACTGAATCAGTACCTAGCATCCTTAAGTGGAGTAGATAAGGGCCACTCCAGGTTCAATCCAGACACACTCTAAGTTCAATCTAGACAAGATGGTAGATGGTTTGTCTGACATGAGAGGTGGATTGCAATCTATTCCAGATAGGATTTCACTCTCTCTAATTTTAAGGACTGCAATGCAGTGGCTTCTGTGATACATATCGCCTTCAACCACATGTGACTGGTGAGCTGGTTTCCCACCCTGAGGGTGTCCCAACCTGCACCAACAAAGACAAGCAGCTAGATTTTATAGTTCTTTATTGGTGAGTCAGTCGGTTACATCAGCTCCTAATGTGCAAGTGATATACGATAAAGCTCCTCGCTAATTAGTTGTCTAAGCAAATGACAACTTCAGACAGGAGTGCCAACTTGAATAAAATGGGGTGGAAGGGCAGATAAGCCCCACCCCACGTAATTGATCACAATACGCAGTGAGCGCACACCATTTGAATGGCAATACCCACTACCTCCTCAAATATTTTATTGGGGGGGGGTGTAAAGTGACATTAGCCCCTAGGAGTTGGCTCCTATGACTGCAAATCTGTGCCACTCTCAGAGCGTTAGAGAAACAGAGTATTCATGCCCACCCCTTGTCCCTCCTTAGCTCACGTGTTGCGCTCATGCACCCGTCAGTTCCTCCTCAGAGGTTGCTCTAACTGTTCCCATCTCTTCAAACTTCTCCTCAAGCAAGGTGACAGTGGGGAGTGGGTGTTCAGGGGATTCCAAAGGCATGGCCTCATCCACAAATTCTACAGATTCCAAGATCCCTTGTGGCTCTTCCCGCAAGTCCTGCTTCCTTCCTCCTTGCTCTTGGTGACCAGTCACCTGCTCTGGTTCCCCTTCTTCCACCTCTGCCAGGAACCAGCTCATGGGTGGCACAGAAACCCACAAATCACTGGCCCCTTTTGCCAGACCCTCCTCTTCTCTCTCCCCTCTGCATGCACAACCCCCCACTCCTCAGGCTCCTGCCAGTCCCTGCCAGAGGGCGGTAGTTAACCACGCCCTGCTAACATTCAGACTACAGTAAATTCCAAAGTAAACACCACCTGAAACTGCCAAGGGGTTCTCTCCACTCACATATGCCACCTAAGATAATCACCAAAGGTCTTTCTTGGTGCTCTGCTGCTTTTTTGGAGGATATTATTCCCATACGTTGACTCATCTACCGCAATCTAAAACTGGGGGTGCAGGAATGTTTAATGAGCTCCTTCCTCTTTTCTCCTGATGACATCAGGCCTTCAGTACCCAAGGGTCTCTTTGCCCCCTTCTCTGTAACTTTGGGGTAAGGGAAAAACAGGGGTAGAAACTACACAAGGACATCTTTAGAACAATCGTATTCAACAGTGGTTATCGGTGGTTCAACGTTTTGTTTCTGCTGTCATTCAGTTACTGACATCTGTAGAAACTAGGATCTCTGATATTTCATTAAATTCTTTATCTCTATGAAACATTATAGTATAACCCAATTTGTACATCGCAAGAAGACAAAACAACAGATAAATCAGAAGAGCCTCACAGTAATAAAACAGGCTAGCTTTCAAAAACACCCTTCACTTTGTCCATCATATGATACTATTTAGGGTATATAATACCGAAAGGGCAATCGGATAATCACACTAGAAGCAATTTTAAACCACACTTCTGCTGAAAAGTCAATTTAACTTTCCAGCTTTGTAAGACTTTGTTATTGCTATTGTTAATTATTTCTCATTTAATGGGAAATTGGCAACAAGGTCCCCAACTGTCATTTTAAATCTGCAATAATATCATGTGAAGCTTTTCGTCCTTATTCCCCAGTCCTGGATTATCAGAGCTAAATGGCAGCTCTAGAATTACCAAAGCTCAGGGGCAGGTACTGTTACACAAATTGCCAATTCAATTAACAGTGTGTAAATGCTCCACTGGCAGACTGAGGGAAGGACGGCCATTTTGGCAAGTGTCATTCCTAATTTATCAAACTGTCAAACCTCCCCACTCAGGTGCCCACGGTCACTGTCTGCCTCTTAATGTTAAATTGTGAAGCTGCAGGAGCCATCCTTGTAGTTTGACAAGGCACAATACTCAAAACTGATTTTAAAATCAAATGTACAGTTGTCTTAATTATTCTCAATATAAATGATGTTTTAATTACAACTTTAGAGTGGGAATATTTAATCAGGATTCAGCACTACACTTCTGGGCTATGGTCTTACCTGCATTTGATAGCATTTCATCTTGTACTGCATATGTGTGCAGTTTGATAGGAGGTTTCTCAGTACCGGCAACCAATTGTGCCATGCTGGAAGAAACTGGGGGAACCATTTGAAGCACATGGGAGAGGAGATTATGGACACACAGAAGGCAGCGAAGTCATGGGAGAGAATGTAATGAAGCTTAAGGTAAAAATATAGGAGCAACTGAAAGCAACCGAAGGGAATGGATATTGTAAAGGAATGGCCCCTAGGGAAGGGGAAATGAGAGGTAAAATTCAGGTGGCTTTGGGGATGTGGAAATGCTGTAATCACCGTGATGATAGAATTGTAGAGTTGGAAGGCACTGTGACGATCATCAAATCCAACCTGCTGCAATGGGTTCCATAAGGGAATTGAACCTGCGACCTTGGCATTATCAGCATCATGCTCTAACCAACTGAGCTATCCACAAGTGTATTGATAATTGTAGGCTGTCTCTGTCTAAATAGAACTGCAGCTGGTATATCAACCTAAGTTAAGATAAGGCCCCTGAGTCACAGATGTTACATGTGTCTCCAGTGACGGTGCTGGGTCCAAGAACATCCCCAAACTATGAACTCAAATGTCCAGTGAGAGTGCAATATCCTTTAAATGTCCTTCTCTCTGGCCAAGGAGATGGGTGGCAGCTCTCTGCCACCGACTGCACTCTGCCCCCGGGTCAGATGTGACCTGGGAGCAGAGCTGCAGTGGAGCTTCGGCTGGGTGTGAGGAAGCTGCCTTGGCAGCTCCCTTGCACACCAGAGCCAGGCTTCGATGGGAGCCTGTTGTGGGGGTGCCTGGTCATGCCTCCTCCATAAAATGTGCCTGGGGAGATGGCACCCCCAGCCCCCCACCACCACGCCACTGGGTCTAATGTATGTAGATGTTCAATAGCAAGGTATTGCCAAAAGATGGTTCCTAAGCATCATCTTCTGTAATTGATCATCTTGCACATTTGTTACAGCAGGCAATTGAGAATTCCACCTTATATCTTCCTTCCAGGACCAGACTAAAAGAGACATCTTACCACTTGGGACATTCTTTTGGACGGCACTGAAAAAATTCAATGGGTAGTACTGTTACTCAGTCTACAAAGTAATATGCCAGTGTCATTCATGGTCTCAAGATAAAGGGCTAACTGTACAAATTCAGAACAAAACAGTTGCAAGTAAAATCTGCTAATTATGGGTGTCATCTCCATTAGGTACTGAAGCATGTCTCAAGGGCCCTGAGCGAAAGTTCAGGTACTAGTGCAATAATGCACTCTTTGTTCTCATTTGTTTGATGATTTAGGCTTAATTCCTCCTGTCTTTATCAGAGAACTTAAACTTGACCCAATTAATTTAATGCTTGAATTAAAATGAGCAAGAAAAGTGAGCAGTTATTTTCAAGACACAGGATAAAGGCAATATAGCACAGTAAGAGGCAATTTCCCCCCACAGGCACCTGAGTTCCTTCCTTTTGGTATTTATTCCTGTAGAATGTATTGCTTTCTCCTGAATTTCCGTCAGCTCTGTGGGAGACAACACCATCCGTCTTATTTCATCTTTTAACAAGAACTTGATGAGGTGACAAAGGACTGATTCTTAAAAACACATTACCTGTTATGTGAGGCATTGTGTGACAGGAAGAACTATCTTACTGACAGGCACCTGACAGCAGATTTGTTGATTTCATGGTCACTTCATTTAAAGTAACAACAGGGTGAAATATGCCATCTGATAATCTGTTTGAATGTTGACTGTGAAAAGCACTTAACATTTCTGCCAGCTATTACTACAGAATCTGTTCCTCAATATGTGCAGTTTTGCAGGTCTCATTAATAATTCTTGCATATACACATGAACACATCTACACAATTTTTTTACTATTATTATTATTGTTGTTATTGTTATTATGAATTTTAAAAAAGTAAATCTAGGAGTTCCTAAAAGTAAAAGATTCAAAACTTAACATTAAACTACAGCTTGTTTCAAAGCACTTGTATGGAAGTAGTCTGGTGGCAAAACTCCATCCCAAGCAGCAATGCAACTTTGAAAATGCTTCTGCCAAAGCCCCTCACCAAGAAGCTCCCATTAAAATCTAACAGCCATGGAATAAGATAACTGGTTCTCTTATGGATCAGTAACTGATTAAAAACCAGAATGTTGACCGTAGGAATGAAAAAAGGCAGTTTTCACAATAGAGAGAGGGAAGCAAGCCGTGTCCCCCAAGGCTCTTTAATGGCTCTGGCACTGTTTCTGAATTGAGATAGCCCAGTCAAATTATTCAGAATGATGCAATCCCTAGCAGACTAAGAAGAACTCCACAATGATCTCTTCAAACTGGTGAATAGACAACTGAATGCAGCTGAAGGGGAAAATGTGAGAAAATGCAAAGTAATGCACACTGAGACCAGCCCCGCCTTCCTTCTTCATATATTTATTAGTGGAGTATTGACTGACTGTTAAAGAGATTTCCCAGGAAAGAAGTTCTGGGAGTCATTGTGTAAATAAATATAATTAACAAAATAATAATGGGATGTAGGAATGAAAAAGTCAACTTCAGCATTAGGACTTATTAAGTAAAGGAATAGAAAATGAAACAGAAATCATTATAATGTCAGCTTGTAAATCTAGAGAGTAGCCACATTCAGAATACTCTTTAGAGCTTTCATCGCCCCACCTCAAAATAGATCAGATGATGCAGAAATAAGCAACTAAATGGTTTAGGAGTTAGGGAGCAAAGGAGATTAATTTGATAAATTAATGAGTGACATTGTAGTGGTTCATGAAATTATAAACAGTGTTAAGATTAAAATGTATCTTAAAATCTGACCACGCCACATCACATCACATGAAATCTAGATAGGCAACATTACAAAGCTTCATTGAGCAACCCTATCTTTACTGAGAGTCAGGCTGAGGGGTCCAAGGAGGTACAAGTGATACTCTGCTGTTGTAGAGAAGCTCGGTTGGTGGGACAGCTCTACATGGATGTACTGATGGGAAAGGGGGCAAAAAAAAAGACATGGGGAGTTTCTTAAGGTGAATCAAGGTGGACCCAAATCCCCTAACACACACCTTTAGAGCTACCAATGATTGGTGTGTCCATGCAAACGTACACATGTGAATATTTAAAAGCTCATCACCTCCCCCTTCTGCCCTTGCCACAGCAAGCTATCACAGAACAAGAAGTGGTGGGAGCTCTGACATAGATTTTCTTAACAAAATAAAATAAATTAAATTAAATTTTAAAAATTCTTCCTTTACCAGTAAAGGTAAGGTAAAGGGACCCCTGACCATTAGGTCCAGTCGTGGCCAACTCTGGGGTTGCGGCGCTCATCTCGCTTTATTGGCCGAGGGAGCCGGCGTACAGGTTCCGGGTCATGTGGCCAGCATGACTAAGCCGCTTCTGGTGAACCAGAGCAGCGCACGGAAACGCTGTTTACCTTCTACTTGCGCTTTGTGCTTTTGAACTGCTAGGTTGGCAGGAGCTGGGACCAAGCAACGGGAGCTTGCCCCATCGCAGGGATTCAAACCGCCAACCTTCTGATTGGCAAGTCCTAGGCTCTGTGGTTTAATCCACAGCGCCACCCACGTCCCCAGTAGCACCTTAGAGACCAACTAAGTTAGTTATTGGTCATAGAATCATTCTGTACCATATGAAATTCAGGGTCACATGATATAATTATCACCACTAGGTCAGAGGACCTAATAGGAGGATGAGAATAATATTTCATGCAGGATAGGTATTACAATAGTGAACAGCCATGAAAGTTAACAAGACCTCCCTATCTATTATGCAGTCTTCTACCCTTGATAGTAAATGACGGGATGGACAGAAGCTGAATAGCACAATTGTGCCGTGCTTGTCAGTTTCAAGACTATAGGACACTGATCAGAAGTAAGCCTCAATGAGTTCAATGCAACTTATGTGCATAGGATTACATATTTCACACTGAGCACTTTGGCAAAAGGGCAAAATAATGTAAAAAGCAAACAAATAGCGAAATAAATCCATCAAGCCAATTTTTATATCCCATATGGCACTGTCCTTACGACAGATGACATGGTAAACCAACTTTCACCATGTTTTAAACATGCATAATTATGGATCCATTAACTTGTTAATAGGTTACTGCCAAAATATACATTTATTTTCTATATTCGGCAAAAACCTTTATATTCCCAAATTAAATTGCTGGTAGACAAAGTATGTCTGAAACTTTTGTTTGTTTATAAGATGCAGGGAGTTATCAAATGACAAGCGATGCAATATTCAGATCTGAACATGTTTAAGATTACAGTTTACTGAAGTAAACATGCTTAGCTATTAATATTAAATACAGGAGCCAGATCTGCCATACATCTTAGTTACTTGATTACACAGTCCCTCTCTCCCTTTTTTGACACATACACACACACAAAAACAATAAACTGCCTACTTGATTTATACTGGCTCACAAGAGCCACGATGAAGAACGCTTTGAATACCGTTATGCTTTAAAGCTTTTAAAAACAGCATTAAATATGAACCAGAAATAGGCTGGTTAAAATTTATACTTTCTCTGAGAGATTTTTGACACTTTCAATGCTTGTGAAAGCTGAGGGGTTGACGGCGCTAGTCAAATACAGTTGAGTGAGCAGACTGCCAGCATCCCACATTCCACCTCCAGTGCAGTTCAACCGTGACATAGAGGGACCAGCCTTCTCTCTCTCTCTCTCTCTCTCTCTCTCTCTCTCTCTCTCTCTCTCTCTTATGCACATGTGCGCACAGACACACAGAGACGGTTTCAGATATTTTATTTGCTAATCTTTCTTCACAGCTAAGAAAAGCGCAGTTCTTCTGTTCAGTTCATGTCACTGGTTAGAGAAAACACCACTGCAGATCACAAGATAGTTATAATTAAAATCATAGAATCTTAGAGCTGGAAGGGACCCAAGGGTCATCTAGTCCAACCCCCTGCAATGCAGGAATCTCAGTTAATTCATATTAATAGATATGTTATCATGCCGTAATTCACATTGTGTCTGTTTCTCCCCTCACAAATTGTTTTATTTCTTAAGTTAATATTCTGTGTAAAATTAGAAGAAGCTACCAAAAGTGACCAAAGATCATGCTGTTGTTGGATCTGGACTTGGGAGCCCAGGGTTCAAGTCATTTCTCAACCATGAAGGTCACCAGTCAACCTTGGACAAGGCATTGCTATGAGGATCAATGTAGACTACACTGTATACTGTGAAAGGTGCTGTAGAAATGCTAATTTTTAAAAGGTCATTCTTGCTCAAATAGACCTTGGCATCTTGAGATAATAAAGTTGTTTAGCTGTAATTGTTCTCCTGGAAAGCAGTATATGCATGGTGATAGGATACCCTCCTTTGCAGAAGTGGGAGATGAATGTCACCTCTTTTTGTCCGACTTATGTGGACTGGCATCCAGTGTCAAAAAACAACACAATAACCTGGTTCCCAAATTTGTATTTGGGAGTGGGTGAGCGGAGAATCTGCTGGAGAGAATTTGATGGGTAGTGCTTAACTTTTCCCAATTACTGTCCACAGAACTCTACACACACTACTACTATTACTACTACTATTAAAGGTAAAGGTACTCCTGCCCGTACGGGCCAGTCCTGACCGACTCTAGGGTTGTGCGCTCATCTCACTCAAGAGGCCGGGAGCCGGCACCGTCCGAAGACACTTCCGGGTCATGTGGCCAGCGTGACGAAGCTGCTCTGGTGAGCCAGCACCAGCGCCGCACACAGAAACGGTGTTTACCTTCCCGCTATAAAGCGGTACCTATTTATCTACTTGCACTTAGGGGTGCTTTCGAACTGCTAGGTGGGCAGGAGCTGGGACCGAATGACAGGAGCTCACCCCGCCGCGGGGATTCGAACCGCCGACCTTACGATCAGCAAGTCCTAGGCACTGAGGTTTTACCCACAACGCCACCCGCGTCCCTTTTACTACTACTATTACTAGTAGTAATAATAATTTTATTATTATTTCTACCCCGCCCATCTGACTGGGTTTCCCCAAACACACACACACACATTTTTCTTCCCCATGAGGCTAATTTCTAAACTTCAGTAAAAAGAAACAGCTGAAAAATAGCTGAGTGGGAGAAGGCATGGAAAGGGCTAAGCATTTCCTTCTGCCTGCCAATTAGACTATGCGTATGCCTGCCCTCATATTAATTAATATTAGTGGGTGTATTTTTTTAAAATCCCATACCTTCAGTGGCACACTAAGACTTCCCAGGGCTGTTACACATACAATTAAAATACTACAATATAAACATATCACTCTAAAACTATACAAACACAGCAATATCACCATACTATTAAGCAAAGGGTTTGGAAAGCCATGTTTGCCTTGTAACTCGTAGTTCCGCTCCCATATCCTGAATACAGGTAACTCACATCCTACGTAGCGATTATGTTCATGGCTATCACATGTATAAGTAAAATTGTGTAAAGCCAGAATACCCCCTAGAAAACCATTAAGACCTAGAAAAATCATAATTAATAAATGAATGAATGAATGCTGCACTTACCAGTGAGAGGTGAATGTGGCTCTCAGTCTTCCTTTTCCTCTCCCTTGCTAGATGATGCTGCATGTGATATGAGGGCCAGGGGGCTGTCTGGTAGCCAGAAGATGTATTGGGGTGTGGTTCAGATCCAGAGGTGGGTTTCCCAGGCACATCTGCTGCTGCTGGTGGTGGTTTATTTGTGAGGGATATGGTGATCGGCAGTTGTCTCTTGAGCTCATCAAGCATGTTGTTGCATGGTCCCAAAGTGTCTGTAATTCCATGGTTGATCTTGAGGCTGCATTCCATGGAGGGGCAAAACTTGGCAAACAAAAAATTTGCATGCTTTATTACTTGGAAGAATTGAGAAAATTCCTGCAGGTTCCAGCTTGCTGTCTCATGCTTACCATCCTCATCCTCATTCTGAGCTTGATCTGACCAGTTCTTCCAGCTCTTCAACAGTCAATACCTGTTGGTCCTCAACTACATCTTCCACTTCTTCCTGGATGAGGTCAACAAAGCCATCACTACCCACTTGCGTGGT
This sequence comes from Podarcis muralis, assembly GCF_964188315.1. Classification (NCBI taxonomy): domain Eukaryota; kingdom Metazoa; phylum Chordata; class Lepidosauria; order Squamata; family Lacertidae; genus Podarcis; species Podarcis muralis. Next base: position 34,825,836 of record NC_135655.1, read on the forward strand.
CCTCTGCACAATGTCCTTCACCTCACTGACAATGTTTGGAAATCCCTTGAAATCATGCACACATTATTTTCCCAAGTTCCATCAACAGGCATTCACTGTTTCAGGTGTGATTGCACCCACTGCCTGATTGACGCAGGTGCTGCAATAGGCAATGCTGAAAGACTTCCAGCATGTTGTGAGGTCAAGATCTGGATCAGCATCCATCAGGTTCATCATCCAGGAAAAGGTGAGCTTTGTGTAAGCAGCCTTGAAGCAGTGATCCACACCTTGATCCAGAGGCTGTCATTTTGCAGTCTGAAGCTTGGTCAACCACCTCTCTCGAAACTCCTCCATAAGTCTCTCTGGCCTCTTCTGATCACCCTTTCCAAAAGCTTCTTCCACACCCAAACACTCTCATGATGGCTGCTGGCCATTCTTTCCTGCTCTTCCGACCCCCTTTCCCCCCCGCAAGTAACATTTTCACACAATTTTATTATTCTTTTTCCCTACTGCGTGCCATTTCTGCACCATTTTAAAAATTATTTTTTGGCAATGCATGTAAAGCTGCGAGTGTGTATGTTAAATAAGTGTAAGATGTGAACTACCTGTACAGAGCAAGTTGTTTCTCCCCAAAATGTGTTTCCACTTCCTTCAAGCAAACAATGTAATCACTTTTAAGTGTGATTGAGTGGCATTGCTCAAAGAAGAAGAAGAAGAAGAAGAAGAAGAAGAAGAAGAAGAAGAAGAAGAAGAAGAAGCCAGCTATAATGAAACCCTTTTAAGTCCCACTGGTTTGAGTGAAAGATGCATAACACATTCTTAAATATCTAATCAAGTGTGCCCATAACTAGTAGCATGGGAAACTACCTTACACCAAGTCAGACCATATTTGTCTATCTGGCTTACCATTATTTATTCAACTGGCAGTGGCTTTCCAGGATTTCAGATCTGAGCCTTTCTGACCCCCAGTGCTTTGTTTCTGGGGTTACGCAGGGGTATGCATACCCCTAAACATTTTGTGAATCTAAGTTTGGCCTCAATGAGGGGCGGTATTTCAATATGAGTAGGAAAATGAGAGTACTCTTAAACATTTTTTAAGGGAAAAAAGCACTGCTGAGCCCTATGTGAAGATGCCAGGGCTTGGTATCTTCTGCAAGTAAAGCACATGGTTCCAGCAAAGTTGTTTCTTTTGAGAGTGGTGAACATCCCCAGTATTGCCTGGTGCTCAATAGGTTATTCCTAATGCACCCTAAGGTAGTCAAACACAGTTATATGTTACCATGTGTGGCCTTCCCTGTCCCTTCCAGATCATTTGAACAATTTTAGAGTCTTGGCAGACCACTTAACACATTTTGTTTCTTCAGTTCCAGAATTATCATTAACACCAGCATTGTCTTACTGAGATCAGGAGGCCAGGGATTTATTAGCTTATTATCAGGGGTGTCAGGGGCCCCGGGTGCACAATTTTTGAGGGGGAGCAAACCAGACACACCCACCCACAGGTGCCCCCAGCATGGCTGGGCCCAGTGCTCCTCTCCACCCACCAAGGGCCACACTGGCTAGCTGGGCTCCACCCTACACAGACAGGAAGGTGACTCAGCTTTGCTCCGATGCAGATGGGGTCACTCCAGCGGCATCGAGGGCTGGGCTGGCACCCTGCCACCCAGCACATGCGCACCCCAGGCACTGGCAACTGGCGCTACGCTGCTGCTTATTATATAAACAGCATTGTGGGTTAAACCACAGATCCTAGGGCTTGCCGATCAGAAGGTCGGTGGTTCGAATCCCCACGACGGGGTGAGCTCCCATTGCTCGGTCCCTGCTCCTGCCAACCTAGCATTTCGAAAGCACAAAGCACAAGTAGATAAATAGGTACCGCTACGGTGGGAAGGTAAATGGCGTTTCGGTGCGCTGCTCTGGTTTCGCCAGAAGCGGCTTAGTCATGCTGGCCACAAGACCCAGAAGCTGTACACCGGTTCCCTCGGCCAATACAGTGAGATGAGCGCCGCAACTCCAGAGTTGGCCACGACTGGACCTAATAGTCAGGGGTCTCTTTACCTTTACCTATGTTCAAAATGGTTTTCATCTCCATTCTTAGATTAAAAAAATAATCACAACAATTCTGCAACATATCCACAGACCACCTGAAAAGGATCTGACAGCTGGTGGTCCACAGGCCAAACTGAGAACAGCTGAATTAAATCATCCATATTGTTTGAAGGAGCCCCCAAAAATAAAGTCCAAAACCTGTCCACAAACTAGGATTAGGTGCCAACACCTGTATCCACCATCTACATCACCTGAGTAGCTTCTGCTGTTGTCCATGGCATGCAAAAAATATAATTGGCCAATTGCCATGCTGTAGGCCTGTGTTGAGAAGCCACCGGAAGACAATGGGTTCATAAGGTATTATGTGAAAGCTGTTTGTCACATGGGTCAGAAAGCCACAATCTTCACACGAGGACCTTGCAGTCTCTGGTGCTAGTGTGGAGCCTTTCCACAGACCAGGAGAATCAAGTGGCAAGCAGCTTTCAGTTGCAGCACAAAGCTACCACCGTGTGCAAGCTTTTCCAGATGCCTCCCACATAGGTGGGAATCAGCTCTCAGAGATAGCTGCTTTGCCAGAAGTCGACCACAAATTAAAATTTCCCCCCAAATAAGCCACACTATGTGCTGCGAGTTAATGCATTTAGCTCCCACGATCACCAGTCAGACTAAGGGGGGAGGGGGACTAGTGCTAGCTGTTTATTGCAAGACAGAGGCATACATTTTAAGAAATAGAAACCTATAAATAAGTTAGAAATAAGAAATTTGCACAATTGTATTTGATATACTGGCCAAACATCACGATTAAGCGTGCAACTGCTCAGCAAAGCAAATCCCTGCTTACGGATAGGAATTGAAATCAAACTAGATTCAACAGGGGTAAAACACAAACACACATTAAAATCAAACAACCAAGAGGTATGATAATAATGTTGACAAGCAAGCATGTCTGTCTTTGAGATTTTATTAACTTCCTGCATTATATCAAATGGAGTTAAACTCCAACTGTGAAATGTCTTTGCTATCTGAAAGACGAACATTTTTTCCCCCCTTTATAGCAGTGAGTTGTACATTTCATTGCTTTCATCTTTATGCCATCTGCAGGATATTGGAAATGAAATGAAAACAGAAAGGGATTTTTAACACGAGGGGAACACCTGATGTACAAAGTTACTGAAGCACCAGGCCTGTGTAGTAGTGCAAACCGTCCCTACTACAAGCCTTTGTTGAAAAGGACCCCCCTGATCTTTAATGCAACTAGCAAACAAATAAACCCCTCCTGTCAGCAGGGGAGAGCCACTGCTCCCCTAGATCATTAAGGAGCTCTATTCAGACAAATCCCTGTCTAGTGTCCTTGGCCCAGTCAGAGAGAAGGAAGGCAAATGTGCTTTCATACTGTACAGCTTGAAATGTCACAGCAGGATGAAAGTTGTGGAACAGACAGCAGAGGGGAAAAGATGTGGTGCTACATGAGGGGTAGTGTTCCAACAATGAAAGGCTGGTGTTTGAGTCTGCCAAACAACGTAATGACTCAGCCAGGCAGAAAAATATTACCGCCATGGGAATACTTGGAACGTCTCAGTTTGAGAGTAATTAGGGACTAAACTACACTGGCATGCTTCAGTGATGAAATGAGAAAATAACCAATACCTCTGTCAAGTTCTGATTGGGGAGTATTAAATGAATATGGGCTTCGATCATCTCTGACCACAAAGTAGGAACTGACAATAATTTGAAAGGATCACCCCCTTCCCCCATAGACCGTCATATTATACAAAGCAAAAGTGGAAACCCCTCCTTTGTTTGTCATTATTACTGGGGTTGCATGTAGATTATTCCCCAATCAGAATTCAAAAGATTAAAAGCTGGGGGAAAGGGCAAGGTTGTCATTTCATCCTTTTAAACTATGATGTTTATGCTTTTTATTATCTACTATCCGCCTTGGTGGACTACTGCAGCAGCTATTTGCCATTTATCTATAAATAATTTGGCCAATGTTCATCTTGTACACTCTATTGAACATTTGCATTGCGGTCAAATTTGTACTCATTAACCAGTGTAAAATGACTTTTCTCTTTATTATTGTAAACTGGCATTATAATTGAATTAAACACTCTCAGCAGCATCTGCCATTTTAAGAACCACCTTAAAGCAAGCTTGACAAAGTACGCAATATAGATCTACCAATAAAGTCACACTCCAATAGCTCACTGTTTTGTTTCAATGGCCAGATCAGTTTCTTGGCGGGCGGGGAGGACAGTGAATGTGTATGGGCAAGAGCAATTATTTATATCTGAAAGGTTTAGGAAGTATAAAGCACAAATAGCTGTAGAGACCATGTTCCTGCATTATTTTACAACAGAATGTTTTTGAAACATAACTGGGCACTTGTTCAACTTCATACACAAAGACAGACACTATCATATAAACTTTCACTATACAGAATGCAATTTCCTAATCTGAACTAATGTTGTAGGATAAATTATATCTCTCCAATGCCTGTACAACCCCCATTAGGCCAGGTTAATAAACTCTAATAGATGTAAGGGCTAATACAATATTCAGCTATTGACATAAACATAAATATAAATTTCAAAGAAAATAACCTACTTTAGTGAAACTACCTGTGCAATAAAAATTAATGAACTCCAAATGATTCTGCACATCTCTACCAAATTGCATTTTGAGGCTCACATCTTTAGGACATGCTGGGTGGTTTGATGCATTCCCACAATTCATCTTTCTGCTAAGCCGGTTTTAATTTAAATGCAATTAAAGGCTCAAAATGAACATTATGTATTAGATAAAGGCCCGAATCTGCAGACTATCATAAATATGATTTTTCAGAAAAATTAATTACATGCCATTAGGGTACAAGTCATCTTACTGCAAATGTTAAGTTAAACTGCAGAATTAGTTTACTCGTTTCATTAAATGTTAAATACTGATGTTAAACTCTGCTTCGATGTCAATACAACAGGGCAGTGTAACAGGAAGAAAGCCTCACTTCAACATTCCCTGGACTTAAAGCAGCAACCCGAAGGATGTTAAGTCTCATTGAAATCAAGGGTTACCACTTCAGTACAGTAAATGGCCTGGACATTTTTATGACATATCACTAACTTTTGTATTTATTTATTTATTTATGTTCTAAATAAAACATGAAAATAAATAAAACAGTTCATTTTTCTTTATTACCTAGAAGGCTTATGCTGTAATAGCGATGTTCACATAGACCAATAAAGGATGAAGAAGGAAGGAAAAGGTGATAAAACTTAACCAAGAAGCTCAAGCTTGCAATTTTGACACTTGCTGGGAGCTGGAAATTCAGTGCACTCCAGGTACACAAGCAACAACCCAGGAAAGAACTGTTATTTCTCTCTTAGAGCAATGTGACATTCCTACTTACAATTTTAACTTTCAAGCATGTGCTGCAGTATGTCAAACTAATCCAAACCCCTGCTTTCAAATATACCTGCAAGCCTAGTAGAAATCATTGCCATTTTACTGTGGTTCAGGATTCATTTAATATTGTTTGTTCTATACTTGTTCCAGTAAGTATAACAGTTTTAATACCAGATGAAACTTCAATTGTGATTCATTTTGCAGCATATCCTTGTGAAGCAAGCATTACATTCTCCTGATACAAATGTATTAAGAGAGCCTTGAGAGAGACAAAAGAGTTTTATTAAATTCACCTGGTTCTCTATCTTGTTACCTGCTGTGTTCTTCATAGCCTACATACAGCTATTCTACTCACTCTGTAATCTAACCCCAGCAGATTTGGGGAAACAAGGCTTCTGCACCCTGAAAGCAGACATTTTTAGAAATACAAGATATATCAGAAATATTATTTAATGATCATAGGGGTTTTATCTCTTTTTTTGGGGGGGGGGAGCAATATACTTAGTGAAATCCAACCGTTTCCCCCCTGAAAACTATTGCAAAACATTGCTACTATACCAAGTAATTTGAATGAAGCACAACAGAAATCCACGGCCGTTTCTTTTTTTTCAAATATTCATTTAAAAAACAATGAATTTTATTGGTTACATGTCAACTTCTTTAAATGAATACATCTCTTAATTCTCCTTACACACATTTTTTACTCTGACAAGATTTGCTTAAGGGATCTGTTCAGAGTAAAACCACCACGCTTTTTCAAGCAAGGTATTCTTCGCCAAAAGCTGGATGCTACAATTGCAAGCAACTAAATATCAGGCCTTTTGTGCAGCAGCAGATCTACCTGGGACAGGAGCGCACACTGATGAATTGAGTGTTCACGTACGAGTTTGGCTCAGCAAATCTCTGTTTGGCAATGAACAGGGATCCTTAGATATGCAACCGCCTCTTAAAATGACAGACAGCCATATGTAACATAGGATGGTGATCATTCCGATACTGGGTTGTTGTCAGGATTGCTGAGAAAGAATGTGAAATTCTTCGAAGGCTTAGTAAAAAGTGCTGCAGTCCTAAAGTCTACGAACCTACAGTATTCTGTCTAAGTAAATATGAAGAGGATTGAGTTGTATGTCTTGATAATAACCATTCAAGGAGGAATAAACCTGTGCAACACAATGTTCATTTTTCTCTTTAGCTCCTGGCCAGTATGACAAATGCACACATTCATGCACTAAAGATTGATGATAACTGAACATGTAAATGCTACATGGCAGATTTTTGAAATGAAAATGCTGTTAATTAGCTAAAGATTTTGAGCTTTCACAAAAAGAGCCAAAAAGCGAAGTACCATCTTTTATCCATACAATTCCAAGTCCTCAAGTATAATGAGTAAATATAGAATAGTAAACATGTCACATAACCAAATGCAATGATATACACTCCATAGTACATTTGCAAGCTTTCTGCTGTTTGCCCATTATATCTGTGCTTTCCAAGTAGCTGAGCTACTAAACAGGTGTGAAAAAGCCAAACATTGCCAAGCTTGGCTGCCCATGAAGCTGTTGAAATCATGAGTTTCCCATTCAAAACAAGGTCTCTCTGTGACAGCAGGAGTGTATATTGAATATTTATAGACACTATCTACTGAATGATGAGTGTATTGCCTATTATCTACAATTAAATTGTTATAAAGAAATAAAGAAAGCTTGTAAGGGGCACAGATAAACATTTTAACAGCTCCTTTAATTTATATTTATTGTCTTTGTATCTAGATATCTACAACTGGAGCAATAACATGCATGCGTGTGCGCACACGAACACACAAATGTAAAGGCCAGCAGTAATAATAATAATAATAATAATAATAATAATATAATGGTCTTCTGCTGCTTTTAGAAGATGTTTAAGCTTGGACTTGGGCAAACCTCTAAGCCTTAAGAGTTTTGTGTAAAGGAATTTCCTAAAAGTGAAGCAGACATGGAAAACACATGCTTTCATGCATGATATTGTTAGCAGGACGGAAAGTCATAAACAGAATAGGAGAAGGAGGTTGATATTTAAATAATTGTGCCTGGATAGCTACAGAAAGCCAATGAAGACTTGCAGTTTGTAGTCGAGACAACCAAACCATAGTCCTGGAATGTGTAGCTTTTAAAAGCTTGTAAGTAGCTTTTAAAAGGGTGCAGCAGTGGCAGGTGATGGAAGGAAAGAAATGAAAGCAATATAGATATTGGAATGGTAGAGGGATCATAGCATGCCACAGATAAATGTTTTGTATGCCGAAAGTCCATGGCACTGATTCCTAGCACCTCCAGGTAGTAGTTAATGGGAAAGGTATTTGCGTGAGACTATGGAAAGCCACAGGGGGACGCGGGTGGCGCTGTGGGTAAAAGCCTCAGCGCCTAGGGCTTGCCGATCGAAAGGTCGGCGGTTCGAATCCCCGTGGCGGGGTGCGCTCCCGCTGCTCGGTCCCAGCGCCTGCCAACCTAGCAGTTCGAAAGCACCCCCGGGTGCAAGTAGATAAATAGGGACCGCTTACTGGCGGGAAGGTAAACAGCGTTTCCGTGTGCTGCGCTGGCTCGCCAGATGCAGCTTGTCACGCTGGCCACGTGACCCGGAAGTGTCTCCAGACAGCGCTGGCCCCCGGCCTCTTGAGTGAGATGGGCGCACAACCCCAGAGTCTGTCAAGACTGGCCCGTACGGGCAGGGGTACCTTTACCTTTACCTATGGAAAGCCACTGCCAGGAAAGCCACTGTCTAGATAAGAACCAGAAGAAATTGTTTATGTATGTGACCGCAGCTGCCCAAATACTGTTAGCCCAGAGATGGAAAGAAAATACAGTTCCGACCAAGGAAGAGTGGCAGATAAAATTAATAAACTATGATGAATTGGCAAAACTTACAGGAAGAATTAGAAGCCAGGAAGAATCAAACTTTAACAAAGAATGAGGGACGTATATAATGTATTTGAAAAATTACTGTAAACAACTACATTCATTAGTAGGTTTGACAGAAAACTTGTAAAAAAAGGAACTAAGGATTGATTAAGGACTTATAATAATTGAAATTAGTGATGAGATGCAGAATGAAAATTAAAACATAGGGATCCACAAAAGGGGGAGGGGGGGTCAAAAGGGAAATTATATTTGTATGTTGTTTCTTTATTGTTGTTATTGTTTGTAAAACTAAAAATGCTAAAAAAAATTAAAAATTTAAGAAAGAACGGGGCGGTGGCAGGGGAGATAATGCTAGGCTAGATGGACAAATAATCTCATCTAGTTTAAGACAGCTTCCTTTGTGAAATGTCTTGAAACCCAGATTGAGGCTATATACACATTACCGTTCACTCGGGCTCCAGTGTGCCCCAACTGCTTGTGACTGAAGCTAACTGTACATAATGTTAGACACAATTCACATGTATGCTGTATTTTCTTGTGAAATATCGCTGTTTGATGCATTTTCCCCTCAAATCAGCTTCCACTTGATTTGCAAAGTTGATGTTGTACACGTTTGAGACATTGTGCATGCACACATGACAACACATGCACAGACGACAGTTCATTGAATAGGAGTTTGTGGGGGTTGCAGGTGCAGGGAAACAAATCAGATAGTGAGCATTGGGAGAAGACATTCTGCCCACTCTCTAGTGTGTACGGCAATGTAAAAATATGACTTGAAATGCAGCAGGGATCTCACTGTGTTTAAAGCAGCTATTGTGCGCATATCCTTAGACAGTCAACTGCCCCTACAAACATGTGACACCAGGCAAGTGATCTAGCCTTAACCCTCAGGTTGAGCACTAACACACGCCACATATGAACCAAAATGTTACCACTTCATCCATATACACAATGATCCCTTGCATCACTATAAGCCATCTTGCTTTTCTTGGAAATTTTCCATCCTAGTTGAAATTGCCACCAAATTTCACCTGAAGCAAAATTGGAAGAAGGGTCTCAGGAGTAACATTAGAGGGATTTCAAGGCTAGGAGAATTTCTCAGAAATTGTTTCTCATATCTGTAGCCTATCACTGGGTTTTGCTTAAAGGAAATTTTGAAGCAGAGGTTCCGCCTCAAGTGAGACACCAATTTCAAGGAAAGCCAAGAGTTTCATAATTAAGTCACACACACAAACACAGTGGTACCTCGGGTTACAGACGCTTCAGGTTACAGATGCTTCAGGTTATAGACCCCGCTAACCTGGAAGTAGTATCTCGGGTTAAGAACTTTACCTCAGGAGGAGAACAGAAATTGTGCGGCAGCGGCGTGGCGGCAGCAGGAAGTCCCATTAGCTAAAGTGGTACCTCAGGTTAAGAACAGTTACAGGTTAAGACTGGACCTCCAGAACGAATTAATCAGAGGTACCACTGTGTGTGTGTTCTGTTTCTTTGACCTACACTTTCGATATTCTTTAAGGTCAGCATTCTTTCTTTTTTCAAAATCTTATTACAGCTCTTATACAGTCTATCACAGGTTAAGTTTTAGAATTAACAACTTTCATTGTGTGTCACTGTGCCATGGATAATGCTGGATATAATTTTTAAAAAACCCTACTCTTGGCCAATGGCAGGACAGACCTCAACTGTATCCCCCTCCCCTGCATTTTTAATTAAGTGGATTTGCTTGAAATACTTGTTATTTAAAGAGGCTTCCATATACTTCTGCTTTATCAAAATAGTTTCTTGCCTTCTCTTTTCTTCCACACGCACACTACTTTTACCTAAGTGAATTTCACTTGCTTAGACAGCAATGCCAGTTCTGCAACTGTATTCATTTCTTACTTTAAAATGTTTCTGATGGCAAACTCACCACACTTGTTTTCACAAAGGTTTACCTTTCACCTGGGTCTCTGAACACGTTGGTACAGCTTCACTATATACAGAATTGCTAAAAGTACACCTCTATTAAGTACTACTGTGTATTGGAAAAGACTCCTTTCCGGAAAGCCATTCTATAGGAATATAAACTTTATTTTCTTTGCTAGCTTCAACTCAAGACTACTTTTCCCTTGCCTCTTTAGCCTGGTTACATAGGGTGGCATTCACTGCAAAACACACACACACACACACACACACACAATGATGTGGAAAAGAAAAAGAACAGAGGTCTAAAGTCCTAATGACAGCAAATGGCTGTTTTGGAGACCAGCTGGTGGGAAAGCAGAATTCTCTAAAATAAATTAATCAAATTTACATGTGCCGAACTGAGAACTGTTAACTACCCCTTGACAGAAGTGAAATATAAAGAAGAAGCTGAATACATTATAGGAAAGTAGCAAAACTTACAACACAACAAGGCAAAGAAAAACGGGAGGAGAAACTGACCTCAATCACAGATGTCAGCAGGAACAAAGTGAAACACTCTGGTAAGTGGCAGCCAGCAGAGCATTCTCCTCTGATGCTGATGGGCTCCCTGATTTATACGCAGTCTCGTAGCACTCACATACACTAGCTGTTTTCTGTTTAATAAATCAGATCTTGATACCCCCGGCTATAATCCCCATCTTGCAAATGTTTATTTGCTGTGGTTCTTTATAATAATTACTTCAGCCACTTTTACATCCATTGCTTTTGGGGGTAGGGATAACTACCTCTTTTTCCTCCATAGCTCATTATTACTAATTTTATATGCATCATTTTTGTAAAACCAACTAGCTCTGCTATAAACCAGATGTGAAACAATTCATCATTAGTATCCATAAAATTTGATCTCACTCATGACCTTGGGTAAACTACACAGTATTTTTAAAGGAGTTCCTACTTATGCCAGTTCATATTGACATCCAGTTGCTACTCGTTACTGTCTCTCAAACACTGTGTTCTCCAATTACTTTTCTGATCCTTCGCATTGCTCTCTGCTTCTAGTATTGGCCATGTTTCATTTATAGATCTCTTAGATTCATTTATCATTTCTTTTTCGCCTTCAACTCCTAGACCTGCAATTTAAGAGTCCTAATTGTTGAACATCCATCTTACATAAAACTTACCTCTAAACTTTTCCCAGGTTTACAAATGAATGAGCCATCTCTTGACAAAAGATCAAATAACCTAGGTGATTCATTATACACTACAACACAGTATATTCCATATAAAAACAACTAGGAGGAAAATCACATGTATCCAGCATTTTCTGAAGTTGTTCCTTTGGGCCTATGAAAAAAGGCAGGTGTCTATTTCATTTCAGGAACACCAAATGTGGGGGATCTTACAAGCCTTCCTCAAATTATATTCTAAGTATACTCTGCTTCTTTACCACCTCATAACTCTGCTGCCACTATAAAACTTCAAAAACTTGTGTCCTTAGTATAGTATGTTTTCCTTGAAATCATTGTTCCATACTACACAGTTGCCTTCCCTGAAGTCTTCCTGAGATTAACTGCCTACTGCTTTCACTCTGGTCAAAAGTTTACCCAGGGAACCCCTTCTGGAGTCTTCCACTCCTTACTGGTTCTCACGGCTTCTGCCTTCAATGGCCTTAGTGCTTCCCCTGCAGGTGACTACCAGAAAACACTCTAGTCCAGGCATAGGGAAACTCAGCTCTCCAGATGTTTTTGGCCTACAGTTCCCATCATCTCTGACCACTGGTCCTGCTAGCTAGGGATCATGGGAGTTGTAGGCCAAAAACATCTGGAAGGCTGAGTTTGCCTATGTCTGCTCTAGTCAGGCAGACCCCGGACAGAACAGTGACTGTCCGTATGCACAAGTTTACTCGGGATTCTCTGACAGATGGGTCTGAATTACAACTGTTGCTACCAGCTCATTGGTCTATAACTATGGACTTATTAGAGCTAATAGAAGGTTCCCGAATTGCACCATGAAAGAATTAAACTGTGAGCCACTGTTAAAGCCTATAGCAGCTTTTTTCACAACTATAGCAACTGACATCAGTCAGCACACAAAGCAAAAGTTAGGGTTTCCACTAGCCTTTTCACCTTTCATGTAAGCACAGTAACTTTATATCTATAACCATTCCTGTTTCCATACCAAGAAAGAAGAGCTCTGTTGGATCAGACCCAAGGCCCACCCTGCTCTCACAGTGGATAAACAGATGCTCACAGTGGATAATCGCAAGCAGGACCTGAGCGCTCTCCCCAGTTATGGGGACTGCTCTCTCAATTTATGATTACCACAATTTTTTTACACCACATTTTGAAATATTTTACCTCAGAACTTTTTTCTGATCCTCCGCAAGGCAGTTTGCATATTACAAAAAGGCTGATGCACTTGTGCTTCTGCCTTCCACTGATTCCTACACAACAGAGAACGCATGAATATCTCTCTCCTTACACCAGTAAGCTGTGGGATTCCAGATGTATGCAGTTCACAATTATTTCTCCAAAGGAAAATATGTGTAAGCTTCCTTTTTCACATGCCATAAAAAAGTGGAAATGCAATTGCACTCATGTACCTGCTTGCTGCCATTTCTCATCATGTGAGAAACAGCCTTCATTAAAAAACAGCAACCCCAAAGCATCTTACAATCAGTTACTGTGAGCCAATGAAGTTTAATGAAGAAACATATCTGCATTCTTTAGTTCTATAACATAGGCATGTTACTGAATAATCTCTAGCAATTCCCAACTGTCTTAGATGGGAAGGGTGAGTTTCATTGTCATGGCTGTGACTTTCAGATTTTGTCAGCAGCATTCCACATTTTAATGAAGCTCTGTTTTTCAGGATCAGTATGTATGTATTATTATTATTATTATTATTATTATTATTATTATTATTATTATTATTTTATTTATTCATTCATTTATTACATTTCTATGCTGCCCTTTATCCAAGCATCACAGGGCAGTTTACAGTATGAAAACACAAAAATATATACCATAGTAACAAAACAAAACAATAACCACACGCTCCAGTTTAAAGGGCCGTAGATTGTTTAATTAGCCAAAGGCCTGGGGAAAGTGGAATGTTTTTGCATGGCATCTAAAGATATGTAACAAATGTGCCGGGGAGCCTCCTGGGAAGAGCATTCCATGAACTGAGTGTCAATGCAGAAAAGACCTGTTCTCAAGTTGCCAACCTCTGGACCTCTTGTGGAGGAAGGGGGTACACAAAGAAGAGCCTCAGATGATGGCTGCAGGGTCCAGGTTGTTTCTTATCTATCCTTATTTCTTCACTGTGAGAGTCAAAAGCAGTACACTCTGTCTCTGTACTGCAGTATGTTTGCACAACTACCAATTAAAAGCCAATTAAAAACAAGGAGATTGCAAAATGCAATGAATTCAAAACATTTTCACAATCCCAAGATTAATTTACTCTATTCCTCCATTCATCTACTCTATTACTCCATTCATTTAATCTAGAACATAAGCAAATAATTCTAGCCAAGTACTTCTGGCAGTAAAACAGGACATGCCATTACTATAACTTCTCAAAATATACGGGAGCTTTTAATCTTTGCCAATTTGGTACCTAATAACCCTGTAGAGTAGATACCATGGTATCTATTTTCTCTAAATTAGTAGGTACAGTGTTCCAAACATGCCCTTAAAAATACTAAATACTGTACCAATTTGCTTGAAGATATAATCAGTTTACTTTAACTTTTGCTACACAAATTTTTAATGATTCAAGAAAAGGTAGCTTAAATAACTTACAATAAAATGTGCATAAAATTTCACAAATGATAGATACTGAGTAGGCACAGGTGGATCTCTGGGTAGAAGAAGCAGGGACCCACCCACTCCCAGTTTCAATTATACAGTGTCTTGATGAAGAAAGACAAGTGCAAAAGCAACCAAAACAGAGTGGGAATAGACATCTTGAATACTAAATGCTGCACTAAGAAGTTAAACACTGTTCCAGCTCTTCAAAGTAAATGTGAAGGCATGGCCCATTCACTTCTTGTCTCCTCCTGGTCCCAAGACTAACAAAAAAGAAGCAATCAGGTCAGGTCCCAGATGCTTAATGGAAGCCTGGTAGAGGTTTCCCCCCTCTGGGATGGTGAGGGAGGCATGAACTGAGAACATGATGAACAAGATAGAGCACTATCAGTATCCAGGGTGCCACAATGGGCAATTTCTTTCCACGAAGGCTGAACGCTGACATGTACCTACCAAAATCTTGGCTACAGTTGCAATGTTCCTGCTGGAGTAAAACAGAGCTATAGCTCCTAGCGCCCTTAACCAACTACAATTCCCAGGATTGGCTGGGGGGGGGGGGGAGAGAGAAATGTACAGTACTTTAAATGCATGGTGTTTATGCAGCCCAAATTGAACACAGGACGTACAGGTTTCCATAGGTTAGGTTCAAAAAAGAAATCTCTCTTAAATAGTAAGCTCTGCACTGGTATGATTCTAGTTCAACAAAGACAAGAGTCTTAAAGAAATCATGGGAGACAACGGTCTCAATTCATCATAAAAATGCCAAAACAGCATCAAAATAACACAAAATAAATGCAGCGGCCATATGAGCAATTGTCACTAAAGGACAATCCTGATATCAAACCAGAACACTGTGCAGCCAAAAGACAGTGGTGACATTAAAACTCTGTTTCTCTGTTATTACAAAATGACAATATTGTTTTTAGTCAATTTCTCTTAACCAGATTGACAGAATTACAGGTTGACATTACTGTGAAATTTTATGATGTATCATGTTAACTGTGCCAGTTTGATTAGCCTTGATTGACAGCTAGTACCTGCATAGCAAGTTAAATAATCTCAGAAAAACACAGCGCCTGCATCCCTGGCATTAATATAAACATAATGATAACTACAAGTTACAAAAAGTAGCAACAACAATAAAAAGGCAGTATAAGGGGGGGGGGGGATACAGATACATTTATTTTAGCACCCATTTACATTCCCAGTAATATTCTCTATATTTTCATACACTTCTGAACATGTAATCGTAGTACACTGAAACAGCATACAAATAGACATATTTACTCTATTGAAATAGAGTCCCAGTATCCTGTTCTACCATCTTGTGGTATTATAACTTTTAAAAAAGCAATTCAGCCATCTCAGCATGAACAATCACTGTATCAGAGCCATCATGTTAACTATAATGCTTATAAAATGCCCATCTATCACATGAACAGAAGAATGCTTAGCAAACTAAGGAGAGATTCAGTTTTTTCTTAGTCCTGTGCCCCTGTATGGAATACAATGTTCAGTTTTTTATGGGGGAAAGTGGCTTGTTGTGAAATCTGTAAACAAGACCAAGACCACATTTGCAGGATAACGAATCTGTATACTAGCAGAGATGAGGCACAATGTGAAGAGCTTGCCCATTTCGACTTTTGAAATCTTGAACAGGAAAACACTATCCCATCTCTCAAATAGGGAACTGCTGATCGAGAGTGTCTAATGCCTCAACTGAGTTAGTGCCATGGATCTCTGGATTACAGAAACTATTTGTAGATCAGGCTCTTTGACTGACTTGAAAATAAAGCAGTAAACTCAGATTTAACAAATCTGTTTAAGATTGTGGAAGCCACACATTGGCACAATCAGTTAGACTTTCAGTGCCCTAAAAATGCTGGAAATCAGCGAAATGGCAGCCTACGGTTTCAGCTTATTTTTAGTTGGCTGCGGAACTGTAACTTCCATTTTTTGATTAATATTTACCTTTAAAAAAAATATATATATATATAATCAGGTTCAAAATAAACTGTGGTATTTTAAAATCAATTAATTGTTTGGCACAGTAATATATATTATGGTTTAGTCGGTAAGGTATTGGTGGTTTGGGGTGTGGCTGTTTGAAATATTTATTGTACGGTATTTCTGAGATGTAACCCATTACAGTGAAGAGTAGATAACAAATTATTATTATTATTATTATTATTATTATTATTATTATTATTATTCCATGCCTGTCTGGTTTATAGTGCTAACAATATTTATAATACAGTAATATATAATCAGGGAAAATTGCTTACCGGTAATAATGGATGTTAGGGCAAAGAAACAACAATGCAACCAGATCAACATCTTTTTGTATGTTTATGGAGATAAATCCAATGGAGGAGAGCACCCATTGTGTTTTCACCTCAGCAAGTGTTATGCTGACAAGTGAACTTTTTTCTAGCGCCTTTTCTTATTTGATTTTTCCACTTTTCTTTTTTGCGGCGTATTTGTCATTTCTGAGGTGCATAAATGACAGAAAGGTGCCTGCCATCAGCCAGCAGGGCCCATAATTTTGGTTGGCCTTGCTGATTTTCATCATGTAATGGTTTATAACATCATGAATCTATTACCAAGGGAGGTTTGGTCTAGTCAGTCACCCATGCCTGTTCTATCTTTACTCACAATGAGACAATAGCCCTGGTTGAATAAACTTGTAGACCACTGGGAATTGCTATCCCTTCATCTAGAAAGCCCTTTGAATGCACTTCCTTATCTGGCCATGACACCCTTAAAAGGTTTCTTCCCCAGTGAGAGACGGGAAGCAGTTAGCTAACACTCTAAACTCTTTCTGAATGCGACGTATGGAAGAATTTGCTTCAGCATTATTTCTGTACCTAAGGAAGTAAGAATTCTACGATGCGGAAATTTCCCCACTGGGAAAGCGACTGCTTCTGTACATGAGGTTCAGAAACAACATTAGAGCACAATCGCAAAGGTCTAGTGTCTTTCTTTCCTGAGTAGAATAGCAGAAGCAACGTGTAATGCATCGGGGTCTAAGCATTTTGAGGGGAGGAGTTATACAAGGTTAGTTAAAACTCACTGTTGTAGACAGCTTTCCACTTTCCCTCTCACATCATCAGTATTCAAATTAAAATGTGTTCTTTATATGCAATATACTTAAAGGACAGGGTCTGCTTCAGCAGTCAAATCAGAAATTGTTATTTCACCATGGCTGCGCAGATGAATCTACCTATATAATATTGTGTATGTCTTCAAACTCCCGTCTTTCTAGTCTTTTCCTGAAAAACTTGTTTTCTGCTCTTCCTCCAGCACTTATTTCTGCCAGAGTATTAGTATAAATCAGGGTGGAGGGAGGAGATTTAGGGAATTGGAGAGCGGGCGTTCATTGGTTGGGGGACTTAGAGAGATTCTCTGCTACAGGAGTATTAAATTCCGCCAAGACTATGAGTCTTGATGACATTCCTTCATCCTTCAGTGCTTTGGAACTGGACAATGGCCCCAGCGTATGTGAGCTGGCTCACTTAATTTTATCTACTTGAACTTTTTTTGGTTCACAAGACTAAGTGCTTGAAATTAGCATAGAAAGTATGATGTGATGGATGAGATTTGTGTATAGGCTCCAGGTCACACACCGAAACCTCAATACTTAGTCAATATTTCTTTCAGAAGTTTCTCTGTAATTCTTAGAGGAGGCATAGGCATTTGTGGATCACAAATGGTCCAAGCAGCCTAGTACCTTATTCTCCCACTTAGCTTTCTCTCCAAGAGGGCCAGCAAACAGTGTTCTCGCCACAAAACATAACAGGAGTAAATAAGGCAGGTCTAGCCCTCTTCCCAACACTTGCAATGTCCCAAGACCCAAGTAAACCCAGCTGCGGGGAGCATGCACCCAAGGGCCACTGCAGTAGCAGCCACCTTTCTGCTTCCTTCCCTCCTTTCCTTCAGCATGCCACAGCTACCTATCACTGGGTCACAGAATCGTGGAGTTGAAAGGGACCCCAAGGGTCATCTAGTCCAACCCCCTACAATGCAGGAATCTCAGCTAAAGCATCCATGACAGATGACCATCCAACCTCTGCTAAAAAACCTCCAAGGAAGGAGAGGGTTTCTACTGTGCAGCTGAAACATTATTTGCAATGTTCCTGCTGGAGTAAAACTCTATGAGGTTATTTGTATTTAGAAGTTTTGGAATATCATTCTCTTCATGATCCATTTGTGCAAGTCACTTTGACTAATAATAATAAAAATAATAACACGTTCCCACTGTTACGAAAAAGGAGCAATGCAGATGCGAGCTCCAGATGGCTGGAAAGCCAAACAGTATGTTGATGCTTGTGGCTGTACCGTGGGAACAAAGGGGCAGTCTATTCACTGTGCTGAGCACCGGATGTTAGCTCAGAGTGTCATCTGACCTGTGCTGGAAGTACAGGGGAGGAGTTCTAACACTCTCTGCTGTTGGTGTTAAGAGAGTACAGACACGTTTCTCTGTACTGCTGAAAGACAGAAATAAAAGGCATGTAAATACATTTCTGTCTGTCTCTTTCCCCTCCCTGGGGAATGGCAGGGAAGAGGGGAGGAGTGGTGTGTCCTTCTCACGTTAGAGGAGGATCGCCGGTAGAAGATCTCGCCTGATCTTGCCGGGAGTCGCAGACCGGGGAGGTCAACAAGGAATTAAGCCGGGTGCCTGGAGAGTGGCCAATTCCTCTGATAAGGCTTGGCTTGATTCTGATAACTGGAATCCGTTTAGAATCCCATTTCAGTATCTACAGCCACAACAGGACCTGTAACTCTACAATGGTTTGACTTCACCCCCAAAGGCACCCATTTTCTCCCGAGACAGACTGATGCCAGCAGGTTGAAGGAATGGTCCTATAAACAGAACCCTGATCATTCTTTTTAGGTGAGGTTTGATAACTAGGAAACACTTTGGGTGAAGCTTCTGAATTCATACTCTGATGCTCAAACCATTTTAATTAGTCTCCTCTTTGAATAGTTGGCTTGAGTTGCTTTATATTTGCTAATTATAATGTTAAACATTTTGCTCCCTGAAGTACAACCATAGGAACCAATTCCTGGAAACAATTTTTGTCTAAACATCTACTACTTGGATATAATCAAATAAAAATGACGACTAGATAATCATTGGGAATCTTGGGATTTTTCCAAATTCCTGTCACTTCCAAATCATGCATATGAAAGGAGAAATCCCTTCTTAATTATTATACCCATTTGATTTTGTTGGAAGTCAGTTTTCTGATTTTTGCCAAGATGAGAAGGATCCTATCCAAGTCAAGTAACTATTTTTCTTTCCATGAATTTATTCCATGTGATTAAAGAGTGTACAGAGAAAAGTTCAAGTAACTCTGCCCATTAATGGTTCCTTTTTTGAGAGAGAGAGAAATTAACAATAAATAATCAGTGAACAATCTTAAAATAGAGGAGACAACATTCATAGGAGCTAAATAAAAAATTATAAAAATTTAAAAGGGAAGATCATTATAGTCCAGAGTCATAAGAGCAGAACATAATCTATGCCATGACTGCAGCTTTAATCTCTAAATAAGTATTTACGCATTTACGCATTACGGAAGCAGCAGTTGCATATAAAATATTTTCAGGATACTTTTGAATAATACACTTGGATAATGGGCAATAATTATTTGCAGATTTATGGTTATCATACCTGTAAGTTTAAATATAAAGCTTTATCAAAATATTTTCATAGAGTCATTTCATTGATCAAAATTAATGTGAAACAACTGATGTTTCACATTCCATGGGTACCACCTCCCTCCTAAGACTGGTCAGATTTATTTTTGGTGATGCACTGATAGGTGTATGCTTCTCCAACTGGAGCAGAAGACCATCTTTCAACAGGTGTTGAAAAGTTTATCATACCATGCTATAGGCATGCTAGAAATGGAATGGGTACATGTCTCTATCACAGTTGGGGATTTTTAAATACAGTTCTTTATAAAAAAGACCACAGTCTCAGTGGGCTGTTTTCTGGAGTTGTTGCACTTTGAATATAGAAGCCTTTAAGTAAAAGAACACAGAGTGGTATCCAATTGGTGTTCCTCAGAGGACAGGAGGTGTTCCTCAACTAAATAGGGAGGAAGGCAATTTTGGGTGATTCTTCCTCTGGCTTCCAGCCTGTCATGCACTCCCAAAATCTGCTCCAGAGGAATCCCCACCCCGAGCAATTTTTTGTGGAGAATGGAGGGGGTTGTGGGTTGCAGGGAAGAGGAGGACTCAGTGAACCCCCCCCCCCCCTTTCAGTTCCATGGACAGATGTATTTTTTGGGTGTAGAAAATCACAAAAACAACAAGCCTGTGGATCTCTGACTTCATAAATAAGGTATTTCACATATTAAATCTGTTCATAATTTCCCCCATTGACTATTCACAGAATAATAATATTAAAGCAGTTCCCTTTATTTTGCTAAACTCATAAAACAACAGCATAAAAGCCTTCCTATTTTCCTGCAGTACCTGAAAGCATGTAGCATTCCTCTTTCTTCCCAGCTACAGGCTAATTCACCAACAGACTAGTTAAAATACAATTAGTCCAATTTCACATTTCCAAGCAGCCGAAAAATTTCATGTTATTTCAGTCACAGTGGATGGATGCCAAGTTCACTGGAAACAACCCTGCTGATTTATCTAGTCCATTTTAATACTTTAGAAATACTGTTAAAACATGGCTGTCCTAATTACACAGGGATCAGTGCACAGCGTCCCTCTCACCCTGGATTCTCCCAGAAGGACTGCAATCACCTGCCTTTCCCCTAATTTCACCATGCAATTCCAACTAATTTCATCCTAGTACAGTGCTGTCAGACAACTCCCATGTCTCTGCGGTTTTAATCGATTAGCTCAATGTCTCTATAATGCATCACCAGCTGCCAGGCAAAGAACTGGACGCTTTGCAAGCATTTCAGCTAAAAGACAGTTTAATTACTATACCAGCATCTCAAAGGCATAACACAAAGACTTGGAAGGGAATTATTAAAAAAATTGGTGTCAACAAATCATTTAATAACTGAGCAAACAATGACATGCAAAAAGCTGGAAAAGATGAGAAAGTCAGATATTTTTTTAAAGTGCGTTTTTAATAGACTAATGTATTCAGGAAAATAGACTGGCATGGTATTGCAGTTTACATACCAAACTTTTGCTTTACAATAATTCTCTCATTGGAAATAAAGGCATGTTTCCAAATGACACTATATTAATACCAAATTCTGAAGACAGAAAAAGGTAGAGCGTGTTAGGAGGGAGTTGAAATAAATAAGACATCTATATAGGAATTCACAAACAACCGAGCTTGAATGCAAACTCTAGTTACCTGGTAGCATTTTCCACTATACATGAGAATTTGCATGAGTGAGCATGATGGCCAGAGGAGGGGGAGAAATTAAGGTGGTCTTAGCATGCTTCTTCTTAACAATGAAATAATGTTTTGAAATGTAACAAAAATTTTTTTAAAAGTTATAAGAATTATGACCATTCACTTACAGAAGAACTTCCAAAAGACCGAGAGCAAAGAACCAAGAAATTTGCAGAAAAGAAGGAATGAACAGAATAGGGTACAATGTTCTTAAATGTTAAGTTGTTAAACAAATGGTTTATGAGCATTTGCTTTAGTTCAATTCGCTCTGTGTATCCACAGCAGTGACCAGAGAAGGGATGACCACTGGGAGGAGCGCAGAAAGAAGAAATATCATGGTACACCTGCATTAGCACAACTGGCGCCTTCATCTGCCCCAGCTGCAACAAAACATGTCCTCTCGTAATGGTATCTACAGCCTCAGCAGCCACAGTAACTCTCCAACTGTTTGACTTCACTTCCAAAGGCACACTCTTCCATTGTCTCCCGAGATAGAGAGGTGCCAACCACACCTTCTGACTAAGGCTGCAATCTTAACCTCTTAACCTCACTTACCCAGGAGAAAGCCCTACTGAACCAAATGGGACTTACAGCACAGGGCTAACCATTTCTACTCAGAAGGAAGTTTAAGCCCACCTCCTTTTTTTTCTTGTTGTTGATCTGAAGGAACAGGTACCAATTTTATAACAGACATACAAATCAAATGCAGTACATGCACAACAAATAGAAACAACAGTGAGGAACGAGGATTAACATAACGTTCTTCAATGAAACTATATTACAGAGTGGATGTAGAAGAGTTTGCTTTGGACTTAGTGTGCCAGAAAAAGAACATGAATAGGATAGAGGGCTGGGGAAGGTGCAAAGCATGCAAATATAATGGTGATCATATGGCTTTGGATAACCATGATATCAGGGACGCGGGTGGTGCTGTGGTCTAAACCACAGAGCCTAGGGCTTGACGATCAGAAGGTCGGCAGTTTGAATCCCCATGACGGGGTGAGCTCCTGTTGCTCAGTCCCTGCTCCTGCAAACCTAGCAGTTCGAAAGCACATCAAAGTGCAAGTAGATAAATAGGTACCGCTCTGGCGGGAAGGTAAACGACGTTTCCATGCGCTGCTCTGGTTCGCTGCTCTTGGTGCACACCCCAGCTCAAGATTATGGGGCCTGGGAGCTTGCCCCAGTAGCAGGTGTGGTGCACTTTTGTGGAAATGGGAATGCTACCTCTTTTAGTTTTAATTCTTCTTGTAGATGTGTCTAAAGTTACTAGGAGCCTCTGCAACGAAAGATCTGACTTTTCAGCAGGTGTCCAAGTCACAGTCCCTCGTGTACATGTTACCCACACTCAACGCTATAGCACCAGAGGGCCCCAAGCAGAAATGGACCAGAAAGATTAGAATCTCTCGTGCTCATGCATCAGCATCTACTAGAAATTCTAATTCTATCGGTAAGCCCACTGAACTGCTAATAAATCTGCACTGGTTTAATTGGTGGTTATTTGAATACCTAATGCTTTCTGATGATCCCCTTATACACACTTAATACACATTAAGGAAGCAGTTGCTTTATGATTATTATTTTTCCTGAGTGCAGACACTGCTTTGAAGAACACCTGAGGTTTTTGTTTGTGTTTATGAAGGCTATGTCATACGCGATTGGATAGCCTTGCGATTTATTGTTGCCACTTCATAATGAATAAGAGAGCCACTTATTCATAACATCTGCAAACAAATTTAGCCACTTTACCCTAGAGAACATCCACTGAGTTTTCCAAAGTCTGATTAACAAGTGTCTTGAGACTGTTGTTCCCAGGGCTATCAACCTTTAGTTATTCCTCCCTTTAATTGTCATTCAAGGCCAATTTAATGACAGTAGTGCTCTCCTGGTCTTCCCACCATCCACACATGTTCAGCTTGTGGTGAAAGAAGCCGCTCCTCCATGAAACGCAGCTTCAATTTTTCAAGTTCTTAACTAATTGTAATAGAAATTTTAAAACTAAAGGGAGTGGGGATATATTGTGTCCTATGACACTTTCCCTCCTGATATTGGGCCTGCAAATTCTTTAAGTATTGTTTCTGATGTATTATTTGATAACAACTTGGAGATTCAAAAAGTGTTTAATTCATTATCATGCATCTTTGACTTAGATATATCAGATGTGAAAATCTCTGTTACTAATTTAAATTACACTATTCCCTCTCCACAGGCAAGAACGATATTGGTTTGTTGAAACAGTAGTGAATCACATTGAAGTAGTGGGCTACAGTTTATATAATATGTCTAAATAACTATTCTATTTTCCCAGCATGTTGCTGTATACTTTAAGTATTAATATTATGACTCTATCGTATAAGAACATAGCTTTTTATTTGAAATAAATTTTCCTCGCACTGTACTTTAGCAATGTTGAAAATAATGCTAAATTCTAAGTAGCTATCAAGTAATAAAGCAGTATCATTTACCCTAGCAGCACACAAGAAATGTGTTCACCTAGTCATAAAAGACTCGTGAAAGAAGCCTGCAGATACATCATTCTCATGCAATGATGACCTTGCAAACTAATAGTTCTAGCTGCGAAGTTTAGACACAGGCTGCATCTCATATTTCCGCTACATTCATTGTTATTTGTGTTGCAAGAACTGTATGTAAGGTCAGATGCCAGAAGGAACTCTACTTTTATTATTTATTAGTTTTGCACACACATGGGATCTCACTTGTTTGAAAAAGAATAGGATTCATATGAGATACTACTATACAAATGAATATATTCATTCTCTCTCTCTCTCTCTCTCTCTCTCTCTCTCTCTCTCTCTCACACACACACACACACACACACACGTTTCGAGATGCACTAGTGATTCAGTAATAAAATTTAGAATAAAATTACTCTCCCGTTGAGTGTGACTGGATCATGACAAAAACCACAACATGTCTGCATACAATAATAAGCCAAAATGCAGGAAGGAGGCCATTGACTTTATACTGAATGATTCTCATGAGCTAGTACAAGATTTACCTAAGTGCTACTGAAATACTCGGGAACAGTGACCCAACTGTCATCAAAGTTCCATGCACAGAAGTAGAAAGTTGTCCAGAAATCCCAACAAAGTCACCTCAAATTTCTAAACACATACAAATTCATGGGGATTTGAGTTGCGAGTTAGTTCTTCCCACAATGTTTGATTTAAATCCACATCATTTAAAACCACAGTAATAGAAGCTGAGAGAAGATACAGATCTAGTTTAGAAAAGGAACCAACAAATCACAGGACAATGTCAGGGGTCAAGAAAAAGTCTCATCCAAAGAAGGAAAGAGCATAAACTCTGGCAAAACAAATATAATTAAAAAAGGCAAGCAAAAAGGTCTTCGAGCAGCATATTTCTAAAAGCATTAAGCTTCTTTTTTAACCAAAATACATACCGTATTTTTCCATGTATTTGGAACTATTTTTGGGGACTCCAAATTAAGAAACACCCCTCAGCACTACCCGTGTATAAGACAAGCCCCAATTTAAAACCTTTTTTTTTTTTGGTAAAAAAAAAAAGCCCCTAGTCTTATACATGGAAAAATATGGTACGTTTTAGAGATGAAACTGGGCAAGAAGGTGGCTCATGTATAAATGTAAGTTTTTTGTGCAGAAGAAGAAAAGGGTAGTGTTGAACAGACACCTTGCCCCCCCCCCCAACTGGCAGATTTCCTTTTGACTGCCTCTTTCTTGTATATGACATATCTGGATCACTTGTGTGAGTCCTGGGATCTGAATTCCCTTACACTGATTTCGCAACTTTATATAGCATACAAATTTCATTATATGATTTGACATGTAGAGCTCTAACATAATTTGATCCAGTTACAGCATGCGCCAAAATGCCTTTTACCAGGCTGCTTTGTGCAGATAGAGCTGTTGCAGGATGAGTTAAGGCAGGACTTGAGGGGACCAACTGCTGCTGAAATCTACCTTACAAGGGTGTGAATCAAGATATTGATAATTTGGTAATCCTGGCAACTATCTGCAAAACCAGCACAATCTTGAGCAAAAACACGGATTGCTACTGCATATGAGAAACGAATGTGCATTTGCAACATGGGTAGGCAAACTAAGGCCTGGGGGCCGGATCCGGCCCAATCACCTTTTAAATCCAGCCCGCGGACGGTCCGGAAATCAACATGTTTTTACATGAGTAGAATGTGTGCTTTTATTTAAAATGCATCTCTGGGTTATTTGTGGGCATAGGAATTCGTTCTCCCCCCCCCCCCAAAAAAAAATAGTCCGGCCCCCCACAAGGTCTGAGGGACAGTGGACCAACCCCCTGCTGAAAAAGTATGCTGACCCCTGATTTGCAACATGTGATGGGTGAATTTCCCTTGGCTCAATTCAAAGTTGCCTCCCCTCAACTCAATTTTAAATTTGGAAAGCCTGCCATGTGCCTGCTGATCTCACTGGGAGTTCAACAGGGTCTGAATACCTTCAGTATCCAAGCAGTACTTCAATCCCCCTGTAAACTCTTAGAATATGTATCCCCCCACTTCCAACCAACTTACTGAGTTGCGCTTACCTTTAGGTGCAGGACAGCAATAGCAATGGGTGTTTCTGCTTGGCATCAGAGAGGTTGCCACTGCAGCATTCTAGGTTCTAGGCGAGGGAGGGATGTTTTCCAGACATCTCTTCCTGTTTCCCTACAACCAAGTCGGTTGGTGGAGAATGTGTCTCTCAGGGTCTATGGAGACTGGGAATCTGTCACATGCTGTGTTATAGATATCTATGAAAGAGTAATCTCCTAAGAAACTTTGCCACCTGTGCTTCTCCCCGACCTTATAAGTTGGGAGTGAGGGCAGAGAGCAAGTGTGAAGGAACAATGAGTGGGTGCTGGCTAATGACAACAGTAAGGGGAAAACCCAATATGAACTCAGCCAGAATTACGTCACAGGCATGCACACACATTGTGCATTTGACATCCACCGCTTTTCAATTGCAGGCTTGTCTCCCTTTCCCCCCTTGCTACAATCACTGCTTCAGCTCCAATTATTGCTTCAATTTTACATTCTCCACTTCACTGAAACTACTGTTAACAAGCTATTTAATGAATATTGCACACTAAATTGCATGGGTGCCATATCATCCTCATCCTCTCCAGCCATTTATTTAACTCTGAAACCACTGGTTTTTTTTTCTTATTCCTCTACAGAAACATGCACATAGGTTTCTGGAAGCTTTTTAAGCACCCATAGTTGCCTTCTTTGGGAGGTCCAAAGAGATCAGGGTTTGCTGAATTGAAAACTCATTCTGAAGCTAAAGAGGAAGAGTGATGGTAATGGATCACATATCTTGTTCCCTGATGATGTGGGAGACCAAGCTGTATGGTAGAAGTTTTAATTTTTTCATGTTTTTAGCAACATCCTCAGTATGCAGCCATTGCACAAAAAATGAATACCTAACATTTTATTTAAGGGGGGAGCACAAACCAGAAACATTAATGAGGATATTTTCCATATCCCTTATCAACCCATTATAAGTAAGTTGTAGCACAGCAGAGGTCAAGCTTTGTGAGGCTGAAGGAGAATTAATGTTTAGTAAAAATGTAGCACCTAAACCTGCACTATATGGATTTATTCTGCCATCCACTCATTAACTTCCATAGAGATATCAAAATGATAGCCTCAACGCACAACAGTGCTTATTTCCCACTAAAAACAGATGGATACATGCTTGCCATTGCCAAGTTGATGCAACAAGTTCCGTTATTAACGCTGTATGATGTTAACATACCACACAAGATCTGTGGGCAGAAGTTACAGCGAACACACATTCATTGTTATGAATGCATATGCAGTGTAAGAGATGTGTATGTGCTTTCTGTCACAGAATATCTATGCAGACGAGAAGCTGGATAAATCCGCGTTTACACCACAGGAACTATTCTTTCCTCTTTGTCTTTAAACAGTAACAATACTTACAGTCTTAGGGAAAAGAGAAGGTATACCATGTGTCACAGGAGGTAGAAGCAGCCCTAAATTATTGCATTGTACTATTTTATGTATTTATATTCAATGCATGTTTGTGTGCACTGCTGTTTTGAGTGGTGTAGGCAGATCTGTGCACAATCTGGTCAGCCAGAGTCATAGAGGTACTCACATTAGTGTTTAAAGCCCTAAATGACTCAGGCCCCAAATATCTGAAAGACCACCTCCTTCCCTATAGACTCTCTCACACACTAAGATTGGCAGAGGTGGTTCTTCTTGGTAGTTCCTCAACCCTTGGTGGTGGCCTGGGAGAGGGCATTCTCTGTGGCAGCCCTGAAGTTGTGGAACTCCCTCCTCACAGAAATGTGTCTAGCATCCTCATTATAGAGGTTCAGATGAATGCTGAGCACGCACCTCTTCACCCTGGATTTTGACACTCAAGGTGAGTATTTTTAGGATCCACAATTTTCTTGATGAACTTACGTTTTTTAAATTGTGTTTTAATGTTGTAACCTGCCCTGGGGCCTTAGGGTGAAAACCGGATAATAATAAAAATAATGGGGGCTTTTTTCAGTTGGAACTCACTGGAACTCAGTTCCAGTAACTCTCAGGTGAGAGCTATTGCAATATAAGAGAAAAAGGGAGGTATTCATAGTGAGTTCTGGCACCTCTTTTTCTAATAATAATAATAATAATAATAATAATAATAATAATAATAATAATGCTGTTCTCCTAGAGCAATCCATGTTCTATACCCTATGCCTGTGGTTCTGCTTGCTGCCTGTTCAGGGCAAACATTTACTGTGTGACATGAATTCTAAATATTTCTACACATCTGATCACAGAGTTTTCTGTCCTGTTCTGATTATGGTGTCAGGCTTGGGGAATTCTCTCCTCCCCTGGAAGGATCAAGGAAGAAGCTAGAAAGTTCATATTTATGGTTTTATTCAGTTATAGTGGTGCTAGACATAAAACTCAGTCCTTAACTCCATAGTGACACTGCTCACTTCTGAGCTCCTACGCTTCCTTTCCCAGCAACAGCCTGTGGCCCTACGGGTGACTTCAGGAGTCAAACGTCTTTGAGCCCTTTAATTCTCAGTTAGCGGCGCATTCGTGGGGATGGTGGCTCTCCTATGCTTTCCAAGGACGTCTCTGCTGGCAATTCTCCCACTCCACCCCCCACTTCTCCTAACACTTCATAACTTGGCAGCTCTGTGTTCTGCTGCAATTCAATCTTTCTCCTTCTTCTCTTGAAACTACTAGGGAAGGGGGGCCGATCCTCCCCACTCCCCCTCCTCGTCCGAGGGAAGCAGGGGAGAAGGAGGGGGCGCTTCCCAGCCTTCCCCTTCAGTCCAGTCCCTGACATATGGTCTGGCTTGCATAACACATGCAGGCTCCCAGGCAGGAGCTTGCAGCTGCCTGGTTCTTTCCTGGTCCTCTTTTGCTGCTGTGCCACATTGGGCGGAGCCCAATGTTAATTTATCGGGGACTTGTAATTAAACTCTTTCCTCACTGAGCAAGAGCTGTACCTAAGGTTTGTTCTTTGATCTTTATTTATTTATTTAATCTACAAATCACTTCCTTTACAGCATGCTTCCTCAAACTCAGCCCTCCAGATGTTTTTGGCCTATAACTCCCATGATCCCTAGCTAGCAGGACCCAGTGGTCAGGGATGATGGGAGTTGTAGTCTCAAAACAGCTGGAGGTCCAAGCATCTCAAAGCAATTGCACAATAAAGAATAGGGGAAATAAAAGAATTGCGTTTGGTACCACCAATGATACATAATAGAGTGATGTCAGCATGGAAGCATCAATAGATTAAAAAATACATCTTGATGAGACTTCCATTTCCTTTTATACCTCTCACTTTCAGCTAGAAAACTGAAGGCGCATCAACTCCAGACGCAACAGGATGGCATTTGGGAACATAATGACAGCAGCCTACGTAAGCAAGGGGAATAATGTCATCCTGATGACCAACATACATGCATCTGAACATGAGGGTTAACCAGATGGGTTTCATTGAGGAGTGATATTTCAATACAAATAGGGAAATGAGAGCAACTCTAATGTTAATTTTTTAAGAATAAAACACTGGTTTTATTAATTAATTACATTAAGACGCCATGAGTACCTGGTTGAAATGGAGCCTATACATTTGGAAATAAATTAATGAAAAAGGGAACTGTACAGAAGTTGAAGTAGTGTATATTAGAATATCTGTAGAGGCAAAGGTGGGTTGGATTTGTTTTCAAAGATGATAGGCCTAATTTTTTTTACCACAATCCAACCCATTTCTACCCAAACGGTTGCTGTAACTGGATCAGGCAACTGCATAAAACAGAGCTGAAATAATAGTTTTTAATACAGTTTATCCCTAAAGCCCCAATGTTCACATACAAACGCTCAAAAATTGCCTACTAGTCAAACATAATGAAGAGTTTTGATCTTTTAACACTTTCAAAATGGCTGTACACCTTAGCAGTGCAGACCCAGCCATTATTCTTGCAGAGATTAATGCATTTTGTTTTTTCCCTATAACACCACAGAGATTGTTTTGATGGATTCTCCCTTTTCCAATTAGGTACGGCAGGGATATAGTCCAACTAGCATGGGGACATACAAACCATGAACACCTGGACTACTATCTTTATATAATTAAGAGCTGTGTTTCCATTTGCATTTCTTCCCTCTCTTCCCTCATTTGGTCCTTGTCTCTAATGACTTACAATCTGATTCAATGACCATGCTGAGTTGCAGTGCTTGAAATTAGGCTGATTCAGAGACTATGCACCCTGTCGGAAACTGGATTAATGTGTTTAACATGGTTAAGCAGATGCCCATTTCTCTGCAATAAGGAGCAACAGGAACGTTGGTCACTAGCCCTATGAATGTCAATGCAACTTCAGTATCTCCATCATATTCTCAATGTGACGTATACTCCGTTCCTAACCACCCTACCTGTTACATGAAAATAAGTGTTAGTAATTTCAGAAACATATACATCCAAATAAATATACCATACTTATGATGCCTATGCAAATCAGCTAAGGAACATGTTTCTGCAAGTTGCTGTTTTTATTGTTCTCAAGTCCATACTCCACAGTTCGTAAAGCTGTGTTCTCAAGCCTATACATTTTACAGTTTTGAAATAAAATTAGGGAGGAAAGGGGCTCCACCAGCATTTCATGGGAACTTGCATGAAGTGCACTGATCTTCAAAAAGAGTGTTCGGACCAGCAGATGAGGAGGATTGATAAAATGGGTAAGATACTTAAAAATGGATAAGATACTTTCAGCTGTGCAGCATGGAGAATTATACAGACCACATTATTTATCTACCTTCGTGTTAGTTTCCAATTCAACACCTGCGGACAAACAGGAGAAAACCAGTCCCTAAAAAGTACAGTAAGAAAATAATTAAAAGCTTGCAAAATAGTAACAGCAAAAAATAAATGCTACATGGGACAACTGAATGTTGTGCTTACTTACTCAAGTAAACAGAAGAAATATGAGTTATACATATAACTGACTTTGGAAGGAAGAGTAACAATTCCATAACATGATGCACTGTCCCAAAACAGCAGCTCATTGACCTGAACCTATGGATACCTGCATCATTGTCCCTCCTTCCACTCAAACTGGTGGCTCCACCAGCACTGCCCCACCAGTACTGGCCTATCTGCACCAGTCTGTGGCCTGCTTGGGTCTGGCAAAAGCAAATCTACAATCAGCACAAACTTGAGTCCTGGATTTTTAACAGGAAGAGTTTGTGAAATGTCAAGTGGGACAGAATTAGATGGCTCTAAATAGGGAATGGTAGGGTGCCATTTACCTGCAACAGTGCAACTTACTGTTTGCCAATATAGCTAAAGCAGTCCCCCAAGGACAGAGCTGTTTGGAGGCCAGGCTAAGAATCTGAATCTTATTAAATAAAGGGTCTGCAGTAAATGTTTCACTGGCTTGCTGTTAGCCAAGTGACAGAATAATCATATGAATATTGCAAGCACCATGGTGCTACAGAAAGCGATGGTTATCATTCCCCAATCCAGTCCTTGATAATTTTAATGCTTATCATATATTTTTGTATACAAACTTGTACGGAAACAGATTGGACTCTTTTGGAGTCTGGCTCTTCCCTACATGCTACTGCAGGGATTTAGCCTTCGGAATGTACAAAACACGAATAACAATACAGACAAGTTTCAATTTTTTTTTTAAAGATAAAGCTAAGGTTTGGTGTAGGAAAGAATATACCTTTGTCCAAATTGATCTCTAGCCAGGATAACAGCATCTGTGAATGTTGTGCATATTTGTTTCAGATAGAAAGAAGAGTAATGCTGCTGCTTTCTTTCAGTATATACTATTCCGCTTGCAAATCAAGCTGGTTTTCATTTTATTTCTTGTTAATAAGGGCAAATGGGCCAAACTGAAAAGAGGAAAGGGAGAATGCTAAGGAGCATGATGGGAGATGAACACGGCTTAATGCAGATCCTATGCTTCCTCAGTTGTGAACCCATTCTTCCCTGAAGCTGATGGTGATCATCATTTAAAAATACTTATTTCATAAGTAACTTGTCAGGAATGAGAAATTCAAGCATTGATGTTTTAGCTATAAGTTGCTTAACATCCTTCCTTAATGGTTAACTGATGTCTGTTTTTAACTTTTTATACAGTTTTATTGTATTATTATTATTATTATTATTATTATTATTATTATTATTAACCCCACCCATCTGAATGGGTTTCCCCAGCCACTCTGGGCAGCTCCCGACAGAATATTAAACAGAATAAAACTTCAAACATTAAAAACTTCCCTAAACAGGGCTGCCTTCAGATGTCTTCTAAAAGTCAGGTAGTTGTTTATTTCCTTGACATCTGGTGGGAGGGCGTTCCACAGGGTGGGCGCCACCACCGAGAAGGCCCTCTGCCTGGTTTTATATTTTATTGCTGCAAACTACTGCACTGTTGTGACTGACTGCCACTCCGTCCTTTTCTTTGTCTGTTAAAACTCTTGATCCTATGTGGTGACTGGCTACATTTTGGCTGCCAGGAGATTTGAACCCTGGTCTCAACTGAATTTTGGAGTCTGAGGCTGTGGGTGTTCATTACTGCCCTCATGACCCATGAGGTGATCTGATGAGGAGTGTGCTATGGGCTCTTGCTAGAAGTGTGCTCATGCACTGTTTAATGCACTGGAAGGAGCTGCAAACTATGATCCAAGACATTATCATGCTGTTTCAGCTCTCACAGTTCCCTCATGGGTAGCAGTGTGACAAGTGGGTGATGTTGGACTGGCCAGACATGCGGTGAAAGTGTCCATTAGTGTTGCTGCATTACCTCTTGTTCCTACTCGTATTGTTTTGCTTTCCACTTTACAGCTGAGTGCGCATAGGATTTTGACTGTATTACCTTCGTGTAGCAACTGCCAACGGAGTGGTGCCATAGGACTGGCCTCTTAATTGAAAAAAAATAATCTAAAATTATCAACTCTCTAAAATTTGATACCAAACCAACTTCTGTAGATCTCCTGCAAGCTAATATCTTATGCAGAAAATCCATATAAATTGCATCTTTAATAATTCCTCATTTAGTACCAATCACATTTTGCTAATTATTTCAAAATACTGTAATCCTACATTATTTATATGTTAATTTTTTTATCCTAGAAGAACAAGGCAGAATATCGTGGAGGTGTGTACAATAAACATTAATACTGAATATACAACTAGGTGAAGCTACTATAATTATGCAGCAAAAGACTCATTTAGGATTTGGATGACACTAAGCATACAACATACGTACTGTGCTTTGTCTTAGTAAATACTTGGCCCAGAAAAAATTAAGGTGGCAAAAACAAAGCTTGGAAATTATGAACCATATTTGCAACCACAATCAAACCTGAATAATTTCAACTGTAAAGATCATTCAGATAAATGTAACTGATGGCCTCATCCTCACAAGGTGCATGTCAAAGTAAACAGACAGTCCACTTTAGAAAGTGTCTAGTGAATTGATTTAACAAGTTTAATGCGAGCATCAGTGTGGGGCTATTACTGATCGTAAGCTTTACTGATGTTATTTGTTCGCTTGGAAAAATACCGCTCTTTGGAATGAGCACATTAAGGCTAAAATTGCAGAGAAAACCCTATTACAACTTTATTGCTGGCAAATTGGAACCAAACCTTGTCTGTATATCAATTACTTAGAGTTACCACAGAGATAAATCCTTTTTTTTTTTTTTTTGTATAGACTCAATCTTGAAGACAGTGATGAGAAGCTCCTTATTATACCCTACCAACATCACTAGGTTTTCTTAGCAATTTCAAGAAATTGTCAATTAAGTTCTTTTTATTAGGTTCCAAAAGCTGTTAAGTCAAACACATATCTATCATAAGGCTTGTAACAGCATGTTATTTAGGCAAATTTCAATGTTTCACTTTTTCATTATCCACCTTCCCAGTCCCTAATCAAAAGTTACTATAAAGTGAGTTTCCAGCCCTGAAGTCTCATTGGTTTATTAAAAAAAAAATATCAAATGAACATTCATTAGTTCCAATTAATCTTACCTTTAATTGAGTAAGTAAATAAAAGAAGAAGTGCTTTTGACTTACAGAAGATTTGTTTGAAAGTTTTAAAATGACCTTGGGTAAGATATGTGCCTTAATATAAGATATCAATTCCTCTGTACAACAAATACAAGAAAATATACGGTTTGGTTTGGTTTTTCCAAAGGGAAGTACAAATAGTTTCATTGTTCCTTTGCTATTATTTCAATAAAGCAAGGAACTGTGATATCAAGAGGGACAGTATACTTTATAGCCCAAAGGAACTGCAAAATTGTGAGAGGAGCTCTACGCCTTGCTCTCTAAAGCAAGAGAAACTCAGCACATTGTAGAACAAGTAATGCTAGTTTCCAGGAAGAGCAAAAGTGTTTCCACATGCAGGAGAAACACAATAAAAAGTCATACAGGTCAGA
This sequence comes from Podarcis muralis, assembly GCF_964188315.1. Taxonomy (NCBI): domain Eukaryota; kingdom Metazoa; phylum Chordata; class Lepidosauria; order Squamata; family Lacertidae; genus Podarcis; species Podarcis muralis. Next base: position 34,860,201 of record NC_135655.1, read on the forward strand.
TTCCACAGCAAGTAAATAGACTTGCTTAGCCTCCTAGCCAGACATAGTATGTCTGTGGCGGTGGAAAGGGAAGGGGAGACAGCCTGTAATTTTGAAAAATAAGTATGGGTAGCCACTATCCAGCAGTTAGTAACTTCTGCATTTTCACAATATTTGTGTTTTGCAGTTTCTAAAGAAAAATTAGAGTCCTTCTTGCTGAACAGTCATTTCTTTGCTCTATTTTTTGTATAATATCAGTCCAGAAACAGTTACAGATGGGTAGCCGTGTTGGTCTGCCATAGTCAAAACAAAGGAATTTTTTTTGTTTAGTCCAGAAACAGTTTACTTTGGATCTGTGATTAAGGCTGAGTCCTATACTGTACCCACTGGTCTCTAGTAACTGCCACCAAAATCAATGAGACTTACTTCTGAGTAGATATTTATATGATTGATGAAATATACTCAGAGTCGAGAGTGGATTTCATGCTTTTTATTCAGCTCATAGTGGTGAGGAGGAATGAAAGTTTCCCCAAAGTATCTGCTTTATATACATTATTTACACAACGGGCTGCACATGATTGGCTAATTCCGGAATTCTCCTGTAGGCCAATCAGGTTGTGGATTCACTTCCATCTGGAGCTGGATTGGGTGGCTCCTGCAGACCAATCATACTGCTGCATTGTTCTAGGACCAATCAGACTGCTGCATTCTGAATTCTTTTGTTCTAGGACCAATCATACTGCTGCATTTTGGATCCTATTGTTCTAGGACCAATCAGACTGCTGCATTTTGGATCCTATTGAACTCAGTACATAACAATTGCATTGTCATTTACTTTACTTTTACAAGTCTAAGGATGCTAAGTATAGGAATAGCTGAAGCTGCCTTATACCGAGTCAAGACGATCTACCTTGTCCAGTATGATCTTCCCTATGTGACAACAATAGATCTCATTTCCTGATCCTGCCATCTGGGTTCCTTTTAAACAATTCTTAGGGATCAAGGCTGGGACCTTTCTGCATTAAATAGATGGGCTTTACCACTGATCAACAGCTTCTCTCATAGGTTTCTTAGTGGCTACTGTACTTTTAGCTTGCATCAAGACTGGGCTATTTCCAAGCAGAGGTTTTTTTTTGTCATTTAATGGAACAACTCTTTCCAAATTTTAATAAATTGCCATTTTATGATTTCTAATGCTTGCTAAATGTGTGGGCTTCCAAGCTTCCACCAGCATTCCAACTACTTGGTCACAGACTACCAACATCTGAAGAGAAAGAAGGTCAAACCTGTCATTACGATGGTGAAAACTAATCATGGTGACAAAAATAAGTTTTATTTATTACCCTTAATACAAGAAACCTTTGCTGTGGAATATGATTGTACTGTCACTGCACACCAGAGATTTTTAATCCCCAATCATTTCAACTTATTTTACAGTTCATTACCTTTTCAGTTAGATATTGCAGCAAAGATTCTCCTGAGCTTACACAAGAGCTTTTAAAAGCTGCTATTTTTGTATTCATTTTTTCTGAAATAAAACAGGCAGCGAATTTGTACAGAGGTACAATATACATATAAAAAACTGGAACTAAAGACTCTGAATAAATAATCTACCTAAATTATTGTTAGGGAGGGGGTTTTTGTAGTTACAACATTTTAATTATGACCAGACACACCCTTCCACTCACGTGTTCTGGCACTAGGAAAAGCAAAGATGGTACACCACATACATTCCAAACAAAAGAGAGCTTTCTAAAAGAAAACAAATATAAATTTTCATGGCTGGCTGGCACAGATTACCTGTTATGATTCTCAGAATTTCTAATAAGTGTCACTGGTGAAAAGGTAAGCAGTTATACCATAGTGAATTCTGCCCTTTAAAATACATCATATATGGGCATATTTCATGCACCAGTGCTCCCAGGTCTCCCTTGTATTGACAGATCACAGAGTTCATAAGCAAAATAAAAATGATACTCAGCACTAACTGCACTACAGGAAGTGACAATATAATTGCACACGCTGTTCTAGGCATCTTGTTTTAAGACGACAGAAAGATGTTATAGGATACGGCCATGGGGTAAGAATGGAAGAAGTTCATATAACCTAATAAGAGGTTAAAGTTGTACTGAGGATTTGCATACGAATGACTTTGGTGCAAATATAGGACTTCAAGCAGGCACAAAACGTCATGTCCAACAAAACTCAAATGTGACCTTTTCAGTTTGTTCATGGTTATTTCTTTAGCATGCTCAATCTATGCCTGAAGACCAAGTGATCCACAACCCCACCCACACGTGTCCTCTCTTCTAAGTCCTTTTCCATTTTTTCTTCTCCCATAAGATGACAGTATACCCGTCTCCTACTTCATACTTCTTGTAGGGATCAGATGGGATTACCATGAGGAATTATACATCAAGCCATCGTATCCACGATGAAGACATTGTGTTGACTGGGTTTGCTATATTGACAATAATTTCTGATTAAATCCCATAAGATTCTACATTCATGCCCTTTTGATGCCCTTTTGACTCTACTGCCCATTTCTCTCCCCTCACATGTCACGTACACAGCAGCTCAGCAGTTGCTTCGCCAGGCAGGCATCCTGGGCCATAAAGATTGTGGGCAAGCTAATTTGAAGTAGCTCTCTAATGTATATTAATCTTAGGATGTTAATCTTAGGGCCAGGAAACAGATCTCACATGAAGGTGATACTGATTGCTATCCTCCTGACCATCCTCCTTATCATGTGCACTGATTGTTTATTACCTCCAGGGTTGCCAGATTCTCTTCTTTGTAGTTCTCAACTTATTTACCCCAGAAATATTTGTGCTTAATTAGTTTTAGTGGTTTAACTTTCTCCCCACGTGGGTTTGTGGAAATGCTCAGAAGAAATCTGATTGGTTCTTACAAACACTCTGTAAAAAGTTCTTTTGTGAATAAAACGGCCTGGGCTGGGGGCTGTGGAGATCGGACGGACAAGCACAGAGAGACACAATTATACGCACCCTTCCCAGAGACTTGCTGGTTCAAGCCTCTGTGTGTATTCTTATTAATCAGAGTTCAATCCTTCCTTTACTTTGCAAACGCAACACTTCTCATACTTTCTACAGCCCTTTTCCACGCCTATACACCAGCTCAAAACTGCTGATGGTCACAGAGAGGACGCAACAACGACAACACTTGGGAGCCACTGTGTCAACCACCCATTTCATCCCATTGTTCCAAAGTGAGACCAGGGCTTTGACAATGATCACTAGCTTACTCCCCTGGAAAAAAACCCAAGAGCATTCAGGAATACATCAGTTTCCATCAGTCTCCAAGTGTTGGCCATTTGAGTGGGCCTACCACTCCTTACGGGTGTGGGGGAGGGATGCCAAATAACCAAACAATAGCTCAACCATGATAAGGGTGTGCATTGCACTCCCCCTTTCCACAGTCCATCTCTTATATCACTTAGGGCAAAGACTACATCAAGGGTGTGCCCTGCCTGATGTCTTGAACTGATGACCATTTGAGAGAGACCCATGGTTGTCATGGAGGCCATGAAGTCTCTACTTGGTTGAGCGGTAACCTCTGCGTAGATACTGAAGTCATCCAGGACAACTGCAGCAGTACCCAAGAGTCCACATCAGCCAGCCCAATCAATGACACTGTTGCACAACAGGGTGTTAGATAGACCAGCAGCACCTACAATCTGTCTTTCTGGATCAACACCAGGTACAGACCTTCTACACCTGTCCGAAGATGAAGAGGTAATCTAGTCAATAAAGACTCTCCTCCCTGAAAGAGAGGGGAGGGGTTGTGGTCGGGGCCCGAGCTCCGGCTAGCAGGGGGCGTGGCCCCCTGCCCGCCCGCTCACCTGGCTGGCGCCCACGCCCCCTCGGTGGCAATCCAACCAGGAGCCACGGAGGGGGCGTGTTCGGCAGCATTTTGCTGCGGCGCCAGCCTCTCCCGGCCTCATTCTTCCTTCGCCCATCGCGCAATAAAGTTGTGGCCTTTTCTAGCCCATTAACCTTACATCACGTGTCCTTGTGTTTTATTTCACTCCGCCTGGGTCGGGTCCTCGAACCACAAGATACTGCTTTTATGGGCAATAGCAACACCTCCCCTTTAACTCCCCCATCTAGCCTGATGCTGTATCATGATTCCAGGTGGGTAAGGTCAAGTCCACGTAGCTTACTCACTCAAGTCTCAGTAATGCAGGCCAAATCAGCCATAGAATTCTCATGAGAAGAGGATCTAATTATCTAACCCCACTTGGAATACATGATTTCACAGACAGAAACCATATTGCAAGAGAGGAAGTCTCTGATCTATATTCCTGTATTTCCTTGAAGGATAGAAACAGCCAAGACTGAAATAACTGCTAGCAGGGGGTGACAGATTGTTCATCCATGAGATAGACACATGAAAATGTATTGATATTCCATTTCATACGTTCTAAAGTTGAGCTCTGCTTCAAGCTAAGCCTTAACGGAAGCAAGTAAACCAGATAAAAATAAGCATATACTTATATACTTGCGTGCAATGTTTAGTGCAGATATTCAGCCTAGAAATAACATGAATATGACAACCTATTTGTATGCACACTTTGCTCAAAACACCTCTTTACAATTAATGAAAATGCATCATCTCACAAGATCCAAAACCCTTATTTAAATGGACTCTGTAGAAAATTTGCTGGTCCAATTTAAATTTGCTGGTCCAGTTTAAGAAGCAGGAGGATAAAGTGAAAGACCTTGCCACAGAATGAGGTTTTTCTCCTAAAGATACTAGGATCTGAAGCGATTGAGAGGAAACAAGCAAGCTTATTATGATTATATCTTAATTAAAGTATCACTGTCAATTTAGATGAGACAAAGGTCCGTAATCCAGAAGATCCTGTCTTGTTGTGGCAATGCTCCTGGCAGAGCCTTCATGGTGCTGAAAAGGGCAGACTGACTTGTAGCACAAATTCAGAAGTGGAGAGCAGGTGTTCAGGTCAATTAGCCAAGCCCAAAAAGGCTGGACCCCACTGGGCAGGTCCTGAGACAGCACACCTACTGCTGTTCACAATACACAATGGATCTCTAAAAGGAGGTTGACATAATGGAGGACAGGACTAACAATAGCTGCTAGTGAGGATGGCTATGCAAGACCTCCAGTCCTTGGGAAACAATAGCAGGAGAGCTTTAGTGTCCTGATCTCTTGCTTTGGGCTTCCTGGAGGCAGCTGTGGAGATGCTGATACAGCAAGCGTCTTCTGAGAGCCAGTGTGGTGTAGTGGTTAAGAGCGGTAGTCTCGTAATCTGGGGAACCGGGTTCGTGTCTCCGCTCCTCCACATGCAGCTGCTGGGTGACCTTGGGCCAGTCACACTTCTTTGAAGTCTCTCAGCCCCACTCACCTCACAGAGTGTTTGTTGTGGGGGAGGAAGGGAAAGGAGAATGTTAGCCGCTTTGAGACTCCTGAAGGGGAGTGAAAGGCGGGATATCAAATCCAAACTCTTCTTCTTCTTGTTGTTGTTCCTCTGGCATAAAGGATGGGCATACTCTAAGTGGCTCTCTACTGCCCTGAAGCAAAGGCCCGCTGATCCCCCTTCCCAAAAAGAAATCCCCTACTTTCTAATCACTGTTCAGGAGTTATCATTTCAGCAGACTGGGCAGAAAGACAAGCCACTTGGTCACAGTCCTTCCCTCTGTGGTGAGATGTATCGTATTCTATTTAAATTATAGTGATTCTTTATAAATTATTCGGCATATACAGATATTATGCAAATCTGCATCATCCTTTCTTTTTTTGTAAGTGGCAATCCTGTGCATGGCAGAACCGCTATGAACACACATGGCACAACCGCCTATGCACACTCAGTGCTCACTCTGCACTTTTGAGGTAGTTGTTCCCAGAGCCAAACCACAAACCACTTTTTAACTTCTTTTAGTTGTTGCTGCTGCTGTGAAAACGAAGGAGGAAAATAAGTGCTTGTCAGAGTGCTGGCTCTCAGGAAGAAGCTTCACATTTACGTGATCTAAACGGAGTATAAATAAGATATAGCATCATCTGCTATCCACCCTCTGTTTTCAAACACAAAGTCCACAGTGCAACACAGGATTAAGCACTTTTAAACATATTAAAATTAAAAGGCTTAAATAAACTTAAGTCTCCTCTGGGTTGTACTCAGTGATGCTTTGCTTGATAGCATGACCTGTAAAGTCAGAATCAGTCCAATTGAGTTCAATGGGGCTTACACCCAGGTAACTGGGTACAGGATTGCATCCATAATTAAGCAATGGATCTAAAGGAGAATCCTCATAATCACATAAAGGAATTATAGCACAATATTTATATCTTGCTACATTTCGGGGGGAAATCCTTTCTTATCAATAAGAAAATGTTAATAAACAATCCTAAGAATCATATACCTGGCTTTATTGTCTTATTTCAGATTGGCAGATACATAAAGTTGTCTTCAACTAAATCATTGTACATGCAGAATGACAGCCCCAAAATCCATTCCAAAACATGGGGGAGGGGGGCACACACATGAGGGTGAGGTCAGGAGTTTCACTCTGCTCCTGAAAGTTGTTCCATGTGCACCTGATTTAGTTGTGTACATCCCACATTTCAGCCTCCTTGGCAGAATACTGAGCAGTTGGCCCTGTCCAAGTAAACAGACTAATTGCCCTGAGAATCCTATATAAATGAATAATTCCATGGCTGCTCAAGGTTGCTATAATCAATTCATAAAAAGACCAGTCCTGGGAATCGCCTTACTGACCGCCATATCTACATCCCTGAAAAGCTGGCCCACTTCTTCTAATAACTTCAAGATAAAAGCAGGGTTTGTCAACTACATGCACACATAAAATTCCTGCTGGCAATTCAAGATGTGGAAATTTTAATGTTCAACACAGGATAGGATCTCTGGAAATTTTCTCTACCTTAGCTCAAAATAAGAACAAGGCTGATCTTACCATTCTTGTACCTCTATCAACCTGTAAGGATAGGAATGCTCTGTTTCCGTGGTTGCCAGTTTTTTTATCCAACATACCACTTAAACACTGTTGAGGGTTTTGGTGGACCACTTAATTTTTTTCTGCCTGTTGAAGCAATTGCAGTGTGATCTGCTTGGAGCTACATGATTTTTAACTATTTTTATTGCTTCTTTTATGTTTTATGTTGTATTTTAATGTAATACAATTTTATTGTATTACAATTTGAGATCAAATTGTAAGTGTTCTTCACAGACATACTGTGGGCCACCGCAATTAAGCTCACACTGGTGGTCTACAGTCCACAGTCTGAGAACCTCTGCAGTATTCCATATTTTTTTATCTTCCTGAACAGTAGGGATTTTAGCTATTGGAAATGCTATTGTTCATGTACTGGATTGCTCTCTTTAGCAGGCTTCTCCATACAAATGAAGCAATGTCCAACTTTCTTTGTTGTAGATCGCCACATAGATATTAAACTAGCATAGATTCCTTGACTAAGCTCAGTCTCAAATTAAATCCTGCTTATAACAGGGAGTAGGGGATACTCATTTAGTGTTTATTTTTGCTTCCTTCCTTTCTTTCCTCCTGCTAACAAGAAGCTGAGCCTCTTGCATCACATCTGATGGAAGGACATGAAAAACGACAATTAATAGCTTATACTTGAAGTACATCAGTAGGTTCTAGAGAGTTTGTTTTAAATCTAATTTTAAGAAAAATGGAACATGACAGTTTTTTAAAAAAATAGCTTTGTGGTATGCTGGTATGTTTCCCTGGACTGGTTGATAACTGTTAAAATGAGCAGAGGACTTTAACAAAATGAAAATTATTTTTATTTTGCATCAATATGAACGTCTAGAATCTTGTTTAAGAAAACTATTCACCATGCAAAGTTTTTTAAATGCACAGTATCAAAGAATAATTTTTGACATTTGATTCATACATGCTTATAAAGCTCCAAGACAACATGGTTTAATTATAAAACATATTTCTACTGCCTTAGTCATGCCAATTAAATTTGATTGGATACTTTCCTTATTCAACAAGCCCCTTTCATGTCATTTTAATTTACTGTCAAAGCAGCCTGAATATTGGAAACTAAATTATTTACTACAGTCCATAAGCCAATAATGTTCCATTTGTCTCGTACAGAGAGAGACTAGACTAACAAGATTATTAAGGACATTACTTGTAATAGCGAATGTCCTTCACTTTATTTGAGCTTCATGCTGTGCTTTCAGAGATCATACTTCAAAAGAGCTCCATTTCATTCCGTCACAGAACCTCTGATACAAATTATTCTTTGCTAGCTTTGTATTGCACTGATCACAGAGAAAGCAAACTTGATATTGTTGGGCAAAAGCAGTGTCTCATTCTCTTCTAAGATAACTAGACTAGTTTATTTGTGCTAAACACCTTTGATGCACACTCTTATGCCAAATAATGTAGAAAAGGGAAACTCCGCTGAATTTATTAAACAACAGCAACTCACATTCTTAATTCACAAGGGTTTTGCCTTTGATTGTGAGAGTTTTGAACTCCGTCCTGAAGACTAAGTACCAAGGATTCAGTCAGTCCTATGATTTCTTAAAGCCACAAGAAATAAAATAAAATTAGAATCACTTAAAGTGGGGGTAGCTAACCTCTGGTCCGGGAGCCTAATCTGCTTACAATCTTTTTTAATGCTCCACCCCAAGACCCTACTGATTTTGGCAGTGATGGCAAAAATAAAAATAAATGATAGACAGTGGTGGGCTGCCCAGCCAAGTAACCAGACGAGGATGCAAATCACTCTCTTCTGATCAATCTTTTGATGAGCTGGAGGGAAGATGATAGCACCTATCTTTAGATAATCTATATAAATCAGGCATAGGCAAACTTGGCCCTCCAGATGTTTTGAGACTGCAATTCCCATCGTCCCTGACCACTGGTCCTGTTAGCTAGGGATCATGGGAGTTGTAGTCCTAAAAACTTCTGGAGGGCCTCTAGTGACGGAGGCACACAAAGAAGGGCCTTCAATTATGATCATAGGGTCTGGGTCAGTTCATATGGGCAGAGGCAGTCCTTGGGGTATTGTGCTCCTGAGATGTTTAAGGCTTTATAGGGGAAAACTAGCTTTGAATTGGGTCCATAAACTAACTGGCAGCTAGCGCAGTTGGCCACACAGATACAGCAGTGTGAAGACACACACAGGTAAAGGACTGATCAGGAGAAATGTACCTGCAACTAATGTTATAAAATGGCATTCTATGTGGTCTGTACATGAACAAAGCTACTTGTAGGATTACACAGAAAATATAAAATGAAGACAAAGGAGCAGGAAAGGCACAGGGTTCACACTAGGAGCCAAAAACAATACATGACAGCACACTCTAGATCAGGCATAGGCAAACTCCAGTCCTCCAGATGTTTGGGACTACAATTTCCACCATCCCTGACCACTCTTCCTGTTAGCTAGGGATGATGGGAATTGTAGTCCCAAACACCTGGAGGGCTGGAGTTTGCCTATGCCTGCCCTAGATCTTCAGCAGAGGTCAACATGAGACTTTGTTGAGAAAGCCATGACAAATGTTGAACCAGAGGATTCTGGTGGTTGAAGATAGTTAGAATGGAGGGCTAAAGCCTACAGTTACGGTGAGGCTCCAAGTGCAACCCTTGGTTTTCCTCATGCAAGGAATAAGAGGCAGCTGCAGCACTACAAACCTCTATTTGAATGTCTGTGGGAAAAGCAAATGATATGGCATGGCCCGAATATTCCACAAAATACATGCACCAGGCATTTCAATCAATGTGCTACCACAGATCCACAGAGAATTACATTACACCACTGTCACAAGAATATGGCCTTCTAGATTTGGATTTCTGGACTATATACACCCCCTTCCCCTTGGATTCTCCCTGCTTTCCCAGTATATTCAAGAGAAGTGGAGCAAATTCAACGCTGAATGCAGTTGTCTGCCCTGAACTTCCTTACAATATTTAGATGGCTCGTTCACCTTTTTAAACGCTTTTAAAACAACAGCGTGAATTTTTATTTGCCTCTGTTTTTGTTTTTGTTTGTTTGTTTGTTTGTTTGTTAAAAGGAAAATCTATTTTATAATCTGTTCAATTAAACTGAAGCAATTAGAAATGCTCCAGGAATGGAAGTAGGTATGCATCGTATGTTATAAGTTGGCAGTCAAATTGGTTTCTGCTGAAAACTGGCAGAACCTGCTTCTCTGAGTTTGATCCCAGCTATGAGAATAGTACATTAATGAAATTCAATGAGAGAACTACATAGAGGCTCAACTTCTCAGATCGCTCAATTCCGTACATCTTGATGGACAAAGAATAACACTGAGAGCTGAGGTGCCCACCCTTACCTTGGAGTAGATCCCACTGAATTTAGTAGGACTTACTTCACAATAAACTTGCCTAGGAAGCCCAAGATAAATCACGTAAAATATATGGAACCTTGTAGAAAAATCATTTTCTAAGTGTTACTTGTTTCTAACAACAGACAATTGCTGTATACATATCAACTTCCCTGTTCATGGTAATAGTTCATGGCATGAACCCCTGAGCTGATAAATATTTTAATACTAGTTTCATTTTATGACGTGTGGAATGAATTTATAAGAAAGGATTTCTGTCTTTATGAGGATGTTATAAATGCATACACATGATTTAAGTTATATGTGCATATACAGACATGCAAGTCATCTTTTATGTGAAAAGGAACACAGATATAGTATTTTCATGGATGGACTTCAATGACTTATTCTAAAATACATTGAGCTGTAATTCTTTTCCTAGGTTAAATAAAACACCATATCATTCAGAATCAGCACCAGTGTATAAAAGGGGGGAGGGAAATCATCTTTGTGGAAACAAAGAATTGTCAATCTGAACATATGAACTGCCTATTATCAAATCAGACCATTGGGCCATTTAATCTAGTATTGTCTTGTCTAGTTTAGTTGCAATTCCCAAGGGATAAGTAAGAGTTCTTTCACAGCACTGCCAGAATGTTTTGAGATACCAAGAATTGTATCTCAAACTGTACTGAAAGGATGTGATCTACACCACTGGCCTATGGACCTTCTTCACTGCTGAGTTATGGAACCTGAGCACATGAAAGGAAGGAGTACTTCAACATTATTTCAGAAAAGAAATGACAGGTGTGTGTTTCAGATTGTGTGTAACAGAATCCTGTCTGGACTACAACTGCACATCAATTTACACCAAAATCATTTTATGTGCTGGACTAATACAATTGTGGTGAAAATACTCTATTATTACAATAACAACAAAAGAGGTTCAGATTGGAATGTCATCACTTTTCCTATCTAAAGCACATGTATGTTTAGAAAAATGAGGAAATAATAAATTCTTTCTGACATTTCAGTAAAAGAATAATGTGTGCATAAAATAATGTTTTTCCTGATTGAGGTTTATACATGATGCTCCATTTTGACTGAAAAAAGTGAAATAACTAGCATGTTGCCTTCTCTGAAGCCGAAAGCAATTTCCTTTTCTAATTTTAGTTATGCAAAGCCTATGGGCATCATCAGCATTTAGTAATTAGTTTTATAATTACTGCTGTTTTGCTCACTGTCATTCAATTTTTCTTACAACATGGTCTGGGATTGAAACATCCCACATCCACAGCTGTGTAAATTGCCATCCATTTATAAGACAAAAAAAGTAACATTCCACATTTATCATTATTCAGGCAAAAATTTGTTACTTCCACTTAGGTGATGCTTGGAGTACATAAGCTGCTTTCTAAAATAGTAAAGCGAACATTTAAAATGCAGTAAAATGTATCTGGTTTCAAGGGGCTTTATGATACAGGTACTAAATAGTACAAAAAACCCATTCCCTTAAATAATATAGTATATTTGGGGTACAAATAAATATGTTGATGCCACCCCACTCTGAACTGCTACTCTGAAGACCTGTAGCATACCGGTAGTTCACAGCTATTATAATCCATGGGTAATTTGCTAATGATTTTAATACTTTTGGTGAACTGTTATTATTATGTATATACCACCATCATTACTGAGTAACATAAACAAAATCCCTTGAGGAGCTTACAGTCTAATTTTGACAGTGGGAACCAGTAAACCAAACACATTTTATCTGACCACTTTAATCTCCCCTGGTATCCGCCAAGGTCATAATGCCTAGGTTCAGCTGCAAGACTAAGATCCAGATCTGGTCCTCTGTAGGCAATCATGAATGTATTAAATTTATATATTGCCCTTCATCCAAGGATTGCAGGGTGGTTTACTGTACGAAATTCAGGTGAAGGACAGTATATATGTATTGATTTAAGTAAAATAACATACATATTATAACTTGGATGTTAAGAAACGCTCATGGAAGGGAAACACCAGAAGCGGATTCCCTGCAAATTTCGGAATAGTATGGGACATTGCACAAGCGGCTGAGGGGGAAATCGCCCAAAATTGGGTGGCGGCACCTGCTAGGAAACCATTTAGAAATAATTGACAATTGAAATTAAAAGTGAAAGATGGGGAAGAGAGAGCATTATGAAGTGTATTGTGGAACTCTTTTCAGATTTATGTTAAAATAGCAGCTTTGCTGCCTAGTTATAGAAGTCTGCTTGTTTCCACCAAGCTCTACTTAGCTATTTGTAAGGAAATAGACATTATAAAAACATTGCAAGTCTCTAATGCATTTTCTGATCTGAAAGAAAGTTGGGGTGTAATGCTATGGTTTCTGGGAAAGGTTCCCATAGGCCCACAGGGTTATGCAGAGCTCCCATTCTCCAAGCAGAGAGGTTTGCCCTCAGAGAAGGAGGTCTGATCATGAAGCAGAAGTAGAAAGGCCTGGTGTTGGTGAAAAAGAAATCTGTCATAATGGCAAGTGAACACTTATTTAAGTGATAACATTCAAGGTACTACTGGTAAATCCAATGGAAATGTCCAACATCTGCTGAGGTAGTCGGCTTCATGATGGATGGATTGATTGATTGATTGATTGATTGGTTGGTTGATTGATTCAAACACAACCTCAACATGCCTTGGCTATTTTTTTACTTATTAAAAGATGGACTACTGTATAAGTCTTTATAACAAACAGCATACATCTATTGTGACTCCCATAAAGCATAATATGTTCTAGTAGAGGCTTTGGGGAATCTACCCCTGCAAATGCAACCCCCGCCAATTCTGGTTGCTCTAATAGTACTGGAAGTAGACAACATAATTACCAATGAAGAAAAGGAATCACAGAGAAAAGAAGACGTTGTTTTGTTACACTGTCAAAGAAGCCAAGGAAAATAAACTGTTACCAGAACTATAATATAGTTGCACAATGTAAGGATAAACATTTCTTAATGAGAACTACATTGTCAGTTAAAGGGTTAAAAAGAGAATAGACTAGCATTGTCAATCATGATATTCATAAGAATAATTAACTCAGTATGTTTATTTGTCTACTTTTGCTACTTGATTAAATGAATGACTGATGACAGGTTCCTTGTTTTCCTCCTTTTTGTCAGTATAAACGATCAGTATTAAACTAAATGGCAGTATTCAAAATAATTATAATGAAATTAAAATACAGTGCAATTTATTTATTTTACTTGAAAAATACTTATATACCACCATTTCATTAGGAAAAATTCAGTGGCGTGCAACAAATACACACAAACACACAAACATTCACCTATCTGCCTACCTACACATATACAATAAAAACCGCATAAAATCAGTTGTGTTTGGAGGCTTGCAACTTATTTAAATATTTTTTTTCAAAAACAAATTATTATATGAGGAAATAACTGGGAGCCAGCCCACTCTCTCTGCTTATTATTACATCCTTACAGTGGGATCACAGAGATGACTTGTGGAGAGAGAAGATGGAGAAACATGGAACAAAGAGAGAAAAGCCGAAGCAGTAAGAGATTCAGAGAGACCTGCAGGGATGTTCACTGTGGTAGGGCTGGAAAAGGAACTTATTCCATTGGCTTTCTGCAGTAAAGGTAAAGGTAAAGGGACACCTGACCATTAGGTCCAGTTGTGACCAACTCTGGGGTTGCGGCGCTCATCTTGCTTTATTGGCTGAGGGAGCCGGCGTACAGCTTCCGGGTCATGAGGCCAGCATGACTAAGCCGCTTCTGGTGAACCAGAGCAGCGCATGGAAACGCCATTTACCTTCCCGCCAAAGCGGTACCTATTTATCTACTTGCACTCTGACGTGCTTTTGAACTGCTAGGTTGGCAGGAGCAGGGACCGAGCAACGGGAGCTCACCCCGTCGAGGGGATTCGAACCGCCGACCTTCTGATCAACAAGTCCTAGGCTCCGTGGTTTAACCCACAGCGCCACCTGCGATTTTTGCAGTAGGCCAACCCTATTTGACATTCTCAAACTAGATAGCAGTTTGGAACACAACTATTTTGCAGGGCAGCTGCAATCACAAAACGAGTACACAAAACTATGCATTCTATGTTAAAAATGTGTACAAAGCACATATTTTCGGGGGGGGGGGTGCATTCAAAAGCACTGAAAAATGCATATTTTGCAGATAGAGTGCCTGCAATGTTTGTGTAAAATTGACAAAGCTTGCCCAAAACTAGATGAAGTCTTTGATTGTGTGCTAGCAAAACTGACGTGACTCAGGCTAGTTCATTCATCCCTACACTTTGGGGCAGAAGGAAGCGGACCCCAACAACATAATAAGGAAGGAGTTACAATTTTAATTCTATTTTCTCTGTTAATTATAACAAAAAATACCATCCATAGGTGATACAGTGATGAGGGCCTTTTGAGTTAGGAGTAGCGCTCAGAGGGTTTGAGTTGTGCACTCCTAATACAGTGTTTCACAGCAATCCAGCTTTCAGTCTCTCTCATGTGTCATATGAAAGTTACTGAGCTGAACTGGCCGTACAGAAATCTTTCAATGAACAGGATGCTTCTACAGCAAAGAGGAACAGGAAAGAGGGCTGGGATGGCAAGCTTCCCATCTCCCATCCATTATCATGGCAGGAGCAATTCAAATTTGGGTCCGAGTACATTTCAGAAATTTCCTTCCTGTTCATTTAGCTAAGTGAAGACATTATGAATTTGCTTTGGATATACACCAAATGGGCTAAGGACTCTTAGCTCTCTTCAGCCTGATCTGATTGTTCAGTGTTCCACACAAAAAAAACACCTCCTTTTTTTCAACTGAGGTCACAATGTTCTAAAGGAAGCTCTCAGCAGCAGTAGCAGCCACAGTAGAATGATACTCAAAATATTGAAATGTTGCTTTATAATTCAATGAGGCAACTACATGTTGAGCATTGTTTACTTGTAGGACCCCTTAAGATGACACATTTATTTAGTATTCATCCTGATTTACTTGCACAAAGCTTACAAATAAGTTAGATTGCACCCCATCTTTACAGAGCCTTTTTTTTTTAATGTGCAGGGCAATTATACGACTATGTGAATTTGTGTTCCATTCATCCTGATTTGTTTGTGGTGTGCATTTCCTTGTCACTTTCCAAACCACAAAAAGTCTGATACAAGTAGATTTGCTGTACTAGGGCAATAGAGCCCTTTGATCCTCTTTAATGGTGCAAATGTACATTTCCTGATACGCACTTGAATTTTTCCTGTAGTTGGGCGTACCCCATGTCCCCTGTCAAAGGGGAGCTAAAAAGCATGCAGAGAAGGTAATGGAAATTATGAGGAACACTAGAGTACTTCCCCGCCCCTCAAAAGAGCCTTTCAGTAAGGTCCATGGCACCAAAAAATGCTTCTCTTCAGTGAATTCTACAATTACAGAAGCACATTTTCATCCACTGTGGAACAGTTATCCCCAAATAGTGATGGAATACCCTGGTTCATCCAGGACATTCTCATTAATATATCCATGGGGAACCATTGTACGGAGACAAAATTTACAGCCTGGAGATGACCTGAAGAGGGAATTATTCCATGTTAGTACTGGATTAAAGGACACAGAGTCCTAAATTAAGATAATTGCTAAGGTAGCTTCTTTTCTCTCTCTCCCCAACAATATTTTGTCCCTCAGCATCTCTTGGCATATGGATCCAAAATTCACATGTATTAAGGACACGATTTGTATTTGCGAGCACACACATATGCACACCACTTTAATATATAGGAAAGGGTTATCATTTACGCTACCTGCTGACATTAATGCAACAAGGAAGGGAAAAGGATAAAATGACACCTTAGATAAAATGATCTATTCCAAGTGGATTAAGGGAGTCCTTTAATGAGGTCTTGACTAGAGTATATAAAATTGTACGTAGGTTGAAAAGAAGAATCAGGAGCGGGTGTAATACTAGCATAATGCTGCCATATAATGAGCTGAGGGAGAGAAGCAAAGAGGGGCGGTGACAACTCTCTTCTTCCTCACACTGACAACAAAGATGGAGGTGGCAGGGAACCAGAAGGTGGCGGAGGCAAGGTCCAATACTACACTGAGCAGAGAGTTGGGATGGGAGAGTGGAATTTATTTACACCAATTCATAGATCCTTTGGCCCATTCCATGTTGTATTAGAAATTATGGCCTTGAAGACGAAGGATGAAATATTACCCCACCTCCCCAAAGGTTGAAACAATACTATGGTAGTGTGTGTGTGTTTAACTATTTTTAGATGTCTCTTAACATGCCACTGCTTTATTTTAACTGTGTTGTTCTGACACTGATGTGTTTGCCACACTGGGCAGCTTTGAAAGGGCGGGATAAATTTAATAAAAAACAAAAAAATATATAGTCCTTACCCAAGTTCTTAGCTGCATGAATTTCCATCATGAAAATATTGCTACCTACTGCAGTACTCGTAAATAGCTTATTCCCTAAGTTGTTCTGCTCTGTTCTTCAAAATGTAAACTAATTTCAAACAGCTGTGTAACCCTTAACGTACATGCATTTTTCAATGGCATAATCTTTTGTCTTTGCATCATACTTGTCATCAGAGAGATTTTAGAGCAATCACTAAGACAGAGGAAATTATGCTCATTGTCAACAGCAAGCATTTTTAACTGCTTAATTTAGAAAAATGTCCCTATTATATGACAGCCAGCTGACAAATATATAGATTTTGGGTGAATACAATATAATGTATTATATCATCTGGTCTATACACTACTACACTAGTCTGAACAACATTACTATACATTATCCATCAATCAGAATGGTAAAGTGAAAATTAAAATAATGTTATAACATTGTTTTCCATTCTATTCTCCACTCCCCTTATTTTTGCACACAATCTGAACATGGAAAGATATGACATGATGTTAGAAAGCAAAACTTTTGTTACCTTACCTGTTAAGTCTTAGCTCTAGTCAGGATCAGGAAGACATCCCAAAATGGGTGGGATGGCAAGAGACAGGAATACAGGAAAAATGGCTGAGCTACCTGTTCTCCTAAGAGAATGAGCTGATTCCCTCTAGCACCTACTCTCTGGATGTTTTGCATGCATCAGTGATGACTGCAATAAGTCACCTAGCCAAGGTTGATCTTTACACCTTTGACACTACTAGAAGTATGAAGTTCACAGCAGGCTCATATAAGCGTAAAAACTGGGAGAACAGATTTTAATTCCACATAGGGAACCAGTGACTAGTAAGGGGACACCATAACTTCATGAATGGTTGTCTTGACAAAGCTGCCTATTCATGTAGCAGAGGATGGAGATAAATGTAGTTTCTGCTTTTGCTGTAAGATCCTGATCCAGCCCTTGTTTTAGTACTCCTAAAATAAGGAGTACTTATGGATCCATAGGGCATACCATCACATATGTAATTTATGGACCACCATATAGGTGGGTAGAGAGGACCTGATCATACTACACTTAGGGAGTTAATTGGTGCTTTTCAGCTTCCAAGATGCTATAAAGCTTTGGAATACTTAACATCTATATAGCAGTTGACTGGAAATTTTGGAGGAGTGTCAAGATAGGCTGGACTTCTGGAAACCATAGACTCCTAGGCGTGCTAATTTGCTGAAGTATCTGCAGGAAGGCGATACACAAACTTTTTCGGTCATGTTGCCATTAGGTATCTGCAACCTCTTATCAAGTAGATAGGACTATGAGACAGAGACTCGAGTGCATGTGATGATTTTCGTAACATTAAACAGATCCAACATCAACAATCTGAACCTGATGTGTGAAGATTCTAGCACTGGAAGTCCACTCCCCCAGGCCCAGAAACCTTTTATTTTACCAGTAAGACATGATGCTTGTGACATTATACACAAGTTTCACCTTGATAGAAAAGTTTTGATCTGTCCAGAGAAACAAGCACTCCTTTGAAGAGAGAACTAACCCTTTTTCCAATTGGATTGTGTTCAGTTCCTTGATGGCATTGTCTACTACATAACCCACAACAATTTTTTATCTAGTCTTGGAAAACTAATAGGTTCAGATAGACTAATCTAACAATTGATATTCTAGGAGAGCTCAACTTGCCTCCATGTGCCAGCTGAAACAGACTAGTCATTCATTCATTCACTTCTGCCCTATTTTTTAAGGGCAAAGTCCCACTGTCAGAATTTAAAGAGTTGACATACTAAAATCACTATAAGGTATATA
Organism: Podarcis muralis; assembly: GCF_964188315.1. Lineage (NCBI taxonomy): Eukaryota > Metazoa > Chordata > Lepidosauria > Squamata > Lacertidae > Podarcis > Podarcis muralis. The sequence goes on from NC_135655.1 coordinate 34,878,722, forward strand.
TAGAGACCAAAGCAAAATAAAAATAAATAGCACTCAAAAAACTAAAGCAATTATCTAATAATTCTTTCCTCTTTAAAAATGGCAGGCTGAAATTTCTGAAGAAAAATCTCTTCCACGTTATCCATGGAACAATGTCCCTGAATTAACCAAAATGTCACATAGCTCTGCCAAATCATGACTGAAAGATTACACACATGCACACCAGACAGGGTGCAAGTTAATTAATTTGTAGTCTGCTGCAAGGGTATAAGAAATCCTTTAGTGATACTGAGCATTGTCCTCTAGTATGTCTTCCAAAGGAAAATATTTTGGACAGTTTCAGAGAGATTAGGATGCTATCTAGGGTCACATAAAAGGGGCGCACCAGGCACAGTATGTATAAGCTTTGGCAATTCAGATGTCAGCACACTGAGAGGGCTACCCTCTCTTCTTGCTCTGTTACTTGTAGAAAGAGGGTCTTATTCTCTGGAAACCTGATTTGTTCTATCCATCACCTGTTAGCCAGAAGAGCCTGAAAATAATAATTATGCCCAGCTGGTTCACTGCCACACTTATTGTTACTCAACAAAAATCTCTCTTGGTCGCTTTATCAGTCAAGACTTTCTCCTCCTAAATTCCTCCTCACAAGGCGGACTTTTGTCTTGCAAATTTCAGTGGTGCCCTGTGCGAGGCCAGAATTCAGCGCCTGCCCACCCCATTCTGCTCAATTTACTATGTCATAGCTGCGATACCCTGTGGTACCCTTCAGGCTTGGCACCCAGTGTGGTTAGAACTTGCTCCACATTCAACTCTATTGTGGGTCTTTTAGTATCACTGTTGTTGCAGCTGCAAGAACTTGAACTGAGACCATCTCCCTCCACGGAGGCAGGACTCATTGACTCAGAGGGGATAAATCCTCTCCCCAAGAAGAAAGTGATGCTGAATCTCTTTTTCATGCTATCCCAGAATGCTGTCCTGATCCTGACGGAGGAACTTGAAAACGAAGTAGCAGAAACACCAAAGGAGGACAAATATTCACAAAGCAGGATGAGAAATACTATACATGATCCTGCTTGTGTACATGCTTATACTTTATTGTGTAAGCTACTGAGGGTGATATGCAGCTAATGTTGCACTAGTGAAAAAATCAGTGCTAGCTCAGTGAGATTTCTTCTCTCTCTTCCCCCTGAACATGCAGGGGGAAATCCTTTCACTCACAGAATGATCTGCCTATTGAATATAGCCCTATGTGATTTTCCCATTCAAGTTCTTCTAAGGTAAGTGGAGGTTGTATCATAGCCACAATGGATGGGCTGCATTTTTACTTATAGAATCATAGAATTGTAGAGTTGGGAGGGACTTTTAGGGTTATCTAGTCCATACCCAGACAATTTATTTACCAGCTTGGAACTGGGCTACGGCTACGGCCCTTCAAATGTCCTATGTAGTCACTTCAACTCATTGAAACCACCTGCAGATGACAGTTTTTTGAGGTGTAGGCATTGTGTTCAAGAATATAGCAATCATGGGCAGGAAAGTGAGAGATGAAAATGAAGACAGGAAGGGAATAACAAATACATGCCAAAACTGATTGGCAAGATTCATATAAGATTTCCTTGTTTCTTGAACAACATTTTTGCAAATGCAGAAAAAAAAGCTGGTTGAGGAAACTACTTAAATTTTGATAAGAACTGAACATACTGTACATTTTGGGTCACTTAAATAATTAAATGTCAGTTGATACCTTACAGTTTGTGTTTATTTTTTTTCTTAGAAGGTTTGTCCTTAGGCTATAATACTTTTATTAACTAGGGCTGCAATCCTACATAGCAACCTGTGCATGAGGAAAACTCTACACACAGCTGGAAGTATCTTTGAAGTTTCCACAGCACCACTTGTACAGCTAAACAATCCATTCTGAATAGAAAATTGGATTATTTATTTAAAATATTTAAAATCAGCCCTTCATCTAAGTGGGATACAAAACATATAAGAGAACCAGACAATCAAAATTATAAAATAAACAACAATAAACGCACCACCTAAGAAATAAAAGCAGCTAGAAAGATCACAGCAGGCTACAGTTAGCAACTGAATTTTTTTATTTTTTTTTTAGAATGCATTAAAAATACATATAACTAGTTGCCAAAATGATAGCAATATGTAAAGGGAGAGTGTTCTACAAACAGGGCACTGCCACAGAGAAGGCTTTATCTCATGTTGCCACGTAATGCCCTCTCCTCCAAAGATTTTAAGAAACAGGCAGGCTGATATGGATGAGTTCCTTCTGCTTGTACATATAGCCCAATGTACTTATTTTTCTAAGTCTTTGGGGTATCTAATTCAGGTTGAAGGGACGCAGGTGGCGCTGTGGGTTAAAGCCTCAGCACCTAGGGCTTGCCGATCGAAAGGTCGGCGGTTCGAATCCCTGCGGCGGGGTGCGCTCCCGTTGCTCGGTCCCAGCGCCTGCCAACCTAGCAGTTCGAAAGCACCCCCGGGTGCAAGTAGATAAATAGGGACCGCTTACTAGCGGGAAGGTAAACGGTGTTCCGTGTGCTGCGCTGGCTTGCCAGATGCAGCTTGTCACGCTGGCCACGTGACCCGGAAGTGTCTGCGGACAGCACTGGCTCCCGGCCTATAGAGTGAGATGAGCGCACAACCCTAGAGTCTGGCAAGACTGGCCCGTACGGGCAGGGGTACCTTTACCTTTTTAATTCAGGTTGAAGGAGGATCGAGATTTATAATAAGATTATTTGGTAAAACGCACAGATATATCTGTGTATCACTGTTAAACATGAACAGCACTATCATTTGAAATCATGAAATGGAGAGATCTGGACTTATTGGAAATTTCATTATGGTTAATCTCAGTTTTTAAAATGCAACACCACAGGAATGCTTGATTTTGCATCTCCGAAGTCTCCATGAACTGGTTAACATAAAAAATTAACATACAAAATGGTCATCAGGATAATTCTAAATAAATGCACTGTTTAAAAATGTGTATTCACTGAATTGTGTGTAAATAATCAGAACAAAATATGTATGTATTGCTTATCTGTGTGATACGGATGATGAATGAAGTATGGCAGGCAATTCTGCATATCCATGTGGCAATGACCCATAGGAAACAAAAGCCACTGTTTCCATTTGAGACAAATGAAAACAGAAATGACAACTAAAACATGTCTATGAGGTGCATTCAACTAATCCAAAGAGAGAATCAAACAGGCAGTCATGCACAAGATTACATTTAGTGATTTCTTATCATACCCTGAACATGAAAAAGACTTCAGATTAGTTAGAATCAATCAATTCAGAGGAAAAAAATGTTTTATTTCATTTGGATAAACAACAGTAATCTTAAATCCTTTCTTCATAAAATTTATATAAATTATGGGTCCATATAAAAATTATAGGTCAGTTCTAACTGATTCTTTTTGTTGATTCATTTTAAACCAGGCATAGGCAAACTCGGCCCTTCAGATGTTTTAGGACTACAACTCCCATTATCCCTGACCACTGGTCCTGTTAGCTAGGGATGATGGGAGTTGTAGTCCCAAAAGATCTGGAAGGCTGAGTTTGCCTAAGCCTGGAATTCAATGAATTTAAATCACTTGATTTCAAGGAATCTCTCTGTGTGCAAGTATAAAAATAATGACTAACAAAAATTAATTTTAAAATTCTTACACAGTTGTACCTTGGTTTCCGAACAGCTTAATTCTCGAACGTTTTGGCTTCCAAACGCCACAAGCCCACAAGTGAGTGTTGCGGTTTGCGAACTATTTTTGGAAGCCGAGCGTCCAACAGCACTTCCGCAGCTTCTGATTGGCTGCAGGAGCTTCCTTTAGGCAATCAGAAGCCGTGCTTTGGTTTCCGAACGTTTTGGAAGTCGAACGGACTTCCGGAACGGATTCTGTTCGACTTCCAAGGTACGACTATAGTAAAACATTTCTGCTTCTGCCTCCATCCGTTGCTGTGACAAAAATAATGCTTTTTCCAAGGTGGAAGTTACAGAGCTTCTGAGGATGAAATGCTCAGGTGGCCTTCATTCGCCATAGCTAAGAGATGCTGGTGCTATCCTCTAGCTTGAGGCCATGCAGTATTAATGGGTCCAGCATGTACATCCATAAGTTCTGCCTTTTTTCTAACATTGTTGGATCGATCTGTTGGCATCTCCATAACAATTATTGCTAAGTCAGAAAGGCTGTGATTCTCAGAATTAAAAGTGTTTAGCAACCAGTTGCTCCACTTTTTTTTTTTTTTGGTCAAAATCACATTTTTCTTAATTTGTGCCTGTGGCAGGGATATCATTACTGTCAAGATTAGATCCCAACAATACTACATTCTGATTCACCTTGAACCTGGGCCTTTAGCTATCTTCCCCCGAATTGGTAAAAACACCAGATGCTAGTCATTCATGCATTTTAAAACATTTGCTTTAAATTTAGAACCTGCCTTATTTCTTATTCTCAGACACTTTTTTAATTAAAGAAGAAGAAAAGGAGAAGAGAGGAACAGAACAGAACAGAACAGAAAAAATCACCAATAACCAAAGATCCAAAACGCATGCCAAAATCATACAGTGATACCTCAGGTTACATACGCTTCAGGTTACATACGCTTCAGGTTACAGACTCCACTAACCCAGAAATATTACCTCGGGTTAAGAACTTTGCTTCAGGATGAGAACAGAAATCGTGCTCCGGTGGCGCGGCAGCAGCAACAGCAGGCCCCATTAGCTAAAGTGGTGCTTCAGGTTCAGAACAGTTTCAGGTTAAGAACGGACCTCCGGAATGAATTAAGTACTTAACCCGAGGTACTACTGTATTGGGAAAGATGTACAAATTAAACAGCTGTACAAGTTCTTCCACTTCACTACCACAACTTTCCATTTCAGTAATAACTCAAAGACACAAACATAAGTTCAGTTTGGAACGGAATCTAGGCCCACACATCCATAACGTGAATATAATTTTCTTGTAAATTATATTTAAAATAAGCTTTTCAAAAACTACCAAGTGGTAACAAAAATAACTGTTCCTCTAATTCTTCACACTGGGGAGTTAATTCCCTCATTAGGATGAATCATTTTATTACCTTGTAAAGTATGCTACTTCTGCGGTTGCTTAGCTGAAATCTGCATCATGAGCCCACCAAAATACAGTGGTGCCTCGCAAGACGAAATTAATTCGTTCCGCAAGTCTCTTCGTCTTGCGGTTTTTTCGTCTTGCGATGCACGGTTTCCCATAGGAATGCATTGAAAATCAATTAATGCGTTCCTAGGGAAACCGCCTTCAGACCAGGTCCGGGGACAGTCTGTCCCCGGACCTCTTCTGAAGGCTGGGGGGGGGGGGGGACAAGGGCTTTTCTTCCCACCCCCAGCATTTTAAAAAACCCTGGGACAGCGGAGGACTTCTCCGCTGTCCGGGCGATCTTAAAATGCTGGCGGGCGGCATTTTAAAATCGCCCCGACAGCGGAGGACTTCTCCGCTGTCCGGGGCGATTTAAAAGCCCCTGGAAAGGCAGGCAGGGGGGACAAAGACTTTCGCCCCCTGCCCGCCTTCAGAAGGTGTTCCCGCCCCCCGCCCCGCTTCGGAACAGCGTTCCGAAGTGGGGCGGCTGGGGCAGGTCTTCCCGCCCCCCCTCCCCGCTTCGGAACAGCGTTCCGAAGTGGGGCGGCTGGGGCAGGTCTTCCCGCCCCCCCCTCCCCGCTTCGGAACAGCGTTCCGAAGTGGGGCGGCTGGGGCAGGTCTTCCCGCCCCCCCTCCCCGCTTCGGAACAGCGTTCCGAAGTGGGGCGGCTGGGGCAGGTCTTCCCGCCCCCCCTCCCCGCTTCGGAACAGCGTTCCGAAGTGGGGCGGCTGGGGCAGGTGATCCCGCCCCCCCTCCCCGCTTCGGAACAGCGTTCCGAAGTGGGGCGGCTGGGGCAGGTGATCCCGCCCCCCCTCCCCGCTTCGGAACAGGGTTCCGAAGTGGGGCGGCTGGGGCAGGTCTTCCCGCCCCCCCTCCCCGCTTCGGAACAGCGTTCCGAAGTGGGGCGGCTGGGGCAGGTGATCCCGCCCCCCCTCCCCGCTTCGGAACAGCGTTCCGAAGTGGGGCGGCTGGGGCAGGTGATCCCGCCCCCCCCTCCCCGCTTCGGAACAGCGTTCCGAAGTGGGGCGGCTGGGGCAGGTGATCCCGCCCCCCCCCTCCCCGCTTCGGAACAGCGTTCCGAAGTGGGGCGGCTGGGGCAGGTGATCCCGCCCCCCCTCCCCGCTTCGGAACAGCGTTCCGAAGTGGGGCGGCTGGGGCAGGTGATCCCGCCCCCCCTCCCCGCTTCGGAAATAGCGTTCCGAAGTGGGGCGGCTGGGGCAGGTCTTCCCGCCCCCCCCCTCCCCGCTTCGGAACAGCGTTCCGAAGTGGGGCGGCTGGGGCAGGTGTCCCCGCCCCCCCTCCCCGCTTCGGAACAGTGTTCCGAAGTGGGGCGGCTGGGGCAGGTGTCCCCGCCCCCCCTCCCTGCTTCGGAACAGCGTTCCGAAGTGGGGCGGCTGGGGCAGGTCTTCCCGCCCCCCCCCCTTCGGAACAGCGTTTTAAAATGCTGGGGGTCGGGAGCGAAGCGCTGCCGACCCCCAGCATTTTAAAACCTCCCCTGGACACGGGGAGATTTTAAAATGCTGGGGGTCGGCAGCGCTTCCCTCCCGACCCCCAGCATTTTAAAATCTCCTCGGGACAGAGACTTCTCTGCTGTCCCTTGGAGATTTTAAAATGCTGGGGGTCGGCAGCGAACGCTTCACTCCCGCCCGCCAGCATTTTAAGATCGCCCGGGGCAGGCGGGGGGAAGGCAGGCAGGGGGGAGCAAAGACTTTTGCCCCCCCGCCGGCCTTCAGAAGAGGTCCTCTTCTGAAGGCCGGCTGTGGGCGAAAGTCTTTGCTCCCGACCGCCAGCATTTCCCTATGGGCTTTCGTCTTGCGATGCAAGCCCATAGGGAAATTCGTCTTGCGAAGCGCCTCCAAAACAGAAAACCCTTTCGTCTTACGGGTTTTCCGTCTTGCGAGGCATTCGTCTTGCGGGGTACCACTGTATCAGCCCCATTCAGTAACCTCAAGAGCTAGACCCCATTGAAAGCACATGACACTTCAATGTATCGTATGTTATTAGTTTCAGAAGTTATTTGGAACACATCCGCAAAGGAAATAAATAATGTTGTAGGACCCAAACCAATGGATTCAAGTTACAAGAAAGGAGATTCCAACTAAACATCAGGAAGAACTTTCTGATGGTAAGAGCTGTTTGATAGTGGAACAGACACCCATGAGAGGTGGTGGACTGCCCTTCCTTGAATGGCCATCTGGACTAGACAACCATTTGCCAGACAATGATCCGATGGTAAGGATGCAGACACAACACAGTGCTCTCCTGGGCATTCTTGCTCACCTGCCCCGGTTCTTTGGACAAAAATGGGCAAAGGGCATAACCCTATGCGGCCTCGTCTTCAATAAAGGCAAGCTGCTCCAGGTAAAAAGTAGTTGACTATAGATTATAGTCCACATATTACAATCTGCGAGGGGAATTTTCATCTTGCCTCCAAAGCAGATGAAAAGTTTGGGCCAAATAATTTAATCTACCTTTAATATCAACACTGTAGCTCTAAAGAAGAATACCAGGAAGACTCATTAGAAGGTCTACTTGCTTTGATCCTACATATGAATATCATGAGGATTCATGAATAATAGCAGCGAGAGGGAGTAGTTACATCTGTCATGTTGTGGGAACTGTGGGTGGTTGTGGGCCCACAAATAGAAAATATTAATGCAACAATTAATGATGAACCATCGATCCAAGAGAATTCCATGAAATATTTCTTCACACCAGAATATTGAGGAGCTCCTGAAGGTTCCTGCCATATTGGGATTCTTATGGGATCTATCTGGCATGCTTTGTTGTTTAGTCGTGTCCGACTCTTCGTGACCACATGGACCAGAGCATGCCAGGCACATCTGACATACCTAAATGCCAGTCATGTGGCTCTGTCAGGGCCTGAAAGCTTCTATTTCTGCTGAGGTCTGTACTAGACCATTCCCATTCCTTTTTCTAATTACTTTTAGATTGGCTAGAGGACATCCCTTGAAATCAGGCTATGGCTTCTAAAACATGCCATATTATGGAGGTTTTACAGGACCTGGAGGCCTCTGGGAAGATCTGTGTGTGTGATCTGGTATGCTATGCATCCCTATTCAGATTCAGAATGAATCTGATGACAGGTTTTTTAAAGCAATCTTGAATTCTATGGTTCCTACTTTAAACGCCAAATGCATTGCCTAGTCCAAGGTTATTAGTGAATTTGGTACTGAGTGTCATTTGAAAAACAAAACTCAAAATTCTATGTGAAGGTAGTTGTACGTTTACAATTCCAGGTTCATGGCAGAACTAGAACATATATTCACCTTCCAAAATTAATATTTAGAATACAACAGAATATGACATATGAGGCTAAAATAATGGGTATGACAGATCTTTTAACAGTCACATTGATAATAACGGTTTGTCCTAAGTATGTACTAGCCACATAATTGTTCTGTTTAAATTAGATCTCTGTTTCCCAAACATAGAATGAATATCATTTTATTACATATTTCTTTAGTATTATATCTGACATGAATCTGCATTATGGGATAATTTTATCTTGATGTCAACTACTGCAAAACGAGTACATTATTGCAGTCAGTTGCTTCTATTCCCCAAGTAACAATGACTGGGTGTGGGGGGAGAGCTGAAGTCTGCTATACTAGAAAAATTATCTAGCGTTAGCAAATGTCATCTCAATGGCTATTGCTTTTCAGATTAATAAAAGATAAAATGTTTTCTAGATGTCCTCCAAACAAAGATTACTATGAACAGAGAAGTGCTTAAACCAATAGTAATGACAATGAAATTTCTTTAAAGGTTACAATAATCAGTTATTTAGCTGAAACACAGATGGAAATGCATGGTCATTCCTTGAATAATGTATATTTGATCTGGAACAATACATATCTTTCTAAAAACAATGGCGGAAACTATCTCTTGCTTTGCAATTGTTTAACATATCATTTCCATGAAGTAATTGACTTGGGAAATATTACACAGTGTCACCTGAATGTTCTTTCTGCAAGCGCAACTTGGAATAATCCATACAAAACATGCATAAGAAAACAAATTCATCAGCCTTTGTAGACAGGGCAGAGCAAAGCACCTTTCTGAAGCTCTAAATTAAAATGATTAAATTGCTATAGTCATCAGGGACAAATCTAAAACTAAGCTTGTATATGGAATTATTAACAAGAACAGCCATCTCATTGTTTCAAATAGCCATGGTTTATACAGCATAAGTATTTCTCATGCATTCTCCAAATGCCTTTAGGAGCTACTTGGGCAGACACAAAGTACTGAGAATAATAATAATAATAATAATAATAATAATAATAATAATAATAATAATTTTTATTTATATCCCACCCTCCCCAGCCAAGACCAGGCTCATAACATCAGGTATAAAAACAATTGATTAAAATACAACTTAAAATGCAGCCTCATTTCAGTGGAAGCCCAGATCAAAAACTGTTTGGGGGGAGAAAACGTCAAATCTTCACCAAGGCCAACTATCCAGACTGGTCCTACATGGGCCAGAAAAACCCAGGGAAGTCCCCAAATAGGGGTTCCATCACAGAAGGAAAAGCAAAGAGGGGATCAGGCTGATTCCAAGCCAAAGCCCAGTGCTTTTATTGTAGTTTTAGGAGCCATATTGTTATACTGCTGCAGGATATTTATGAAATTATTTATCCATTCAAAATAGAAATAGAATACCATGCTACATGAGAATTAATGTATTTTGATACCTTATATATTTGGTATAATTTCAAAAATATGTCCGTAATATGTAACGGGTTTATATTCAAATAAAACTAGTGAAGAAAGAAAACTTAGGCACTGATGAGCTAATCCCACATGTAGCAGAATCTCACATAAAACCTAACGTCATTTACCAGAATAATGCAATAGTGTTTGTTTTATATTATTTCAAATAACCTTCTACAAACTGGTTTTATAAACCTTACAATTACAAAGAAAAGGTTGTTTTGTTTTATTTTAATTTTATTGAGTTTTATACTTGCAAAAATGTAAATTAAGTTACATATTGAAAAGAGAAAAATTACAAATTAAACATCCCACTGTCCCACCCTCTTTTGCACAACCTGAAAGCATAGTTCAGATCTAAAGAATAATAGCGAGGTTCATGTAACCACAGAAGGGGAAAGAATCCCAAAGTTGCTAATGTCAATATAAAGGAAGATGCTAACACAACTATATATTGTAGAATGTGGTCAGTACTTTGTCCTGCAGTCTTTGTGTGCTGGATAAACAACCACCAGTCTCTTAGACCATGAAGGTCTCTTAGGTTTTTTTTGTCATTTAACCATTGGTGTCATTTTTTCAGAAAGTGATTTATCCCAAATTGCATTAAACCGTTTTTGTACATTCAAATGTACTTTTGCTCCTGTCCATTTTCTGGCTATCAATATTCTTGCTCCAAATGCCTATTTAACTCCCACAGAACCACACCACTTGAAACAGAAATCCCACACAGAGTGTTTTTCAAAGGAAAGAGTAATTTAAGATGGAGAGGCAATCTCTTTGCTAATCATACAACAGGAAAGGACCAAAAGGCTATTAGACTGGACGGTTCAGCCCATCCAATCCAGATTACCAGAAGCAGAGAGCAGAAGTAACAGGCGCTCCACAGTGCTAAAGGGTTTGCAAACATAGTTTCAGATTACTGAAGCAAGTTAAAGAGGCTATAATACAGGTCACAAACTGGGAGGGTATCTCAGCAAAAGTGTGCTCCCAAGCCCATAAAGCAACAGGAATACAAGGCACTTACAGGAGAATGCTGTGCTCCACCACAACCTTATTTTCTCCCCTCTCTACCCTGGAAAACGTCCACAGGCCTTTCCCCTTCAGTTAAGCTCACTTCTGGTTTCAGAGTTTCATTTGGGTTAAAAATTAGTTTAAAACATCCAGAAGGGTGTGTGAAGACAGATTAAGCAGCCCCTACCTGTTTGCTAAGGGACGTGGGTGGCGCTGTGGGTAAAAGCCTCAGCGCCTAGGGCTTGCCGATCGAAAGGTCGGCGGTTCGAATCCCCGCGGCGGGGTGCGCTCCCGTTGTTCGGTCCCAGCGCCTGCCAACCTAGCAGTTCGAAAGCACTCCCGGGTGCAAGTAGATAAATAGGGACTGCTTACTAGCGGGAAGGTAAACGGCGTTTCCATGTGCGGCTCTGGCTCGCCAGATGCAGCTTGTCACGCTGGCCACGTGACCCGGAAGTGTCTCCGGACAGCGCTGGCCCCCGGCCTCTTGAGTGAGATGGGCGCACAACCCTAGAGTCTGTCAAGACTGGCCCGTACGGGCAGGGGTACCTTTACCTTTACCTTACCTGTTTGCTATTGCCTGTCCTTTCCCAATATCCCATTTCTCTTCCTTAATATGAGATAAACATAGGTTTGGGAGCCCTGTCTTTGCTTTATATACCACTTCTGTTGTGAGCAAACATCTTACTAACCTATATTTAATTATGTCAGCCGTTAAAGCCTAAATAGAGGAAATAAAAAATATTTCGGGACTACAATGGAACACAATTTATTCAGCTGAATAAAAAGTGAAATACATCGTATCCTTTTTGAACATATCCCTCTTGAAACCAATTGCAAAACTTATTTGGCCCTGCAACTTCAACAGATATTATTCTAGCTTTGACCCGAATTCAAAACTCAAGTACACAGGTTCTGCAGATCACGTAAATCCAAGTACATACTCTTTATATGAATGTAAAAATATTTATCAGACTGTCAAACGGAGAACTCGGATGGCTTGAGAACCATTGGCTTGTTTTAGAACCAACCTAGCTTTTGAAATACAGGAAGTGGTTGCAACTACTCTGCTCTAGGCCTGGTATTCACAACAGTATATAGAACATCACCATTATTAGAACATAGAATCAACTGAAACATACAGGTGCCAATCCACATAAACGTTACGATTTCTAGTTCCTAGGTAAGAACATTAAATGCTACATCATCTTCTGCATTCCTTCTTTCAGATTCAAATAAATTTTTCTTTTTGTTGGAATACTTGGGAACAGTTGGAATACTGTTTAGTGTTATGTGAATAAGTCTCAGACTCCTGCATTTCTCCCTTCCCTCTCGTCCTCTCCATGAGGCGATTGGAAGCATTTGCTTCTGTTTTCAACAAACCAGTTTCTTGTGATGCACAAGCTGAGACAAACTGTGGTTAGTTTTAACTATGGCTTGTCAAAGCAAGCCAGCTTCAAGAGATAGTGACTTGGCTGGACAAATCACAGTTTAAAATAATCACAGTTCCCAGTTTGGACATAATAACAAACTGGTTAACTGAAAATGGAAGCAAATGCTTCTGAACTAGGGTTGCCATATTTCAAAAAGTGAAAATCTGGACAGAAAGGTTTCTTTTTCCGGACATTTAGCTGATTTCCGTCCGGAAGCTGCTTGCGGCTGCAGTATTCCGGATATGTCCAGGAAATTCCAGACGTATGGCAACCTTATTTGATCTCCTCATGGCTACGCCAAAGGAGGTGAGGCAAACAAGAGCAGTATTATGTCCAAATGAGACTGTTCTGTACTGCACAGCTACCACTGTAGTTAGAAATAGTTTTTACTCTGAAGACAGCTGTCCAGTGCTGATTTTAAAAAAAATCAGAAATAATTTACACTCTTATCCGTTGTGTAAAAAACACTATTTATTGCACACAGGGTTAAACAGCACAGTGCAGTTTATGCTTCAGAAACACAGTTATGCATAAAAAAAGAGTGACTAAAGTAAGAAAAACTGGACAGAATCCTGTTGTATTTACTAACAACAGGGATTATTTAAGAAAGCTTTCAAAAGTGAGTCATCCTATTCTTTTTTAAATTTCATGCTCACCATCACCCAAAGGAGAGGAAGAGAAATATGCCTGAGCACTTAAAACTTCGCAGCTTCTGACCCCTTTCACCTCCATCACAAGAAACTCTTTCCTGAATTTGATATGCTGCTTGTGATGTAGAGTGTGGTAATGTCTTGCACGTGGAGTAAGTTACAACAAATCCTTGTCACTCAAGAGTCCGGATTCGAATCAATGCACTAAAGTAATGGGCTATGAACATGAGGAGGGGAGCCTTTCACACATTTTATATATAACTCATGATTTGTTAAAAATGTGGACTTTAGTTATAGATAAGAAGCTATAAAGTACATTTTAGGTTCACACAAGTTCATAACACACAGTGAAACATAAACAATAACCTAATACCTGAACTCTACTTTGGCTTCTAGTCACTTAACTTTGGTGACATAATGTATAAATAGAAGTGTTTGTACCCAATTTTGGGTCCTTTTTAATATCTGGTTTGCATTTATGCTCAATTGAATGATTTAATTCCTTATAATTTCAGGCCAATTTTTGAGAAATTGCTTTCATATCTGTTGAGTTATGAAATAATAAATAGTTTAAGATCATTACAATTGTTATCTCTGTACACAGGATCCAACAAACTAACAGACTTTCCTCTTTCACAGTGGCATACAGCGGCATTTTTTTCAATCAGAAGTGTGAAAATTGTAGGGCTGAGATCCTATGGAAACTTACTTATGAGAAATCCCTTCTGAACACAGTGGAGCTTACTTCCAAAGAAACATGCATAGGGATTGCACTTCATGACTACAATCCAACACAGAATTAAGTGTGCTTAAGATCACAGATTTCAGTGGATTCAGAGGCATTTAACTCTGGGTTGAACTGTAAAAAATACATACTTAAAATTCATTTTCTCAGTACAATAGCTGTGCTGAGATGTCTGTTTTAAAATAAAATATAAATAGAATAAGAGGTTTATTTCACCTTCACATGGTGTCTTTCTCATGCAGACCTCAGATTTCCACATTTGTATCCCTTTAAAGGATTTGATATGCAGGGAAAAAAGAAAGGATGGTAAACATTTCAATTTAGAGATCAGTACTGGCTGCCACATTCCATACACTATGATCATCCAACTTCATACCTTTCACTGATGTGTTGGGTGGTGGTCCTTCCATTCGCAAGTTCCACGGCGGATCCCCCTGATTAGCAAAGTCCCTCATCTTCAAATAGCTAATTGTTAGTCGGATGATGGATGCCTTGTCAAGCTGGCTGGTAATGGCTGCAGGGAGTGGCAACAATTTGGCCAGCTCATAGAACTCAAAATTTTCCTTCCCCCGGCGAGAACGAGCAGCATCTCGGGATTTTTCCTTTCTCAAGGCTTGTAAACTGAAACAAGAATAGGGTAGGGCATTCATCAATATTGTGTTCTGTCAAAGTTCTAACGTAAACATTTTCCAAATACAGACATGAAATTCTTGCACATATAAGCTTGAGAAAAATGCTGAATTATAGTTTACTCTTTGAACCCGATTGAGTGTGTACTCTTTCTAGAGATGACCAACAAGTAACTTGTTATAATACACAATGTCTTTTTAAAAAAAATAAAATCCCACTCTGCTACAGATGTTTTGTCCAAATGTCAAACGATAAAACTGAGAATATGATACCATAAAAGGACAGATGGAAATATTTCAGTACAGAGGGACTGTGTGTTTGGCATAAAGCATAATGCTATCCATTAATTACTATTAACTGTCTTTCAATTTTAGCAATAGCTCTGCAAACAGCACCATAGTCCTCAGTTCCCTAATACTTGCTGCAAAGTTTGCTTAGCAAACTCAGTCTCATGAGTTACCATCCGTTATACAGTATGGTGAGCAGCAGCTGGTGCTTCTCAACTCCACTAGCTCACAGAATACAATTCCTTGTGTTACGCCACACTTTCTCCAAAAACAATAAGAGAATCCACAGCTCAGTCACAAAACAGATGCTTGGAAAAGGTCTCGGGTTCAGTCTCTGGCATCTCCAGTTAGAATTAGAAAAAGACCCTTACATGAAGCTTTGGAGATCTACTGATTGTATAGAACTGGTTGTATTGAACAAAGGTGGGGAACCTTTCTATCCAGTCCTCAAGACTGCATCCCTAACCTTGCCTCTTACCAGCCCTGATCCATGCCCTACCCAAGTGGTTTTCCCTGGCTAGAATGTTTCCTTGAGGTAGAATAATGCCTCTTGCTTGCTTGCTTGCTTGGATGGAGAGGTATGAGGGTATGCTGCTGATATGTAGCTGACTGTACAAAGGTTTAAAAAGTCGTATCAGTTGCTCCACTCACTTTTGCCTTTGGTCCCTCCCACCACCGGCATGTGGAACCTCAGAAACTTGCCCATGAGGGAATGTGGCTCTTAGTTTGAAATATGTTTTCCCATTCTTGTCTGGACAACCGTGAGCTAGGTGGACCAATTGTCCAACTCTGTACAAGTTTCTGCACAATGTTCATATGTTCCTATCATAGGGAGTTTTATCCAAAGTCTCTTTCTCGACTGAAGAGGCTTCACTTCTTTGGACAGGAGGAGTCTTTTTGTCAGAAGGAGGAGTTCAACCCAATAATTTGGCTCTAACCCAACAATTTATTTTAAAAGCTGTCATTGTCACTTCAAAACACTCCCTCTCTCACTACTCCAACAAACTTACAAATAGGGTACCCTTCAGTTCCTCCCACAATTTCAACCACAGCTATACTCATCCTAAAAAACCTGACCACAATACAGCACGCATAGTCCCCCTTCACATTCACTCAGTTATGTACTTTTAGTTATGACATTAAAGGTATCTGTTCTATTGCAGTATAGATTTATCAAATTAAAAATTTGTAGGACAAAGTGCAAAGTTCTTGAATTTCACCATCCACAATGCAAAGTCAAAAATCATGCTTTAATATGCAAATATAGGGTGCAGTCCATGCATTAACGAGAGGGAACTGACATGAGACCCCTTCAGCCTTCTCCAGTCTTTCCCCCTTCTTGGGAACATGTGCATTGCTACATTATTTACTATGACAGCAGTGTATACCCATTCAACAGTCCCTGTTCTCTATAGGCTACTGACTCACAAATTACCTTTACTTGGAGCCAGAGAGAAGATGGCTCAACTGAGCCCAATGAAAGGAACATTTGTGTGCACTGCACTACTGTTTACTGCCATAATTAGGAAGTTACAGTGTTATCCTATGCTCAGAAGTAAGATCCAGTGAGTTCAATAGAGATTACTCCTGGGAACGTGCCCATGTAGAAAACCTCATCCTATTGATTTTAATGTGCCTACTCTCAGGTTGACTAAGTCTGGATCCAACCTTGTGTGTCTTGCTAACTTGTTGCAGTTTTCTTAGCACAATAATAAACCAGTCTCAAGTCAGTTTTACTTTTCCAGAAAGTCAAACGGTTTTGTTTAAAACACGGCAGATAGATGCCATTATAAAACATTATATTTATATTCATATTGTGCTAACATTGCCTTTTTAATACGACATCTAACATTTTGTTTGGTACTGCTCCTTCCATTCTGAGAAAATTCAAAAATTCATTCAGCTATTCCTGAAATGCGAAGTGTCACCCTGCCATATTCTACACATCTTACCAAAAGTCTTTTGAAGTGACAGCACTGTAGTTGTAATAAATAGTGATTGGTTTGGAGGGCTATAACCATAAAATAAGGCCCTAGGGGCTGAAAGGTTGTTGAGACTATGATATAATGGCATAAGCCAGTGGGAATGACACAGCTTGTACATTAATCTAGTGCCCATTTGCATTAGCTAGCATTAAAAAGCAGAGAAGGCTACGCGCTGTCTGACATGGTGGCAGCCAGTCCCACTTCCCTCCTTGTCTCCTAACCTTGACGCAAGAATTGCAACAGCAGTCAATGTAGGGCTGTGTTTTCTTTTGCAGTGCTAATCATGGCTGCCTGTCTTGGCTCCTGGCTCCTTCCCAGGCACCGTCAGAAAGAGCATGTAGACGTGGGCAAAGAAAAGTGGAAATGCAAAAGGCGTTTGCATGAAGGCAGATGTCAGGAAAGGGCTGCAGGGTTGGGGAGTTCTCTGCCGATTAATTTGCCAGTCTGCTGCAGTACCGTATTGTTAAAATTCTATATATATATATATATATATATATATATATATATATGCCTTGTTAGTCTACTTTCCAAAAAGAAACCCCTAATACCGATATTTATTTGATAGAATCGGAATCTTCTGAAGGAATCATAATGAGTCAAAGACAAAGAACGCACCACTTGTGACTGTCGCAATTGCTTTACATTTCCTAATATCACTTAAGGCAGCATAATTATCACGTTAAGTGCTCCTCTCATCATAGTGGTAGAATTTCCCCAGTGATAATGTTGGGCCTGAAAAAGCACAGCCATCTAGCTGAAATTACAGGAGAAATGGAGCAAGAAATGGACCGCTAGTCAACACCAGAAGATCTGTACATAAGAAGCTGCCAAATGAGACTGACAAAAGAGGTTGAGGTGGTATCTGGCAGTTTCAAAGGCCACTGACTGTTCAGATGTTGTATGAGTCCTAATCCCCTTGTAGTGATGGGGTATGATACATTTGGATAAATTGAAGGTAAATCGAGATTAAGAAATATCACAGAACAAAGATCAGGTGCTAGAGACTGGGTTATCTCTGGGGGCACATCCCTAAAGTGCAGGCATTGCCCTTTTTCTAGAAAAAGAGGTGCCGGAACTCGCCATGAGTGCCTCGCTTGTTCTCTTGGAATGCCAATGGCGCTCACCTGAGAGGTGCTGGAATTGAGTTCCGGCAAGTTCCGGCTGAAAAAAGAAGCCCTGAGTACAGGTGTCATCTATTAGTTCCTCCTTGGCAGGAGGTGTTGCTGACTTGGTTACCTATGTCTCTAGGGGCAAATTCAACATGGAAGGAAATGAAACTGAAGCCATTCTGTCTGTTGGAAGCAAGCAAATATTTAATTTTGAAACAAGATAATCTGATGGCAGTTGACTCTGAGAGAGAAAAGGTTGTGTGCAGTTAAGGTAGTTAATAGCCACAACTTTTTGGTTCAGCAAATAAAATAAAATGGGCTCTATCCTACAAAAGATGTTGGGAAAGATTGAGGGCACAAGGAGAAGGGGACGACAGAGGTCGAGATGGTTGGACAGTGTTCTTGAAGCTACAAACATGAGTCTGACCAAACTGCGGGAGGCAGTGGAAGACAGGAGTGCCTGGAGTGCTCTGGTCCATGGGGTCACGAAGAGTCGGACACGACTAAACAACTAAACAACAACAACATCCTACGAAAGTGTATTTCGCATTAAATTTGTTAGTCTTTAGGTTGCTTTGCAATTTGTTACAACAAACTCACACTGTTAGCCTCTAGATAAACTCCAAGGAAAGAGAATGCACAAACCCCCATGGCATCTCATACAGGTGGCATCTGAACTCAAGGTGTTCAACAATTGTTAAGGCAATATTTCTGTTTTATAAAAGTGGTGTTTTTTTTAAGTGTCTCTGCACTGAAAAAGAGTAAGGTTAAAAGCCTTTCATAATTCTCCTTTAAAGATGCAACAACTAAGATCTAAGGAGAAGTCAACTGGTCAGATTTTTTTTATAGATTTTCCCTACTTGTTTGCTTAGGAGAATCTAGCACTGCACAGTTCTACTATTTATCAATTAATCTGGAATGCAGGCTCAAAGAAAGAAGGCCAACCTGTATTAAAAATTCAACTATTAAAAATTCATCAAAGCCTTCGTCATTTTAACTCACAAACCTTTGAACACCTGCATACTTGTCAGATCTCTGGTCATAGTTAACAGTGGAATCTATAGTTGCTGCAGAACCTTCACCACTTCTGACATGAACTGCATACGAATACTTACTTGAGGGTTAAACCTTTTTTTAAAAAAACAAAACTTTTTTTAAGCAACATAAACCCCAGGAAAACTGCATTACTCTGCCAAACTTTTCAGTCTGGTTACTAGGCAAACTTCAGATTTGGTCAGATTGGCCATTTGCATTAATAATTATTCAGGTCCCTAATTATTCTTCCCCCACCAAATAAAAAATGCTGTAAATATCAGCTTCCTCTCAGGGCAAAATTTAGGCAGATCCGTAAACAAAACTATTATTTGTTATTATCTAGAGTGGCATGGGCCACAAAACGAAGTTCTTTAATGCTGCCCAAGAAAAGGTAATGGTTTCAGAAGCTTCCCTTTAATGTGTGGAAAAAACTGCCTGGCATATATGCTGGAAGTTAAAGCTGGAGCCTTCAAGTTCAAGGTAAGAACTCTGCTGCTTAACTAATGCACTGCTCATAGCTGTCATCATTAATTTATGTTAGCCTCTGTAAACATCAAGAGTATAATAGGCCAATTTCACAACTAAATATAGATGCACATTTTGCCCTTATATAAATGGCAGATTGCTGCTGTAGATCATCACTGCAGCAACACGTCAGTGAAGATGCACTGTTTGATGGTCTGATGCTCACACAATATATAAAACCAGTTGTAATGGTTGTTTGGAAGCAAAGTGTAACACAGCAGCAAAATTTCATTTGTTCCACAAACTCAGGATATATTAAGCTTGGCTGACAAAGACTGTTTGATGTGCTAAATCAGTTTGACCTTCATTTTTGCTTTATATTTCCAATTTAACACATTAAATGACCATTTTTGGGCTCTCTGCAAGAAAATACAGAACAGGGTGCCATTTAAAATGCCTCAGCTATACAAAGAAAAATAAAACGTATGTTTTAGTAATTTATCTCTTAACAATCAGATTTTGCAAAGCTTTAAAGATCATATTAATTACAGCCTACATTTTATATGAGCAGAGACGATGCTTAAATTCCAAGCAATCATTTGAGGTATTTCTGGATTGAAATGGCCTTGGGAGATTTTAGCTATAGGTTTCTCTGTTTGTAAACCATCTCTTTGCATTATGTACATATGCTTCAAACATCAATTAAATAAATTGCTATTGCCCATGTCATAATCAATAATAGTGGCTGTTATAAGATCCAAATGCTGCAAGGATCATCCCCCTTTTGAACCATCCAGTTGGCAGCTAAAATATAGTAAAATACAGCAAAAGTGTAGATTTAGCTAGCAAGAACTACCTCGAGTAAGGAGCACTTTTATTTCAGAGCAACTTGTACATTTCACACCTTAAATTTCTATTTACAAAATCAGCTAATCACTTCACAATTGAAGTTCTCAGAACAAAAAGTTATCAATTAAAGTGGTTGAAACTCCAGCAAATTATCATTTAAGAATGAAGTAATTGCTTTCATCAGGGCAGAAAAGCCCGCCAGAACAGAAATGTCACTTTAGATTAGTGTTCTCACTCCTGAAGCAATGGATGACACAGCTGATATAAGACTAAATGCCAAGACCAATCAATTGCTTTTGTGGCTCTGTTCTGAGCTGCTGTAAAAGGGGCCATTTTCCAGGATCTACTCTTCATTATAGTAAATGCTATCTCCTTGGTAACATAATTCCATTTCTCATAAATTCTGTCTGAGAGCATTGTCCTAACAATGGATGTTTGTGGAAAAGAATGCTGTTGGTTTAACGCAAAGAATTAAGTGTGAACGGCTGTCAAAGTACTACAGTTTATTTGTTCTTAAACATAAATTGAAGTCTTCTCCATTAAAAAGAATACTCGTGTGGAAATGAGCATACTGAACCAGTGTAATATATTGTATTTGAAGGTGTTGTATAAGTGATTTAGAGTTTAGACTTCTTATATATATATACACACGCTTGCTTTGTCTCTGTTGGGCACCCTGGTCTTTAACAGAGATTTGTCAGTGTAAAAATAGGGTAGATAAACATTCCACTTACTTTCCCAGCAGTGTGGTTTACAAATGTGAAATTACTGAAGAAAACACAGTCTCATTATCATATGACATGCTATTTGTTAGCAACCTCATCTGTGTATAAAAGCTTCCTTTGAACCGAGCGCTGACTGAAAAATATCTGTACTTCAATTTGTATTGTTCATCTTCCTAAAATACCAAGAATCTGAGTTATGGGCTCTAATTAAAAAGATATTCGAGAAGCTAATTTGGTGGAACAGCAGCAATTTCCTATGTGACTCTTTTCATGACTGAAGTTTACAAACAAATACACATTGCAGCTTTCAGCTGAGAGTCAGAATAAAAAAGTACTTTGTCATAAAAAGGTACAGGGCTCTATGAAAAAAAAAGTGCTCTGCCAAATGTTTCCACATGCTAAATGCCAGAACATCCTTCCTTGTGGTAGAGGCCCCATTTGGATATCCTGTTTCAGGATGCCATACTGCAGGTAATGGCCTTCTCATGTGTCTGTCCCCATCGTTCTGCCTCTGTATCAACAGCAGTGGTCCCACGAGGTGCAGGTTAAGAGACTTCCCATGTGAGAGATGGGGTCCTGCTTTAAAGAGGGCATGTATTGCGGTGAGACCTGGAAAACCGACACCCTGTGTTGTGGGTGGGTACAACTGGTCAGCCACAACACCCGATTGGTAGGTCCCTCGAAGCTGTCCAATGGGACGCAGTCTAAACAGTTCAAGGGACCTATTTATGCCCATGCACGTGACCCAGAGCTTCCTCTTTCAGCGCGTGCATTCGGAACACCCACCCACCTCTCCCTACTTTTAGGGCTTTGCGTTTGACCTTGCTATGCCATCGTGTGTCGTCTGTCGTTGGGACAGGGGCACGGCAGGAATTTTCCCCACTTGGCTGATTGGCTGTTGCCATTTGGGTTTCGCCTGCCGTGTAGCAAATCGTCACAACTTGTAAGGTTCAGGATAGGCTCTGGTTCAGGTGATAGGGATGGGAGAACGCTCTCACCATCCCTATGTGAAGGGTATTCCGTTAAAGGAATACATGGACTTGATGGTTTGGTCAACCCCTGTGAGGGGGTTGTGCCCGTGCCTGAGTCCAGGAGGACATTTGGGTGGTGGAGTTAGCCCGTTCCCGGCTTTCCGCTTATCCAGGTGTTCACCCTTGGCTGACCTATGCTGGTGCCCTGAGTCAGCGCTTTCTGCATGGCAGGGAGCTAGTCGAACCAGAGCCTATGCAACCAGTCACTTTCTGTAAAAGTTGTGGCCTAAATACTGCCAAAAACCAAAACCAAAATTTGAGTCATGTGTGAATTTATTTAGGGGGGAGGTTTCTGGGTCTGAATACGCAAATATATCTATGTAGAAAGCCAGTTACACACTGCATTGAAAACAGAAATTGTTTTCAGCAGCAACCACACAACTACAGTCGTACCTTGGTTCTCGAACGCCTTGGTACGCGTACGTTTTGGTTCCCAGACGTCGAAAACCCAGAAGTAATTGTTCTGGTTTTTGAATATACTCTGGAAGTCAAACGTCCAATGCGGCTTCTGCAGCTTCTGATTTGAGTGCAGGAATTTCCTGCAGCCAATCGGAAGCCGCGCCTTGGTTTTCGAACTGTTCCTGGAATCGAATGGACTCCCGGAACGGATTACGTTTGACAACCAAGATACCACTGTACTGTAATTTGTGAAGCCGAGTTTCCCACCACTATATTTAGCTGAAATCCTAACCCCTCTTATCTGGATCTAAGCTCCATTAATTCAATGGGACTTACTTCTGGATATTTAGTTTAAATATTTATAAACCACAGTTTCATATGAAATATCACAGGGCAATAGACATGGTTAGGAGTAGACATGGCTTTCTCCCTCCCCATTAACGCTAGAACTTAGGGACATCCAGGGATACTGAATGCTGGAAGATTCAGACAGACAAAAAGAAGAGCTTCTTCACAAAGCACGTAGTTAGGGATGGGATTTGCTCCCTCAAGAAGTAGTGATGGCGTCCCAAAGAGAAAGAAGGCAGAGAAAGAAAGTCGAGAAACTGTGCGCAGAAACGACTCTTTTATACATTCTCTGCGGCTTAATCCCGGAATATAAAGAGACAGAGCTACTATTCCACCTTCAGTGAGCTTGTTGTTCCCGCGCTTTCCCTTTTTCCCCCCTCCCTGCACTCCCCCTCTCCCTGTGACGTCCCTTACCCTCCCCCCCTTTTTTTCCGCTTCCCCCCTCCTCCCCGCTTTCCCCCCTTTCCGCGCTCCACCAGCCCTTTTTCCCAATCACTACTTCTGACTCCAGCAGGATGACAACAGACTCCTTCTTCCTGACAAAGTCCTCTGATATATAAAAGCGGATTAGGCCAGACAAGTGGCTGAAGTTTTTAGAAGAGGAGCAACACAATAGAATCTGGTCTTCGAACATCTTTGTTTCCTCCCTGACACTTATTTTGGGATCCTATCCCCTCGCATCAAATTTCCCTCGTGTACCCCTCCCTTTTTGCCTTCCCACCCTTACAACGTCCCTTTCAAAGTACTGTTACAACTGCCAAAGGGGCGGTGGTGGGCGGGACTGCCTGAATAATTAAGTGGCTTTTATAAGATTGTACGCCCTCTAAGGGAGAGTCTTAAAAACGTATTTTGTTTTGTAAACACTGGAAGGGGAGGATGGCAGGAAAGGAAGGGAAGAAGGCAGTGGGTACTCCGGCAGAAAGGAAAACGTCACGCCATGAAGAAATCAAAGACTTAGATATACTCTGGTTGAAAATAAAAGAAGAATTTAAGCAGAATGAGATTCACATGGAGGAAAAGTTAGGAGAGATGCAGAAATCAATAGATAGGAAAATAGAAGGGGCGGTGGGAGAACTATCAAATAAGATAAAAGATTTAACGACTCGAACCAAATCCCTAGAAGACTCAAATAAAAAAACACAAAAAGAGATAAGAGATCAGAGAAAGGAAGCTGAGAAAATAAAAGAGAACTTTGAGGAATTAGGCAAGAGCCAGGAACAAATTCTGGATAATTTGGCAATGATGGAAATGAAACAAAAACAACTAAATTTAAAATTCCGAGGGGTAGGAGAGGAGGTCAACGAAGATGTCAAAGGGAAAATGATAAGAGAACTGGCAAGATGGCTAAATTTAAAGGAGGAAGAAGTCACACAAGAAATAGAAAATGCCTTCAGAATAAAAGTAAAACCTAAACAAAACAGAGTAAGAAAGATTTCAGGAGACTGCCTGGTAATCTTCAAATCGACGGAGCTGAAAAATAAGATTTTAAGAGAAAGTTACCAGAAGAAACTGGTGATAGATGGAAGACCAATCATCATTTTCAAAGAAATTCCAATCAGACTCCTTCGCAAGAGAGAGGGCTACAAACAGTTAGTAAATATCCTAAGGAAGAATGGCATTCAACATAGATGGGAGTTCCCAGAAGGGATCTCCTTTTTTTACAAAGAAAAAAGATTTAAAATTGCTGAAAGTCAGGAAATCAGGAAGTTCCTACGAAGATATGAGAGAGAGCTTGGTGGGACGGGAGAGGTACATGGGGGCGGGGATGGGGGTGGGGGCGGGGGAGACGGTGCGGGTTTGGGGGGGGACTCGGGGGGAGAGGGGGGGGAGGGAGCGGAGGGAGCGGAGGGTGAAGAAACAGAAAGTAAAACCACTCGAATCTAAACTAACTGAAACTTAAATCCGCAAACTACTGTTTTATAAGTAAGTAAACAAGAATGAATCTAAAAATTCTAACATGGAATGTAAATGGCGTGAATGACAAAGCGAAAAGGAATAAAGTTGTAAATGTTTTGAAAAAGAAAAAATTGGACATAATCTGTATACAAGAGACTCATGTAGCCAAAAAGCACAATCGTGTATTAATAAATAGAAAGCTAGGAATGGAATTTATAAGCTCCACGGTAGAGAAAAAAAAAGGAGTAGTAACATATGTTAAAGAAAAATGGGAACCTAAACTGATTTATAAGGATGAAGAAGGAAGGATATTGGGGGTACAAATCAGCTTCCAGGGGGAAAAAATTAATGTGGTAAACATATATGCCCCAAATTCGAACAAGCCAGAGTTTTTCAAAAAATTAGAACAAGTTTTAATAGAACTAGAAAACAACAGGACGATACTGATGGGAGATTTTAATGCGGTGCCAATCCCAGAAATTGATAGACAAACAGAAAAGGGGAAAAAGAACCAAGGGAAGCTGCCAAAGTCTTTCCAAGACTTGGAAGAAAACATGGACTTAATAGACATTTGGAGATATAAACATCCATTAGAAAAGCAGTTTACCTTCTTCTCAGAAGTACCTAAGAGCTGGGGCAGAATAGACCAAATTTGGACGTCGAGAGAACTCTCCCTAAGAGCTACGAAATGTGAAATTCACCCGAGAACTCTCTCAGACCACAATTCAATAACATTGGAATTAAAAAGTGAATTAAAAGGAGGCTTTAGATGGAGACTAAATGAACAACTTCTAGAGGACGAGGAAGTCATCGGAAAAGCAAAAGCCACTTTAAAAGATTACTTTGAACTGAATCTTAACACAGGAGTGAGCTCAGAAATAACCTGGGACGCCAGTAAGGCGGTGCTGAGGGGCTTCTTCATTCAGCAGAACAGTCACAAAAAGAAATTAAGGCAACAAAAGAAAGAAGAGATCCTCAATCATATAAGGCAGCTAGAGAAAAAACTGACAGAGAACCCAAAAGACACACAAAGCATACAAGCAATTAAATTACTACAGACACAATATTCGATGTTAGTGAGCCAAGAAATTGAATGGAAAATCAGGTTAATGAGACAAAGATATTTTGAATCAGCCAACAAAATTGGAAAATTATTAGCGTGGCAACTGAGGAAAAGACAAAAGCAAAGCGTGATAAACAAAATAAAAGTAGAAGAAGAAATAGTAGAAGATCCAAAAAAGATACAAAAAAATTTTCTGGAGTTCTATGAAGGGCTATATAAAAAAGGAGAAGAGGACACAACCCTAATAGAAGAATACTTAGAGAACTGTGAAGGGAGGACTTTAACGGCCGAAGAGAAAATACAGCTAAACAAACCCATAAATATAGAGGAGATCCAGAATGCAATTAAAAGAATGAAATCGGGGAAGACTCCAGGTCCGGATGGCTTATCAGCAAAATACTACAAAGTCCTAGGAAACCAACTTGCGCCAGTCCTCTGTGAGGTTATGAATGATATTTTAAAGGATGGAAAAATACCGGAGTCATGGCGGGAGGCTTTTATAACCTTAATTCCAAAATCGGACACTGACAATTTAAATATCAAAAATTATAGGCCAATATCCTTATTAAATAATGACTATAAAATATTTGCGGACATAATGGCAAACAGGTTGAAAAAACATCTAACGGAATTAATCCACAAGGATCAGGCCGGTTTTTTGCCGAACAGGTTTTTGAAGGATAATGTTAGACATGTCATAAATTTAATTGAGTACCTGGAGATCAATAACAATGTACCGGCAGTATTGATGTTTGTGGACGCCGAAAAGGCGTTCGACAACGTATCATGGATGTTTATGATAAAATGTTTGGAGAAGGCGGGGATAGAGGGCGACTTTCTGAAAGGAATACAAGCTATATATTCAACCCAATCGGCCAAATTGGTAATAAATAACAATTTAACAAACCAATTTAAGATAGAAAAGGGAACAAGACAGGGTTGCCCTCTCTCCCCGCTTCTATTTATTATGGTTTTAGAAATATTGGCGAATAAAATTAGAACCGTGTCTGAGATACGAGGGATTAGAATAGGTTTGAAGGAATTTAAACTAAAGGCCTACGCAGATGACCTGATATTATCCCTGGAAGAACCCCGAGAGAGTATTGGCAAAGCATTAGAGATCATGGAGGAATATGGCAAGCTATCCGGTTTTAAACTAAACAAACTGAAGACAAAAATGCTGACAAAAAATCTGAAAAGTGATGAAAAAGAAGAACTAGAAAGGAAATTCGGAATAAAAATCGCAAAAAAAATAAAATATTTAGGAATCTGGCTTACATCAAAAAACATAAACTTAATTGAAGACAACTACTCGGCAGTTTGGAAAGAGATCAAAAGGGATTTCGATGTTTGGAATAGAGTCAATTTATCATGGTTGGGCAGGATGGAGGCGATAAAGATGGTCGTACTTCCTAAGATGTTGTTCCTTTTTCAAAATATTCCAATAATTAGGGGGACTAAATTGTTTAAAGAGTGGCAACGGACTCTCTCCAGATTCATCTGGCAGGGGAAAAGACCAAGGATCAGATTTAAAATTCTTACGGACCGAAAAGAAAGAGGGGGCCTCGCTGTTCCAAACTTAAAGTTATACCATGAAGCTGCATGTTTATGTTGGGTGAAAGAGTGGATCACTCTAGAAAATAGCGATCTACTGGACCTGGAAGGGGCGGACAATAGATACGGCTGGCATGCCTATCTATGGCAGAATAAAGGGAAAGTGCATAGGGGATTTTCGAATCATATTATTAGAGGCCCCTTGTATGAAGCCTGGAATAGGAAGAAAAAATTACTGGAATGGCGAACCCCTTGGTGGCTGTCCCCTTTTAATATTATAACAACTAAAAATACAAATACGGGAGCAAAGAATTTAACATATGAGGACTTACTGGTAAGATCGGAGGACACGTGGAAATTAAGACCATATGAGGAGCTGGAGGGAAAACTGACAGTTTGGCTACAGTACTATCAAATCAATGCCATATGGGCGGAAGATAAAAAAATTGGAATGAATGAAAAAAAATCGAAATTTCAGATTGAAATAATTGAAGGTAACTCTAAATTACTATCTAAAATGTACAATATTTTATTGGAGTGGGACACAAAAGACGAGGAGATCAAAGAAGTCATGGTTAAATGGGCGATAGATCTAGGACATAGCATAGCCTATGAGCAGTGG
Organism: Podarcis muralis; assembly: GCF_964188315.1. NCBI lineage: Eukaryota > Metazoa > Chordata > Lepidosauria > Squamata > Lacertidae > Podarcis > Podarcis muralis. The sequence continues at coordinate 34,906,410 of NC_135655.1, forward strand.
TCAAAACTGTGGGAGAAGGGAATAAAATTTACGGCGTGTGCCGCAATCAGGGAAAACATAGAAAAGATGATTCACAGATGGTATCTAACACCAGAAAAACTGAATAGGATATACAAGATTGGCAGCGGGGCCTGCTGGAGGTGTAAAGTAAAGGAGGGTAATTTCATGCATATGTGGTGGGCCTGCGATGATATTAAAAAATTCTGGGATACCATATATAACGAGCTAAAAAAAATATTAAAATACACATTTTTAAAAAGACCAGAGGCCTTTCTATTAGGCATCATAGGAGAGGAGATTAAGAAAGAAGATGTAATTTTGTTCCAGTACTCAACAGCAGCGGCCAGACTGCTAATTGCTCAAAAATGGAAAAGCACGAGCACCCCAACGATGATGGAATGGCAAAATAAGCTATATGACTTCTTTGAATTGGCAAATATGACGCAGAAAATCAGAAACCAAAAGAATACAAAGTTAAGGGATGATTGGGCTAAATTTATGACATATATAGAAGGAAATTATGAAAACGTATCAAATATAGTTGGTTTATTATAAAACTTTCGATGTTTCAAGTTATTAAACAAAAAACAGCTGTAAAGATAGAATCTTGGAAAAATTAGGAATCCAGAGTCAAGAGGGATGGAAGTCAATTTGTATGTTATCTTGTTTTTTTTTTCTTACCTTTTTCTCTCTTTTAATCTCTCTTTTTTCCTTTTCTTTTTCTATATTTACTTACCTGTGTTATGTGTATGCATTAAATGAAACTTAATAAAAAAAATTAAAAAAAAAAAAAAGAAGTAGTGATGGCCAATAACTGGGACTGCTTTAAAAGAGGATTAGACAAATAAGGAGGATAAGGCTATCAATGGCCACAATGGCTATGTTTTACCTCTTCTGTAGGAAGCAATATGCCTTTGAATGTCATCTGCTGGGAAACACAAATGGGGAGAGTGCTGTTGTGCTCAGGTCCTGCTTCCCTGCTTTCCACAGACTTCTGGAGAACAAGATGCTGGCCTACTGGACTGTGAGGTCAAGCACTGACCTGATCCAGCAGGTGCTTCTCATGCACTGTCATTGATTTTTCATCTGCTTTTATTTCCTGGCCTACACTGAAGGCCCCTCTCTCCACCACCACTTCAGCTCCAAAATGATGAAACATCACCACCTAGCCACCTTTGTCTCGCCACTTTCATTTCCCCCTTCCACTTCCTTCAGCCTTTAATAGTTAATCTGTAAATTGTCTTTTGTTTTATTTTCTCAATAAAGGCTCTCTTTTTTTGATAAAAAGTTCATATCTTGCCTCTGTTGCTCTTCCCTGAACACCTTCAATCTATCCAGACTTCAATCAAAGTAATTTATGTGTGTTTTCATAAATGTGCCAGTTTCTGAACCAGCTGTACTAGATGGATAGACAGCAGCCTCTTTCCAGTCCAACAGAGCCAGGCTTATGGAGGAAACCTGAAAACATAAGAGGAGTCCTGCTGAATCAGACCAAAAGCCTACCTTTTCCAGTATTCTGCTCTCATAACAGAAAAACAAACCCCCAGCACATTTTGAGCTAAATTCCCGCCAATCATTCATGCTCCAGAAGGACTTTTTCCTTGAACATGGAAAAGTAGATTTCACAAACGTGCCTCAATCAAGAGTGGTAATTATTTTATTATTATTTTTGAATTTGATAGTTGATTTATCTTGCCCACAGCAACCCAAAGTGACTTACAACCAATGGGTAACAACACCCATCAGTCACTAACATCTACTGAGTCTGTTTTATACTTGCAAATTATCATTTCTGTTTGCTTAAGTTCAAAGTTGGCTGATATGAGATGAGATGACTATTATGATATAACTATTATTATGTCATGAAAATATTAATATATCATGAAAATACTATTATATCACAAAAACTCAATGTCTAGCTTTTAACAAACACACTTATTATCCGGTAACTATCAGCTGTTCTTCTTAAGGACTCTAATGGGCAGCTGTGGAGAATAATCGTTTATTCTCTAACATTCTAAAATGCATAACTTGACCTGAAAATACTGCAACCTGTTTAAAATGTGCTCTCTGAAGTGTCAAAAGATATTGCAGATCCGTGGAAGGGACTCTATTTTGTTGTAAATCAAAATGTTTTAAATGTTTATCAACCAATGGGATTATACCTTCTCTTAGGAAAGCAGTGAAGTGTAAATAGAAGTGTTGATTAAAATCCATGAAGAGTCATTGGTGATTTAAATCAACTTGATTTAGGGATGACTTTGATTAGAAAGCATTCCTTCTTTGTGGAAATGTTAAGAGAATACCTGAGATGCGGCAAAATAAAAACAAGAGAGAAAAGTGCTTCTTAACTCTAGGGGTTTTTTTTGTGAAAGTGTATGTTTTAAAGAATGAAGAAATTATGGTAGAATTCCAGGCATAATAAAATTGGATGCCTGTATTCTGCTTTCTTCCTCCACTTAACCAATATTACCACAAGCTATTAAGTACTGCACTGGGCTGGGGGGGGGGGGGGCTTTTTTCAGTGTAATCGTCACATTTCCTCACAGATAACCTTTTGGGGGCCACATGGTACTTGTGCGCTGAGCCAGAGGCAAAGGCTGGTGGTACAACAGGTTAGATACCTACATTTGTACAGTAGACCACATTTCGAGTTACGCAAAAGTCTGAGGTTTTTACATACCCAGCCGTCTCTCTATCCAGGCAAGCAAGGGCATTGTCCAAGTTCAAGGGGATATCCAACCAGACAAAAGAACTTGAGAAGAGCACAAAGCAAGGTGTTGAAGGGTGTGGTCTAGTGTCAGGCTTTGGGGAATCAGCTTCCTCCCCCCTGGCCATAAATGAGCAGATCAAACAAAAGGAATTCTCACCAGTTTGTTTCTTTAATCAACACAGCAAAGAACAATAGAAAGCATCTAACCAGAATGGCGGTGCTCCCAATTAAAGTCACCTCCCCTGTCCGTATTAATCCACGTCACTCCTGCGTATTGTAATCTGAGTTTGTAGTCTCTGTGCTTTCTGTTCTGACACTTTGGGGAAGGAAGATGGATACTATCCAGACTGTGAATCTGTTAACTCTCTCTCTCTCTCTCTTCTAGTATTTCTTCTGCTAGCTGTTCCCCATCCAGTATTTCCCAGCTTCTGCCTTCTGAACTATGCCCCTCTGCAAACCACTGTTCCAAATCTATACTGTCCTCCTGCTCCTGGGAAGATTCAGGATCAGGAGGAGGAGGTGGCTCCCACCATTTTTCCTCAGTGCAGTCAGCACGGTCCCTGACATCTAGGGCCAGCAAGTGGAATGCCACACTAAGGGTCTCAAGGGCCACACAAAGAGGCCTGGAGGGTGTGAAACAAGATGTGGGGTGTGGATTGGAGAAAGCGGCTGTGACTGAGTGGAAGCTCTGCCCCAAGGAGAGGTTCTGAGGGCCAAACAAATAAGCCTGGAGGGATTCATATGACCCCCATTTCATGCCAGGAATGGGGCTACTTCATTGGTCTCTCAGACACCTTTCAGGAGAACTTTCAGTTGCAGGCAGAATCCTCATGCTTCAGTGGCATACGTGCAGGTGGGATACACTTCAAAATGCTAAACAACTGAAACTAAAAATCACAAATAACCCAAGTTAGAGCAGTAGCTTGGTTTTGTGGTTTCGTGTTCTGGTTTTGTTCTGTGGGCCGTCCAGGGACCTCTGGGTGTAGGGCAGTGTAAAATAAATAAAATAAATAAGTGACTCCTAGCTTTGAAGCTAACTTTTGTTTCTCAGCACCTTCCGCCACAGGTTCAGGAAGTACATGCATGCCAAGGATTCACTGCAACATTTTATTGAGGGGGCCTTCCTTGTACTCTTAAAAAGTTCCCAATATCCTACTATTGATTTGCAAGTATTTGAAATATATTCCAGCAAGAGTAAAAAGAAGCTTTTTATTGAACAAACGTGTATGTTCGGCATAAATTATTTTTCTATTGTTGATGGTTTTACAGTGAAATTGCTTCAAGACATTTTTGTGTGAAAGTGATTTATTAATTGATCAAATAAATAAATAAATAAATAAATAAAATTAGCTTGCCCACTTCTAAGGAGAAAGAGAAACACGTAGACCAGCCAGCATGGCCAATGGCCAGTGATTATGGGAATTGTACCTGGGGGCACCACGCTGGGTAATCGTGATGTATATTGACTTTATAGACAGATGATAACAGGTCATGGGATCCTAAATTCTAGGGAGGTGGAAAGGCCTTGAAGTTCACTACTCAGTACAGAATATGGAATTCAAGATGGAACTACAGCTTTCTTTATGCTTTTTCATTTAAACTTTTTTTGGGGGGAAACAATACATCTGTACTACTAAGACGAAACGGTGAAATAATTGTACATGAAAATACACTGCAAACACCATTGTAGCAAGTCTATGGTGTTGAAATCATGTTTTTGTTTTTAAAATCAGGTTTAATTCTTTGGTTCCACTACTCTTCAATTCTAACCAAAAAGCTTTGGACGCCATCCTGAATTTGGCAATGCTTTAATGAAGGTGTTTACAACACAAATGTTAAGAATACTTGTAGTATCTTTAACCCCCCCCCCCCACTATTCCAATATTTTCACTGCAGCTCACTCATGTATTTGTGCCAAACCACTTGTATTCCTGTGATATTTAACCCTTTTATGTAGAACCATCCTAATTCTGATTAGCAAAGCACAAATGTAGAGGAGTCAAAGAATCTGTATTCTACTAATATCTCAATGTTTCACACCAAAACGTTTTCATTCTTGCTTGTAAAATATGTATGTGTAGGAATGATAATCTATGCAGATGAAAGTCAACAAAACCCATGATGCAGTGAAACCACAAAGCAGGCATACACAAAAACGACAATGCCTTTAATTGAGCTGAACCATCAGCAATGTGGAAGGAATGACAGCAGAGATAGAACCCAATCATATTTAAATAAGCAAAATTATTATCTGGAGAACTTGGTTGTTAAAGTCTGGAGCTGAACATAAAACCACCTTGCACATATTCCACATTCCTGGTAGTAACGTGGCAGTGTTTAGGGCATTTCCTCCCTCTGCTGTAAGAACTGAGCTGCATGACTATAATCCGAAACACACTTACTAGGAAGTAAGAGCCATTAAATGCAGTGGGATTCAATTCTGGTTTTTTAATATTATTATTGAAAGGCAGGTACAGTGTGCTAAATATTAATAGGTATAAAGCAATCAATAACAAAGTAATAATTTGATGTCCAACTTTAATCTTTGTCAAAGCAATATATATTTAGTCTGTCAACAGCTCTCTCTCACACATAACAAATTACCATCTTAAGGTATTCCCGTAGTCAGAAGATATTGACGTCAGACATAAGCAAGGATCTTTTCATCATACTGAAGCATTAGTGTGGGATATTCATCACCATCCATAGTTGGTGCATTTCTGAGTGCTTTGTAAAGCTTATCTGCTGACGAATTCTCCTTCCAAAAGGAACTGTGAAATTGAAACTGGGAGCATCTTATCACAATAATAATATTTTAATACCATCCTTAGATTTGCAGTGTTTGCTGCAAATGCACCCTACCAGATTCAGATTAAAATCCCGTTAAAGGTCACCGTGCAGCTAATAGTACTTAAAAATACTAACTGCAATACTTTGCTGATGCTTGTGCATCAAGGTTAGGGTATGAAAAAGAAAGGGTAAACGAAGAGACTATCAAAAAGAGCTATTATACCTGATGTGCTCCATACAAGACAGATGAAATATGAGCTTCAGTATTCAAAATAGAAAGGATACAATCTTATGTCTGGTTAACTTACAGGAAATGGTTCCAGAAACGCTTTTATACTAACTACAGTGATTTGAGCAATTTTTAAAAATAATACCAGTCAATTTCTCTCCATTATTCTCTGCTGGCAGAAAATAAAACATTTTTCTTTGAAATGATTGCCTTTGGTTTTGTTAAATCATCCAGTCTGACAACATGTGGTCACCATTTTCACATGATCTTTCTGCTTCTCTGCAGAAGAATGCATTTGCAGTCTGATCCCTGATATAAATATGTAATACAGCTCCAGTTAAGGCTATTTCTATTACTTCAAGAAAGAAAGGAATTGCCATACTGTATTATGAAGAATTCAAATTCACAAGGATAATAGTCAGATTCTTAACATATACAGCATAGATGTTTATATTAGAAAAGAACTAATGCTCGTAATTCCTCTTGGCAATGGCAAGTATGCATATCTTTATCATGTACAGAATCTCATTCGGTACTTGTATTCATTCCAGTGCTTTCAGTGAATGTTATACAGGAGTGCTCAGGGACTATCAGAAAATTAAATATGTTACAACAAAATGCAAACCACTCTATTTTTAGGTATCTAGCATGTTTTACAATCTCATTACAACTGAACAAATTAAGATCACCTACCTTAGTCTCTCAAGTAGAAGTTTATGTACAATAATAATTCTATAAATGAGTGATTAAAATGCATAGTCACTCCAGTAACGTGACTTGAAAAGAAGAGTTACAGAAGTTAATGCAGCTGTAAATTGGCAAAACTTCAATAAACATTATTTTAAGCATTTTTTTGGGAAAAAATGCATAAAATGTTATCATGTTCTTTATCCTCCCTGTTTCAATATTGCCTACTCTTAGAAATGAAAAGTTGTAAGAAACTTTTAGAGTACTTCCATCGTATCCCTGCAGATCTCTGCCTGATAAGAGCAATGAGTTCCATAGTAACGCCGACAAGACCGGCAGCTGTGACTTAAATACATAGAGCTTCCGCTAATATTCCGATTATTCATACACAGGCCACACAAAGTGGGGTGAATTATGGCTCTTGAAGGCAAAAACCTCCCCCTTCACCCTGCCTTCTTCTAGGCAAGAATTGACCTGCCTGTTTCATAACTACAATGATACCTCAGGTTACATACGCTTCAGGTTACAGACTTCGCTAACCCAGAAATAGTGCTTCAGGTTAAGAACTTTGCTTCAGGATGAGAACAGAAATCGTGCTCCAGTGGCGTGGCGGCAGCAGGAGGCCCCATTAGCTAAAGTGGTGCTTCAGGTTAAGACCAGTTTCAGGTTAAGTACGGACCTTCGGAATGAATTAAGTACTTAACCTGAGGTACCACTGTATTCCTGGAAATATAGGAGGAATGTATATTGAAAAATGCTCTTAACATGCCACCAGGTTTTTTTTCTTCTTCTTCTCCCTTTTCCTCCTTGGTACACTTTAATCAGATATGTTTTCTTCCTGGCAGTGGAGACAGACGTCCTATGACTGGGGTCCCCCTCAATACCCAGTATGCAGAGCAGATTCCCAAACTTTCCTTTCCACACTTTCCAGTGGATCTCCCCACTTAGCATTATAAAAAGCTTTCTGATCCAAAATTAATAACCCCAATGAACAACACTACGGACAGGGGAAGAAATGTATCCACCCAATGCCAAAATGATTGCATGGAAGGCATCACCTGGTCACTTTCATGCAGCCTGCAACCCATAGAAAGAAGGGAGGTCCTGGGCTGACCGACTGCAAAAGCCCTTCTCACCCCCTTATATTCTTAGAAGGTCTCTTCTCCAGTCTTCAGAGAGTAGCTGGAAGTGGGGAGGCAGAAAAATGTCCTCCTTGCCTTCCACTCTGCAGTTTTAATCTGAAATCTTAGGCGCAGTACTGCGTCCAGAGCTCAAAAATTGTTTGTGTTAATGAAATTCCCTGCCACGAAATGAACCTAGAACAATGGCAGTTTCAAACACTGGATGGGAGTTGAAGTCCGCAACATATTAGCTCTCAGATATATTCGGCCGTCATAGGCTGAGAATTATCAGTACTGATTATTTATCATAGATTTCTGACACTATTTCCTGTTTTACTGTGCATGAATCAACACACAAAATTAAGCATCAGGCGCACTGCGTACAAGCCCACAACTGGAGCACGTAGCGTCTGTAAATTTGACTGAATAATGACGTTCTTGGATCTTAAAGGTAAAGGTAAAGGTACCCCTGCCCGTACGGGCCAGTCTTGCCAGACTCTAGGGTTGTGCGCCCATCTCACTCTAGAGGCCGGGGGCCAGCGCTGTCCGGAGACACTTCCGGGTCACGTGGCCAGCGTGACATCGCTGCTCTGGCGAGCCAGAGCCGCACACGGAAACGCCGTTTACCTTCCCGCTAGAAAGCGGTCCCTATTTATCTACTTGCACCCAGGGGTGCTTTCCAACTGCTAGGTTGGCAGGCGCTGGGACCAAGCAACGGGAGCGCACCCCGCCGCGGGGATTCGAACCGCCGACCTTTCGATCGGCAAGCCCTAGGCGCTGAGGCTTTTACCCACAGTGCCAAGAGGCCACAAGTTTATCGATTACAGATGCAAGTGATTTGGCTCAAGCACTGGGTGATTTTGCCACTTCCCTCCTGTGGCTGCCCAATACTGTATCATGGGCTAGAGAATTTGAATTCCCCTCAGCAGAAGGGAGAGGAGAACATGTCCCTTAGGCCATTGGGAGGTCCAAACTGGCCTGGCACCAGCAGTGAGCCACGCAGTGCTGCAACTACTGTCCATGGACATGGTAAACAGAATTTCTTACTTGCATGCACATCCACAGAGTGTGCAGGACAATTTCAAATGGAGCAGGTCAGTTCAGCCCTAATAAGTATGTTAGCATTGTGTTGTGTGGATAGTCAGTATATGTACAGATTTTACAGTGTGCATCTAGGCCCCCACTTATTTACTTATTTCACTAATTTGCTACAGCTTCATAAATGATATTCTTCCATAGAAAATAGAGTACAGCAAAAATATGTGTGGCAAATGCTTTTGGATACATGTAGGCGCTTAAAGTGGTGATATATATATATACACACACACACACACGCACACACACACACACACACACACACACACACACACACACACATATATAACCTCTATCTATGTTTCCTTCAAGACTCTTACTCATCAGGTCATGATGAGTATTTTTAACAGCAGAAAGGTGAGATCTTGAAGTTGAGGATGCCACAATCAGAGAGAAACTAAATGTCTAATTTGAACAGAAAAGTCTAAAATGCAAAAGCTAGGCTTGAGGTTTAAATTTTGTTTTGGATTCTACTCATCGTTTTGCTGAAATCAGTCATCTCTTTTGCTAGCATCCTGAATTACATCCTGATTGCAACCATCTTGACACAGACCTAGGCAATCTCAACAGGGCTTCAGTTCACATTGTATTTTTTAATTCACTAGTGGCTTAGGATAAAAAGTTGAAAGTCCAGCTCCTAATTACTTCAGATCTCTAGAGTGGTGCTAGCATCTGCAAGAGGACTTAACCCAGAAGATTTCCTTCTCCAACCAAAGTATATTTCAATTCTATTATTTAGCTCTTTATATCTGAACTCTGGTAAGTTCAATAGTCCTTACTGAAACCTGGGAAATATAATCATATGGATCATCTCAGATAATCTACAACCCACAAGAACAGTGTGTTCACTGATTGGGCAATTTGGTTTTTTTGTCATACTTCTCACTTTCGTTTCTTCTAAACCTAAAACGAATACAACCAGAAAGTGTCAGCCAGTTCAATATTACTGAAGGCAGGAGATGCACTGTTCCAGGCTCAAAATCAACAGGTGAGAACTGTGGTTCAATTTCACACATTACTTTAGAAATATGGAAAACAGAAATGTTTATTTGTAATATTTGAACATCATGGTCAAACTAGCATTGTGTCATTAGGAACATGCTGTGTGCTCAGTTTCTCCTTTCTCTCTTAGCATCTTTCCAATTTCTTCTATACAGTTGGGTTTGTGGTAACCATTGTTTGCTTATGTTTTTTAAAAAAGATAACCCTACTCAGATCAGAACATGTGGAGGAATTATTGTGGTGAGGGCACACATGACTGCTTTGCCCCTGACATCCAACATTGTCAGTCCTTCTGACTCTGTCCGTGACGTACTCACACTGAGTAGAAAGGTCTAATAGGGGATTCTGTGTACATTCAGCAGAATGAACAAAGAACCCCCTTTTAGACCTTTGGTCTCAATGTGAGAAGTTCAAGGTGAAAGGGGTGTGAACAGTGGTACATGGCCCTTAAAAGCAGCTAGGTTTAAGTGTCTAAACTGCTGCGTGCTCAACACATATGCTCAGAAACATATCCTATTTAACATTCTAACCCTGTGAGCAAATGAACGATTAGCAAGTCCCATTGGGAGGTTGAGTAGGATCTGGGGGGTATCTTTAACTGAGGCACATTTTTTCACTTACTCTGTACTGTTCTGATTTGGGATGTGTGTTGGTAAGTTTGCTTCCAACTGGATGTAACTTTGTCACAACTTGGGGTGGGGTGGGAACTAATTTGGGCATAAGGTAAGCATCCTGATGCCCTCTTGGATGAAAGGTGTCTGATCAACCACTTTGCATTGCCATCTGACATTCTTGGGACCCGATAGAACCACTCTGCTGAGCACTGGGCATCACGGACAGGATAAGGAGCAGTTTCACCTCCCTAGTTAATTGCATGTTGAGTTGGCAAAGAGATCATCAGCTTAGTTAATCAGTGGATTGGGTTTTAGCCTGGGTGCTGCTGCCCAAGAGCAGAGATAAAGGATTGAGTATGTTCTTTACCCTCTGTGCAAATTCCTTGCCTACTGTTGCCTGTGCTGCCTTGATGCAGATCTTTGCCCTACTTAATAAAGTTGTTTCATTAAGTTGTTCTCTCTGCGGGTGTGGGGATAATAGTGGTACTGATAACTTGCCCATCTTATAGTTTATAGAAATCAAAGCAGGGCAAGGCAATCAGCATGGTAAGGGGTAGATGAAGAATGTGAAACACTCTCCACAGTCTAAGCAAGATATAGCCCTGACATATGAACTAAGCGTATGAGTGTTTATGCTTAAAAGAACTAGTCAACATGAAGGAACTTAGTCTTACAAGTATTGGTCCAAATACACTCATTAGCAATCTTAGACCTTCTCAGAAATAAGTTATGCTTCCTAAATGTCTGTCTTTCATGTATTAGGGCTGTCAACTGATTAAAAATAATAATTGATTAATCATCTGTCTTTTAACTGGTTGAATTGATTAAATGTAAACAAATTTACTAAATTACTAAAACATCAGCAAAGATGCTTTTTGAACTATAAAAAGCAGAAAAAGCTACCCTATAATTTAATAAAGCAAAATATACTAATGTGTTGTTAGGCTGAAATATCATTTTTAAAATTTCTCTTTTTAATTGTAATTACAGCAACAATGGTAACCTAAAAAATAATAATAAACAACTCACAGTCACATTTATTAAGTTTGATCTCAGCAATTAATCAAATGAAGATTTAGTTGATTAATCTACCGATTAAACCTGGCAGCCCTGTGATCTAATTTAATCCATAACACAACAAAGGAATACTAACAGATTGTAGACACACTGATTTAATGCTCAGACCAACAAAAACAGAGCATGGCCATCATGTGGTATATAACAGCTTTGGTTACCAAACCTTCCCAGCATAAAAAATATTCTATGTATTTGTGCAGTTTTCCAGCAGTATACTGAATGGATTTCCTCATCCTGAGCTTCTGAATCAAACATGATACTAAATAGTGGCACTGGCTCCAAACATGATACTAAATAGTGGCACTGGAAATATATATCTATTGGGGATGAGACATGTTAGAATTCTTTTGAATCTTCTGAGGAATACAAGGGCAGAATTTCAAGTCAACACAAACAGGATGTTGAGAGGATGTACTCACTGCTAAAGGGTTTCTCAAGGACAGCCAACAGTAGATGTTAACAAAATTAATCTGTCTGCTGTGTAAGGCTAATAATAATTCCAAGATTCACATTCCCTGTTATTGAAAACTACATTTACTGAAGAAAGTGAAACTTGTTTCTGAGCGAACACTCATAATATTGCACTCTATGCATGCCTATTAAGCCCTGAACTGAATTCAGTGGGACTTAATCCCAGATAAGTGGCCTTCATGAATTTAGTTCTTTATTTAAAAATAAGAATTCACTTTATTATTAAGACTTTAAAAGGACAATAGCTCTAGTAAGTCATAATACAGTAACACTAAACATATTATTATTATTATTAAGTCGCCAGAATGGCTTTGTAGAAAACAAAGGTAAGTACAAAGCAGAGAGGGCGGTACAAGACAATAAATGAAAAGGAGAAACACGGTCGTTCAGCAGAGATAGCTGAGTCAGACAAACTCATATGTTACAGGTATTGCCAAAGAAAGTAATAATTCACTGGGATAAGTGGCTTCATATGTTGTTTGTTCATGTGCATCACCAAAGTCCTCCAAGTGGCAGCAAAGCCCCTTGGTTTATTAGTCCCCTTCAAAACCTTAAGATGGCTTAATTTTTCTGGACAGCAAAAAACAAAGTTTTTTTATACCAGCAGTTCACATTAACAACAGAAACACCCTTCAGTCCCTGTGTTACAAAGCAGGCTGTTTTGTGTATTTATTATGATAGCAATAACCCAGCAAAATCAGTAGTTGAAAACCCTCATATGCTGCTACAAGTTGAAAAGAATGCAGAGGAGTATACTATTCATGGTATATTACAGGAAGATTTGGGGAAATACTCTGCAAAAGAGAGTGGATGACTGAGAATCTCCCCACTCCTCACTATCCTTTCTTCTTTTGATTATATCCATGTTCCTATACCCTTCTCCCTCATCATCCAAGACTATGCACTGGTAGTAGCAGAAACAGAATTATGTAGAGATAGCTGCTTTCTAGGCATAAAAAATGATGGCATGGGGAGCACTGGTAGACTGGATGGAAACAGTTACAGTCGTACCTTGGAAGTTGAACGGAATTTGTTCTGGAAGTTCATTCGACTTCCAAAACGCTCACAAACCAAATCGGAGCTTCTGATTGGCTGCAGGAAGCCAACTTCCCAAGTTGTTGCCTAATTCTTTGTTAAGTGGGGTAAGAAAGAGAGAGCCAGATTACTTCATAGCTGGGCTTGCTCAAAACAAGGTTTTGCAGCCAAATTCCTATGTTTTTAATTCTTGCTGCCAAGGGTGGGATTTTAAAACTTTGTTCAACCCCCACACATGGGTGCCTGGAAGGATAAATCACTATTAATATATCCTCTTCTACCCATTAAAACCCATCCCACACTTTCAGACACTGCTAGAATGTTAGAAATACTTTAAATTGAGCAATATCTTTTTTGACTAATCAAGTATTTGCCAGGAGCCGGCTGAAACACTGCATAGTCATTATACATGTAAAATTTCATAATTATAAATAATTTTAACATTTTATTCATATACTGAAAATCAGCCGGCAAGATCATTTCACACTACCTGCTCCTTCAAATGGAAGGAACAAATCAATGTGCAAACTATTTTTGCAGATCCCATTGAGACTGTAGAACTATTATTTTTTGAAGGAGGATTTTTAAAAGGATTATGTTATGGGTATATAAATCACTTATTAAAAATCCATTTATAGGGAAAATCTGAGAATGCTGTGACAGATAACTTCAAATTAATCCTTGAGATGGAGATTGCACTAAGATTTGATTATATATTTACAATTATTCTAAATCATTAAAGTCTCAAGAGATGCCATTTTAAAAGAAGCTCTCATATCATATTCTGTAGCTGAAAATATAATGGAATTAAAGAGCCACTATCCCCTTACTGCTGGCTAGAGCATCTGAGACCACATCCTTTCCTTTAACCATGGTGTTTATGACGTCTTAACTGAAAAACTATGCATAACAGAGCTGAAATCCTAGGAGTATTAACACTGCACACCAGCTTTTCAGTTAAATCCTTAACTTAGGCTGCAGTTCTACACACACACACACACACACACACACACACACACACACGTTCCACTGAAGTCAATGAATTTATGTCTATTTACATGAAGCCATTGGTTTTTATCCAGAGTGCCTCTGTTGAGCAGACTAGAGAAAAAAGCCCCATAAGAAATGAGGGTAGAGCATTATCCCAATGGGCGAAATAATCTTCCCAGGAATGTTCTTTGGAGGTATAAATGTAATAATAAATACATTAAATTAACTGCAAGTCATGGTGGGTCTATCACATGAGAAAATGGTGAAGTGGACCTGCTGCCAAGGGAGTCACTGCCACTTACCAAGAGGGGTGAGGCAGTGGCAAAGTCAGGATTGTTCAGGCACATCATCTCCATACAGTCGTACCTTAGTTCTCAAACTTAATCCGTTCCGGGAGTCCATCTGACTCCTGAAACCGTTCAAAAACCAAGGTGCGACTTCCAATTGGCTGCAGGAGCTTCCTGTACTCAATCGGAAGCCGCATTGGACGTTCGGCTTCCAAGAAACGTTCGCAAACCGGAACACTTACTTCCAGGTTTTCGGCGTTTGGGAGCCAAAATGTCTGAGTACCAAGGCGTTTGAGAACCAAGGTATGACTGTATTTCTATCCTGCCTTTTCTATCCTGGCTCAAAACAGCTTACAACTAAAACATAAACAGCTAAAAAAAGAAATCATTAAAAAACAATTGAACACACACAGGATTGCACTGTAAAAGCATTGTTTTAGACATGGGAGAAAAACATTTGTTTAAAAGAGGTGCATATAGTCCCTTCTCTGGTGAAAACCAGCTTCTGTAGTTAACACAGCAAGTAGAAGAGGGCTCAAAAAGCAATAGTGCCTCTTAACTTGGCACCTTTTTGTTATTGTGATCGGTCTCCTCTCTTCAAGCTTCGCACAGATTTAGTCCCCTTCAGCCTTCACTAGTAACTGCCTCTTAATTATCTCTTCTCCAGACGAAACATACTCAACACCATCAAGATTTCAGCATAGGCAAAAGCATCAGATTGGCTCCACTGGTACATCAATACATCTTTGACCTTACCAACACTTTACTCTTCTGTAACTCCACCTCACCAGTGGGGCCGGCCCATCCATGAGGCAGACTGAAGCAACTGCCTTGGGTAGCAGATTCCAATGCAGTGCCACCCATCCCCATCAGAGAAGCAAGCAGGAGCAGTGGTAACGGGTTCCTGCAAAATCTCACGAGAACCGCGAAAAATCTCACAAGATCTTGCTGTTGCTGCCACTTCTCCTCATCTCTGCAGCACCGCCGCTGGTGCTTCCCACGCCACCTCCCCACCCCGCCACCAGAGAAGTGGCTGCAGCATCAGCATCTCGCCAGAACCCGGAAGCCACTTCTCCCAGAAGCCGCATCATCCACCAGGAAATTATCCTACACAAACGCCACTGAGTAAGACTGGGTTGTTAAACCCAGCATCCACACCTAGTATGGAAACGCAAATGTCATCCCCTTTCCAGACATTTTTACTAGGCTGGTGAGCCGCCAGCGCTCAGCTTGTCACTTGGCTCTGCAGATGAAATAAAGATGGTGGGCAGCTGCAACTTTGCTTGATGTTTTTTTACGCAGCATTGAGCTGAGCAGTTCCAGTCAAGTAGGTAAAGGTAAAGGGACCCTGACCATTGGTTGTGACCAACTCTGGGGTTGCGGCGCTCATCTCGCTTTATTGGCCGAGGGAGCCGGCGTACAGCTTCCAGGTCATGTGGCCAGCATAACTAAGCTGCTTCTGGTGAACGAGAACAGTGCATGGAAACGCCATTTACCTTCCCGCCGGAGCAGTACCTATTTATCTACTTGCACTTTGACGTGCTTTCGAACTGCTAGGTTGGCAGGAGCAGGGACCGAGCAACGGGAGCTCACCCCGTCGCAGGGATTCGAACCGTCAAACTTCTGATCGGCAAGTCCTAGGCTCTGTGGTTTAACCAACAGCACCACCCACGTCCCTAGCCTAGTATAAATGTTTGAAAAGCAGAAAGTGCAGGTGGCGGGGAAAGGATTCATCTTCCCATGGCTGTTTCATTAGCTTATTGGGGTCACCTGGGTGGCACTGTGGGAGGCAAAGGGCCCCTAGTCCAAGGGCCACTTCATTTCTGGAAAGCTGGTCCAGAAAAGCAAGCCAGACATCATTCATTTCAATGGAGTGTGTACAATATAGATTCCCATTGGTTTGTGCCCCCCAAAGATTATAAACTGATCAAAGAATAGTGAAGCACTCTTGCTCGTGAATGCATATACTTTAAATACTTTGTAAGTGTCAGTATGCAACACTACAGGACGCTCAACTTTCATTCTTTTCAAATAAATCTGAAAACAGAACTATTCATCTTTTTAAAGCAGCTGACATGTTGCATAAACAGGACGAATAGATATCTTTTTCTAAGTTTAAAAAAATACAATATGTAGGGTGATTTATTATGCAATTTATCTCTTGCCATCTCTGTACTGTTGATAATTTAGATCCACACTGGGCAGTTCCTACACCATTAATATTAGCCAGATGTGCTTCACTTTAAGGCTATGATTATTTTAAATGTTTTAAAATGTATGCCATTTATCATTAGTACCATGAAGATGACATTCATGTTATGGCTAAGGTGGTGTCAGCAGATTTTATAAATCCTTATTGTAGGAGTTCAGAAGTCAGACATAAAAATGGCTACAGGCTGAAACGTTGCATGTGGTAGCTTGCCATGGGAAGCAATTTTTTTTAATGTCAGAGCTTTATTCAAATGATGAGGAAAGGGACTAAAATTGTTAGTACCCAAGAGTACATTTTCTGACATTACCATTCAAAAATTACTCAAACAATAAATGTAGAAGGGAAAGATTTTTGCACATACAATATGAAAATGTTCAAGACCATTATTTTGGGGAGGGGTGGATTTCATGGTACCTTGTTTTTGAAGTACCTTCATGGTTTGGTGGTTTTTGGTTTGTTTGTGTGTTTTGTTTTGGTTTTTTTAAAAAACCCTCATTTCACCTGTTTACAAGGAAGTAAACAATCAAGTGAGGTTGAGAATACCTGCCTTAGTGCAGATTTTGGGATATCATTCCTACCACAGATTTAAGACCAGGATTTGAAATTGAAAGCATTTGGCATATCATTCATGGGCAGAAAAAAACAGCAATGGTTTGCTTTGATGAGTGGTTGGAGTCAGAAAGCATTGGACAAGGATTGTAACATGCTAGACACAAGTTACTGGAAGATGTACTGGCTGAGGGCTGATGGAAGTTGTAGTCCAGGAGGGCATGAAGTTGACAAAGGATGACTTAGATTAATCAATGCTGTCCTAGTGGCAAGTTCGACATGCCACTATGACTGCTAAAATAAGAAATACGGATAGAAGGATAGTGATAAGTGAATGGGAACAACTAGAAGGGTATTTAAAACAGAGTGGTATAAATATAAACCTACAAGCAAGGATTAACCTGTGAGCACCAGCAAACAAAACATAAGAGTTAAGATTAGAGGGGGAAAGAGGCGAAAATTTAGGAGTTGTAGCACACCAAAGAGGGTAATATAGGATGTCAAGGAAAGATGGGTTGGGAAGTCCACCTACAATCAGATAGGAGAAGACAAATGTATCGAAAGCAAGTGTAATCAAATGTAATTTAAAACTGCATAAATAGTAATAATAATAATAGATTAATTAATGCACATGTTAAAGCAGAATATAGGCAATTACAGCACGGCCCTACAAGTCCCACTGAACTCAATGGGGCTTAGTTCTTATTTGGCATGTATAGGATTTCACTGTGAGTTGTTTTAAAATGTTATTTACCAAGAACCCTCCACAACATTGTAACGTAGTAAAATGTCATCTACATTGTCTGTAATCCTGCTCTTATTTGTGTAACGCATGACGTAATCATGCTTATGTATGAACTAAGAAGGCAGAGAAGGGAGATTGCATTATGTACAACAGGGAAAGCCAAGATGGAGACCTCCAGACGTTGCTAGACCACAACTCCCAGCATCCCTGACCATTCGCCATGCTGGCTGGGGCTGATGGGAGTTGGAGTCCAGCAAAACCTAGAGGGCACCAGCTTGGTGACTCCTGATACACAACAGAACAGGGAATGATTTATGCATTAATTGCAATAGGATAATACAGAATGTAAACCATTGAAGGCCAGGACTCAAGAGAACACACATATTTCACAAGTGCTGGATTTTTTTAAAAAAAACAAATTACCATCCAGCTTTAGCAGCCTTTTGAAATATTTGGCTGCTGCAAAACCGTCAGAGGAGCTCTTCTAGAAAAAGAATCCTGTCATCCCAGCCCCTCTTCCCATAAGCGCCACGAGTTTCCCAATGCCCCTTTGACAGTATAATCAGTCAATTCAATCAGAGAAATTCTATACTACAATGGTAATTTTCCCTCACTTTTTTCCCTTTACACTGTCAGTTTCAGCCACCTGCTGAAAGCAGTGATGTGGAACAGCTCAGTATTAGCTCTGAAATTAGTACCAGTCCCCAGTTAAATACTTGGCACTTGCAGTGTGGGGTAGACACTGTTAATGGCATATAAACTCATCAGTTCCAATCGGCACATTACTTAAGCAAGTCTGCTTCTAAGTTATCCAGAGAGCGCCTTGCTGGATTTAAAAAAACGCCACATGTCAGTGTAAGTATTACATATGGAAGAAAAAACCTCCAAATGAAAACAGAGCTGTGTATCATGCTAAATCATATCTACATGCTAAATAATAACTTGCTAAAAGGTGGGAAATATATGACAGCCTTCCCCAACTGTGTCCCCTGCAGATGCTGTTGGACTACAACACCCATCATCCGTGACCACTGACCATAGTGGCTGAGGGGGATGGCATACCCTCCAACATTTCCCCGATTAAAATAAGGACATTCTATTCCAGAATAATAATTTTACTATTTATACCTGCCCATCTGACTGGGTTGCCCCAGCCACTCTGAGTGACTTCCATCATATATAAAAACATAATAAAACAATAAACATTTTTTAAAAAAACTTCCCTATACAGGGCTGCCTTCAGATGGCTCGGGGGTTGGACAACTGGGAGCTGTATTCAAGAATACTGAGAGAATGTGTAGAAAAGGCTGATTCATGAGTAAGCTAGTTTTCTTTTAAGAACCATTATATAATTTGGAGAGCCATTGAAAGAATTATGGTGAACGGGTCTAAACAGCATATCAGCCTCTTTCCAACAGTGGAATTTCTACTGTGTACACAGTCAGTAGGACTGCTTAATATCTCACAAATCCAGTCCTTGCCCTGGTCTCCTCAGCTCAGCAGGCGGACCATGTGAAAGAGTCAGGCAACAGTGATGAAAGGCATTTACTATAGACTCCTTGCAGGGTCATCAATGGACAACCTGTACAAGATTTGTGCTTTAAATAATAAATGAACTAAACACCTTGAGGTAATTGGCTGTGTGAAGCCTCACACTAGGCCAGATAGGCTTGTCTGTACAAAGTAAAATAAGATTAAATAATATATGAACAGTGTAGAGCTTTTCTAACCAAACTAATTCTACATGCTTTTTTTTTTTAAAGAGCAAGGTGTCTATGAGCTGAGATGTTTTCATGATTTTATGAGGAGGGTCAGGATGTCTGTCTTTGCTAGTAACTCAGCCACTACCCAGTTCTGTAATAGCATCTTCTACATCGAGAACACTCAAGAGCAAAGAATTCAGTTGCAAATGACTAAACTAAAGGCACAAAACTATCAGGGGGAAATAGGAGAACATATAATAAAAGCGGGACGCAGGTGGCGCTGTGGGTTAAAGCCTCAGTGCCTAGGACTTGCTGATCGAAAGGTCGGCGGTTCGAATCCCTGCGGCGGGGTGCGCTCCCATTGCTCGGTCCCAGCGCCTGCCAACCTAGCAGTTCGAAAGCACCCCCGGGTGCAAGTAGATAAATAGGTACCGCTTACCAGCGGGAAGGTAAACGGCGTTTCCGTGTGCTGCGCTGGCTTGCCAGATGCGGATTTGTCACGCTGGCCACGTGACCTGGAAGTGTCTGCGGACAGCGCTGGCCCCTGGCCTCTTGAGTGAGATGGGCGCACAACCCTAGAGTCTGGCAAGACTGGCCCGTACGGGCAGGGGTACCTTTACCTTTACCTTTATAATAAAAGCAACACAACCTTTTTAAATCTCCAGCAAGTTTGAAGGGTATATACTTCATGGTCTTCCACAAGAATGAGACAGAAAGTGAGGAGGCAGTAAGCTTACATAGAAGTTCTGCAAACAGGCTGCAAATTATGGCATTTCTAGGGTCTACTCAGGAGAATGAATTCCATTTTTAACCTAGAGGTTATTAC
Organism: Podarcis muralis; assembly: GCF_964188315.1. NCBI lineage: Eukaryota > Metazoa > Chordata > Lepidosauria > Squamata > Lacertidae > Podarcis > Podarcis muralis. The sequence goes on from NC_135655.1 coordinate 34,926,556, forward strand.
TACTAGTTAGAAACAGATCTTCAGGCATATTCATATGCAGCCCTTGTATTTCTATCTGGCTCCCTCCCTACCAATTCTTGTCTCTGGATATGCCTACCATTGCTATGAGGTTCCCAGAAGATTCCACACAAAGGAATGCTGCCTTGGGGCTGAAAAGGGTCTATTCTTCTACAAGTGGGGCTTGCATTCAGCAACTTTTAAAGCTGGCACCAAAAGAAAGCCTTGCTGCGACAGGCTCCACCTAGGAGCTCCAAGTAGAGCCAATTCCAGCTGCAAACAGGACTTGCACTCTTCCTGTGAAGGCACAGCTCAATTCAGAAGAAGAAGAAGAAGAAGAGTTTGGATTTGATATCCCGCCTTTCACTCCCTTTAAGGAGTCTCAAAGCGGCTAACATTCTCCTTTCCCTTCCTCCCCCACAACAAACACTCTGTGAGGTGAGTGGGGCTGAGAGACTTCAAAGAAGTGTGACTGGCCCAAGGTTACCCAGCAGCTGCATGTGGAGGAGCGGAGACGCGAACCCGGTTCCCCAGATTAGCAGACTACCGCTCTTAACCACTACACCACACTGGTTCTCATGCTGTGTCTGCAAAACATTTGGCTTGTCTGCAAAACATTTGGCTTGTCGTTTTTATTTTGATTATATACGGTATATTGTGGGTTTATATTTTGATTTTGTGAAGTGCCCTGAGACCTCCTGGTATAGGGCGGTATATAAATTCAATAAATAAATAAAAATGTTTTTATTTTGCAGCCTGCCTTAAATTGCAGAAGGAAAAAAGAAAAGAAGCAGAAACACACACTCCAGATTCCTTCCTTTGAAGTTAAGCCACCTGACATTATGGCTTGCTGGGAAGCGGGGAGGGGGAGCGCAGGATCTGCCCCAACAGCCAGATACTTTCCCCATTCCTGATGTAGTCAATATTGAGCTAGATGGAATATATTTGAGTCTATCTGGGTTTCAGACAGCTTCCTATGTTCCTAACTACAGTGGTACCTCGGGTTATATACACTTTAGTTTACATACGCTTCAGGTTACAGAATCAGCTTACCCAGAAATAGTACCTCGGGTTAAGAACTTAATTAGTTCTGGAGGTCCGTTCTTAACCTGAAACTGTTCTTAACCTGAAGCACCACTTTAGCTAATGGGGCCTCCCGCTGCCACCGCATGATTTCTGTTCTCATCCTGGAATAAAGTTCTTAACCCGAGGTACCACTGTATTCATCAACATTGTCATCTCTGTAGCTCTGTGGAAGCTAAAGAGGCTCAGTATTCCAGAAGATTTCCCAAATGTAAATTTTAAGCTATGTATCATCTCTACACAGAAAATACAAGTGATGTGCAACCAGTGGATAAGTGTCAGATTCCACATTTTAGAACCTCTGGGTGGGATTCAACTAATGAGTCCCATCAGTAGAAGTCTTATGCAAGGACTTCCGCTTGCACAACAGGGCTTTTACTCCCTCTTCTCCCCCTGCGTTCCCTCTGCTTCCCAAAACTGGCACAGGGGAGGTTCAGGAGAATCTCCAGAACAGCATGCAAGGGGAAGAGAGTGGGATTCTTCCATCTGGCGAGCCAAAATGCTTGCCCTGATAGAAGGACTGCCTTAGAACAATATTGAATTCCTCGCTCCGTGTTATGAACTTTCTGCTGCTACAAGTAAATAGAGTACTGGTTAAAACAAAAAAAATTCCTTCCAGTAGCACCTTAAAGACCAACTAAGTTAGTTCTTGGTATGAGCTTTCGTGTGCATGCACACTTCTGAAGAAGTGTGCATGCACACGAAAGCTCATACCAAGAACTAACTTAGTTGGTCTTTAAGGTGCTACTGGAAGGAATTTTTTTTGTTTTGACTATGGCAGACCAACACGGCTACCCATCTGTAACTAGAGTACTGGTTGTTCAACATTCCTCAACACTGAAGCAGACTTAAAGAGAATGGACTACCAATTCCCACACAACTCATCAAATGCCCAAACCTCAGTTGGTATAAATTGGCAATTGACACAGGCCTTATATTTCATGGAAGTGAACGTAATTAAAAGGGAGCATGGCACGTTGCCAAGGGATGCTCCTTTGCTCATTGTCATCTTTGATAGTCAAAGTGACTTCCATTACCCTGATAGGCTACTTTCATCCGCTTCTACCTCCTGCTGTAGCTATGGCTGTTTGGCTCAAATCCTTGGGTAGCAGTTTCTTTTAGCAATTTGGAACTACTTGAAACACAGCCCTGGAAGTTTGGAGGACTCAGATGTTCTTAACTTTCCTTGTGACTTCCTACTAGTGCCTTTTCATATATTTGAAGATTAATTTTATTTTTACAGTTTGTATGTTCTAATGATCAAGTGCTGGCAGAATGCCTAAGTGCTCGTTAGTTGTCCTCTCTTGGTACTCTGTGAGTTTGTACATGTACACACACTACTTGTAGCCTAACTGATTTTTTTCCTTTTTAACTGATTTTTTCTAAATAAAATGTTCATATCACACATACTGGATCATGTCAGATAAAGCAATCTACATCAAGTAACAATAACTGAGAACAGTTAATAGCTATACAGAGAGTTGGTTTTTGTTGAAAATAAAATGCTTGCAAAGGTCAGTAGAAATAAGATCCATACAGAACCACACTTATGCCCACAAATAGATGAATGTGCCATGTGGACACCATTAAAAGGTGAGGGTACAAAGTGTGGCAATTCAGGGGGAAACAGAACTGCCTTATCTAGAAGCCTATGGATTAGGAGCAGAGACACAGAAGTGCTATAAATACATTAAAATAAATACAAATACCTGAAACTTTTTAACAGAACTGTAAAGGCAAGTGAAAGCTACCTCTTTAAAATACACAAGTAGCATTAATGCAGCAGATAATCCAAAGTCTCAGTGACCTTGGCAGCCTTGCAGAGGTAATCTTTGCATAGATGAATTATTCTTGAACAATTGCTCTAATGTATTAGGCACAAGCATACTGTCCTTCAATATTAGCCATGCTTGTCTTTCCACCTATTTCTTAACAAACTTATTTATTAAGGTCATAGCAAGGCAAGAAATCTCACACATCCCTTTCAATGTACCATCATTTTTAACTTCTGGAGAGAAAACACAGAAGGCATTATAGCTATTATGAGCATACCACGCATGACTTTTCTAGAAAATATTTAAGATCTGAGAGCAGGTAATATGGGTGAGCTCTAGTTTGGAACAGGTAGCCAAAAAGAACATGGACAGAATCCAAATCTAAATTATTTTACTTCTTTTTGAGTCACTAAAACACCTTCATCTCTTTGAATTAGAAAAGGAAAGCTTTACCTAGTGAGTTTATGTTTGCCATACATCTATGCCACAAGGCACAATTTGGCAATCTCAGAATGGGGTATCAGACCCAGATTGTGTTGCCATTCTTTAATTGCTCACCACTGCCCACCCCACAGCAGAAACATCACAAACAATTAAGAGAGCAACTGGGATTATTTTATACAAGCCCAGGCTTGTCTGGTATCTTTAATAATTATATATATGTATATGTGTGTGTGTGTGTGTGTGTGTGTGTGTGTGTGTGTGTATCCCGCCCTCCTCAGCCGAAGCCAGGCTCAGAGCAGCTAACAACAGTAAAATAATCCAACATTCTAAAATCATTTCATTATAAAATCAGTTCAAATCAAATTAATGGCAACCATTGGGCTAGAGTTCTGTGAGGATTGCCAAAGGAGGGGGTCAGGCTGTGCCCTGGCCAAAGGCCTGGTGCAACAGCTCTGTCTTGCAGGCCCTGCGGAAAGATGTCAAGTCCCGCAGGGCCCTAGTCTCTTGTGACAGAGCGTTCCACCAGATTGGAGCCACAGCCGAAAAAGCCCTGGCTCTGGTTGAGGCCAGCCTAACCTCCATGTGGCCCGGGATCTCCAAGATGTTTTTATTTGAAGACCATAAGGTCCTCCATGGGACGTACCAGGAGAGGCGGTCCCATAGGTACAGAAAGATGCAAGAATTATGATTGCCCTAAGACTGCTTCTCACTGTAGTCTTACAATGAAAGTGAAGATCTGTCCTTTATCCCATGACCTTATATTTGTATCTTGATACTTTTATTACTTTTATTACTTGATACTTTTATTTACTTTCTTGGGCTCCATGATCACTGCAGATGGTGACAGCAGTCACAAAATTAAAAGACGCCTGCTCCTTGGGAGAAAGGCGATGGCAAACCTAGACAGCATCGTAAAAAGCAGAGACATCACCTTACCAACAAAGGTCCGTATAGTTAAAGCCATGGTTTTCCCAGTAGTGATGTATGGAAGTGAGAGCTGGACCATCAAGAAGGCTGATCGCTGAAGAATTGATGCTTTTGAATTATGGTGCTGGAGGAGACTCTTGAGAGTCCCATGGACTGCAAGAAGATCAAACGTATCCATTCTTAAGGAGATCAGCCCTGAGTGCTCACTGGAAGGACAGATCGTGAAGCTGAGGCTCCAATACTTTGGCCACCTCATGAGAAGAGAAGACTCCCTGGAAAAGACCCTGATGTTGGGAAAGATGGAGGGCACAAGGAGAAGGGGACGACAGAGGATGAGATGGTTGGACGGTGTTCTCGAAGCTAAAAACATGAGTCTGACCAAACTGTGGGAGGCAGTGGAAGACAGGAGGGCCTGGCGTGCTCTGGTCCATGGGGTCATGAAGAGTCGGACACGACTAAACGACTAAACAACAACAACAACTTTTATTACCTTCCTGGTTCCCTACTTATGGATAACTGCAATTCTCCACTTGTTTGGTTAATGTTTGGTTCCACTGTCCTGCCTCTCCTTCCACTGAGAGCTCCCTACAGCCCTTCAACAGGAAAACAAGAGAACTCTTAACAGCACTGACTCCTGCTCATATTCTGATCGCTAAAAGTTGGGAGGCTAAATGGTGCCGCTCTGCAAGTTGGACAAGATCTTGCACCAACAGCTGCATGGTTATATTAATGAAATGATAAACCCCTGTAACCTTTGACTGGTCCAAAAACAAAGAAACATTAGGCTCACAACTTTATGCTAATTGATATCACTCTTGCCACACCTCCCTCCCCCAATAACTTCATTTGACCTTCACTGGACAGTGAAATGGTGCAGGTTGTCTCTGATTTTACACACTACAGTCTGAATTGTACTGATCTGATCTGGGGATGGTGTGGGGTCTGTTGTACTTTGTTAACAGGGGGGTGAAATAAATGATCTTTCGGTTTCCTCTATTTCTTTCACACCATGACCATCCCACAAAGGCATGCTAGAACACATTTCAAAGAAAACTTCAGCAACATATGGCACCAGACATCACGACATCAGCTTTCCAAACCCTAATTTAATATGCTTTGCCAAATACTCTCCTTAGTGCTTGTACATTTTTCACAATAAAATATATTGCACCTATCAAACAGGTGTCAAGAGGTCTGCACAAATGGATGGTCAGACTTTCATGTCATTAATGAACAGCCCAGGACCAGTAGGTGGTTTGTTATGTATACATTATGCACAGACTCTAGTTTCTGAAATACAGTTTGGACAGTGTTTTCCATCAGATTCATGGATCACATAAGCAAGAGACAGATTTTGCAAATTATTCTCTCAAAAAATAGATAAATGAATTCCGTATTTATGACACTGAAGGGAAAATTGCAATCATGATGCAGCAATGCTAGAAAAATAGGGTATATGTGTATGTGATATATTGCGTAGCCTTGTCTGTGACTGTTCATGCAGTGTAAGAATTTCTTTATCCAAGGACAAGTTCTTTCACCTTCCCATCTGTCCTGCGATTATTATTTTTTAATGTCTAAGACAGGTGGCCTGTTGGAAACCTAAAACCCTATGGGTACAAAATATGATTAAAATCTGATGTTGGTCTCTAAGATAAAGGAAAGCACCATGTTTAGTCAAGAATTTGTAACTAACCTGCATAAATATGTCAAAGGGAAAAACATTTAACGAAAAGCATTTTTAATTCTAGCTCACTAGACGCGGTATCAAAATATTGCATGCAATTACTCCTCTGTAGAAGATATATTGATATGTTTTGGTGTTGCAGCAATTGTCTGCATTCTTTTATATAAAGCTTATTTAAATATAATTTAAAACCAAGTCCATTCATCCCCAATAATAGACTAACACATTCAACCGCATACTTGGAAAACATTCTAATATTTAATATTATTAATGCCCTGTAATGAAGACTAATGACTTTCAGGAGTTCTCATCTTGTGCCATGTCATGTGCGTGGAATTTCACGTGGTAAATGGTGTCCTTGGCAGATTGTATTTTGAACCAGTTTGATACGAACAGTCTAAGACCAACGTAGGGATGGAGAGCAACGAAGTAGTACAGTGGTACCTCAGGTTACGTACTTAATTCGTTCCAGAGGTCCATTCTTAACCTGAAACTGTTCTCAACCTGAAGCACCACTTTAGCTAATGGGGCCTCCTGCTGCCCCCGCTGCACCATTTCTGTTCTCATCCTGAAGCAAAGTTCTTAACCTGAGGTACTATTTCTGGGTTAGCGGAGTCTGTAACCCGAAGCGTATGTAACCCGAGGTACCACTGTATGTGATCCAAGAGGTGCACCTTAGAATCTGTTTCAATGCCCCAGTGGATGGGGAAAATTCTCACACGGCACAGGCTGTATTTCTTCAGTCTTACTATTCTGGCCTGTATTTGTGGTGCCACATTGATACTGTACATAAATTACCCATTTCTTTTCAGTTTCTAATAAACTTTATCCCACAAAACAAAACAAAAACCCAAATTCTGAAGAAATTCTCCCCAACAACCCAATTTTTCAATATTAGGTTCAACATGAAGCATGCAAATTGCACAGCTTTATGTAAAATTAACCAGTAACATTTTGTTTTGTTTAGCATAGAATATACACACGCTCGCACCACACATGTACAGAGAAAACATGTTTTAGAAAAGAAAATGGATATTATGTGACTTTTCTGAAAGCGGAGAAGATAGACAATAAGAGTTACCTTGTCAAAGAATTCAATGTAGATTATATTTGGGGAAAGAAAGAGTTTGCAGGGTAAATCATCATATTATACTTTCAAGTATTTCTCAGGTAAAAAAAGTACACGAGAATCTATTTAGTTTTAAAGTTTTGCACTTTGCAACTTAGAACTCTAAGTAATGATTGCTGCAGATAATTAAAATTTAAAATATTAAATTATTTAGTATATTCTGAATAATTGAAAGAATAAAAAAAAACCTAAGCAGTGTAAGACTGGAAGCAGCTATGCAATATATTTCCAACTCCCATATAATAGAATGAAGGTATACATTTGCCCTACTCCTACATTATTTTTGTTGCTGTAAAATGCGAATTTCCAAAGCCTCATAAATGAAATGAAACTATATTGATTCACATTCCCTTCAAAAGAAAATAGAACACTACTCTCTAAGGAGCATTCAGTAGATATAGTTCCAATATCAAGTTCAATTTATAATATTTAAATTTGCCTCTATTTGAACCTATGTCTCACCCTGTGAAAAATTTGTAATATTGTCATTGGGTAGGATATGGTCATTGATTTGTCTTGCTGGTCAGTTTTGCATAGAAGGCCAATTTTACGTTACAACTACAGTGGTACCTTGGGTTAAATACTTAATTCATTCCGGAGGTCCGTTCTTAACCTGAAACTGTTCTTAACATGAAGCACCACTTTAGCTAATGGGGCCTCCTGCTGCTGCCACGCCACCGGAGCCCGATTTCTGTTCTTATCCTGAAGCAAACTTCTTAACCTGAAGCACTATTTCTGGGTTAGCGGAGTCTGTAACCTGGAGCGTATGTAACCTGAAGCGTATGTAACCCAAGGTATCACTGTAATGTCAGACTTGTCTGGATTATGAGTTAAAGTGCGGACAATGAGACAACTGGAAATTATTTGTTCTTGAATCAAATTGCGTTTGATTTGATTTAGGTTATATCAGCATCTGATTTTGAGATGCATGTTACATTTCTTTCCTCAAAGTTTTCAAATTATTCAACAACTATATCAACTAAATAATAAGGGCTGGATAAAAGATTGGGGGTTTTGGATGTTTTTTGAAATCCCACGCTTCTATCATTTGTAGGCCGATTTGCTTTCTAAACAAAAGATGGCAGAAAGCTAGAAATGTAGTGTAATCATTTTATTATGAAAACACATTTTTTTGACATTTATTTATTTAAAATATTTGTTACATGCGCTTCGTTGTTACAATGTATCCCTCTTTGGGATTATATGCAGTTTAGCAACACAATACCTAAAATAAAACACACAAAAAACCCATTGTTTGAAAATGTATGGTTCTTAAGGAACTTGTGTTCAATTTAGATAAGGGAAGGACATATTCTTCGTAGACAATGAAAACTGCTGCTGTGTTCTTGGAATGCAAGTACGGTAAGGGATTTCATTAAAAGTGTACAGTAATTGTCAAGGGAAATTCCTGGTGGACAACAAGAAAAGGTGACTGTCGGGAACTGCTCACTGCTGCCCCATGTGGCAAGCAACATCACTGCAGCTCCTCAGGGACTACATAGAATCCAACCACTGGCTCCTTCTGGGCAGAAAGGAGTATAAGAGAACCACTGGTAGCTCACTGTGATGTGTTTGCAAAGCATTTTAAAAATAAAATTCTTTGCATCTGCCAGTGCCTTTAACAGAAGATGAATCCTAAGAGGTGTCCAGAGCAAAGTCTAGTCCTGTTACGTTGGAAGAGTTTCAGATATTAAGGCTTCAGAATGCTGACAAGGTGGTGCTTGGTTTGGCCGGGGTGAACACTTGCCTCCCTTGATTGATAAAAAAATAGCAGCAAGAGGACAGCTGGCTGGGCAAGGGAGCTGATTAATGCTGCCGATCGGAAGGTCGGCGGTTCGAATCCCCACAACAAGGTGAGCTCCCATTGCTCGGTCCCAGCTCCTGTCAACCTAGCAGTTCGAAAGCACATCAAAGTGCAAGTAGATAAATAGGTACCACTCCGGCGGCAAGGTAAATGGAGTTTCCGTGCGCTGCTCTGGTTTCGCCAGAAACGGCTTAGTCACACTGGCCACATGACCCAGAAAAACTGTCTGTGGACAAACACCGGCTCCCTCGGCCAGTAAAGCAAGATGAGAACCGCAACCCCCGAGTCGTTCGCAACTGGACTTAACTGTCAGCCATCCTTTACCTTTTATGAAAAGGGGTGGTCCCTGCCTGTTTGAAGCAGGGAATAGTAAAGCCACTCCTCAAGAAACCCTCCCTAGATTTGGAAAATCTAATTACCGGGCCAGTTCCCAATCTCTCCTTCTTGGGCATGGTTCCTGAGTGGGTAGTGGTGGACCAGATCCAGGAGAAAACTGATTGTCTAGATCCATTTCAACTGGGGTTTACGCCCAGTGTTTGCACAGAAACTTCTTTGATTGTCCTGTTCAATGACCTCTGTCAGGAGAGGGACAAGGGAAATGTCTCCTTGTTCATTCTCCTTGACCTTTCAGTGGCTTTTGATACCATCAACCATGGTATCCTTCCAGAGCGGCTGTCTGAGTTAAGAGTTGGGTGACACTAAGAATTGTAAAGCGTTTAGTTTCAGAATGGATTTGGTTGGACTTTGGGTGTCTATGTGCCCTACTTTATTGAAGATATTCCTCTATTTGAAGGACTTCCTGGTCCATGTCTGGTTTAAAGACAAAAAAGGAAGGTCAGGGCTTCTGAAGTTCACCATCAAGCTAGAAACAAATACACCAAGTGCCAGAAGACAGGGACTATCCATGGTAAATAAGGATAAGAGAGGCACAACTTTAAGCCGCAGAAAGAGACCTCTTAGAAAATATTTAACAGGAACCCAAGTAATATCAAATAACACATTTCAATCTCACAAAACACTCCATCTTAATAGAGTGATATGTATTTTAAGATTATAATTAGCCTCATTAAGTAATCAAGACATTTTAGCAATGCAAAATAGTGATAAATGTTTTGTGCCAATTGATGAGATTTTTATATAAGATTTGTTGTTTAAAATTGATTTCCAAGATGAAGAAGCTCCTGACCCAACCATATCAGATGATACTGAAGGCTCACTGTTATGGAAGAAAGCACCCTGCTACTTTCTAAAGGAGGTGCATGTGAGGTTATTGTGGAAAATATGGGAGAAGAAAGGAAAAGAAATGTCTCAAATGTTTTTTCATATGGCAGCATGCTTCGATATTCAGCCATGATGTAAATTTGTGATATTAGCAGACACTACAGTAATGGTGACCTATGGCGGCAGCAAGCTTTGCATTGAGCACAAAGCCATTGAGGGGATCAAAGGGTAACTCTTGAGACTCAGAGACCAAAAGTGGTCTCATTCAGGCCTACTGAAATGTTCTACTATTATAGACAAATCATGTTAAAAACATAATGCTCTCCAAGACTCTCTAACTTTACTTAAGTGTAAATGGGAGAGCCCAATGGAATATACTTCTGAATACGCATAATGAATGTAAGAGAAGTCTTGCTGGATTCGACCAAAGGCCCATGTAGTTCAGCATCCTATTTCCTGCAGTTGCCAACCAGATGCATATGGGAAACAAGGAAGACATGAGAGCAATACAGTGGTACCTCAGGTTACATACGCTTCAGGTTACATACGCTTCAGGTTACAGACTCCGCTAACCCAGAAATAGTGCTTCAGGTTAAGAACTTTGCTTCAGGTTGAGAACAGAAATCGTGCTCCGGCGGTGCGGCGGCAGCAGGAGGCCCCACTAGGTAAAGTGGTGCTTCAGGTTAAGAACAGTTTCAGGTTAAGTACGGACCTCCGGAACAAATTAAGTACTTAACCCGAGGTACCACTGTATGTGGTCTTGAACACATAAACATATGGAACCAGACCACTCATCCAGCGAGCTTAGTATTCTCCACTCTGATTGGCAGTGGCTATCAGGGGTTTCAAACGATATTTATTTTTTATTTTTTATTGAATTTGTATACTGCCCTATATACCCAGAGGTCTCAGGGCGGTTCACAGAATAACAAGGCTTCCCAGCCCTACCCCGAACCCCTGGGTACTGCTCTGCCATTAAGCTATTGCCCCTCCCCAAGGGTTGTTCCCAGCAACTGGTATTCCGAGGCAGACCAGGCTACAGATTGATGCTTGGAGATTCAGTATAATATGAGTGAGATGCAGCATACTGAACGGTGAGATTCAGGGGAAAAAACCCTGCATCCATTGGGTTAAATTTCTCAGAAACATAAAACAGAAAGGAAATACATATTTTCTGCTTATGCTATCATCTGTCAACTAAACTTGGAGATGCAACTTTTGTAGCACAGTTGTTTATAAAAACACAAAGCTGATTATCATCACTATCTGCATATTCTGCCAAGAAGGACAGTGTCTGGCTCTGAATAATAGCTCTAAAACATTCCTGACAAATATAAAATGTGATCTGAACGGAAGTGTCCAAGACATGAAGCAACTACAGAATTTGAGGGCAGAAGTGGGGATGGGATCTAATGTGCTAAACTATCACAGCTTCTATGTGCTTAGATCTCAGAGCACTCTAGAAAAATGCTAACAGGAGCCTGTTAGCAGACAGGAGGAGGAGGAGGAGGAGGAGGAGGAGGAGGAGGAGGAGGAGGAAGAAGAAGAAGAAGAAGAAGAAGAAGAAGAAGAAGAAGAAGAAGAAGAAGAAGAAGAAGAAGAGGGGAGTTTGGATTTGATATGACGCCTTATCACTACCCGAAGGAGTCTCAACAGCTGACATTCTCCTTTCCCTTCCTCCCCACAACAAACACTCTGTGAGGTGAGTGAGGCTGAGAGACTTCAAAGAAGTGTGACTAGCCCAAGGTCACCCAGCAGCTGCATGTGGAGGAGCGGAGACGCGAACCCGGTTCCCCAGATTAGCAGACTACCGCTCTTAACCACTACACCATACTGTATTTTTTGTGATTGGTCAAGTCAGTCTCTGTTCTTTGTTTGACCTACAGAACAATGGTGGTAAAGGCAGCGGCAATGAATTATCTAGCCAGCAAAATAGAAGCTCCCCTTGCCTAATGGTGGAGTAATACTGACCTACAGGGAACAGCAGCCTCTAAGTATCCAAAACCAAACTTGGATCAAGTCTAAGTTAGCATCATGCTAAGGCTATATCATACCAAAAGTATCAAGGTAACATGCAAGCAACTTCTTTTTTCTCTCTGCAGACTGATGATCTGTTCCTTGGCTGTCGTCCAAATAATCACAAGCCGTAAGAGACAAGCAGTGCAGGTCTGTTTTAGCATGCCAGACTATATTTTGCCTTGGTCCTAAGTTTAAAAATTGACTTGGGAACTGTAGTTACTCCTAGTATATTTGAAGGTACACAACTACATCAGGGCTTTCCTAGCATCAAAAAATGAAAGATAAACTAAAGTGCATTATGAAGTTACAGGAGCACAACTCGGAGGGTAAGTTCATGGATTCTGAGGAATATATCTTGTAGAAACCATCTACGTCTTTGTGGATTTCCTGAATATGTAGACGACTCAAAACTTGAGAGCCCATCTATTGCACAAGAGACCCCAATTAATGTGGTGTGCCAACATCAAAAAGGAAGCCCAAGCACAAGTGTTCATTAAACCCATTTTACCAAGTTCCCTAAGATTGTAAGGGCCACAACAGAAACTTAAGGGTGTCCCTGTATATAGTGTATGGCGAGTATCTTTATTTGGGTAATTTCCATCAGGTGCTTTATTTTTTCTTTATGCCTACATACATCTCTCTTTTTTTTTGTATTGATACCATTTTCCTGTTTCACATATTTTAAAATTTCAATAACTATAATCCATAAAAAGATAAATCACTTCAGTCCTACTGGAAGTTCCATGATCGGATGCTATCTACTGTACCTCTGACGTACAAACAGTAAGGGACAGTCATCACCTTCATATGATGCTTGTGAACTCCTAGAAGCTTCTCACTGGCACTGTTGGAAACAGAACAATGAGCTGGGAGTACCTTTGTCTGATCAAACAAGGCAATTCTTCTGTTCTTGCGATGCATTATACCATCATCCTTCTTCTTGCCAGAAAACTACTTGCAAACACTGGGAGATTTTTTTACTGCCACTTAAAGAGCCAGAGCCCTGCTGTTTGCCATTGCTGTTATTGTCAAACTTCTCAGTTAAGGCAGAATCAAAGCACTGTAAACGACAGAATGGCTGAGCTTGGCACTAACACAGCGATGGGCTTTATCTTAATTATTATCTACTTATAGGTAAGTAGACTAATAAGGTTAGAAAATACCTCCATCTTTCAATAGCTTATTTACTACCTATTTTAGGAAATAACATGTTTCACATTTAAAATAAACTACTGATTAATCTTTAGCTGTGATTTGTAAAAACAATAATAATAGCAACAATACAAGTATACAATATATCCAGAATAAATTGCAATTCTTTACAAAACCAATTGCATCCTCAGTATAATATTATTTCTAGGCAGGGGAGAACCAGGCATAGGGCCTTCTCGGTGGTGACACCCGCCCTGTGGAACGCCCTCCCATCACATGTCAAGGAAATAAACAACCATCTGACTTTTAGAAGACATCTGAAGGCAGCCCTGCTTAGGGAAGTTTTTAATATTTGATGTTTTATTCTGTTTTTAATCTGTTGGGAGCCGCCCAGAATGGCTGGGGAATCCCAGCCAGATGAATGGGGTATAAATAATAATGATGATGATGATGATGATGATGATGATGATGATGATGATGATACTATTATTACAATTTGGCTCTCAGATGCTCAATAGGTTTATGCTGGGATAATGAACAAAAAGAGGATGGCAACTTCAGGAGACTACTGCCACTTCTCAAAGACCAAAGGGTTGTCTGTGAGTGATGCAAATAGACTCTGATCAATGTTCTGTACACCATGCACAGACCAGGTTCTCTCTATGCCCATGAGAAGCCCACTAGCAAGACCTGAGCAAAACAGCACTCTCCCCCCGCCCTGCACTTTCCAGCAATTGGTATTCATACTGCCTCCAAGCATGGAAGGCATGGCATAGCCATTTGGGTTAGTAGCCATTGAAAGCCTTATTCTCCCTTAATTTCTCCAACCTTCTTTTAAAGCTAATCAAGCTGGTGGAGGAGGTATGCATGTGGGGTCCCTTACATGCCACCATGTTCCTTACATACCACATGTCTTAGGGACCAGGATATGGACTAGCTTTCTTCCAGTCACTAGCATGGCATCTCCCTCCCCAATGGGTGGCTGGGTAATGTATCTGCAATCTTTAGCCATTCCATTTCACTTTAGTCCAGCAGGCTGAGCTCTTAAGACAGCAGGTGTGTTCCCTTATTTCTTAGTCCCTGCTCTTACACTGCTAGTTCATGGAAACTTTAGCTCCGGGATAGGGAACCTATGCCGTTCCATATTGAACTCCGACTTCCATCAACCTCAAAGCCAGCATGGAAAATTGTCAGGGACCCTGGGAGTTGTAAGTCCAACAACCTATGTAGGGCATCAGGTTCCCCATCCCTGTTCTACCTTATGAAGTTGTGGCCTGCTTAAGCCCAGTTTTGTGTGGTTCTTGTCCTTACTTCATTCTTCCTTACATGCTTCTCACTGCAGAAGCGGGACAGAGAGAAAACTAACAAGCTGCTGAAAAAGGAAGTAGTTATACTGGCCAAATAGAAAGCAACAACAAGAAAGAAACAGACCAAGAGAGAACTAGGTGACTGTCACAGAACTGGGATTCCTTCATAAAGTCTCTACCCCTCTTTTCTCAACCAACCCCCTATGATTGGTAAAATAAAAAGAACACAAATTAGTTATTCCAGCTTTATTGCTATAACCAATCTCACAATAAAATGCACAATAAATTGGCAACTGCTGCCATCTGGCACATTGTTCATTTACCTGAAAGCAACAGGGCTCACATCACAAAATGGTAGTAATTACCACATATTAGAGAGCTGTGTGTTGATTACCGTGCTTTAACACTCTCAGTCCTTTAATCACTATCTACATGACTTCGAAACTATCACAGACAGTTTCAGAGCAGTGTACTGGAGCTCTTTTGTGAAGTCAAAAACCTAACACAGCAAGTTGCCTTATACTGACTGAGCGGCTCATCTAGCTCAATATTCTCCACAGAAGCAATGCCAACCTGGTGGCCTCCAAAGGATTTGGACTGTTGATGGGAGCTGTAGTCCAAAGCATTTGAAGGGCACCAGCTTGGTAAAGGTTGGCCTCCAGGATTTCATACGGGATGTTTCCATCCTTATTTTAGCATCCCAAGGATTGAACCTGGGACCTTTTGAATGCAAAGCATGTGCATTGCCACTGAGCCTTAGCCATTTCTCCAGTTCGAAATGCTATTTCTGCATTCACAGATTAAGGAATTGTTTCTAGGTAGTGGCTTGCCTACAATAAAATATTGGGTAGGCACCTGTACGTACAATAATTACACAATATGTATGTACACAACAGCAGATTAGACTCGGGCTATTACTGGAGCCAGAATTTGATCTGCTTCTCTTGACTATTCAGGACAGATCCATGGACGTTCATGGAACAGCAAAGATCAAGCGGCAAGTGCCCATGTACACTCAGCCAGGAAACATCCCAAACAAAAGACTTCTTGTAACAGCAGCCTCAGTTCTACTCTTATAGGCAAAGCTAACCTGCAATAAGCTATTTTGTTCAAGAGATGAAAACAGACAGAGGAAGAAACTAAATAAACGTCTCTGTTGGAAGCTGCTTCTATCGTTTAATCTGTCAAAGATTGAAAAATAGCACACATCTGAAGTAATGACAGAAAAATCTACCTGGGTGCAGTACATAAGAATATCCCTTCCGGATCAGATCAAAGTCCTACCTATCTAGTCCAGCACCCTGTTTTGACAATGACTAGCCAGATGCACAATAGCATTCTCTCCACATGTGCTGGATAGTGCCCTATCATAGATTATTTTTCAAAATTGTGTTTTTAACCACATAGTTGACTATATTAGATTTTTGCCAAACGTACCACATTCAAACCTTTCTGAGAAGATGCATTGATAAAAAAAAAAAGCCTGCAGTTCATTTCTCATGCTGAGCCAAGCGCTAGAGGAGGCTCTCGATTCTTGGCAAACGTAATCCCTAAGAGATAAAAAATTGATATTCTTTCTGCAATCATCAATTAGAATTATCATGGGAAATGGGAACCCATTTTTGAACTGGCTTCTTAGGTGGGCCCATTCACGTGGCTTTTTTTCATACAGGTAAGTGGCCACATGGTGCTGTTGTTATTGTAATTATCTGTATGCTTTAAAGGATTTCCTATATTTATATACAGTTTTAATTTTTAATATTTAATTAAACAATTAATGATTTTTAAAATAAACCTCCCCCTTTTTAACTGTTCTGATTTTATCTGTAAGCTGCCTTGAGTCCCTGTCAGGAAAAAAGGAGTGGTATAAATATATTAATAATAATAATAACCCTTTCTCTTGATGGTTTCAGGTTCTAAAAGAGGAAGAAGCAGGAACTTCTCTGTTTGAGCTGGATGCCACCTAATGGTCTGCAAAGATATGGAGAGTCTACCAGCCAACACCATTTGCACACATTTATATGTTTTAAAAAAAGGACTTCAGAATGGTAAATCTAAACCTAAGCCAAACTGTGCGAGAGAGATTTTTGTGGCTATTTTTATACGATATTTTTCCTGCTTCTTCTCAACAACAATATATTGCATTTAATAAGAGTTTTGCCCAATGGGAATCAGGTATGCACTCATGTTTTATGCAAGAAACTGCCTAGATTGTTTGGTTACATGTTCTCTTAGAAAAGGGCTTTATGCCCAGAGGAAGCCAGAATTTACTCACTGCCCCTGTGGCACATAATTGTTTCAGACCCATCTGCTTTAAAACTCTGGAGTTCCCCATCTTCCCAAAACATTTAAGTATAAGTTTATGGCTATTATTAAGAAATAATCTTAGTAAATGATCGAACTGCTGAAGAGGCTTGAATGTTTTACTCCCATGCAAACACACCCAGGAGTTTTAAAGCGGTAAAAAGTAGAGTAAAAATCCATATAATTTCCAACCTCCAAATGTACAGAGCTAGCTACCATCTGAAACAAGTACCTACTAGGACTGCTAAACATAAAATTTAAATTGCCTGAACCAATGCAACTTGAAATTATTTGCTACAGCAAACAATAAATTGAGTAGCAACGTAGACTTTTTTTATTTATGTAGAGTGGCAGATAAGTGTCCTGACACGTTTCCAGTTATTTCAAGGCCATTTGAACAAAGTAGCTACACATTGGAAGACAAGAGTGCCTGGCGTGCTCTGGTCCATGGGGTCACGATGAGTCGGACACGACTAAACAACAACAACAAGCTACATATTGTGCAATTAAGACTGCAATCCTATTCTCAGCTACCTGAGAATAGGCCCAAATGAATTCAGTGGGACTTTACCCCTTGGTAGACATGCATAAAATTGCACTAGTAGAAGTCCAAAGTCTAAGGGCACGTGTACACACTTAAACGCAGCATACTTTCCAAGTGCCCCAGAAAAAGCAGGACATCTGGAGAGACTGGGGAATTATGTCCTTGAGTCCGCTAGATGACACTGCAAGGGATCATTGCCTTAGGAGAGAAAACATTCTCAGGGATGACTCACACCCCGGCCAGCACCTCTTTAATCTTCTACCCTCAGGCCAGAGATATAGAAGTATAATCAGTCGTACCAACAGGCTAAAAAATAGCTTCTCTCCATGGGCTGTTAGGCTGTTGAACGGAAAATAACATAGCGCAAACTGACTTGCGAGGTGGTGTGTTGTGCGATAAGCACACAGAGTGCAATGAGATTGCATGTTTGGGGGGGAGGCTCAGTTAGGCTTGGTTAATTTCATTGTACACAGGTTGTACATTGTACATTGACAAGAAAGGTATTATTATCCTGTTTACTTGTGCAAGCCACTTTGGGAGCCGCGCTCTCGCATCATGTTCTCCATCCCAAAAAAGTGCTTTTCTGGAGCAAGAGCAAGGCGTGAGTCACATGACTCACCTGGGAGTGCATCCCGAAAGACACATGTTCTAGTTTTGGGTTGGAAAAATTTGGATGGTAGGACACAGCAGTATGGGAGCCACTTCTCCATGCTATGATTCCAAACTGCTCTGGGAACATGCATATCACATGGGCAGGGCCATTTTGTTCCTTCCTATGTGGAACTGCTATCAGTAAGGGTTACTTTAACTGTAAGGGGGAAAGCCTAAAAGACCAGGGGGGGCAAAACTAAACACTGGAAGTGTTGTCTTTATAACAGAGCTTTGCTGACAACAATCTTTGTCTTCCATTCAGCTTAAACTAGCTTCCATCAGTCCAGTTTCTAACTGCAGCCAATAGATATAAAAGCCATAGCATGCATTAGATAAGTCGAACAATCAAAGTTGGGCTTCACTGTCCAGATGACATTCACTACAAATCCAGACCTGATAATACATCGTTTCCATTGCATTTTACTAATTATTCCATTAAACACAATGGAACGTACATGACCATACAGGGTTTTTTTTGCTTTGCCATTCAAATGAAAGTTCACTGCAAAAGAAGCAGTGATTATAAGCATCAGGTTTAAAAACTAAGCAACAATTTTTACATTTTCCAAAATTGTGCAATAGCTACGCAAAAATTAAAAATTGTTAGTACTTTGAACTTGAGTTAATTATGTCAATGGGAGTGAATAAGTGACATTTGCCCTTGTAGCAGAATGTTTATAT
Organism: Podarcis muralis; assembly: GCF_964188315.1. Classification (NCBI taxonomy): domain Eukaryota; kingdom Metazoa; phylum Chordata; class Lepidosauria; order Squamata; family Lacertidae; genus Podarcis; species Podarcis muralis. The sequence goes on from NC_135655.1 coordinate 34,945,281, forward strand.
ATTGAAAATTTTAAAAACAACACTTGAAGCTGTAGTTGATTTTATTCAAATTAGGGCAGGAAAAAAGCACAATTCCCCATTGCCTCCTGATAATAATGATATAATACGTACATTATATCAATAATACCTCCTGATCATTATGATATAATACGTACATTAAACAAAGAAAGAAAGAACTTTCACTACATTGTTCACATGAAAGTTAAGAACAGAATATATAGATCAGGCAAAGGTGAGTTATTATTTGACTGTTGTTTTGAACTGACATTTTATTTTGTTGGCAGCCCAAATGACTGACTTATTTAAGATTCAGTAGAACTTTGGTGCAAGTTTTGAGGGTTTTATAAGGCTTTATATTTCTGAATGCTTTTATACGTTTATAGCATCAGTTTTTTGGACTCTAGTAGAGCCGCACACAATCAACTCCTTGGAATCTCAACATACTTCATGCAATGTTCTACAACCTACACATTCCTAGAGAAACATGACATCATTAATGTTTTCGAAGGAAATATATCTTTGTAGCCAAAGATTTGGAATCAATGCCAAAAGGGACAGGGTCTTCATTTCAATAAGAAAGTACTATATCACTCAATCAACAGCTGAAAAATAAACAGATCTTCCAAAAAAGCTGTGTTGACTTTACTTAAGTTATCAATGTGATTAGTTCTATTTTTAACAAGTATTGCGAAAATATAAATAGGTAACCACTAAAACGTAAGCTCTTAATGAAACAGTTTTTGCAGCAGCAGCAACAACCCAAAGGGGAGTTGTTGTTTTTAAGGAAAAGGGTAATTTTTCAGCACACATAGGAAAAAGGCTTTCAGAATAATTTAAATAATGTCAGTACCTTTCCCCTAATAAACTGTGGTTCAGCTAAATGTTATATTTTATTCTCAATTGTTGGAATAATTTGCAACAAAAATGTGACTAAAAATGGAGGAGGATAAATAATTTTTTTAAAAAATATACCCCAGGACTTAGAATGTAAGGACAACAAAATATTTCTTTCAGCGTGGACATATAGGACCAACATATTGTATAAAATGACTGAACACAGCTGGCACAGCAATCCAAATTCACAGCACAAATTCAAGCTCTAAAATGGCCCAAATCAAAGGCTACTCCAAATCTTTTAAACTAAGGGATCTTTTCAACAGTCTCATCCAGAAAACAGATTTAGCAACAGTGCTCACTGTAAGCAAAAGCTCACTGCAAAGTAAGCTTCTCTGTTTTTTTCTTCCTAGGCAAAATGTGAGTCTCAGTAACTCGCCAAAACACAAACAAAAGAATCATATATTCACTTGGGAGGAAAAGAAAGGTGTGGGGATGAAATAAAGCCTGTAAAGAAAGAGACAACAGGATAATTTAAACATGTCTAAAGGCTTAGTTCTGCAATGTTCAACTATATTGCTCTGTACCTGGCTATTTAGTTCACCCCCGTTGCAATATTAAATTGACCTGTAATATTATTCCCAACATGAAATAACTTGAACTATTAAAAATGTTAAGCTTTCAACTACTGGAACATTGAAACAAAGCGGAAGAGCCCACAGCTCAATGGAGGAGCTTGTGCTTTGAATATAGAATGACCCAGCATGAACCTCTATCATTTCCAGGAAGTTAGCCTTAAAAGCTTCTTCCTGAGACCTTGGGAGACCCCCAGTTTGTCAGAAAACAATACTGGGCTGGCTGGACTAACAGTCAGACTTGCTATGGTGCAGCTTCATTTGTTGACAGAGAAAACAAGATAAATCAGTAAATAGGTTTCATTTAATAATGAGAACGAGCACATTGGTCCAACCTTAGCCTTCGAAGAGCAGGAGTGGTCCTTCTATTCATGGAAAGTCTCTTATTCAGAGAGACCTGCTGGCAGAAGTGGAAGGGGAGGTGGTTTTTGCCAATTTCTGCCTCACCCTGCACCTTCTCAGTGTTTCAAAGACGGCAGAGTTTCTGAGGATGCAAAGGAATGAGGTGGGAACTGGAGGAAGCAGCCCTCCTCACTTCTGCTGGCAGGAGTTTCCTCTGCTCAGAGGTCCATTCAGAAAATGCTCCATTGAACAGTGCCAAAGTCAGGATCCAAACAATATTAATGATCAAAATATACAGCAAACTGGTTAAGCCATTTCAAGAAGTCCTTGAAGGTTGCCAGGTTCCTCTTGCCACAGCCCATCACATGCAGTCTGGCAGAGAAATTTACAGCCTCACTTCTCAAGATAATGCAAAATCAATCCCCATTCACTCACATATGCAACCCAGATTGTTCTCCTAAATTGTCCCATAAAGCACATTATAAGATGACCACACCTTCCCAGGTGTATCCCAGGCGTGCCTGCAAACCATCCATTCACTTTCTACCTGTTCTCATTGGTTGGCTTACTTTAGGAGACTGTCATAACATGGACAACATCAATTGCCTACCTATACTGGGAGACTGAGGCTGGCAGCTGGCCCATGTTGGAAGGGTCCATCAGGCATGGGTTTCTGGGTGAGGCAATTACCACTGTCAAGCAGGCATAGGCTGGTGGGTCAGTAGTAGTCCCTAGGAGAGGGCAAAAAGCAAACAAGGGAAGATGGGAGTCAAGGGCAAGGGAACAGGGTCAAGCAGGTTGAGGGTGAAGAAAACAGACCCCTATCAGAAGGTCCAGGACTGGAAATGATTTGACACAGAAAGGTTTATAGAGGATTCCTCTACAATCAAAAAACAGATCAGGGCGCTAATCAGGAGCTGAAAGATTCTACAGCAACAAGTGTTATTTTTTAGGCCTTCTGAACTGTTGAAACATGCTGCTGCACACAAATTCTTATTCAGAAGTGGCACCTGTCAGGAACTTGCAAAACTGAGGAATAATCAGTAAGAAGAAGGTGGGGGCAGAGGGCTTTTACTTTCTTGACAACCATGCTCAATTCTCTGACAAGGCATTTCTTTTCTGATGAATCATTGAGACCCACTGATTTCAAGGTGACTTAAATGGAACAAACTTATTTCAACTAGAGTTTAGACAGCTGAACATAAGGCATCCCTTTGAATTCAGGATTACCAACTAGTTTATTTTCAAATTTCAAGAATCTTTGCAGGTCCACTGTTTTGGGGTTGACTGGTTTAGAAAATAATAACAGGACTATAAAAATAAGTTAGCAGACTGATCCTATGCATATCCACCTAGACATAAATCCCACAGAGTTCAATGGGATTTTCTCCAAGGCAAATGTGTGCAGCCTACAAGTATTATCCAAGTAAGTTTGCTAGCATTTACAATAAGGTGATTATACGATCTTACATGCCCGTGTTGATTAATGCTGTTATATCTTTTGTAATTTGCTCTGTAAACTTATTTTACAGTCATATAATTCTTTCAGATACACACACTTCTTTCCAAGTGCTGATTTTTATATGATTAACTTCATTTACTGGCAGCAAACAAAGGCAGCAATACTTTGGTAAACATAGTGGTAGGTGCCTGGCATGTCTGAAAGTGACATGAGAATCTCTTTTCCTTCTTCTGTACCTGCATTCAGAAATCCCCTGACATCAGTCCCAGGTTTTCCTACTATGTTTGATGTAATCTGATTTAATTTGAATAAAATGCAACCTAATTTATTATGTCGGAAGAATAATGCATGGCATATAACTTAAGCAATGTTTTCAAAAGGTAATAAAGTCAATGTAGCACAACCATCACAATTTTTTTTTTAAAAAATAATATATCCCCATTCATATACTTAAATGCTACCTTATTTATTTTTCATGCTTTACTCTGTTTCCCTGTTGTCATCCTACATTTGTAAAAAGAAAAATGACTTAAAGAAATTAAAGGAATCAGAATGTCAAATGGTTTACCAAAGGCAAATCATTGCTTTCTGAACTGCTAACCTTTCAAAAAGAGTTTTTCTTGTGGGCAATTTGGACAATTTGGACTTCAGCAAAGTATTTGACACAGTATGTGAATTATAACATATGGTATGACATTTTATATTGCCAGATGTAAGGTCTGAACTTGGGGCAATAATAATATGCCTGTCTACAAGAAACTCATAATCTACAAATGACAGAGGAATACAGAGATCTGAAGATCTGAGGTCGATCAAGGAACAAATAAAGGCAAAGGCATTTCCAAGATGATGAGTGAAATATTATATTTTTATACAAGAACCCTCTTAAAACGATAGGTCTAATTTGGTTACTATTGTGATATTGTTGATGGAGGATGGTGAGAATGAAGCTCAGGACCCTCTTTGCCAGTTTCCACTGATGGAAAAGAGTGCTGCTAATTTGGTGGTAGCAGGGGAGCAGGTCATGCTATGACAGACAGCTAGCCTCCTTTCAAGCAGGTAGGAGGATAGAATCTGAAGTTCTTCCACAGGCAGTAGCCAACATAGGGCCCCAAAGCAGGGTGCTCAAGGGATGTGATGGAGTCGGGCAGGTCATGAATCCAACAGAATCCAGCAGAGCCTGCAGATTGAGTCCTGACTACTGGCTTTTCCCAAGGCTCCTGGTTGTGGTTCAAGGACCCGATCCCTGCGTAGTGGAATGAAAACACAAGGACACGTGATATAAGGTTAATGGGCAAGAAAAGGCCACAACTTTATCGAAAGTTGTGACTCGTGACGGGATGACGAAAAGTGAGGCCGGAAGGCTGGCGCCGCAGCAATTTAGGCACCTGGTTGGGTGCCTGCCCGTGGGCGCCAGCCAGGTGAGTGGGAGGCAGGGGCCAAACCCCCCTGCTTGAGGCGGAGTCCGGCTCCCGACCACAACCACTCCCCTCTCTTGCAGGAGGAGAGTCTTTCCCCTCAAACTGCTACCCATGACCCAACCCAGATACCAGGTTAATCATGCAGTAAACTTTCAGGTTCATGGGAATTCATGAACACCCTCACTATTTTGCCATAAACTGGGGGGGGGGGGTAGAGCAGGGGATATTTCAATAGTTGTTTCAATAGTCTATTGTGGGGGGGACGACTAATATTTTATTTTCTTATGATAGTCCTTTTCTCTTTTTTCCTGATTTTTCTTCTTTCTGTTGTGCTTCGTTTGTTTGGTTTTCAGTTATTATTTAATAGTTATATACTGTTCTACTACCAGTTAGTACCCAGAGGTGCTGAAGGAAGGTCAGGGAGCAATCAAGTTTTAAAGAATAAACGTACAATAAAATTTTAACAACACATAATATGGGAATGATATCACAGTCCAAAAAGAAATGTCCCTAAGATCATTATTAATGCCCTTTCCTAAGTAAGATTTATACTACAGTAGTATGTGCCATAGGTCACCAGCTTCATCCAAGTTTATTTTCCCCCAGGTTCATCCTATAAGCCACCACAACCACCATGGTCCTGATCTCTTCTCTGGCAAACTAATCCTGATGATCAACAAACATGGGCTGAAGAAATCTGTATAGCTCTGACCACATCACGGAGGATGGAATCTGGCTTTTAATGATAAATACAGCAGCTTCTACAGACTCCTGAAGATCTTAGATTTCAATTAAAAGTTTCTGGTTGTCATGGTTGCGGCGGGGTGAGGGGAGGGATCCCAAAAACATGTTCACAGCTTTTGTCAAAAAAAGTAAGAAACAGAGAAAGGGTGTCAAATAGACAAGCTGGCCTAAGGCTAGAGACCCATAAAGCAATCACATCATTAGCAGGCACAGCAGCACAATTGCCTTTGAAAGCTTTATTTTGCACTTTAAACCAATAAAACCGTCAATGAAAGCCACAAACATCTCTTTCCCCCTCCTAGGCCTGTGTAGCTAAAGAGCACTCAGCCTCTATAAGGCTCAAGCCTCAGCAAGGTTTAACTCATTTCTGTGAACAGTAACTTGCCCTGTCCACACCAATGTATAAAAGTTTGCCTGAGCCACTGTCTTTCTCAGCAGGTGGAACAAAAATGCCCCAAGGAGAATCTAATGGCCATTGAGTTGGATAGCTTTATTTAGCCCATCTATTGCCCTTCCAGCAGTCCCCCTACCCTTAACCTGTGTCCTCTGGATGTTTGTGATTATCTTTTTTGTGTAAGATCAGGAAATAAGATCAATGTTTGCAGAATTATACTGACTATGAACAGGTTGCTAATGAAGATGAATAACGAGTGTGCAAAACTTTACAATTAGAACTTTATTCTAAATCAAATTTAGGTTAACTAAAGTAAAAAGGCTAAATTAGAAATCTAGAAGGCTAAAAAGCCTGCTGCCTATATCACTACTTACTTTAAACAGTAATTTAGAATGAAATTATTTTTATGAAGAAATGAAGTAAAGATACCTCATAGAAACTTAGGTAACACAATACCGCCATGGAAACTGAAAACTTAAGCAGAACTTGATGGGATCAGTTGCATTTTATAATGGAGATGTTCTCCATCTATGGAGATAGCGGATGATGTCCATCTAACTTCTACTCAAAGTATATTCATTGAAATGAATGGACTTGATGGGTCTATTTGAGTATGACTTAATTCACTATCACCCAGTGGGATTTTGGGAAAAGATTCTAGAGAACCAGTGTGGTACAGTAGTCAAAGGGTTTGGTTAACCCAAGGAAGACCCATGAAGACAATGAAGTTCACCAGGTGACCTTGTCAGTCATCACTTCTTACCCTAATATCCAAATAGCCTTGTTTTTTGAAGATAAGCATGTATATTGCCTTGAGTTAATTGGAAGGTCTGCAGTCAAAAAGCATGGATTACATTGTGAATTTATAAAAATCATTAATGGGAAACTGTTGTTCCACCTAATTTAGGTGTTGATTCACTAAATGTTTATATTCTTTGTTTAGGGTCATATCATTCTTACTGGTTTGTATCTAAAAATAAAAGTCCTTCTGTTAATGGAAGAATCTTTGATCTAGCAGAGACCTCTTCCAATAGGAGAAGAGATGAGGCCATTTTCCCTGATGTACCCTTCCACCTCCCATGTCACTTTCCATGCTGTTCTGAGTGAGTACGGAAATCACATTCCCTTCTTTTCATTAGTAAAACCATTCTGCAAACAGAAAGGCACAATTGGGTTCTACCCATTATTTTTGGCTGTAATCCTATACTAACTTACCAGAGAGTAAGCCCCACTGTACACAGCTGGGCTTCAAAATAAACATTCATAGGGTTGTGCTGTTCACCTCATAAACTAGTGATAAGTTTCTGAGATATATTTTTACGTTAAACAAAAATAAAATAAAAATAATAGAATGTAATAGCACACCTCAATGTGAGCATTCTGGCAAGTTATTTTGCCCATTTCTGTAAAGTCTAAAGACCTGTTTTATTTTAGAAAGAAATGAAATGAAAACTGAGAATCCAGACCCACTAATGATCAAAAGCAGGCACTGGATGACATGTCCAGAACCTAGGCAAAACCTAGAAAATCATGCCATATGGCAACTCTACACTCTAGTAAAAACCTTGGTCACCATGGGTAACAAGCCAATTTGAATACTTACAGCATGAAATGAGCCTTCCTGAAAGCAGAACCTGTGTGTGTAAAGCAGGCAGGGCAATGCATATCCATTTTGAAAAGGCTGGAATCCCATTGATCAGCAGATTGGCAGGGAAAAGGGAGCATGGGGAACTGAACTGGATCCCTTACCCCCTCATCAACAACTGATCAGTGGGTTATTGTTGTTTTTAAAGGGACTTTGCAAATAATGTGCTGGCTGCGGATCAGAGAAGGGAGCTGTATTTGCAACTCCCCATTGAAGAATCACGACTGCAGAAACTGCTAGTGTGTATTTATGGTCTCTAGCTAGATTAGGGTGACTATATGGGCTTACATTATTACTGAAACAGTTAATCCCATGAGCAACAAATGAAACCCTATTTTGAAATAAATTGTGTCCCAACACATTTTCCTTTTCCTAAGCAAACCAAATTTCTTTTTAAAAAAATGAATTGGAAAAGCTGCATGAGCTTGATTGCATTTCATAATTATTATTCTTAATATTTAATTTCTGTTTTAGCATATATGGATTGAGACACTGAAAAGCATGTACACAAAGCTTCTAAGGGATGATCTAAATTTTATTTTGCAGGTATTCCACTATATTGCTGCCTAAATTCAAAATTATCTTATGAATTTTACCAAGCAGGCCTTTTTGATATTTGAGGAACGGGGTGACAGCAGAGAAAAAGAGAAAATTCAAAAGAACAGTTGCAATTTTTTTACATCAGTTTTGCATCATAAAATTATGTAACCATTGATTTGTAAATAAGCTCCATCTTTCAATGACTTTATTGAGTGTATGACCTGCGCAAGCTTAGTCAAAACCTTCTCATATCATTGTATTTTAACTAGAGATTTAGAAGATCCAGTTAAGAACAAAAAGCTATTTTTAGCCATCTCACCCTTGCTTTTTCCTGTGAGACTAATTGCTGTCGTTAACAGTGGTCAACAGGTTTACCATACCTATCAGCCAATCATCCATTCCCATCACCCTTCTGAGTAATACCCCTCCCCACCCTCTCACTATATATAAGGGTCTGGTGACTTCTGTTTCAGTGTATCTGAAGAAGTGTGCACGCACACGAAAGCTCATACCAATAACAAACTTAGTTGGTCTCTAAGGTGCTAGTGGAAGGAATTTTTTAATTTTGTTTAATCTAATGGCTGATAGCAAGGAAGTTGCAATTTTCCAGTGTTACTCACTAATAATTCCTTTCAAATAATCAAGAGCCCTTTTTGGAGACAAGAGTATTCAATAACTCATTATGTGAAGCATATCTTGCCAAAAAGTTTGGACTTGAGGACAATGCTAACATACATGCATAGTATCAGCACCTCCAGAATCCATCTTCTTAGAGATTATAGATCTTAGGTGATTAGGAGTTAGATCCTATCTGAACTAAGTTTTGTGAATTTTTCTGTGATTACTGTTTTTGCAATATTATCTTATTTATTTACTTTACAGAAGCAGGAAAGAAAAGAGCATACAGGTAAGAAGGAAACAGCAGCTTGTGTCCAAAAGACTCATTCATCAATCACAACTCTGATTTCACTCATTGGCTAAGAACACTAAAAGGTGGAAGCAGCCAGGCTGGCACATCTCACAAAAAATCACTTAGAAGGGTAACTGCCCATTTTGCTTTGTAACTTTATTTCTAGGAGAACTAGAGACTTGCTTTTTAAAAAGAACCCAAATTTCATAGCCTGGGACTCCTAGTGGCTGTAGTACATCAGTACTCCCCAAACCTGTCTCTCCAACTTTGATCAGCCCCAGCTTGTACAGCCAATGGTCAGGGGTGGTGGGAATGTATTCCATGTTAGCCATGTTAACCTGACTTCCATGCGCACAGAAGACTAGATTTTGCCTCATTTTAGGATATTTATTGATGCTGAATTGCTTACCTGCCCTTCGCTATAAGGCAGCAGGGTGGGTTTTAACAATGTAAAAATACAATCTTAAAACAAGTTAAAACAATTGACCGGTCTTGCCCATCTCCAAAAACCTAGGGCCATATCCAAGCAGCTTGCTTCTACATGTACAATAGGAGCTTCCCCTCGTTCTCTCCTGCATCCTCTGCTAATCTTCTCTGCTGGGTTGGAGGAAAACCTAGAAAATACTGAGGGAGGGGCACGTAGGAAGAGGAGAGATAGCAGAAGTTCTAGCGCACAGCAAAAAGTCACTGAGCTAAAGGATGCAGTTCATTGGCTACATTCCTTATAGGTTGCATCCAATGTTGCGTATGCAAATTCACTCTTGCCTGTTTCAACAGTGCTTCCTGTTTCCCCCCTCCGCCCCGCAAGCTGCTCTGAGGGTGCACAGGAGTAGAGAAGAACGAGCAATTTTATTACACAGGTGGAAGTGAATTCTACTCATGCAAAGACAACCCTATGTACTTTCTGACTACCTCCATGTTTAAATTAAAAAGTTTTTTCTTCTTCCCCCAAATAATCATGAAACAATGTAAACAGCAGTCGCTGCTTAGCTTAATCTTTGAAGTTCTGTAGCAAATGATATCTTATTTTGATCACATAGATGTTTTGATATGTGAAAAAACAAAACAAAAATCAATCAAAAAAAGTGTTCAAAGGTGCGATGTTTTGAAAATATTGCCATGTAGCATTTACCGTAACAGCTGTACGTTTAAACTTTAGGCACAAACTGAACTGCAGAGGATCTGCTGCATAAATAAGATCCCCATGGCAACTAAATGTGCTACTAGATAACAGAGAAAAAAGGATTTATGTGTTTGCTGAGCTGTCTTGCCCTAGAGGAATTCTCCAGGCAAATGCAGGCCACCTGCCACATGTTACATTAAGCTCAGCCTTCTGGACTTATTTTCAACAAAAAGGTCCAGCAACTTTTGTTTGAAAGTTTTATTGAGCCTTATTTCCCAGTAACTCCAAATGAAAGCAGAAGCTTCTTATTTTCCTATGCTTTTGCATAACTGTGATTGCACATAAATTATGCATATAATTATGAATAAAAAAACAAGCGAGTGTGTGCAACCCCTACAAAAACAGGTAGCAAGTGAGCTAAATTACTGAGCTGTTATGCAGATTCCCCAATTTTATCTCTCTCCACAAAGATTGTCTCTTTAAAAGTAACCAAGGACCACAAAAGCCAACAGCAGGACTTCTATGCCAAAGGATAGTTGGTTGCTTTCATAACAATGGAATGCATTTATCATCTGAAAAGTGGGTTTCAGAGCTAAATCCAAAGTATTTGGAAGTAATGCAGAAGACCTGAAGGGCCACTGAAACATCTATGGGTACCGCAATAAAGCAGAGGGCAACAGGAAAAGCTGACAATTTAACAGCCTGATAAACAACACAGTTAAGTAAGTGACTGCTTGTACTACAGCTTTGTTTTATCAAAGAGTTTGCATTGCTTCCTAACTCCTATGTCGCTTTTTCAAAAGAAACCATACGGATGGCATTCTTCTGCACAAGTGTTGAGTTATTTGTGCCTAGGAAAGACCTGTAAAAAGTTAATGCTTAAAACCAGAACTTCACTTGTTAAAATTCTCAGGAGATGCTTTTGCTGCACTCTTTCCTATGGAGAGGAAATTGTGCTGTAAACTTGGAAGAGGAAATAATATGCATCACTCACCTAATCGGTATTGATTTCCTTATGCTCCTTTCACTATTTTTTCTTTAAAACCACATAGTAAGAACCAAATTAGAGAGTTCATCTTTAGTAATAACTTTCAAGCATTCTTTATTTGGGAGGGAGGGGAAGCTTGAAAATTATGATTGGAATGTTTTTATATGAGGTTTGTAATGTTTTATCAGTTGTTGCGTGATATGCTGTATTTTGTTTGATTAGCTATTCTGGGAGCCTATGGGATGTGGCACCATGAGTCAGTATGCCTGGCTGCTAACCAGAAGGTTGGTGGTTTGTGCCCACCCAGGGATGGCTATGGGCAGGATTCCTGCATTACAAAGGGTTGGACTAGATGACACTTAGGGTCCCTTCCAACTCTACAATTCTATGATTCCATAATGAAGGGCTGTTTATTAACGACTACTACAACAATAATAATAGGCAGAAAATAGAAAAAGCAAGTAGAAAGAAATCCTGAAAGCTCATTTTCTACTTTATCAGATTGCTAAAGCCCATACAGATACAGAAATGTATAAATTATAGCACTGAACTGCATGGACAAATCATGCATCTTTATTTCCATAAGACCATGAGTTTTCTGGGAAGCAGCAGAGCCGATGTGTAGACTGGCCAAGTGATCAGGCCAGTTGGCAGATACTGTGTTTGTGTGTGAGCATGCGCACATAAAAGCCATAAATGTTGCAAGCACTTTTTCACATGCTGCTTCCGGTAAGATTGAAGAATACACATGTGTAGTTTCTTCAAAGCCTTCCCTCCCCAAGTGGGAGGTGGCAAACCAATTTATTAAAGTGACGCACAGGCATCTGCAGGAACCGTACTCCAACCTGCATCATGCCCTAGTTTCTCCTGTACAGTGGTACCTCGGGTTACATACGCTTCAGGTTACAGACTTCGCTAACCCAGAAATAGTGCTTCAGGTTAAGAACTTTGCTTCAGGAAGAGAACAGAAATCGTGCTCCGGCGGCGTGGCAGCAGCAGGAGGCCCCATTAGCTAAAGTGGTGCTTCAGGTTAAGAACAGTTTCAGGTTAAGTATGGACCTCTGGAATGAATTAAGTACTTAACCCGAGGTACCACTGTAATCTACTCTTAGACATCAGAATTTTTGAAACCAAACATTGATATTTGAACTTCTCAAGTGAGCCACATGCTACTTATGATGCTATTATTCAATCACCATTAGACAGATGGGGCATTTAGCCACAGAAAGCAGCAACATTGCCCCTTTGATAACATATAGTAGAAATTGGCCTTAAGTTTTACAGTACAGGCAACAACCATTTTACATGCGTTCAATATGTTTGTGACTGTGCATGCGTGCAGCACCGCAAACCCAGAAGTGACTAGCAAAAAGGGAGAAAACGGCCATTAAAGAGTGCAGAAAGGGCAAAAATGATGCGTAAATAGCATCTAGCAATCCCACAAGCCTTTGCAAGTGCAATCCCAAGAGCCCTTGCATCGTTTGTGGCCTTTGAGTTGGAGTTTGGGCAAGGAGATTTGAAGGCAGTGACTGTGGTGTTTGCAGGCTGCTTCAATGGTGTTCCCAATATACATTTTCACTTAAATGTGTGTTGCCTCAGAACGTAACCCCCAGGTAAATGGGGAGTTCCCTGTTCTAACAAATAAATGTCTACCATTAACCAAGTTCAGCATGAGATAATGCAGATGATTACTGATGTTGAAGGGCTATTACTTTGCAAATTTTTAAGGATTGGGGTACAATTCATGTATCTCTAGCAAATTCTACATTGTGGCCTCCATTTTTAATCATTATTTTTATTAAAAGAAGAAGAAGAATGAATTCTTTCACAGTTGTCAACTATGTAAATGCCTGTCAACTAGGCAAACACTTGTTAATATATATGTTAATATATTTATCTATTATGTTTTAAGGTATTATACTTTAAGTATAGTATTAGAATAATAAACTAAGGACTATATACTATTTCTGGAAATCAAGCTGCTGATAAATGAATGTCATTCAAATTTGTCTATATTAATACTACACCTTTTTTTTCTCTTCATGCTCCGAGGTAATAAGTCAGAGTGATCAGTCACAAATTTTTAAAAGCGTATTTTGTGTTCATGCACAAATTACGCTTCCAGTGCCGATATCTTCTGACTTCTGCCACAATCAGTATGTTTACCTGCTATTCTTGAACACAGAATAATCAGAAGCTGACTTGGTCCACTGGTCCACCTAGCTCAGTATTGTCAACACTATCCCAGCCAGCTCTGATCCCCTTCCCTGATCACTCAAAACTGCTCAGAAAGGGAAGTTACAAATAAGGCATCAAAAGTCTATCCAGGCAGAGTCAATTGTGTAATACTGGCATGTACCCGACCAGTTCAACCTGTGGCAGCGCTCAGAGGAGTCAGTAGCCAAAGGTTGCCCAGTGTTAAAGTTGCCTGAGATGATATACCATTTAAATATACTATTTAATATTTCTTAATACTCTGCTTTATTTGCCTGGTGTATACATTCTCTGAATTTTTTTTAAGTGACATTCCTAAAGAATAGGACATCTGAAGGCAGCCCTGTATAGGGAAGTTTGAAATGTTTGATGTTTTGATTTGTTGGAACGTGCCCAGAGTGGCTGGGGGCAACCCAGTCAGATGGGCAGCATATAAATTATTGTTGTTATTGTTAACAATAATAATAATAATTTTTATTTATACCCCGCCCTCCCCAGCCAAGGCTGGGCTCAGGGCGGCTAACAAGCAATAATAAAAACAAGTTGAATGAATACAACTTAAAAACAAAATTAAAATACATTAAAATATTGAAACATTAAAATATTAAAATGTAGCCTCATCACAGGAGGGGAAAGGAAAAGAAAAAAGAAAGAGGGGGAGGGAATCAAATTGGCTCCAAGCCAAAGGCCAGGCGGAACAACTCTGTCTTACAGGCCCTGTGGAAAGAAATCAGATCCTGCAGGGCCCTGGTCTCATGAGACAGAGCGTTCCACCAGGCCGGAGCCAGTGCTGAAAAGGCCCTGGCTCTGGTTGAAGCTAATCTAACTTTCTTAGGGCCCGGGACCACTAGGGTGTTGCTATTTATGGACCTTGAGGCTCTCCGTGGGGCATACCGGGAGAGGCGGTCCCATAGGTACAAGGGTCCTAGGCGGTGAAATGTCAAAACCAGCACCTTAAATTTGACCCTGTACTTCACCGGGAGCCAGTGCAGCTGGAAAACCACTGGATGAATATGCTCCCATGGCAGAGACCCCATGAGGAGCCTCGCTGCAGCATTCTGCACCCGCTGGAGTTTCTGGGACAGCTTCAAGGACAGCCCCGCGTAGAGCGAATTACAGTAGTATTATTGTTAATAATAATAATAATAATATATAGTGCTATAATATAATACTTCTTAAATCAATGGTTAAATATTCATTTAAATATCCATGAAAAAGAAAATGAATCACTTACTTGTAGCAATGCAAGAAAAACAACAATACAGGGAACATTGCATCATACAAACAAAACACAATGGCCAGCTTTTCAGTGCATAATTACTTCTATACATATCAAAAATATAGCATATATCTCAGAATTAATTGGACTGTGCATTATATTTCCAGAGAATAAGTTTCAGTATTATATTATTACTAAGAAATGTTTGTGACTTCATGCTTCAAAACAGAATTCAAAGTAACATGTATAGAAGGCCAGCATAAGTTTTACTTTGACTGGGTATTTGTTAGATGTGATCATATAAAATACTCCACCAATAGATATGACAAATGCACTTTATATTTCAATGTGTCAAACTATTTCAATGCCATGAAACTATGTTGAAGCTGGCAGGCAAGCAGACTATATTAAATTTTTCTCTGGAATCGACTTCAATTCTGTACTGAATTATTGGAATTTTAGTGACCTTAAAAAAGGCTGTCAGAAATAATATTCAACGCAGAGTTTTCAAATCTAATGCTCTATTACACATACTTCACATAAAATAATATAGTTTCAATATAGGCAAACCAGTCAAGAACAACAATCTGTTTGTACTTAGATTTTTTGCCCGTATCTTTATGTTGCTTTGTTACAGCAGTTTTAAGCATGCTTTTTGTCTGAAAGCAAATTCAGAACAACATTCAGCTAAATGTCTTCCAGTGAGTTTGGGGGGCCCAACATATTTCCTCAAAGATTCCCCAAAGCCTAGCTATTTGCATCTATTCACTGATATTTACACCTTTGGTGCCATTTTTTTAAATATAAAAACCCCTAAATTGTAAGTAAAATAATCAGATTGGGCAATGCGATGATGTCAGTCAGCGCAAGGAACGCTAATTCAAAGGAAAGCCGATGCTTAGTAGAAGTAATTGCTCTCATATGAACATGGGAAGCTAACTTTATACCAAGTTAGACCATCTAACTCACAGTATTGGCTGTTACTCTCATTTCAGACAGGAGGAGTATTTCCTACTGCATGCTACCACTGAGCTGTAGTCCTTCCCAAACTATGGAATTTGCTACCACATAATGGTCACCAAGTTGGATAGCTTTAACAGATTATTAGACAAATTCACGGAGCATAAAGCTGTCAGCAGATGCTAGCCTCTATTATTCCCAGTATCAGAGGCAGTATGCTGGACATCACCATACCCTCCAACATTTCTCCGATGAAAATAGGGATGTCCAGAACTGGCCAATGTGAGAACAAAATGTTGCATTAGATGGGCCTTTGGTCTGATCAAGCACCTCTAATTTAGAGATACATTTCCTAACACAGTGGTACCTTGGTTCTTGAACTTAATCCGTTCCGGGAGTCCGTTCAACTCCCAAAAACGTTCAAAAACCAAGACACGGCTTCCGATTGGCTGCAGGAGCTTCCTGCAGTCAAGCAGAAGCCGCATCGGATGTTCGGCTGCCGAAAAACATTCACACTTACTTCTGGGTTTCTGGAATTAGGGAGCCATTCTGTTTGACAACTAAGCCGTTCGGGAACCAAGGTACCACTGTACTGCTATGGATATGATGTTTATTTGATCACAACAGAAAAAAAGGTTGACATCTAATTCAACATATTCTAAGAGCAGCATGTCACAAGTTTCTTCTATTTTATAGGATTAGAAAAGCAGCTTAATCTAGGAAGAATTGGTTCCAATACTCTTGACTGTTCACCGTATAATAATAATAATAATAATAATAATAATAATAATAATAATGTAAATGAGTTTGTCATTTCTCTGCCAGGATGTTTCTCCTTTAAACAGTTTTCTTTCACGATTTGCAAATCCTTAAAAGTGTTTCTTGATAAAGTAAAGCTTGAAAGATGTGCTTCAACTGTCCACTAATACTCATCTTTTTCACTATGCCAGTTCTTCAACATTGAAAATTCTGGAATGAACAAAAGACTGAATGTAGCAAGAGCTTACTCTCACAGATCCAGGGATGTGATAGAAACACAGAAATCATAAAAAGGTGGTCTGTTTCAGTTAAATAACAAATTCAATTGTACATCATATAACTCAGGAGGGGACATGATTAAATTCACAGTGGCATGGTTCAAAATGCAGAGAACCCATCAGAAGCTTTACTCTATGACGTACCCAGAGGCAACTTGAGAGCTGTCAACACAACAGGCTGCTAAGCTTCCAAGGGAAGCAATAGCCAATTATGTCCCATGACCCACTACTGGAAAACACAGTGAGAAAAACAACAAATCAGATAATGTTTTTGGATCTTTTTTCCACACACACAGTAATGGTCGTATTTTATTCCAGTAAAATATTCATCTCAAAAGTTTTTCTTGGAACTTTTAACAACATCATATGTTCTGAGCAACCACCTTCTTAATGTTCAGAAGTCATACCAGTTCGTTCTAAATGCAGCATGAATCCAGCCTTTTCCTATCTGAATGAAATCATCTATGCAACCAAAAACTGGAAGTGAAGTCACCATCTAGGAAACAAATCATTAATGATTTGAGCAAATAAATTGCCCAACATCTACCTGTTCAAGTGATTGAACAGTGTATTTCTGAACATGAATTTATCTCAGCAGAAATTTACATCCTAATAACCATTTAAACTGCTAAGTGGTGTACCGATTATACTCTCATTCAGTTTTGCCAGAGGTAATACCTACTGCCTAGTTCACATACATTGGTGTGAGCAGCGGTTCCAGCAGTTTTCACCTCTAGATTGGAAACTGCCAGGGGTGGGAGGGAGGGCAAGTGGATTGGGAAGGTAAACATTATGGGAAGTATATGTAAACTCCATTTAAATTGCATGCCTTATGAAGCAGCAGTCCTACACATTGCTCAAACCCAACAGTTTGCATGTGTGAAATGGGTCATGTGAAGATTTAATGCATGGCAACCTTTCACAGTAACTCTTTTCATATCTTAGTTAGAACACATAGAGGCCATGGAGTAGGACTGAACCCACCACTGATGTCCATGGATTCAGACAAAGATCCAAAGGGAAATTCTATGGGCATAGGTTCATGCAACTTGAAGCATTTGGGGATTAGCCTTCTTAATCTACACACAGTGGAACCTCCGTTGTCAAACATAATCCGTTATGGAAGACTGTTCGACTTCCAAAATGTTTAACTACCGAGGCGCAATTGCCTGTTGGCAAATTCCTTTTTTAAAAATGGAAAAACGCACCTCAGAAGCCATTGGACCTCCGAGGCGTGTTTGAAAAGGGAAGCATTCACTCCTGGGTTGTCGGCGTTCGGCTTCCGAAGCGTTCGACAACTGAGGTTCCACTGTACATAAATAAAGGCCCTTGTGGTGTGACTCTGGTAGCAAACTTTGTCTCAAGCAGCTGTCCTTCATGCCTCCTGTTTTAAAGTAACAATCCGCAACTGGCTTAGGGGTGCCGCAAGTGTTCAAATAGGGACAGAATGCAAAAGGGAATACCCTGGCATGGATGCTCACGAGCAGGATCAAGGAGGGCAGACCCCTACTTGCCTTGATGCTGTGATCTACTCTCTCCCTTTTCTGCCACACACGGCCCTGAACCTTGCTCTGGGACACAGCAGGGGAACTAGCAGAGGTGGTGCATGCTCCCTAGGCCCTGGTGGAATGTCTTTTCCTGCCAGGGGATGGGACACCCAAAAAGTCAAGCTTTTGCAACAGTTTGATTAGGATGCTTTCAATGGCTTGATCCCTTTCAGGGCAAGCAGCGGGGTGCTTATGCATCCTAATGTGGTTGGCAGTGTGCCATGGCAGATTCCCAACTAGGCTGGCTGCTGAAGCTGGCCTTGAACTGAATATTCTCTTAACTACGGTATACCCTGAACTTTTTTGAGACAAAAATGACTGGCCTTTAGGGACACTCCTCACATAGATCTTATTACCGTATCTTCGTTTGCAAGATTCTGTCATCTTTATTAAAAGGAAGTGGTGTGTTACAGTGGCTGTACACTGTTTCTTCTGCAAACAAAAATGATTGTGGAATGCAATCTGCTAAGTTAGCTCATTTGGAAACATGGCGTTATTGACTATTAATGCAAGCAAAGTTGTTGGAGTTTTTTTAAAGCAATTCCCAAATATATGTTGCTTAAATATATACTACTGCAAGGAAAGCAACTTCAGTGAAAACAGAAAATAACTTAAATCACTGAAGAGTTTGATGAAATAAATATTTATGTCTCTTAGCAAAAACCTGTATTTTGGAGAGAGAGTTTGTAGTCAGATGACATGCTTGTTAATTTTTTCAGACTTCAAAACACAAGTAAATTGAAGCTAGAATATATTTGGAAAATACATATTCAGAGTCAATCTCATGGTCCTATAATGACAATGTAAATACATGGAAAAGAATGAGATTCCAAGGAAGATGGGGAAAATCATTTGAGAGAAGCTTTCCTCCAAACCATTATTTTTGAACAGTAACATTATTAGTTGAATAGGAAAGCTTGCTATGAATACTTCAATTCTTCTGCAAATGAAACGGGTTTTAGATATTATTAAGCTTTTAGGCTGGAATAAACATGTAAAAATGCTATAACAGAAGTTAGATTTCTACTCTTATTCTTTGTATGGAAAGAATAACATCTTTATGTGCCTGCATCTCCAAGAGAGTCCTTTGTAGTGCTGAAGATATGAGCATAGAGAAAAGGCAGTTGGCATAGAGTACTGTTCCGTATAAATCCCCTATTTCCTAAAATTCCAATATGCAATCAAGAGTGCTTCTGGTATGACAGCATACATTTACATAGGATTTCCTTTTGTGCTACAGAACCCACATGGCAGAATGTAGCACCCTAGGGTAAGATCTTAGCAGTATTTAATCCAAATTTTATTGTCCCATGTGAGAAATTCTATGTGGTCTCATTTGCTCAGCTCCAGCTTCCCATTCCCTATTTCCTCTTCCAGTTTACTTCCATCACCTTACCTCTTCCAGTCTCCTCCTCCTGTTATTCTGTTAACTGTGTTATGGCATTACCAGCAACATCCAAGCGCTATCTGAGCCTCCCTCACCCCAATTTGCATCTTCCCTCGTAAAAATGGTGTTCCCATAACCAGGTATCGGACTCCAGCTTATGACTAAGCTTTCAGATAAGTACTGGCAGTAGCATCTAGTTTGCAAACTTCAATCCATAAAAACAACATTGGAAAATACCATAAGCACTGATTTAAGAGGGAGCTGTGGTTTTTGGGTTTTTTTAAACTTCTAAAAACTTATTTTTGACTGAAAGCCTCTCTGCACAATGCTGTACCCAATGGAAAGGTAAGATATACATGTGTTTTTTAAAATAAATAATAAAGGATATGGAATACAGTGAAACAATCTAGACCTTAATAGGAAAAACTTGAAAGATTTCCAATGGTTTAAAAATTGGATGGGGCAGTCAATATGAGTTACTGAGCTACATCTTTATCAGATTATATCTAAAAAGTGTTCTTTAGAAATGAGAGGATAGGAGTGAAGATTCTAATCAATTTTTTCTCTCTCTAAGTGACACTGGATGTTCGATATGCACATCTAAATTATTGACATGACATCAATAGCAATACTTTATAACCTGTCTAATAACTCAAGGCTAGAGAAAATTAGCTACTGCAAAACTTGGCAACATATCTGGATATTATCTAGCATTATCTCAGTCATTATAAAAACAAAAAGAGCAAGGGGTTTTCCCACTCTGTTGCTGAAGCCTTCTGTGTAATTTAATTTCGGGGGGGACGGGACCCAGAGAGATTCTATTTTTAACCTTATCAGTCGAATTAAATAGTGAATTACATCGTCCTCTACCATTATGATACAAGTTGCTAAGTAGAACGAAGTAGCATATTTTGGAGGCATTAAGACTATCTGTTTTCAAGGGCCTGGCCCTGGAGAATCTTTTTTAATTTACAACACTCGTTCAGACACTCACGTAAGGCCATTTTTCAACAACAAAAATATGTCCTGGTCTTCTGTACCCTGGAGGCTCACACAAAGCTGCAGAGGCCTTTGCAAATCACTTGGAGGAGGCTTTACTGCTTTGCCTGGGTTTCCAGGGCAGAGAATTCAAACAGCTCCAGTTTATTTATTATTTGAGAATTTAGTGTGCATGAAAGATGGCTGTCCCTCTTTGAGTGAAATTCTCTCCTTTTTAACATAACAGGTGAAGTTTAGGAAACAGGGGCAGAAATTTAAGAAACGCAAGTTTTTTCCTTCTCTTTTCATTATTCTCAACTGATAAATGATCAGCAGCTTGCAAATAACAGCAATAATCAAATACTGTGTTCATGATAGTAATTTCTTGTGTGGGATTCCATTTCCCTTCCTCTCAATATACTCAGCTTACCATATGTAATATACAATATACCCAGCTCACATATGTAAATGCATACTGAATAGCCAAAATGTGTAAGCCATTGCAAACCTGGGCTATACTTCAAATTCCATTATGAAAGTAAAGTTGAACAGTGCCTTACTTATAAAAATGGGGTTCAGAGACATTGAATAATAATTACACATTTTGGAACACAATAAATGTCATACTAAAATGCTGGTTAGCATTTTCACAGCCAGGGCAATAAATGTAAAAACACCTAAGAAATAATCATGCCATATTCAGAAAATAAATGTTAATATTGGCTGAAAGAATCTTTATGAATATATGACACATTATGCAAAAGAAAAATGCCAGTCTGTTTATTGACTTAGTATTTTTTTCCTTTTTAGAATTACAATCAATACTATCAAAAAATACTATCAATTAGTTGAAACTTAAAACTTTCCCATCCTGTGTAAACTTTCTGTCATTCACATACTGGCTGACTGCCATTATCTATAATAAAGTCGCCATGTTGGTAGATATATTAAATGGTTCCCATCCACCAGCCACTACCAATGAGGGATAGATGTTACAGTGCATGATTTCTGCAGGCAACTGAATAAAACAGATGGGAATAACCAATATTTGTTTATCAATCTCCTCTGAGATGAGATAAAATGAATTGGTATTAACATGTCCATTACCAGAGTGCTCTGCAACGATATTAGCTTTATTTTTTGCTAGCTAGGGGAAAACATGATCAATATTTCAATATTATCAATATATCAGCATAATATGCTGACATATTAGGAACACCAGATTAACCTGTGTTAGGAAAACCCACACCCATCAGGTATGGCATACTCTATGGAAAATCAGTGTGGGAAAAGGCAATATGACTCTGAGTGCTTCCAGACTGTCACTATCTTGTGGGTGGGATTCAATCACAAACCAGTAAATTCAGGTTGTGCGATTCAAGTTTATTTGGAACTCTAATGCAGGAAACCTACTTCAACCAAAAGCCCCTCAACCTTTTGCAGAAAGGAAAGTGATGGGAAAATGCACTGCAAAACACGGGAAAACAGCAGCTTGATATGACATTATATATCTTTCCTCCAAACAAACCTTAATGAATCTCAATAACCACAGATGTATAACACCCCTATGCAAACTTTGTGCAAACTAATCAAGATAAATGTTCAACGAACAGGTTGCCTGGAAGTAATCTCTCTGGCAAAATAAGTCAATCTCACAGGCTTCAGTTATAGCAATCTTGTACAACCTAATCCTGGACATATTTACTCAAAAGTAACCTAATGAATTCAATAGCTCTCCCTTCTGGTGCAGAATCGCAGTCTTAGGCAAAATATTTTTATCTGTTTGTTATTGTAAAAACATTTATACACTACACTTCTTCAAGAGATATCAGAACGTACCTAAAACAAAGTAAAAATCACTTTCAATCAATAAAACTGTAACTTCACATAATAAAAACGACAGCATAAAGCAGCAAATACAATCATATTATTAAAAAAATAGCACAACAGCAGGTCAAATTTAAGCTCTGCAGAATCCGGAATAGTTCTTAGAGGTTCATCCCATATTATACTAAAATAAAAATCAAAAAGAAAATTAAGAAAGGTATCTAGCTGATGGATTTTCAAGATATCCAGTCAGGAGGGGACAGCCAGGCTAACAGCACAATCCTATGCATGGATATTCAGTAGTAAGTTCCATTAAGTCCAACTGAGTTTACTCTCAGGTAAATATGTGCTGGAATGCAGCCTAGCTCTACATGGAGAGGAAAACTACACACAAGAAAGGATGAGTATGCAGTTTACATTTCTCCAAAACATAGTTTGCCATGTCATCTGAAATTAACCTGAGTGTAAAATTTCTAGGAGATGCATCTAAGTGAAATGAAATGGAAATACTGATGTCATAATCCAATATAACAAGGCAAATATAGAATATTATAAAACCAAGAAATTCTAAAGGTCAAAATAAGCAGCAATATGGGCAAGAACAAGTGACAAGATTGACTTCATCTGTTAACCTTTTAAGATGTTTATACACACTAAAATGGCTGGCTTGCTCTAGTGTGGTTCTGCTCAGTTTGTGGTTTTCTATGTGTCTTTGATACAGACAAAGTATATTAAACAAATTAATGTGGGGAAGGCAAAATGCAACACGGATTACGAATCCAGGTCTCCAAGACTCTCAAGAGTCATCACATGCAATGCAGATCTTAAAACAGGAAATATGGATCAGGTGAATAAAAATACACATCTAAAAATCATACAAACATTGAAGCAGATCACCTCTTTATTTCTACCCCTATATATGTATACCATTCCATGCATCTCATGACCACTGACATTCCATGCACTGGATGAAATGGACCGTAGTCAACAAAATTTCAAACCATAATACATTGGTTAGTCTTTAAGATGCCACACAATCACATGCTACCCCTCCGGAAAGTCTTCTGTAATAACACTAAAGCACTAAACTAAGTTATTTAGGCTGCAGCCTTATATACAGTTATATGGGATTAAGCTCCATGGGACTTACTTCTCAATAACCCTACACATGACTGTATGGCACAGCATAAGAAGGGTTACATAAAAGTTAGGCCTGATTCACTATCAAAACCATCTTATTAATTAATTTTAAGATAAATGAAAGGCAGAGTGTTCTATCTCGTAAATGAGTCCTGAATTACCCAGTTTCAATTTGATTAGGACAAGCCTACAGGCCAATTAATTTGGCCCAGAAGATTACCTGTTTTGAATAACAACCTACTCCTTAAAACATACATTATTGCTATTTTTGTAATATCTTGTTATATTTTATCTTATAAAGCGCTCACAAGTCTTAATATGTAAATAAGGAAAAATGGATGAAAGTATATGAGCATTTCTACCTTTAAAGTATAAGCTCAACCACATAGCTGAGTCCCCGTCCCCCCATTATGAAAAAGAGCAACATCGGCTATTATGTATCAAGTGCCTTATGAAATTACTCTGTAGACACCAATTACTTACCCAGTACATAATGCATTTTTCTGCTAGGTAAAATTAAGTCTTAGCAATGAAACCACCATGCCTAACAATTTGGGGAAGAAAGCGGGGGAGAAAAGTGGAAACACATATTAGTAGAACATGCTGAAGGCTTTCCTCTCTACACTCCAATTTCTATAACCTCTTAAATCCTGGTACAAAAGAGTTTGGCAGTCTCGGCATAACAATCTGCGGAGACCAAAGAAACCTGAAGTGGGGGTGGAGGGAGGGGTTGAGATATTAGATTTATAAATCAGCAGAATAGATACAAGCATATCCCTTGAACTTTCTCATTTCTTTTTACTAGTAAGCATACTATCCAGGTATACCCACTGAATGGAGTCTCATCACGTGTTCAGGATATTTAGTTTGCAATTTATTTCAGGACGTGTGTGTGTGTGTGTGTTATTTTGGATTCCAGAAAGAGTGTGCCTTCTTTCAACTAATGAGTCCCATCAACGGAAGCCCTCGCAAGGACCTCCACTTGTGCAACTGGGCTTTCCCTCTTTTCCACACCCATGTTCCTCAAAACTGATCCACGCTATTGGGAAAACCCCCTGAGAACAGCATGCACATGGAGAAGAGTGGGGTTGTTCCGTACGGCAAGCTGAAATACTTTTTGTGACGGAACGATTGACATAGCATGGCACTTAATTGCTCCATCAGTCATACAACATTTCCCCTTCCATTTTATTATTCTTATATTTATCTGTGAAGGTTTGCAAATTATGCACAGTTCCCACAAGAAGCTTGCTGTTGCTTAGGGTGCCCTGCGATAGCTAAACCTTGTTTCACCTTTAAAGCATATATTGTAAACCACTTTGTGGATTCATTATAATCAAGCGACATATAAATTTTATGAAATAAAATCAGTAAATCAACCATTGTTTACCATATAAAGTGCTTACTGGCTTGCTATCGTACAGGGTGCTTTGAAAATGCGAATAGGAGAGCGACATTGATTGCATAGGGAGCTTCTGGATTTAGGGATGAGAAAGTGTGGGGCAACAGTAGTTGTAAGAGAGTGCTGCATGGATGAGGGGAAATTAAAGCAGGCAAAAGGGGTTTATAAATCAAGCTGAGATACAGATGACCCCTTAGTGTTAATCACCATGCTGCTGTTGCATTTGGGCAGGGAGAAAAGAAAGGAGAAATGTAACTCAATTATAAAAAAGAAAAAGAAGCATGGAAGCATAGAGCATCTCATTTGGCTCTGAACATACATACCCTGTAGATGTGGGCAACTTTGGGCCAGATCATGTGTCCCTCTAAGTGACAAGCAAAATCAACTTGCATATATAACTTGAGAAACAACAGAAACTTATCTATCTATCTATACACATAAAGCACTGATGTGGCTTACAAATTGCAAATCCTCAAAGGACTATCAATAGGTTTACATCTTCTGTAGACAAATGCAAGAGAATATTAAGAGCATTACAGTACAAAATAATAGGCCCGCCAATAAAATTAA
Source organism: Podarcis muralis (assembly GCF_964188315.1). NCBI lineage: Eukaryota > Metazoa > Chordata > Lepidosauria > Squamata > Lacertidae > Podarcis > Podarcis muralis. The sequence continues at coordinate 34,970,600 of NC_135655.1, forward strand.
GCTTTCCTGCTCCCTTCACAGAGAAGATATTTGCAATGTATTCTTCTATTCATTTCGGTGCTCAGTGCTATAATGGAATACTGACTTTTTTCTTCCTTTTTTGTTATTCATCTGGACAAGATCGCTTTTCACCAAGAATAACAGAAAGTATGGGATTTATTGCTATAATGAAGTTCTTTCAAATCTCTGTTTTCTCTCTATAAAGGACAGGAGGATAGGCGTTCATCTCATCAGGCAGCTTATTAGGATTAGCACTGAATAAGACACCACAGAATGTCAAGCCTATCAGTTACTAAACATGCATCATACAAACTTTGTCTTTGCGAGAACCTCTGCTCTGCATTTGTCACCCACCTGAATAATTAACAAGTACATGCTGCCTGCCAGCAGCTTAGGGAATTAATTTTGCACAGATTAATGCAGATCACGTCTGCAAAAAAAAAAAAAGGGGGGGGGAGAATACTCAGACCACACACATGCTGTACTACTACCTTTCAGAATTATAAGGCAAAGAAACAAAATGTTCACGTGCTCAGACTTATGTGGTGACCCAATTGTAAGAATTGTGAAATCACACATAAGAAGAACTGAATGCTTGTTCACCTAAATAAAAGTATACATTTACTTTAATTCTAACCAAAATACTTCGTTAAAGTATTCATAAAGTTGATGACGGCTAGTTTTTTTGCTTCCACTCAATATGGAAACCAATGAATGGCACTTATTTTTAAAAAAGGATACATAATGTTTAGACCTACAGTATGAAAGAGCTGACAATTTAAAATACAAAATAGACGGAAGAATGGACATCAACATGGGCAATGGTCAGGGAGGATGGGAGTTGAAGTCCAACAAACATCTGGAGGGGGCACAGCTTTCCTACCCATGCAACAGAAAGACAGGAGGAAGATGGACATGCTTAACTTCAGGAGAAGATGATAACTTGGAGGTTGTGCGAAGGCTTCGTGGAAAATAAGAGTTTGAAAGAGGGATGGTAAGAAAGAAACAGAGAGAGGTGGAAAGAGAGAAATGGTGAATGGTTCTGATGGCATAATTCCAGAGAGACAACAAGACCAAAGAGGAACAAGCTGCAGTAATTAAGGCAGAAGATGACATTTTATTTCATTAACTTATTGATAAAAAGTTTTATATCCTTCCTCACTCAAGGCAGCTTACAACTATAATTAAACTCACAAAAGACTAGGGCACAAACCAGATATTTCACAGATGGATTCAGAGAGGAAGGTCCATATTTTTTATTTTTATTTTTTGCAATGCTGTACAGGAAGAAGCAACATGATTTGGAGATGGAATCGTCATAGAAAGCAAACGATAGGGAATAATTAAAGATAAAAAGTCAAGGCTTCATATCTGGATAACATAGAAGGCAACGATACTGTCAATGGATACAGAGAGCATACAAGGAGATAAACCCTTGAAAGGAAAGCTGAGAAGCTTGGTCTTGGCATACCAAATTCAAAATAGCAATGACATGTTTACTTGGAAGTATCAGCTAGGCAGCTGAATTTTGTAACAGAGAACTTTGTAATAGGGAGGTACAGCTAAATATCTTGAGTGTATAAGTGTGCACTGTCCAGAAATTTCTGCATTAATACTCCGTAGCCCAAAACATTTGGTGATCACCACATTAGCTATTGTGGAATCATGCAAATGAAGACAGGAAAAGAAGGAAATAGTTTCCTCTGCTGTTGTGTTGAACGAATGATTGGACAAGTAGAAGAGAACCAGCTAAAGACAGAATTGCAGAAATTTAGTCAACCAGGAGGGGTGCCCTACAGTACCTAAGACAGCAGAGTGTAGAGACCTTTGGATTTAGCAGTGATTTTGGTAGCACCCATTTCATTGGATTGCAAACGGCAGGTAAGTTTGTAGAGGAGACAAGGGAAGAGTCGTAGGAGGGAAAGTCAGCGGGAGTAAGCAGCATGCTCTGAAGTGCAAGCAGATGTGCCTTATGCTCAGACAGTGGGATGTTTGGATATAGGCACTTAAAAAAACAAACAAGCATTGATTCTGCATTTAATTTCTGTCTTTGAATATGTTTAGTATCAGTACTGAGCAACTGTAAGAAGCCTCAACCATCTAGGGGAAAGACGTCCAGGACAGAAGACTTAATTTTCAGAAACATGTGCAATTCAGCAATTCTCAGTTCTGAAATTATTTGCAGTTTCATATGCAGTAGGGTCAGATGCTATATATTTTTTTCCTTTCAGCTTGCTGGTAGGGAATATAAAATTGGTATGCCAGGGGGAATAGTTCTAGGGTGGCCTTCTCCATGACAAACTGTGTTTGGCAAATGAACTGAAGTGATAGATTATGAGCCATTTGGGGGAGGGGGCATGTCTGTGCACAAGGAACAAACAATTTCAATTCGTTCATGTCCTTCTGTTGATTTGTGATATATGGATCCATTTGAAATATTTCAGGTAATTGCTTAGGTGTCTTCTGTTCTAGTAAGTGGTATAAACATCTTGCTAGATAAAGAAAATAAATAAATAAAATAAGCTGATTATTTCTGAAACTTGCAAATATCATTCTGAAGTGAAAAAAAGAGATGGAAATGAACTGAAACTGTACTGAACCGCATATATTAATAATTAATTAATATTTCACACAAAATTAGTTCTGTTGTCTTTCCATTATCAATCATACAATTAGAAAACAAACATTGTACATTAGATTCTACTATCTGTAAGTTACTTTACTGACAGGCTATGATTTATAATACTGGAATATATATTTTATACTGGGAAATAAATGCATGCAAAAGGCATTTTTAAAAACCCATGTTCTTCCTTGTTTAATAGTGTGCTATTACTATTGAAATTTAAATTGAAAAGGTTTGGTATTGTCCAGAGTTAAAACCTGTCTCTAACCACAGAATGACTATCACTGGCAAACTAAAATTGAGGCCCTGCCCTTTGTGCCTGGGCTTAATCTCAGAGTAATGCTGAAAATGTTCCATGCATGAATTAGCAAACTAAAAGATGCTAAAATGCTCCAGCATGACTTCTCCACCTTCTACAGCTCCTAGATCACAAACCATAGTCATAACAGTAGTAGATTTGTGGGGCTTTTTATAGGCTTACAGAAGAAATAAAAGGGAATGCAGAGTGAGAGAAAAATAAGCTTATCCTGAAAAACCTAAGCTAAACTAATTCTACAACCATATATGCTAGTGGTGTGGCAGGACAAGATGGTAAGTGTAGTGCAAACATTCAGACACAAAATTGTATCAATGAAATATTTTTTTATTTGTAGAATATGGATAGATATCCTATGATCATATTATAAAGTAGTTGTGTTCTATGTTATAAATCAAGCACTGCTAGTTGTAGCTCCTTTTTTGTTTTCCAGTGTATCTCTTATCAATAAAAAAATTGGTGAGCAATTTTTCATTCTGAAAGTGTGGCCCAGAGAAAAAAGTCTGAGTACCACTGATATATGTAGTCAAACGTAGACAAATCTTTGATTTAGGGTTTTTTTTAATTTTGTTATTACCATTTGAGTGCATGAACACACCATTTTATGATCAGGTTTCAAACAATTTTGTGCACAAAAAGACCCCATAAGCACAGCAACCTCCCTAAGCAGAGAACTCAACACATTTGAAATGGTGTCGGGCCTACAGGTAAATTTTGCAAAGTCAGAAGCTATGTGCTTCAACACCCCTCCTCACACCCAAAAAGAACTCACGAAGGTCACCAAAATAAAACTCTGCCACACCAAGTTCAGATACCTAGGGGTACAAATAACCAGAAACCTCAATAAATTGTACCTCCACAACTACAAGCCCCTGTGGCGACAAATTAACAAAGACCTAAAGAGCTGGAGGGACGCGGGCGGCGCTGTGGGTAAAAGCCTCAGCGCCTAGGGCTTGAAAGGTCGACGGTTCGAATCCCCGCGGCGGGGTGCGCTCCCGTTGTTCGGTCCCAGCGCCTGCCAACCTAGCAGTTCGAAAGCACCCCCCGGTGCAAGTAGATAAATAGGGACCGCTTACTAGCGGGAAGGTAAATGGCGTTTCTGTGTGCGGCTCTGGCTAGCCAGAGCAGCGATGTCACGCTGGCCACGTGACCCAGAAGTGTCTCCGGACAACGCTGGCCCCCGGCCTCTTGAGTGAGATGGGCGCACAACCCTAGAGTCTGTCAAGACTGGCCCGTACGGGCAGGGGTACCTTTACCTTTACCTTTTAAAGAGCTGGAACAACATGAATTTCACTCTCTCAGACAAAATAGCCATGATCAAAATGATCACCCTCCCAAAACTAACCTACCTATTCCAAACCCTCCCAATCTGGATTCCCCCAACCCAACTCCGCAGATGGCAGAGAAAACTACACTCTTTTATCCTCTCACATAAAAAACCAAGAAAAAGCCCCAAATACCTGCACCTCCTCACCTCAGAAGGAGGATGGGGAATCCCCAACATAGAAGCATATTACATTGCCAACCAAATATGCCATATAATCCCATATATGCTAGAAGATGAGACAAAACAATAGATACACCTAGAGAGGGACACAATTGAAAATACCTGGACCACAGCATACCCACTCCTCCCAAACAAACTAAGGAAAACTCCCACAACACTTAACAGGCCACACAGACATGGAAAACAGAAATAAGCAAACTATCCCCAACCCCACTAATCCCCCTGGCGTAGCACCCATTATTCCACCATGCAGCACAAAACCTCCAGATAAAAACCTGGCAAACCAAAGGCTTCTATCGCCTAATAGACTTCTATAGAAATAACAAATCTTTGTCAACGCAAGAAATACAGGACAAACTAGAAGATACCCAAATGCCCTGGTTAGCACAACACCAATTACATGCCCTCTTAAACAATCCAGCAGTAAAATCAGCAGCAACTAGGCCCCTGACAACCTTCAAAAATCTCCTCCTAACAACAAAGGGACACGGTAAAGTGATGGTATCCGCAATATACAAAATACTACTCCAAAATCCCACAAAACCCCTAGACGCAATCTGGTATCCGCAATATACAAAATACTACTCCAAAATCCCACAAAACCCCTAGACGTGATCTAAAAACAATGGGAGGGTGACATAGGCTATGAGATTAACCCCACTCAATGGACCAGAATGTGTCTAAACCCCCCTTTAAATCCATATCAACAAAAAGAAAATAACTCACTCTGAAACTCACCTACAGGTGGTACCTAACACCAAGAAAACTAGCGCTAATACACCCAGGAACCTCACCAAAATGCTGGAGAGGGTGCACCTCCACAGGCACATACCTCCACATGTGGTGGGAGTGTCCCAAAATCCAACTATTCTGGACAACAGCCAGTAATATCTCCTAATTTCATTTTAACTTGGTTATCCATATTTTTAACTAACATTTTGCTTTCATCTTACTTTATTTTACAACCTGCCAGTTTTCCAAATTCAATTTTCTCCTCCAGGATTAAGACAATAGCATCTGCAAAAGGCTTTTGTTTTATAATTTTGTTTGCCCACTCTTATTCCCCTAATTTTATCATAATTTCTAATATTTTGCAATAAGATTTCTAAGGTAAGGATAAATAATAACAGAAACAGTGGGCACCCTTGTCTTCTTGTTTTCTTGAACCTTGTTTTCTTGATGTTGCATTTATCTGAAACGATGTTGTTTATTATAATCTTTGCCCATTGTTCCTTAGACAAAGTGGCAATGCTTTTTAAGAAGGCGTCACCTGGTTCCCCCTTTTTAAACACTTCTTTCACGAATGCCCAGGAGATGTTGTCAAATGCTTTTTCTGCATTGAGGAAAATGAAGGCGGCCTGTTTTTCATTATGTACCTCCAAATATTCTATTATATTTATAACATTCCTTACGGTATTTTTCAGGATAAATCCTGCTTGAACCATATGGATCCACCTGTTCAACACTTTTTAAAGCCTATTTGCTAATATGGTTGTAAATAATTTGTAATCGCTATTCAAAAGTGAGATTGGTCGGTAGTTTTCTGGCTTTAGTTTGTCCTTATCCTCCTTTTGGGATTAGGGATTTCATTGTACACAGGTTGTACATTGACAATAAAGGTATTTCAATTTTCAAGGGCGGTATATACCTCTTTTCATTATTCTGGAATCTGTCCTAAGGTTAACACTCTATTCATAATATATTTTAGTGGTATTACTAGCTCATCTTGGAATTTCTTAAAATAGATGGCAGGAAGTCTTACCAAGTTTTGTTTGATTGAGTGCCTATTGGATTTCCGGCATAGTGATCGGAGCATTTAATATTTTTGTCTGCTCCCCTGGGATTCACAAAGTTCATAACTACCAAGCTGTTTCTGAATCCACTTGGCACTACCTCTATGTTGCAGTAGAATGAATACCAACAAGGAACAAGAGATCAAACACTACACATGTATATCCAGCAGCTGTCAAAAGGGGAGCAATAGCAACCTTCCATTAGGAGTTGCAAGAATAAATAAGGTAATGTTGTTGCCCATGCCTTAAAAACAGAGTCTGATATAAATCTAAAAAATCTCCTCCCCTTATAAGACTTCTACACAAACCTAGAGGGACCACTTCAAAGATCAGAGGGTAACTCTATCAATGTCCATTTAGGCATTGCTTTTTCTGTTTCATATGGTTGACAATTTGTGAGAACTGTGATTATGGCTTTGTGATATTAACACCTTTCTCCTTAGAAGCTGAGTGAGACCACCAACTCATTTCACATAGGCCAGCTAAAAGCCATCAGATACTAATGACTTCTGGTTTCTACCCACCTGGGCTACATTCAAAAGGGTGACCTAGAGGTGAAGGTCTCTATATCCCATTACCAAGCTCTCAAACCATCTAGTCCTCCTCTGCAGTAAAAGTTACATGGCAGTATAAAGTCTAGAGTGATAGTAAAATCTCTATAGATGTGAAATCAGTCTTCAAGTTCATGGCCAGGTAGAAGTGCTATTCAGATGCTTTTCGCAACCTAAAAATTTTCAGGAAACATAAAAAATCATTCAAAAGCAGCAGCTACAGAATGAATATCAATAAAGTCAAAACGAGTATTTCCCTCCCTAGAAACGGACTTATTTCTGCTCATACAATAACTAGGCACTCACACTTCTAGACCATACCATGCTGTAGCCTATTGTTTATCTTTTAGCATCCTCTATTGCTGATAAATCCTCTCTTGGGGTTTGTAAGTTTAACAACCACATGTCAAGAAAAATATCTATTCAAATGATACCACATTATGAAAACAACAGATAGCAAAGCACAGCCAATGGGAATTTAGAGTTCCACTGGTGGGATTGTAGCCATTTTGAAAGGTTGTACATGCAATCCCAGCTGCACTCCCTTGGACAGGATCCAAAGAGGATTAAAAATTGTTAACTTTGACTAAATTGAGACATATTTTAATTACTAAAGCATTTTAAAAATGAAGCTTGGGTTGTAAAATACTAGAGTGGCGGGGGAAACCCAGCCAGATGGGTGGGATATAAATAGTAACACAACCACCACCACCACAAAAAATTACAGGTTTAACATTTTTCAGATTTAGGAAAAATGAGGATAATATGTTATTTTCAACCTGTGAAACACTGTTCTAATACTTTATTGAGTTTAAATTGTGATTAACTCTTCCATTTTAAATCAGGGGAACTCAAATGGATTACACCATGGATGGATTGTGGCCTCATTTTTTACAGAACTATAGGATATTAGTTTAATAGGGTCTGATTCTTCCCAGCACATACTTAGCATCTTCATACGGAAGGGTTTAAGACAGTCCTGTTGTCCACCCTCAGTATATGTGTCTAAGTGCACACAGAGACACCTTACTCAACTATTACATGGAAAATGAGGTCTGTGTGTGCTTCTCATATTTCTAGCCAACCTTTCTCCACTGCTCAATTTAACTGAAGGGAATATGGGAGGCACATATACAAAACCCTTGTATTCCCTGTAATGACCTGTGAGTGTGTGAGTCTGTGCCTACACACCAAGGGGAGCAATGGGCAGAAACAGAGTATATCCTACTTTTTACCCCCCTCCCCCCCAAAAAAAACCCTACACAAACACCCTACAGGGTATCTGCACACTTACATTTCGCAACATTTTCTGTTTTTTTAAAGAAATGCTGCATTTTTGCAATTCCAAAAATTTAAAAAAGATAAATAAGAATAATGTCCTGCAGATTAAGAAAGGTAGCTTGAAAAATATAAAACAAACATGCTGCAAATAACACTGAGTTTTAAATATTTTGTTTCAGTGTAATACTGAGACATGATCCGATAAAGATGAAAGTGAAGAATTTTGCCAGCAGAGGTTCTTATGAACATTTATCAGTTATGCCTTTCAGCTGGTATATATATATATATATATATATATATATATATATATATATATATATATGAAGGATATCTTGTTAAAACAACCGTTGAAGGCAAGTCATGTCATATCAGCCCACACACCATACCCTATGGGGCTCAAATGTTTCAAAGTCTATGTTAATATAATCCTGCTGCACATTTCAACAGGGGGACTGACGTCTTGGTTGTTTTTCCCCTCCCTCCCAGTGACACATAAGGCTTCTATAAGTACCACATTATCTATATGTCTTCCAGAAATGAGGTTAAGGCTGCAGTAAGGATTAAACTGAATCAATTTAGGAAGGATAGTGTTGTTAACAAGTACCATAAAATAGCCCGGCAGATTATTCTAATCTCCATTTATCAACTAACAAAAAGCATGTGCTTTTCTCAGTAAAGATTTCAGCAGTATATCTATAGGGCAGGAGCATTTTCCAAAACCCAGGCAACAGTTCAGCAAGGTGCTTGCTACTGCTTTCAGACGCAAGATTTACTATACAATACCATTCACTTCTAGACATGAAGGGGGGGGTAGGGTTCCATATATATATGCATGAGTATCTTTGGCTACCTAAATCTTGTGAATGTGGTTTCTCCTGGCATAAAAACTTAAGCATAACATGTTGCAGGATGTCCAGAGGCTCTGCCGCATTTCTCCCTATAAAGAGATGCAGAACTGTTTGCAGAGCAAAAGAACTGCCTTACATCTGAACAACAAAAGTAATCTAATAGGCTTAGAGGGAGACTGTACTATATCTGGCATTTTATACAGCAATTTCCGTAACCCTTTAAACCTTTACTGGAGACATACAGAACAATGATGGAACTGCCAGTATTTACAGAGCATAATCACAGAGTTTTCATCACACCTGACAGACCAATCCAGATTTATAAAGAACTGAGAGGTAAATATAGACACAGGAGTGGAAATATTTCTAGCCAGATGGATGTCCAGGACAATAAAAAAAGTTTTGTGTTTTATTGGAGGTAAGCTAATCAGACCACTTTAAAGGGTTCACATAAAACGGAAACAGCAATCTTTCTGATTAACGGAGCTTCATGGATGTATTTTCCCAACAATTTTGCCCCAAACCAGCAAGAAGAATCCATATGCCAAATCTGGCTTTCCAAAGGTAAGTGACCCTTTGCATCAGGTCCTATCTCTGCAAAGCGACTGTGCAGAGCAATTAACAATTGAACAAAAAATGCCCACATCAAGCACAAATAGTTATGTGCAACGCATACTAGTTTGCCCTGAAAGGTCTGTAGGTGCACTTGACTAATGGATGGGTGATACGGTCTGAGCCACGACACTGATCTGTTTTTGAGGTAAGGAGGTCAAATGCAAGCTCTTCTGTCATCCCATTCCCAAGCGAGCACCTTAGGCAGTCCAAGCAGGCCACATCCACTATCTCATTATCAGGTGAGCACAAACACAAATGTCCACAGCAAGGTATACATAGACTGGCTCAGTGTAGAAGTATGTGGACCAGTGACAGGGGCAGCTTCCTAGTGGAAGCTACTGTCCCCCCCAACATCGAGGCACAAATGTATTCCTTGCCGACCCTACCTCTGTGGTTCCCATAGCCTATGCAGCCCATTAGGTTCCCCGTCACTTTCTTTCCTGCTTTCCAAAAGTTACCAGCATGGGGAAGAGAAAAACAAATAGCATGGAATGCTAGGAACAGCAGAAGGCACATATGAGTTTCCAGTTTGTTAACATATTTATGCTACAAAGTTGTCGTATTTGCAGTGTTGTTGAACTATGTGAGTAACTGTATGTCACAGAGTTTTGCAGCAGCTTAAATATAAGCATACTACAGCGAAAGACTTTATGAGCCAGAACTTACTCTTTCAGGTACATAAAATGTTGTTAATTCTTTTGTTGATACTTTTGTTTTATTTATTTTTTTGTAAACACTTTGAAAATTGTTTTTTTACAATCAAACTGTGTATAAATTTAATGAAATAAATAAAAATAAGTAAGTGGTGAGTATACTCTGCATACAAAGAGAATAATGGTCTATATAGTAATTTGATGCTGCAATCTCTCTCTAGTCACACTTCTCTGAAGTCTCTCAGCCACACTGACCTCACAGAGTGTTTGTTGTGGGGGAGGAAGGGAAAGGAGAATGTTAGCCGCTTTGAGACTCCTTCGGGTAGTGATAAAGCGGGATATCAAATCCAAACTCTTTTTCTCTTTTTCTTTCTCCCATTACTGAGGTCCCCCCCCCCCCGAAATCATGAATAAATATCCCTTCCCTCTGTATGAAGGGAATATATATCTAGCCAAAAGTGACCATTTAATGCAACTAATGTAGTGGGCCTTGGACCACAAAAACGTACGGCACAATGTATTTGCTAATATTTAGGATGCTACAAAATACGCTGTTGTTTCTGTTGGCTACAGAGTTGATGTTTCACTTCCCTACCAAATGTAAAATAAGTAAAACAAAATACAGTGGTACCTTGGGTTGCATACGCTTCAGGTTACATACGCTTCAGGTTACATACTCCGCTAACCCAGAAATAGTACCTTGGGTTAATAACTTTGCTTCAGGATGAGAACAGAAACTGTGCTTTGGCGGCGCGGCAGCAGCGGGAGGCCCCATTAGCTAAAGTGGTGCTTCAGGTTAAGAACAGTTTCAGGTTAAGAACGGACCTCCAGAACGAATTAAGTACTTAACCCGAGGTACCACTGTATATAGAACTATGAAGTAGCTGAATTCACAAAAGCTACAGTGCATCAAGACCTTGACATATCAGCTCCAGAAATCTTTTTTTTTTGAAACGCTAGCAATAACAGACAAAGGAACACCAGTCTTATTAAGCAAGAAACAGTAAATATACTGACAGCAGAACATGTAATATTCTGGATTGCTAGAATCCATTGCATAACCTGTATATGTACACCAAATGACATATGCAGATAGAATCCAGCATTTTGTTTTGCCCTGTAATCATGGAACACATACGTTTAGCATTCACATCTGATTGTATCGCCGCAGCAGTGTCAGTAAGCTATCTTGTTAGGGATATTTCTGCCACTTTCATCCTTCAACGCTGCAAGAACCCATAGATGGAGTCCCCTTGTCGTTCTGTAACACATTTGATTTCTTCTTCTAATTCACCAATATAAATGTTGCCCAATACTTTTGAATCAGTCTGATACCCTAAGCAAGTAATTACGTATCTTAACAGTACAAACTAAGCACAGTGAGTATAAAACAGTACTTTTCTGAAATGCTCTCACACTATCTGAAAAATGGCTGCTCTTAAGTGCAATGTGAAGCAGTGTGTGCGTGTGTGTGTGTGTGTGTGTGTGTGTGTCCCAGTGTATTTGTGGTTGCTGATCACCATTAAATAACATACATCCTTTCTTGTACCCAGAATATTTCAAACAAGGCTTAGTTGGATTTTTCTAGGGATGCATTTCTAGGGATGGTGAAAAGGCTGAAAAAGCTGCTCATGTGAATGCATTGGGTGAAAATCAATGTCACATGAGCAGACTTCCACCTGCATCATGGGGTTTCCTTTCCCTCACCTCCTCTCTGTTGCCCCCCCCCCGACCCTGAATCTGCTCTGGGTGGCCTCCCAACCCTAAGGAAAGCTGCTAGCCATGATAGCTACTGCTCTGCCTCCATAGTTGGAGGCAGTAATACTTCTGAATACTAGTTTCTAGAAACCACAAGAGAGGAAAGTGCTCACAGATTTATTGAGAGCTGCACAAGTTATTATAGCTAGGAGGTGGAAGGGGCAAGGTGAATATAAAATGGAATAATGGTATGAAGAGGTGTGGGATATAGTTATTAATGATAAATTAACATGTGCCATTAAGGTAAGACAGGGAATATGCAGGAGAAATTATTCTGAGGAGATATGGAAGGTATTTGTAGAATTTGTACGGTTAAAATGGAAAGGGGTCAAACCATAGCAAGAGGTGCTGAAATTTTGGGAGGTCTTGAGTTTTGATAACCTCATAGCAATAAATAAGTCCCCCCACAATGAAATCAACTTTTTTGAATAAATTTTACTATGCTTTTTTCCAAAGTCAGACAGTGTAGAAGCCAATTATATAGTATAGGTTTAAATATTTCTGGTCCTGTGTCTCAAAAAACCCCACAAAACGATACACTAAGTAAATATCACCCTAGACATAAGAGCTTCAGTATGCTGATGACAACATAGTGTGTGCACACTCAAAGGATGACCTCCTAAATATCTTTGAAGCATACAAAAAGCTTGGCCTATCACTCAACATCCAGAAAACCAAAGTGCTGCACCAACAAGGACAAAACAACCCCTCTGCAGTGCCACGATTTCAACTCAATGCTGTAACATTGGAAATTGTTGATCACCTCTTCTACCTGGGCAGTTATCTTTCCACAAGGGCCGACATTGATGCCAAAATCCAGCATCACCTGAGCTCTGAGAGTGCAGCTTTCTCCCGATTGAAGTACAGAGTGTTTGAGGATGGAGACATTTGCAGGTAAACTAAAATGCTTGTTTACAAAGCTATTGTACTCCCAACCTTACTGTATGCTTGTGGAACATGGACCACTTATAAACGCCATCTCCAACTCCTCGAAAGATTCCATTAACAGGGTCTCTGAAAAATGTTACACATCACTTGGGAAGACAGGTGAACTAATGCCAGTGTACTGGAAGAAGCAAAGATTACCAGTGTTGAAGCAATGATTCTTCAACATCAACTTTGTTGGACTGGACATGTTGTTTGGATGCCTGATTATTGTCTTCCAATCAACTACTTCATTCCCAACTTAAGAATGGAAAGCAAAATACTGGTGGTCAACAAAAGAGGTTTAAAAATCTTCTTAAGGCAAATCTTAAAAATGTAGTATAAGCACTGATAACTGGGAAACACTGGCCTGCGAGTGCTCCAGTTGGAGAACAGCCTGTACCAAAGGTGTCAAGGACTTTGAAGACGCTTAAACTCAGGACCAAAGGGAGAAATGTGCTAAGAGGAAGGCACGTTTGGCAAACCCTAACCATGATAAACTCTGGTCCCAAAACCTATGTCCCCACTGTGGAAGGATGTATGGATCCAGAATTGGCTTCCACAGTCACTTACGGACTCACTGTTAAAACCGTGTTTGTGGAAGACAAGATTACTTGGCCACAAGTGATCACCAAAGAAGAAGAGACATGTTAACACAACCTGTTACTTTGCATACCTTGATTTTTTTACTATGGAAAACCAAGTTAGAAGTTTGCTTTCAGGGTGTTTTAATTATTGTTTTTTAATAATAATACTTAAAAATACTGAAGAAGCAGAAGTAGAAGAATGCACTTTCAATGTATTCAGTACCTTACAAAGTAGCACAGGTCCCTGCTCTGAAAAGCTCACAGTTAAATCTGAACTTTCCTCTTATGTTTTGTTCTTGTTTAACATTTTCAAAGCCTTGTTGTAAGGCATGCCTTAGAACTGGGGAGCATAAGGCTCAACTCTGCTTCTGAATATAAATGACTCACAATATTTTATAATATTTGTAACAAAATTCCCTGTGGATTTTTGTTTTTATTCCAAACACATCCTCCCACCAAGGGCTTATGAGAGTGAGTCATAGTTATGTCATGAAAAACCACTTCAGATTTAAATAAGGGAAAATTAATAACTTTTGCCTATTTAAGGTCTAAATATATCACCAGTGCAATCAACTGTTTTGACTACTGATGTGCTGAAATGGTTTTGTTTCAAAATTATTCCATCTCAACTTTAAGTAAAGTATATTAATCCACAGTGTGTATCGGGAACATCAAAGTTATATGGCGTACTGGTGGCCCTTGCAAGGAAAGGCTGCAGTGTAAGGTAAGGTAAAGGACCCCTGGACAGTTAAGCTCAGTCAAAGGTGACATGAGGTTGCAGCACTCTTCTCACTTCAGGCCGAGGGAGCCGACGTTTGTCCACAGACAGATTTCTGAGTCATGTGGCCAGCATGACTAAACCGTTTCTGGCACAACAGAGCACCGTGACAGAAACCAGAGCGCACAGAAATGCAGTTTACCTTCCTGTCACAGCGGTACCTATTTATCTACTTGCACTGGCGTGCTTTCGAACTGCTAGGTTGGCAGGAGCTGGGACAGAGCAACTGGAGCTCACCCCATCACAGGGATTCAAACCGCCGACCTTCCAATCAGCAAGCCCCAGAGGCTCAGTGGTTTAGACCACAGCGCCACCCGCTCCCCATGCTGCAGTGTAACCCCACCCCCTAATGGAGGTGCTCTTGTTCAGGAAGCCAGGTGGCTCTCCTCCAGGACACTGTAAGCAAGAAAGGGTTCAAGCAGGACAATTTGCTCTTCCCCTCCTCTCCCCATTACACCTTTGAATTCCAGTTGCTGGGAACTGCAGGTGAGCAGAGTGCCACTCAACACATCAAGTATCTCATTGGCAACTAAGCACACACATCAACCACTGAGCATGTTCGATCCTCCATCAGGCTTTCTGTGGAAGAGTGCCCCCTTTTGGAGTTTTAAAACCTGTCTCTTTTGTTTTCACACATACACACACATTGGCCACTCTGGTAAAGCATAAGGTAGCATAAGAAGAAGGAAAAAATAATCATATAAATGATTGGCTCATCTTGGGTGGTGATGGCAACAAATAAGCAACTGAATAGGCCTGTCAGTATGAAAAAGGCTATGAGAAAGTTAGCAGCAAGGATGCCTGCCAAATCTCTGCTAGAAAAATATTCCACAGCCTTGAGATTGGTGGCACAAAATGCTCAACTCCTAGTTGGCGCCAGGCAGATTTTCGAGAATTGAAGGCAGCACGTGAATGTTCTGAATATATAAGTTAACAAAATAATGTATTTCCCCGGTTCTTCTGCAAGCTTTGGGGTTCCCCTAACCAAGCTGATACTTCTCCCTTGTTCTTGTTGGCTCTGTTTCTGTTGGCAAGGTGAGGCTGCTTCGTGGCAAGTTTCAAACCCAGTATTTGGGATTTTAAAAACCAATTTGGGTACCTTAAAATCCTTAACCCAAGATGCTAAGAATCTAACCTGAGGCCTCATGGCCATGGAATGTGCTCTCTCCCTGGAAAAGCGACACCAAACATGCTGCTGGTCTCACTCATTTACATATCAGGCATACCCTGCCATGGCTACATTATGCATGTAGACATACGCATGCTGTTGATGTTGATATACAATACCTTTCCTTAGCAGATATTTATACATTTTTAACAATCTCTTGGTATGCTAATCCATATTCAAATTGCATGTTGCAGCTCTCCGATTACCCTTCTGGTTCATTATATTTACCTGTAAGTCACTGACAGACATTGTTTGCACTGCCATCTGGAATGCATACTGTGGTCTCCAGAACACAAGCCTCAAGCTAGTGGAAACTAACTACATCATGAAAGTGACAGGCACATTAAAAGCGTATTGAATGCTGTCCTGCCTTACCCATACTGACATACAACTACAAAACAGCTTTTACGTGGGTCCTGTAAGATGCTGCAAGCACCGTCCTTCTTCCTATGGCTCAAGGTTAAGTATCGCTGCAAATAACGGATAATAAAACGGGGCAAGAGAATAACAATAAAGAATAGGGAAGGAGATATTTTGTATTACTCTAAATATAAACATGAACACTGGGAGGAACAGTAATTTCCTGTTTACACTATTTGGGGAACAAAATAATATTCTGGTCTCGATGTGATCTCTCTGGCATTATGCAATAGGAGCATCCACAGCGACTCTCCAAATCTATTCTGTAGTTATAATGCAGATATAACGCTTGCCTTAAAAAAAAACAACCCACCAATAATAAAGGCCTAGTATTTGCATGCTTGGGATCATCTTCAAGTCGAGTTTACTAGCATGTTATCAATAAACAGTACCTATGCACAGCAGCGATCAACACATTCACACTGATGCTGGCCAGACTGAAAAGCAACAGGCCCGGCAGGAGAAACGGAAGCTTTCCTGCAGTGTGAATAAGAAAATATCAACAACAGATCTCTCTCTGGTTTAATGCACCCTCTCACTCAGCTACAAGTGATCACCAAAGAAGAAGAAGCGGGGGAGATAACATGAGAAGGGGGAGAACCATGTAGACCACAATGTGTGTTGCTCTTAGGAGCTCCTTTTCCCACTTACTGGTCTGATCACTGTTTCTCTCCAGTTCATCACCATTTATTATTTGTAAAACTGCACAAAATACACTAGGGTTTGGGTAAGAACATTTTGCTAACACCATCCTCTAAAGCATTCCAAGGTCACTTTGTTCCATCAGAATGTCACCCCTTGCTTCCATGTTGGGAGGTCTTCAATGTTCTTGATTTCGGTGCAATCTAAACATGTCAAGTTCTACATCAGATTCCACATAAATCACTTCAATGCCCACCTCAGTGAAAAACTCCCAAAAGAAGGTTGGAAAGTTTTGTCAGTTTGTGACTTTCAGTACCCCTGATAAAAGCTCCTCCTTCTCACCAAAACAGGTTGGCTGAATCCCAGATACTTATATCCTGTTAGCATGTGTGAAGTATACTTATGGGAGACATGGTGAGTGTTAGAGCAGATGTGCTTGCTGTGAATATCACCAAAGCACTAGATCGATAAACTATGTTAAGATGTAGAAGCACACATGAGCCTGACTTCAAGGCATGCACAGAACTCTGGAATGTGTGGAGATCACCATTCATTTAAAATAAAGTGTATAATCTGCACGCTCATTCCTTTTACATGCATGGAGCTGTAACATTTAATAAAACAAGTGGGAAGATCCTTGCAAATAGATTTCAGCTAATGTGTCCCTGGCAAATGCTATAGAATTGTTATATGAATTTAATAAAAAAATATATTTTAAATGTTTGAAAATAGGTATCACTCAATATCCAATGATAATCATGAAGGTATTATAATAATTAAACCCTTTGGAATGTGGAGAAAGGGGGGGCGCATTAAACTAATATTTTCCCCCCTAACAAATTTAAATTGTGTTCAAAACCAGCCTGATAAAGAGCCTAGACTTTACAAAAGAGCAAATGCACAGCACAAATGTTGCTTAGGTGTATTGCATGGAATGCTGGTGTCTTATCCTGTTCTTCAAACTAACTCTGAACTATTTCACACACCAAGCACAATCCAATTGATGTTCTTGCTGTTCAACATCCATTCATTTAAAAGAGGCTTGCACAGGCTTCGTATGCGCAGTGCTGGAATGAAGAGCGAAGCAGTGGACTGCACTCTTTTGTCTTTATATACGACAAAGGCATGACTGTGAATCTGAGAACAGCTCAGCTGCCATTCTTTTGTGGATGTTTATCTGATGCTATTCCTGTTCTTGCAGATTTCCACACAGCCATTTGTTACAGATGCAGATGCTTGGTCTACATGCATTATTATCCCCAGGGTGATATGCATCAAAACGGCTTCTGTTGGTTTTCACTGGGTCCACCATGTGACATAATTATCAGCAGTAATCAGTCAGCAGTGAAACATCTTTTAAAGCATGCTGCTGTCCCTGAAAGCAAGGATCCTCCCACAGTTAACCATTAAGATGTTATCTGTACGGTGCAAACCTAAAATCACTGCAGATTCGAGGAGGAGCAGGCTTTGGTTGTAAAACGGAGGTATTGCCCTCATGAGAAAGGAACATCTTCAAGCAGTCTGAGCTATGATGACTGGATTGTTCACCCTTATCGTATGTACAGTGGGTGACATTTGTCGTAAACTGCCATGATTAATCATTTCACTGTATCCAATGCAGCACAAGTGCAAGGAGGCTTGTGAAAAGACATTTGTGTCAGGGGAATTCCCCCCTGCAGCCCCTGAGCCTCCTGAAATCTACTAAATCTGAAAGCCATGATTCAAAGCAGGTTCCAGATTCTGGGTTAAGGTGAAGTTTCGTTCATTTAACTATGGGTTAACGTTGATCCAAAGTACTATGCGGTAAAGGAAATTCACTCCAATCAAGGGAGAGGGTGCTGGCGAACAGCACACATCCTCAAAACTGGCTTCCGATTTGTTGAACCAAAGGCTATCATCACATCAGCAATGGCTGCAGAGGTATTTATTGTCAGTCCATTGTTTTCAATGGGGAAAAAGCTAAGAAGCAAACACCTAAGGATGCAATATTTTGACAACTTGTATATTCATTCAAGTGATTCAATCCTCTCCTGGGGTTACACAATATCAGAACGTATGGAAGAATCACTTGTTTGAAACTGTCTGTACTTCACATTCTCCCTGAACAAGGAAAGCTTGTCTGTCATGGAAAACACTATTCACATACAGTGGTACCTCGGGTTAAGTACTTAATTCGTTCCGGAGGTCTGTTCTTAACCTGAAACTGTTCTTAACCTGAAGCACCACTTTAGCTAATGGGGCCTTCTGCTGCTGCCGCGCCGCCAGAGCCTGATTTCTGTTCTTATCCTGAAGCAAAGTTCTTAACCTGAAGCACTATTTCTGGCTTAGCGGAGTGTGTAACCTGAAGCGTATGTAACCTGAAGCATATGTAACCCGAGGTACCACTGTATGTTGTTGTTGTTGTTTAGTCATTTAGTCGTGTCCGACTCTTCGTGACCCCATGGACCAGAGCACGCCAGGCACCTCTGTCCTCCACTACCTCCCGCAGTTTGGTCAAACTCATGCTGGTAACCTCGAAAACACTAACCAACCATCTTGTCCTCTGTCGCCCCCTTCTCCTTGTGCCCTCCATCTTTCCCAGCATCAGGGTCTTCTCCAGGGAGTCTTCTCTTCTCATGAGGTGGCCAAAGTACTGGAGCCTCAGCTTCACGATCTGTCCTTCCAGTGAGCACTCAGGGCTGATTTCCTTAAGAATGGATGCGTTTGATCTTCTTGCAGTCCATGGGACTCTCAAGAGTCTTCTCCAGCACCATAATTCAAAAGCATCAATTCTTCGGCGATCAGCCTTCTTTATGGTCCAGCTCTCACTTCCATACATCACTACTGGGAAAACCATGGCTTTAACTATACGGACCTTTGTTGGCAAGGTGATGTCTCTACTTCTCAAGATGCTGTCTAGGCCTGTCATTGCCCTTCTCCCAAGAAGCAGGCGTCTTTTAATTTCGTGGCTGCTGTCACCATCTGCAGTGATCATGGAGCCCAAGAAAGTAAAATCTCTCACTGCCTCCATTTCTTCCCCTTCTATTTGCCAGGAGGTGATGGGACCAGTGGCCATGATCTTCGTTTTTTTGATGTTGAGCTTCAGACCATATTTTGCGCTCTCCTCTTTCACCCTCATTAAAAGGTTCTTTAATTCCTCCTCACTTTCTGCCATCAAGGTTGTGTCATCTGCATATCTGAGGTTGTTGATATTTCTTCCGGCAATCTTAATTCCAGCTTGGGATTCATCCAGCCCAGCCTTTCGCATGATGTATTCTGCATACAAATTAAATAAGCAGGGAGACAAAATGCAGCCTTGCCGTACTCCTTTCCCAATTTTGAACCAATCAGTTGTTCCATATCCAGTTCTAACTGTAGCTTCTTGTCCCACATAGAGATTTCTCAGGAGACAGATGAGGTGATCAGGCACTCGCATTTCTTTAAGAACTTGCCATAGTTTGCTGTGGTCGACACAGTCAAAGGCTTTTGCATAGTCAATGAAGCAGAAGTAGATGTCTTTCTGGAACTCTCTAGCTTTCTCCATAATCCAGCGCATGTTTGCAATTTGGTCTCTGGTTCCTCTGCCTCTTCTAAATCCAGCTTGCACTTCTGGGAGTTCTCGATCCACATACTGCTTGAGCCTTCCTTGTAGAATTTTAAGCATAACCTTGCTAGCGTGTGAAATGAGTGCAATTGTGCGGTAGTTGGAGCATTCTTTGGCACTGCCTTTCTTTGGGATTGGGATGTAGACTGATCTTCTCCAATCTTCTGGCCACTGCTGAGTTTTCCAAATTTGCTGGCATATTGAGTGTAGCACCTTAACAGCATCATCTTTTAAAATTTTAAATAGTTCAGCTGGAATACCATCACTTCCACTGGCCTTGTTATTTGCAGTGCTTTCTAAGGCCCATTTGACTTCACTTTCCAGGATGTCTGGCTCAAGGTCAGCAACCACACTACCTGGGGTGTACGAGACATCCATATCCTTCTGGTATAATTCCTCTGTGTATTCTTGCCACCTCTTCTTGATGTCTTCTGCTTCTGTTAGGTCCTTACCACTTTTGTCCTTTATTATGGTAATCTTTGTACGAAATGTTCCTTTCATATCTCCAATTTTCTTGAACAGATCTCTGGTTCTTCCCATTCTGTTGTTTTCCTCTATTTGTTTGCATTGCTCGTTTAAGAAGGCCTTCTTGTCTCTCCTTGCTATTCTTTGGAAATCTGCATTCAATTTCCTGTATCTTTCACTATCTCCCTCACATTTTGCTTGCCTTCTCTCCTCCGCTATTTGTAAGGCCTCGTTGGACAACCACTTTGCTTTCTTGCATTTCCTTTTCATTGGGATGGTTTTCGTTGCTGCCTCCTGTACAATGTTACGAGCCTCCATCCATAGTTCTTCAGGCACTCTGTCCACCAAATCTAAATCCTTAAACCTGTTCCTCACTTCCACTGTGTATTCATAAGGGATTTGACTTAGATTGTATCTTACTGGCCCAGTGGTTTTTCCTACTTTCTTCAGTTTAAGCTTGAATTTTGCTATAAGAAGCTGATGATCTGAGCCACAGTCAGCTCCAGGTCTTGTTTTTGCTGACTGTATAGAGCTTCTCCATCTTTGGCCGCAGAGAATATAATCAATCTGATTTCGATGCTGCCCATCTGGTGATGTCCATGTGTAGAGTCGTCTCTTGTGTTGTTGGAAAAGAGTGTTTGTGATGACCAGCTTGTTCTCTTGGCAGAACTCTATTAGCCTTTGCCCTGCTTCGTTTTGAACTCCAAGGCCAAACTTGCCAGTTGTTCCTTTTATCTCTTGACTCCCTACTTTAGCATTCCAATCCCCTATAATGAGAAGAACATCCTTCTTTGGTGTCACTTCTATAAGGTCTTGTAAGTCTTCATAGAATTGGTCAATTTCAGTTTCTTCAGCGCCAGTAGTTGGTGCATAAACTTGGATTACTGTGATGTTAAAAGGTCTGCCTTGGATTCGTATCGAGATCATTCTATCATTGCTGGCATATTGAGTGTAGCACCTTAACTGTATAGAGAACTCTATACCACTGTATAGAGAACTATAAGTTAGGACAGAGAAGTAACAGGTAGGCAAATATTAAACCAGCAAAAATTAAAAAAATGTTTTGCTCCAAATCCCTGTGGAAAATTTGGATGGATGCCCTAGGAACAATGTCATAAATGTTGTCATAACATCGCTAATGTTATTTATTCATTGAAAAGATTTATTCACCGCCTTTATGCCCTTGCAAGGATTCCCTTGGTTGTCTATACTCAAGCCTAAAAATTAAACAGCAAATAAACAAAATCTAGGATCATAAAAATAAAACACCAACCGAACTATTAAAATTGGAGCCACCTAATTAAACAATGGTGGTGGGAAACTCAGCACAGACAAAATTTTGCCTGGCAAAATAAAACAGGATTAACAGTGTGTCTAACAGTACAGTGCAATCCTCTACATGTCTACTCATAAGTAAGTTTCAATGAGTGCAATATGGTTACTCCCAGGTAAGTGGGCATAGGACTGCAGCTGAAACATTGTGTGAAAGGCAGCCAAGCAAGTCTCACTGGGATGTAGGATCCATAGGTTGGTGATGCAACACAAAATGCCACGGCTGAGTCTTCACCAACCATGCCTCCAAATATTGTGGAATACCAATCCGGGTTGTACATGTAAATGCACAAATAATAACTTACATTCATTTTTTATTTGATAATATGTCATAATTTTAGCTATCAGATAATGAGAGGGAGTCACACATTGCCCACTGTTGTTCCCTTGCAGAAAACAGTCTATAGAACAGGTTCTAAAAACAAAGAAATATTTACCGTATTTTTCAGTGTATAAGACACCCCCATGTATTAGAAGACCCATATTTTTAAAACCCTAAATTAAGAAATCAGTATTTTAAACACCAGAGATCGCCCAAACTTTTTGAACTACTTTTGGGGGAAATTCGTTCAAACTTGTTGAGCTGAGGGAGGCAGGCAAGCAAGGCAGGGCGAGGAGGCGAGTGATAGCTAGCAATAGGGAGCAGGAGCAGGAACCAGAGCCAAGCAGAGCATGAAGATGGCGGACGCCACAGAAGCAAAACAAGCAGTTGAAGCGCTGAACAATATTTTTCCATGTATAAGACGACCCCCTATTTTGGACTACAAAGAGAGAGCAAAAAAACATCGTCTTATACATGGAAAAACATAGTAATTGTTTTACTATCTTTCTAAAGTATGACCTTTGTCAAGATTAACACCAGATATGGAAAGATCCTCATTTGTGAATAATAATATTCAATTTCTTTTTATTCAATCATCAATACTTCCCCCCAAAAACTAAAAATGTCATCAGCAACGTGAGAGTCAACTAGTTTGTAGTTTAATTACATCGCTCTACAAAGATCCAGAATCTCTTTTTAATAAAAATAAACCTTTATAATGTTGAATTCACGTGAAAGCTTTTAAAAATGATCATATAAGGAAAAGTCAGTATCTGAGCAGTTTGAGGAGAAATGTTCTTGAAATGAATAGAATGATCTACTTTCTTGAGCTCATCCTGTTCTTAAGGAGGCAAGTATGACCGAAGTCATATTATACCAGTGAGGTGATATACTGGATAAATAAATTTTCTCTCAGGAAATTAGTGAAATAGAAAATAATGGGCCCGTGGGCTTCTCTTTTTATTCCTCCCTCTCTGAGCAGGACACTGGCTTAATGAGAAACTGGAATAATGTCATATGAAATATTGCCACCTCTAACTCCATTTACACTGTAGCCCTTTGTAGTAAGCCCCACTGAACAAAGCGGGACTTACTTATGAGTAAACATTCACAGGACTACATTGTTGGTATTTTAAATTTAACACTGACCAAGAAAATAAAAACAAGGAGTATACAGTAGTACCTCTTCCTTTAAGCTCCACTCCTAATCAAAGGAACGGTTTCCCAGTCCCCTCTTAAATTCTGGGGAAAGGGAGGCAGTTTCTATCAGAGTGAGTATTCAAGACCTACTGACAGTACAGCGTTTTTTAAAAAGCATTTTCACAGCTGGGAGCCATGTCACAGGCATCTTACGATATGATGGCGACTTCGTAATACTCAAGGGCAAAAGCAAGAAGATTTCCCCAAAATAGAATAAAACACACACAAGATAAACTAGATTACTCGCAAAGCATTGCTTTTTCATAGAAACTGTGTATTTCCAGTTAACTACCTATCATTTGTAAATTTTGCAAAGTTTGCACCAAAAGAAATGCCCCTTCAATTGTCACAGGATACATCCTGTTTGCAGCTGCTTATGACATGGTATCCAGCTGCGAACGTGCTTCATTCAACAACATGCTGCCTGTAGGGTTTGATTTCTTTCTCTCCCTGTTTGGCAAAGCTGCCTCCTTTCATTGCAAAGGGGAGCAAAAAGGAAAAAGGAACACAGTGTGGGATTGTTCCCTTTTATTAGAGAAGCATTCTCTCTTTGGGATGGGAAAGAATGTTAAACAGAAAAATTAGAATCTTGCATGCAGATTTACACATGTAAAAGGAGGAATGTTGGCAATGAATTAAAAAACCTAGGTGAACCCTCTGTCCTTGGGTAACTGGAGAACTGCTTGCCCTTTCCATAATATTTAAGGATGTTAGGCATCATTTTGGGGGCCCAGTTTTCTAACATAACATCCAGCCTGAATATATACAAAGCTTGCTGTAGCTTCCTTTGGTCCTAATAAAAGTATTATCCTTATACTATCTTCTTATTGTTCACTTATAGGACAGCTGGGTGCAATTCAAAGTGCAGTGCTAGTAAGACCCTGGACACCCACCGTCTTAACTTCACAGAGCCATCTATACATATAAATTAGCATTTGCAAATTATATGCAAATTTGTGTCACGGGTGTGTGCCCATAGTCCTTTCCATGCCTGAAACCACCCTTGCTTTGATTTTATTTATTTTCTGGCATTTTCCATTGCAAAATCATGAATTATTTCCCCAAAATCAATTTCTCTTGCAAGGTCACACTCAGTAGGGGGGTGGGGGGGGGGGACTAGCTAGGTGGCTTAACCCCACAGGATAACGCCTGCAGTTTTTTGATGAGTGATAGCTTGCTAAAACTTCTTTTAGCTTCTGCCACTGGCAGTGTGCAAAAATTCCATAGGCCTATTTCACACTTCACTGAAACTAAGATGAAGTTGTTTTTTTGTAAATCACATTTAATACTGTAAGGGGGTTGGTAGTTAACTCTTATGCAAAACTAGACTTGGAATTATTTTTATATCTTGAAGCAAGATATAAGGTAACACCAAGCAATCATTCCAACATTTCTTTCCATCTGGTAGCATCTGTTAATATTTGTTTCTTTTTCTTTTATTTCACTGTCCACACCATGTTGACCAGACAGTGATTGCTGTAATTCTTTCTACTGGTACTAGAAAGTTTTCACTTTCAAGAAGCTTAGTACAGTATATAGTTCACAAAATTTTGTTTCACAACTGGTGAATGCCTTTCATTTTTCACAGATGTGTTTCCCTTGCAGAAAAAGTCAACATGGGAAACAGTACAAATCATATCTGCTACGAAATTCAGGAAAACTATGCCTACCACCATCTTTGGGGAGTGACTTTGGGGGTTAATTCTGCGTCTACATGTCCGGTCTACATGCCCGTCCATATTTTGTCTGTCAGGCATTTTTTTAATGTGTGTGGCCACTGGTTTATTTTTGCGCCACCCACTTGACATGCAAAATAAGATGCTAATTTTCATGTGACACTCAACATACATATCTTAAGCAAATCTGTGTCTTTTTAGCTAGTGGGTTGGAAGGCCCAATCCACATAGTGAAATAGGCCCAGAAAATCCTCTTGGCACACCTGGATCCTGTCTCTATATTGAAATAATTTTCACATTCTTTTTGTTAAAAATCTGCGTTGCTAATTAATGTACAGGCCGAACCTGGCTGCAGAAAACCCTTGTCTGTTTTGCAAAACTAGATGACTGATTGGTGCCCTTTAACTTCTTTTAGTTCCCTATATTTAACCTCCTTACATTTCTTTCCACCTTATTTGTGTTTATAGCCTGACATGGCAGTATGCTGGGAGCAGACAGAGAGCTAGACATTCATTTACTTTGGGGTCTGTAAAGCCAATCAGCAACATTACTATCTCCGACTATCTCTGAAATCAGTGTCCCTGTCTGATTATTATGGTGCTTTGTCCCTCCTGCCTGTACACAAGGAACTCTTGAACTGGTAGCTCTTAGAATCAACCATAGAAAGACAGAATCATCTAGTCCAACCCCCTGCAATGCAGGAATCTCAGCTTAAAGCATCCATCACAGATGGCCATCCAACCTTTGCTGGAGTGAACATGTTCTATAGTAGAGAAGTCTCTGTCTTTCAAAGCACAAGCTCTCTTTGTTTTAAGAGAACAGTCTGGGTCAGAAACTTGCTGTTCTGCTCTAACCCCACTTCTGATTGGTCAGCAAATCTCACAGAATTTGAACAAGGAGAAAATACTTACAGGAAATAAGTTTCCATAAATAACCTCAAGCATGACCTACAAATGAACTTAATTGTCCACCTTATGAAAATAGGGTTTCAGTCTGCCAATCCTGTTAAATGTGTACAGGATTGCAGCATAAGGCAACCTCCGCTGAAAACAATTAGACTACTTCTGAGTAGATAGTTAGCTGTTAGCCATTATTGGGTAACTTGGTCCTGCACCCTTTCTTACCCAAATTGCAACCACTATGATTAAGCCCTGTTAAGGGAGTCTGGGTCTCTGCAACTAGGAGAATCACTCCCCAGTATCTCAAGATGCAGGGAATGCAGGGAGGAAAGGAAGCACAAATCCTGTTGTACAAGAGGCACTCTGTTCGTGCATGTAGAATTTAATCAGTGGTCTAGAGCAAGGTTTCCTAAACTTGGGTCTCCAGCTGTTTGGGGACTACAATGCCCATTATCCCTGACCACTGGACCTTCTAGCTAGGAATGATGGGAGTTGGAGTCCAACAACAGTTAGAGACCCAAGTTTGGTGAATCCTGCTCTACAGTATAGCCAAGAAGTGCAGCTTGGGATTATTTTTGCTGTTATTTTGCATGGTCTAAAGGCGCAGGAAGATAGGCAGTTTAAGGTCTGGTGACGATGGGAGTCTGTCTGCAAATTGTATGTAGATTGCATTCAGTATTGTTACAGAACAAAGTGGGATAGAAATGTACTAAATAATAATTTAATTGACAATTTGTTAACAGCTGCACAATCTGCAATACCAGAAAAATTTAAAATCCATCCAAACGCCTATAGAATGTGCAAGAGTTCAGAAAAATGGTGATATGCTAATAATAGTCAAATGAATACAGCAAATTAGAACTCAACCGGAAGACAGAAATCTCATTGTTTTATAGCAAAATCATGGCCAGTAATAAAAATATTTGGAAATGAAACCTGTGAAATGGGACAAGCCCCAAAAATACAAAACTCAAAAGACATTGCTTTCTGGGTTTTTTATGCTACTAGGTAGGGGGAGGGCAATTCTAACTGTAATTCTAACTTTCCTTTTTTCTTTGGAAGGAATTGTTTTCTGAAAGCTTGATAAAACAATGTTACAAAAAGAGAGGCTGACAGACAGGGGCAGCAAGGTTTCTCTGCAGACATCTGCCCAATGCCATCTCTGTACCTCCCTGTGGTCTGGATCACTGAAATGGATAAAGCAATGTTCTCTGGATGAAGACCTCCCTGTGACATTTTGCAGTTGCCCTACTCCTACAGTCAAGTAAGTTTTAGGAGAGGGGGTAGTGGTAGATGAAAGGAAGGAAGCCTGGAGGTAGTAGCAGGGTTAAACCCCAAAGCAAAGAAAGCCAAAACCGCCTGTTCTGAATTTGGATCTGGCTCCTTCTGGATCAGCGATTTAATCAAATTGGATGGTCAATTAAGATTTGTTTAACTGGATGTTAGCCTTATTTATTGACAGATGTTATATGCTTCTTAATATAAAAATAAATCCCTATGTAGTTTTCATGCTTAGTTTATGCCACAACCCACCTTAGGTTTGTTATAACAAAGTCTAACTGAAAGCAATGCAACCAGAGTCTATTTCACCGAAATTGTTCCATTAGGTGTAATGTAGCCTAATCCCATTTGTTTTCATGGGAAAGACAAATTTGCTGACCAGCATTGTTTAATTGTGGGTGTTTATATTTTAATATTTGTGTAGCTGATGTTTATTCTTTGTAAACTGCTTAAAAGCCTATTTTGGCACTAAGCTGTATAGCACTGAATGAACAACAACAATTTACAGTGAAATCCTACAGATAACTTTACTGGAAGCAATAAGTTCAATGGGACATTCTCCTTGTTAAATGTGTACAGGATTGCAGCATAAGGCAACCTCCACTGAAAACAATTAGACTACTTCTGAGTAGATAGTTAGCTGTTAGCCTTTATTAGCTTTAGCTGAATTGTGGTTACTGCATGGGCATTTTACATAATTTAAATTTACTACTTTAATCTAATTTCACACTTGAAAATTCAAATGTCATCACAGAAGATCTCTTCATATCTGATCTAAAGCAATTAAAGTAAAACTCATTTATATAAATATTTTATATACTGATTTTTAATAAATGTTCTGTCAATCAGTGCATTTATCAATTAAAAACACTTCGACAAAAGAGTGCCGACCATCGAATGAGCCATTTGCACAAATGAATGACAATTCCAGTTGCAGGAAAGAGGATGCAGGGGACAAACAATTCAGAGCTGTATTCCAGGTACATTCCCCAAGGCAACAACATGTTACTCATGATGGTTACTAGACCCTTGGATGTGACAATTCAGTGTCTGGAGGACACTCTTGTCCACCACTGTACAAGAGTCCACAGTTCTTTGAATCCAAACTAGATTTTTATGGACAGTTCACAGTTTGCCAGGGTTACCATTTTTTCACTTGTTGGCATCCATCTGTCTCAAGTGACAATGGACTGCCTCCAGAGGTGAACTGCTGCATTAGTAGCATCAAAGTGACCTCTCTGGAACACAAGCCTGGGAAGAGCGTATGGAGGCCTGGACAACAAGACCCCCCTCTCAGCCTTGCTGATATGGTCCAAAGGAAAGCAGAGCAATACGTTTGGTACCAGCTTCACTGCTGCAGGAGTTGTCAGAAGGAGGTGTACAAGGCACTATCCAACCGTCTTAGGGACTCCACTCCAGATTTGTGTAGAGTTTACTCCTTAGCTTTTTCTTCTCCCAAATATATCCTGCAAAGCAGGGGAGATTTAGGATCAGAGTCTTCCTTCTCTTAGATGGGTTACCTTCCCAGGTTGCTAAGCCCCATCTGCCCCTCGCTTCCCTCTACAGCACGTGCAAAAACCACCTTCTTAACCATTCAACCCACTATTGGTTTTATCTGCACAATCTGCCAGAGCCTGTTTAACATGCAGGGGAAGTCCCTAACTCACCAAGGCTTAGGGACCCATTGGCTACTCGTACCTGGTTTAGCCTGTCAGTTGAAGCCATTCCCAGGGTGTGGTTGTTGTCACATGATTACAGCTTCTAGGAGCCACAGTTGAGAGCTGAGTACAGGGTAGGGACCAACTACCTCAGAAGGAGCATGATGTGTGCCCCATTACCAAGTGATTAATTAATGCTTAGTAATTAGGGATGTGGGTGGCGCTGTGGTGTAAACCACTGAGCCTTGGGCTTGCTGATCGGAAGGTTGGTGGTTCGAATCCCCGCGACGGGGTGAGAGCCCGTTGTTCAGTCCCAGCTCCTGCCAACCTAGCAGTTCGAAAGCACGTCAAAGTGCAAGTAGATAAATACGTAAACGGCGTTTCCGTGCACTGCTCTGGTTTCGCCAGAAGCAGCTTAGTCATGCTGGCCACATGACCCGGAAATCTGTCTGCGGACAAACGTTGGCTCCCTCGGCCAGTAAAGCGAGATGAGCGCCGCAACCCCAGTCATTCGCGGCTGGACTTAACTGTCAGGGATCCTTTACCTTTTTTTTAATTCTAAAATGCTACACTTAATAGTTCTTTATACAACCCCATATTTAATATAACACTGATACCTAAAGGGCATCTTCCTCCTCCCCCCACCCCCAGTGATCACCCCAGCCTGCTCCACAGCATCTCCCAATCCTTTGGAGTAGATGTGGCGACTGCAAAGGAAAGGAGGAGAAGGGAAAGTGCTGTTCCATGAGTGGAAGCCCGTTCCACTAGCAAACACAATTGGATGCAAGCCTACAGAACAAATCCCACTATTTGTATTAGGACACAACCTCACATTGACCACTTTTCTTATGGATCACAACACAGTAGGAATATGTTTATCATGTTGATATGCAATAGTTAAAACCGATGCTTAATGTGAAATTTATGTTGCAATTTAATTAAATGATAGTGTTTTATTTTATTGTATTGAGTGTCAAATGTTGCTGTACACAGCTCTGGAATGAGACTTGCTGAAATGTTTGTATAGAAATGTTCCAAATGCATGAGGTGGGGGGTTGTTAAGGGTTTTTTGTTGGGGTGGGCTTGTTGCTGTCAATGTTATTAATTTTTTGTATCTTCATTTTAGAGCTTATTATGACTTATGTGGAAATTAATTCAATTTGGTTGTGTACTTTTTGATATTTCATTTATTGTTTATGACTACTTTTGTTATGTTTATAATTATTTCTTTTTCATGTTGTATGACCACATGGTTTTAACTATGGAAAGGCGGCATACAAATAAATTGTGTTCCTTTCTCTGTTCCAAGATTTGACCTTGCTCAGAGGACCTTATTTGACATAACTTTTAAATCTGTTGTCATTTTATATACTCTGTATTACTGTAAGTGATGTATCCTGAAATGTTGGTAAAGCTTTAGAAACTTCAGGTTGTCCATATTTATAATGAAGTGTTTTAGGATGGGTTTGTATATTAGGGAAATAAACTTCACAATGCAAGTCTATATGGAGAAAACAATTATCAAACAACTAGTCTACATCTGAAATACTGCAAGGAGGAGGAGGCAACCAATAAATGAATAAAGCATAAAACAGAAACTTATTAATACAACAGTTCTATAGCAAAATCTGCCAGGCTGAGCAGGTTAGGATCCAACCTAAGCTGGGAGATTTGTGGCACAGCTTCCTTATCCTCAGCTCAGCAGCGTATCTCTGCCATCCCAGTTCAGCCAGGACCCAGCTGGATGAGCCAAGTCTGGCGGATCTTAAGATGACACCAAAAGAAGGGTGTTGTTGTAGCATGGTGTGGGTGGGACTAGAGAGAGGGGTATTAGGATGGATCCTATGCCTCTTGTGACATAAGTAAAACTGGCAAAAGGGTGGCATAACTCAAACACTATTTTAAAGGCTTATTTCCCCTTCTCTAGGCTTAGGCTGACTCAGCCAACCATAACCCTTCTGCTGAGCCGAGTCTGAATCGGATGCAACTTTATACCAGCTTCATCTACTCCAGCTTGCTTTACGCCAGCTTCCTGTTTGTAGGATTGCTCCTAAATTATGCAAATCTTGTGTTAATTTGTCTGCCGCCAGTAACAGTGGTGCAGTGCTGATTTAGCAGCGTTAATTCATCAGGCTTATCCCGTTACACTGTGCATCTTATCTTTGGCACTTCTTTCTTAGTACATCAAGTTTCATAATTGCACGGTATAAGTTATAATATAAAGGCAGAAGGTTGTTTTGCAATCAAACAATGATCATCAAAATCAGATATGGATACATAAATCTGTATTTATCCAAATAGATAAGGACACGCGGACACGCACACACACATGCAAACTAACTTAATTATTAGTTGTTTACCAGCTGTATACATGCTTGTAGTCATATCCAGGAAATGTAGTACTCAGAGCTACCAATGAGACGCTATTGCAATGGGAACTGAACAAGACATGGGATGGAGTTTTGCATGCATTTCCCCACCGCTAGGTACATTTTCTGCATGCATTAGCCTGCTATTGCATCTGATACAGATGACACATGTATAGACCTATTTCTGAGCATAAACTGCAGCAACTGGACTATTGTTAAATTTATTCATGAAATAAAGGAATATTCATCCACGGTGAAAAAGTTAAAAGAAAAAGAAAAACTTGTCTTACTATAAGATATATTTAAACCCAAACTATATTACATTTTCTTGCTTAGGCCAATATCTGCCTATAATGACTTTCTGCAATACACTTGTAACATTGTCTAGTCACTAACAAATTCAGATACTGTTAGGCAAGGGACAAAGCCAAATGACTGAAAAAGCAAAAGGACTCAACTTCAATTTAACTGTCCTGTAAGGTACATACTAATTAGCTTCAAAGCTATGAAATCCTAGCTAGCATGTTAAGTCTGCTACATGACAGTATAATTTGCCTTCTTAAAGGATTATGCAAATTACAACTCATCATTCCATTACACGACTGAAAAAAGTGACAGCTAATTTATACATAACACACCTTTCAAATCCCTAAGATGTGAAGCACCTGTGCAATATACTTTGCCTAGGTTTTTCTGGGTTTAAGTACTTGTTTACTGCAATATACAGAAGCATACCTAAGAGATTTAATAAAGTCCTAGAGGTTTATTTATTTCCCTTTTAACTTCAAGAGCACAATTCCCAAGTATGAAAACAACATATATCTGCCCCCAATTTCAAAGGTATTTCATTCAAACAGAAGTGTAAGTTTTCAATACATGTTTAACTTCTGAATAGAGGGACAGCACTAACGCCACGAGCCAGGAGAAAGACTCACACAGATTTCAACATACTTCTGGTAGGTAGATTCACAGTAGATTCCGTCATATCTGTAGATTTTCCTACATTCTGATTGGTTGGGCAGAGGATGCTGGACAGTTATTCTGTAGAGGTATCAAAAACAGATATACATGACTAGAGATTCTCTACAGTCAACTGTAATGCAGGACAATTAGTATTTTGAAAGGTACTATTATTATATGTTACATCTATCTCATCTTGTTACATCAACTACATTATAGCTATATATATATATCTACATATATATATCTACATTATAGGACAAGTTCCACTTCTGGAATGTAGCTCTGAAAATAAACTAAAATATAATTCTGTATAAGAGAAAATTTCTCTTCTCCTCAAAATAGAGACAAAATGGGACACACATAAAAAAAACCCTATTTGGAGTAATTAAACTTTAATGCTCCCCCCCCCCCCCAAATAAAGAACATCACACTTAACTAGCAAAAACTGTCTTTACATCTGTTAAGGATTCCAATCTGTGCCCATGGATGTTCAGAATGATTGAGAACTTTTAAAACTCTGCCTACTCCAGTTTCCCATGTTGACAGAAACTGGACTGTCACAGAACTGGGGCTTACCACCTAATTTTATAATCTAGAATTAAGCATTACATTCAATGCTGTTTTTATGTTAAGGAATACAACAAATTGCATGTACTGTAATATTCATTTTAGATTTTAACCTTTTTTGGAATAAAATTCCTTTTTGTGATATTGCATAAAACCTATGTAATTAACCTGCAATCTGAGTAATTCCCTTTCATTCCTAATAGGCTACTCATAATATGCCCATCAGAGGAGAAATCAGCTCAGAAGATTGTCTGTTACCAAAATATTTATTCATATAAAATTACCTGTTGGCTAATGTTTCCAGCCTTAACCTTTATAAAGCACTGTACCTAGATAGCTCAACAAAACTGCTTTTTATATGTATTTATTTTAATAGTAAAATGTGTGACCTGGGTTTCCTAACAACTGTCACATGATTTACTCTAGATGATGGAACTATTATGGAAATGGGAACTATTCTGAATTCAATTTCTATGTATTTTCCTAAAGTTATAACAATGGTCTTATTTCTTTCCCTCTTTTATCCATCTTTCTTTATAAAACTACAATAATAAAATAAACTGCCACCTACAAAAGAAATAGTCTACAGTGATTCATCCACATGAAATTCTTGTGAAACTGCTTGGGAATGATAAGGCATAGCACTAAAATTAACAAAGAAACTGCACTACTCTAATGCTATGGATCATGCAAGCATACTGCAGAATTTAATCAATGAAGAAATCACACCTGGAACCTTCTAAACTTAGTTTTTAAATAGTACCTGCTTTGTATGCCTCTACAATGTCTTATTTGAAGACATTATTTAAGTACACCAGGCAAATCCATTAGCATGGAATCCATAGCACTAAACACTTTTGCTATAATCCCATACCTACCTAATTTGGTGTGAGCTCAACCGAAAGCAATGAGATTTACATCAGAGTAAACATGTACAGGACTTCTGTGTTTGATATTTAATATACACATAAACTATAGCCCTGTATTATAAATTAGGAACCAATGCCTGATAATTAGGGGAAGGGTCATAGCTTGATAGTAAAGAACACACTTTGCATGTAGAAGGTCTCAGATTTAATCCCCAGCATCTCTAGAAAGGGTTGGGAAAGATCCCTGCCTGAAACCCTGGATCACTGCTACCTGTCAGTGTAGACAATGCTGAGCTAGTTGGACCAGCGTCTGACTTGGTATAAGGCAGATTCCTATGATTCAATCATAATATACAGATTTTTAGCTGGTTGACTGACCCAACCTAAAGAATGCTCACTAACGGTTCGTCATCCTGGAAAAAATGATAGCTGGGGTGCTGCAGGATTCTGTCCCACGTCTGTTGTTGTTCAACATCTTTATAAACAGCTTGGACGAAGGAACTGAGGGGATGTTCGTCAAATTTGCAGATGACACCAAGCTGGGATTCAAGATGACCTTAACAGATTGGATAACTGGGCCAAAACTAGCAAAGTGAATTTCAATAGGGACTAATGTAAGCTTCTACACTTAGGCAGGAAGAACCAGCTGCCCCAGTATAAGATGGGGGACACCTGGCTTGCCAATAGTACATGTGAAAAGGACCTAGGGGACTTTGTGGACCACAAGTTAAACATGAGTCAACAAGTGTTATGCAGCAGCAAAAAAAATAATGGCTAATGCTATTCTAGGCTGCATCAACAGATATCCCGATCGAGGGAAGTAATAGTACTGCTCTATTCTGTCTTGGTCAGACCACACCTGGTGTCCAGCTCTGGGCACCACTATTTAAGAAGGGTACTGACAAGCTGGAAAGTGTGCAGAGGAGGGCAACCAAGATGATCAAGGGTCTGCAAACCTAACCTTATGAGGAACGGTTGTGGGAGTTGGGTATGTTTAGCCTGGGAAAGAGGAGACAGAGAGGCCATATGATAGCAAACTTCAGATATCTAAAGGGCTGTCACATGGAGGATGGAGAAGCCTGTTTTCTCTTGTTCTGGAGGACTTGAACCAATGGATTCAAGTTACAAGAAAGGAGATTCTAACTAAACATCAAGAAGAACTTTCTGACAGTAAGAGCTGTTCAGCAGTGTAACAGACTCCCTCAGAAGGTGGTTTGCTCTCCTCCAATTAAGGTTTTCAAGCAGAGGCATGAATGCTATAGTTGAGATTCCTGCATTGCAGGGGGTTGGACTAGATGACCTTCAGTGTCCCTTCCAACTCCACAATTCTACGATTCTATAAGTTACAAAAAAGGAGATCCCAACTAAACATCGGGAAGAACTTTCTGTGCTCAACAGTGGAACAGACTCCCATGAAAGGTGGTGGCCTCTCGTTTCTTGGAGGTTCTTAGGCAGAGGTTGGGTGGTCATCTGTCATGTATGATCTAGCTGAGATTCCTGCATTGCAAGAGGTTGTACTAGCTGGCCCTTGGGATCTCTTCCAACTACAATTCTATGATTCTAGGTGCCAGAAATTAAGAATTATCTACTAGATGGATTTCAATCAATCCTGTAACCAGACAAATCACAGTGAATCCAGTCAGATAGCAGGTAATCAGCAAGGGGGTTGCTGGTTAGGAATAACAACCTTTCTTTCCTATGTATGCTCTTTCTTTGGAACCATCTTGCAGACACCCTACCCAAATTAATTTTGATCACTCGTTCTTCAACACATTATGTTGACAGGGAGGGTTGATCTCATATGTTCCATATAAAAACTGATTTTGCCCAAGATCAAACTGTATATTGGCTATTTACTCTGGGTACTGTATATTCCTGTTCCATTTTATGCTTTAAAATTGATTTCTTGTATATATTTTCTCAGAATTGAAAATTAAAGAACTGAATAGCATTCGAGCCTAATCAATTCGCACTGGTTAACTGAAATCACTTTCCACTCGGTTTTGAAATGTTTGTAGAATGAAAATCCCAATTCTCACATAACATTTTTGGCACAACCCCACTGTTGCTTCACTTGTGACAGCAAGAGGTTAATGTTTTTAAAATGTACTATGGAAGAATACAGCTGCAGTCCCTCCCTACAAAATGCTAGCAGCGTAACTCAACACCCTGTTAGAATCAAACGAACAAAACCCCACTTAATATTTGTATCTCCTTTGCTATAAGTGTTATATTTTCAATAAAAAAATAAAAAATCCTGCCCATTCTATGACCTGCTTCTCTTTTAAAAAAATTATATGCTTTTACTGAAAAGTTTCAGAAGCTTTCAAATACAGCTAGATTTCTCCTCCCACTTTGACATGTCACTTCAACTCAAGATGGACCCATCATATAACTCAAGGTGGAACTTTAAGTGAATTTACATACATGTGAAACATGTAAAGCTATGACTAATTTTAACTCACAGGGCAGAATTTAAATAATTAGTTACAAGAAGTCAAACTAAAGGAAGAAAGGAGGAAAGAGATGGTTAGAGGCAGAGTAGTAAATTGTTCCATTTTTGCAGGTAATCTAAATGCAAACTAGAAGCAACTTATCATGAGAATGGATTTTCCACCATCTGGTCAAATAACAGGGGATTTGTCTAGTGGCAAGCAAAGAATGGAATGATGTGAGAAAGATTAGCGGGCAAGTCCTACAGTTGGCTAAAATGTATTTTGTGCAAACAAGAACAGATGACGCCTTAACAATTACACCTGTCAAAAACTCCAGAAAGCAATCCATCTCTGAACAGCCCAGTTGAAAACAGGCTAGTTCATAACAAAATGAATTTTTTTAAACAATTGCCAGCCATAACAGTTTGATGCATGACAAGCTTAGGAAGTCATGTTCCACGTTCAAGTGAAACCTTAACTAACTGGACCCTGGGTTTTTGTGATAAGTAAGATATTAAACTGGGGAAAATCCTTTTCTGCAGTAATGCAAATAACAGGCAGCCTCTCTGAGGCAAACGAATTCAGAGTTAAACCATAGCTTTTACCTATGCTACCATGCACAGGTATTTTAACATTCTCAGAATGAGAGAAATGGTTTGGGGGCATGTTTCCATGTCTGTGAATATATGTAAAATTCAGCACTGGGTCCCCCCCCCCTTCAGGATATTAGGTCTTACCAGTAACTAGAGAACTCCCTAGAATTTTTCGTGACTAATAAAATGCAGTATAATTATGTAGGGTTAATGTTTTACCTGGGCTTCAAGAGCTAACCTACTGAATTTCTGCAGAAGAGACATTACCTTTTAGAAGAATATGTGGAATTAGATGAATAAATTATATTTTCCTTTATGTAATCTGTTTTTGTTTTGTTTTGTTTTGTTATACAACTGACCAGTTCTACTAACTCATGGGTAAGATCAGGATTTGGAGCCAGAACAGAGTGAAAATGCTGCACATATTCTGAAGGTTGCAGTTGACTGAGCATCCCAAACCAATTTCCTGTCTTTGTCTGGAACAATGGTCTTCATACTGTCCTCCCCAAGCAAAGGGAAAAGTCAGTTTTAAAGCTAAATTAATATTATCAAGAGGGGGTGGTGCATCCTGTTTTGCCATTTGAGGTGAAAAAGGAAGTGTCGCCCACCCTACTGCAGAAGTAAGATCTCACTATTAATCAGTGCTGGTGTCAATTTCTCCAGCAACAGGGCACCTGAGACGGTTGCTCCACCCCTACCTTGTGGTTGGGCCAGGTCTTAATATCAGCTGTAAGCAAAGCTTTGAATCTGCACTTTTCTCCCTTTCAGTGCCAAAATAATAGCCTCCAGTCTTTTGCCCCTGTGTTAGCTGTGAGAGAAGACAACAGAGGTGCTCGCTCCAAGTGCAAAGGGATCCCTCAGGATGCTGATAGGAACCAGTCCTGATCTCTGCTTGAGGTCAGCATTTCATCATAATTGCAGCTGTGTATATGCTAAGAACAGGACCCTGTTCAGCACTTCAGGAAAAGGTACTGTGCCACCTTCTTCTAGGGGGTAAGGGGTAAGGATTTGGCTAGGAAGTGGGAGGTGGTTATTCCCAGCACATTTTTCTGTCTGCAGGGCCCTGCTTCTCCTTCTTCCCATATACCTGAAGGAGCGTCTCCACCCCCATCGTTCTGCCCGGACGCTGAGGTCCAGCGCTGAGGGCCTTCTGGTGGTTCCCACATTGCGAGAAGCAAAGCTACAGGGAACCAGGCAGAGGGCCTTCTCGGTAGTGGCGCCCGCCCTGTGGAATGCCCTCCCATCAGACGTCGAACAGATAAACAACTACCTGACATTTAGAAGACATCTGAAGGCAGCCCTGTTCAGGGAAGTTTTTAATGTGTGACATTTTAATGTATTTTTCATCTTTGTTGGAAGCCGCCCAGAGTGGCTGGGGAAACCCAGCCAGATGGGCAGGATACAAATCATCATCATCATCATCATCATTATTTGTGGACCTGGGTTGTTTCCACCTAAGCATTTCACTTCATTGATATATCTATTGTATTCCATAATGTATTGGCTCACCTAAGAGTGCTCAGTTTTGCATCAGGAACCAAACTAAAAATTAAAAAATAGGGGTTTTAGAGATCTATGACCAAGTGAGAGTAATATGGTGTAGCTCATAAAGACTTAGAATTCTGAAATCTTGAGATATTGATCAGAATTCAACTAACTAGTCCCACTAGGAACCCTGTGCAAGGACCTCCGCAAGCACAATGGGGCTTTCCCCCCTCTCCCAAGCTCCCCTAAAATTGGCTCTGGGAGAATTTAGGAGAACCCCTAAAACAGCATGTAAGTGGCAGACCGGGGGTGGGGTGTCATTCTGTCTGGCAAGCTGAATAGCTTGTGCTGACAGAATTATTTGCATAGATGTTTAACTTCTTTACACACACACAAATTCTACAGCTCAGTATTTCAATCCACAAATAGAGGATTATGAAACAGGGTACATAGGGAACGTGTCTGTGCCACAGTAGCATGGAAAACATAACCATGCAAAACGTATTTCTAGAATTCAGGACTCTTGTCAGTTTGTTGTAACTTTTAACCTTTTAAGCATTTATGTCGTATGTATCACTCAAACAGGGGCAATCACTTGCTCCTATGGGGTGGGGTGGGGGAATGTTATCACCAGTTGGAAACCTGATGGCCATCACTATTGTGCTTGCCTTTTCCAGCAATGGATAAGCACCAAACTCAATGGCTAAAAATCTTTTATCATCCACTTGGCATTTGTTCCCATTGATCTTGAAGCATTGTTGCCATGCCTGCAGACCATGGCAGTGATAGACAGAGATTTGCACGAATGACTCTTTTCTTCCCCTTCTGAAAGGAGACAGGGGGTAGCGTTGAGATACTTGCTTGTGTGCCCTGCTTGCTTTCTCTTTCGGAAAAGCTGCAAGGTTGCAGTCAGGTAAATTTTGTGTACATTAATGCCGATTAGGAGAGATATGTAGCAAATGATACTCAGTATGCATTTCCATCCATTTGTCTCACATAGAGAAGCCATTCGTGTTTCCTCTGCCTACAGAAATGCACAACTAGCTTGGCAATATTTATATAATTTTAAGTAACAAATTGAACTAAAAATACGGTCTTTACTGGTGGATCATGTGGAAGGCCCATCTAGCAAAGCATCTTGTTTTCCAGTTGCCAACTGAAAGCCCACAAGCAGGGCATGTGGGCAACTGCGTTTTTTTGCTTATGTTCCCAGCAACTGGTATGCTGAGGCATGCTGCCACTGATCCCACGACTAATAGCTATGGATAGCTCTATATTCTGCCAATTTGTCTAAACACCTTTTAAAGCCATCTAAAAGAAAGGATTTTTTTTTCCCTGCTAAAATTAAGAAAGTACGGCTCTCTCTGCTCTCCGCTTTTCACCTTTGAAAATAGATTTGCAGACTTCCATCTGCTTCTAGAGAATCCATCCGAACAGGACTTTTTCAGCTACACATTTGTGAAAAGGTAATAATTAAAAAAACAAAACACCTGTTCGTACCATTAGTGATTCTTCATGAATCCTTGCTTACTTCTAAAAACAAAGGCACCTAAACGTAAAGGAAAACCAAAAGACTTTGTTGTCATCTAAAAATGTATTTTATAAACATACACCTCAAAATACTACTGGAATAGTTCGGTTTTTAAAACTGTGTTGTTTTGCTTTATCACATTGTATTGTTAGCTTGCTATTTTTGCCCAGGAGCCACCCAGGGAACCTTTTTTTTATAGGGCACCCTACAAAGAACAGAATAGAAAGAAAGATGGATAGGCAAGGAGGTAGATCTTTGTTCTGATCCTGCAAGGTCCTATTATTATTATCATCACTATTAGTATACCCACTTCTGTCATCAATACTCAAGGCAACTGATAATAATCCAGTAAAAAACAAACATCTGCAACAATAATGGTCTTGGTAACTGAAATAATATTTCAGACATGTGAATTATAACAATTTGTGAACATTCAAAGGGAGGTTATACTTATTTATTTATTCATACATAAATACAAACATACATACATACTATACAAGGAGTAAATGAAAGCAATAAAGGCACAACAATAGCAGAGCAAACAATAAATAATTGAACCGTTTAAGCAATTATCAATTAAATGAAACACTCAAGTGATACACCAGCCAAATAGGCAGAACAAAAATAAGGCATATATATATATATATATATATATATATATATATATATATATAGCTGCAACTGTCATTGCCTTTAGACCTATTAGCGACAAATGTTTAAATCACCTTGCTGACTTTGCATTTTCTGGTTTTGAATTTTTGCTTTTTGCTTGATTTAGAATTTGAGGAAGGCCATAGGCCTCTTATAAGACTGTAAAAGGATTTTAGGTAGTCATCCTTTGCTTGCTATTCCAAAGTTCTTAAAACATTGCCCATTCTTGTTCAAAGCTATTTATTTTTTCTCTTGTCAGACCTGTAAAATCTAGGTGATTTTGCTCGAAGTTGCCAGTTTAATGTACTATTCCCTCAAGTGGGTACATTTTTTGTCATTCCCTCTCAGTATTTTGCATTCAGGATTCTTGCTGCTAGATTCATATTAAATAATAATTTATCTCTGTCTTTACATAGGTTTAATTAAAAAAAATTGGTCTAGTTGAACAGTGTTTTCCAAATTGTTTCTTTTATTAGATACAATTTCCTGGCAGTTTTTCTTTCTTCAGGATGAACGAATCACGGAAATCATGAAATCAGTACCAATACAAGGTAGATCTTGGCCAGGAAAGTCTCTCCTGTGATTGTTTTCCCATAATCGCATGCTCTGAAGCATCAACGGACAAAGCCTCAGTATAAACAATTAATAATGTGGAAAAGATTCTGAAATGTATTAGTAACTTAAGAAATGGAACAAATTGCCTCTTGAAGTTGTAGAATCTCTTCAGAAGGGATACCGGGAAAGAGGATGTAAGTGTATAACCAATTCTCCAGTACAAATTTAGGCTACTTTAGTGCAATGGATTGAACAAGGCAACTCTTCAATTCTATGACTGCCTGAAAATGAATAGTCATGAGCTCAAAATCCTCTGGATAGCTTAAGATATACTATTTATAACCATGGCCTCCTGGAAAGGGAAGAATAACATTCCTTTCCACACTTGGGGAAGAATTGAAACCCTAAAGAGGTTATTTATTATTTTCACATCTGTGAATAAATGTGACTAGGCAAAACTAAAAGATACAATTTATGGCAAAACTGCAAGCTGCAGTTTGAATTCTTTGACATTTTCCTGGACTACATACCACATTTAAGCTATCTATTGGGGAAATACTGTAACAATGCTGGCATCTTCAACTAAGAATGTTTTTTGAGACACCAAATAGGGATTCCTGGGGTATCCTTGAGGTACAGACTTGGGCTATAAGCATACCCCAGTGTTTGGCTAATAACGGAACCTGAGCATAGGCTCAGGTTTTATCCTGACAAGTCCGCTTAGTCCTCATGCAATGCATACATTTAGAGCATCCATTATTGAGGAATTCCTCAGGAGGTGCGGAGAAAACACTTCAGTTCCCAGAAATCAGTCAGCTGAGGCACAGAGCATGCTATCTACCTTATCACAGATAGGAACCATAGAACGTAAGATGAATTCTCAGCTTTTGACAGCTTTCCTTCTCTTCCCCTGCAATTTCATAAACTGGGGGAAAGGGATGGGGAGGGAACCACCAGCAGCAGAGGGTTGGCAAAAGCATAACAGCTTAACCTTGTTCTTTTTCTGAACTTAACATAAATGGTGGAATTCAATGCAGCATAGTTATGCATATGAGGAAGGAGGTCCCTAATGTCTGAAACTCCCATTGTTCTAGGCACATTTTGCAACAGGGAATTTCATTAGTGCAAGCAGTTTCTGAATTCTGGGCCTAAAATTTCAGATTAAAACTGCACAGTGGCAGGAAAGGAGGACCTTTTCCTGCCTGCCCACTTCCAGCTGCTCTCTGAAGACTGGAGAAGAGACCCTCTTAAGAATACTTGGGGGGGGGGGGTATGGGAAGGACTAGACTAGGCTTCCTCAACCTCTGCCCTCCAGATGTTTTGAGACTACAATTCCCATCATCCCTG
Source organism: Podarcis muralis (assembly GCF_964188315.1). Classification (NCBI taxonomy): domain Eukaryota; kingdom Metazoa; phylum Chordata; class Lepidosauria; order Squamata; family Lacertidae; genus Podarcis; species Podarcis muralis. Next base: position 35,012,848 of record NC_135655.1, read on the forward strand.
ACCACTGGTCCTGATAGCTAGGATCATGGGAGTTGTAGGCCAAAAACATCTGGAGGGCCAAGGTTGAGGAAGCCTGGACTACACCATGTGAAAAATGAACATAATATTTTAGCAGCAGTTCATTCATTTTCAGCTTTGTATTTTTTTTTAAGTGTGCCTAGACATTCATATCGCAGTGTCTAACAGTGGGTCCACTTATGTAATGGAACTTTCCAACATCTCCTCCCACTACATGGCCCCTACAGAACCTATTTGGGGGCACACTGGGATGGGCACATTGTGTGCGCAACTGTGCAAGTGGACCTTGTCCTGCACACACAACAATTTAGTTGAATTCCACCCAAACCCTTCAGTAGTGGGGGTGGGGAGATAAGCTTCCACTGACAGTTATTCAAAGAGTTCATAAAAACAAGTTAATTACAAATCAAGACAAGGAGCTTCACCCATTACTGAAGGTAAGGGAGCTGGGCTGTGACAATTTGCCTTCATTGCCACCATCTATTACTCTGCTGCACATGTGCAGGATCTTCATATGATATGGAACCCTGCACATTCAGTGCTCCTAAGCATGTACAACAAGCTTCACTTTCCAAACATTTCCCCAGATGTGCAGATGCTGAGGTTGAAGGTATGGCTACCGTGAAGGGAATAGCAGTGTAAATTCTGAAACAAATGGTGCACTCGCATATATTTTTGGGAGGAATTATGGACAGATTTATGGTTTGCAAAATACTGTGGAACTGGTGGATAAATATATTGCAATACTGAAATATGGTGCTATTTTATATTGAAATAAAAATATAAAACTATTAATATATTATCCCACATGTTGGGATAGAAGGTCACTTCTGCTTGCACCACAACAGCTGAAGGGCAGCAACCACCCATTAAAGTCACCAACTAATTGCTACCTGCTCTCTACTACTACTACCACATTCACAAATTTTCTTCAGTCCTGAGTAGTGCAAAGCATTGTGTATGAAAGTCACGGGGGGGCGGGGTTCAGCATGTACAGAGCATGTTAGTGTAGGGTACATCTACATGTTTACTTGAATCTTAGTAATTGCAACAGATGAATGTATTCAACATAAACCTACGGAATGTAAAGGTACCCGTCTTTCCTTTACCTTAATCCAGGGGTGGGTAATCTTTTGGGAGTGAAGAACCACATGGGTGGTCAACCTCTTTTCTTCTCCTTTCTCCTCCATACATCTATTAATTTCCTCTTTGTCTGTCTCTCTGTCACATACATTCATACATTATCCATTCTCTCTCACATTCATTCTCCCTCTTCCCCCCCTCTTGAGCAATCAGAGAAGCACACATGGCTGCCCCCCCCCAGCCATCCAGCTTGCTTCTAGCTATTCCCTTCCATTTGAGTACTCCCCCCCCCTTGCTAAAATCTTCTAGGCAACCAGCCGCCAATTCACTGCCATTTTAGCACTTGCCCCCCAAGCCTTCTAACCCTCTATGAAGCTTTCTGCAAGTGCCAGAAGAGGCATGGGTAAATGGATGCCATGCTAGAAGCAGTGTGTGAATCTTGAATGGTTCTGCTGAATTTTAGTTTTAATAAATATGAACCAGGGTGATCCAAAATACTCTTCAACAGACACATTAATATACTGAGTCTTTCCTGCACAATTTGCTCCTGTTCACTAATCTCAGCAGCTATTTATCTACAGTGGTACCTCGGGTTAAGTACTTAATTCGTTCCGGAGGTCTGTACTTAACCTGAAACTGTTCTTAACCTGAAGCACCACTTTAGCTAATGGGGCCTCCAGCTGCTGCTGCGCCGCCAGAGCATGATTTCTGTTCTCATCCTGAAGCAAAGTTCTTAACCTGAAGCACTATTTCTGTGTTAGCGGAGTCTGTAACCTGAAGTGTATGTAACCTGAAGCATCATGTAACCCAAGGTAGCACTGTACCTAACTGAAGAGTGCTCTTCCAGCCTCCATAGATTCTCTGCCATTTCAGCCTTGCTTTGTTCCTAGCCCTTGTCGTAGTCCTGTGCTGCCAGCCACGGCAGAACTCAGTGGAGGGAGAAGCCAGCCAACCAGCCGAGTCTCAGGGGGGTACTTGCCTGGAGGCAGAGTCCGTATGCAAGGTTCAGTTCACTCCTAAGGTCAGGAGTATCTCAGTTCACATAATCAGGGGTCAAGAAAGCCAAGGGTCACAGGAAGCAAGACACAGCATGGTCTGGCCAGGAACTACAAATGCTATTTCCAGCAACTGACTGAAACTGGAAATCCTGCTCAAGAAAGTTGGTGCCAGCTGGTTCTCATCAGGAGCAAGAAGGCTGATCAGCAGCAGGTGGAGTCACTTTGACTTTTGCTCCTTCAGGCTGCTGCTCAGCAGGTGAAAAGCTGACTCCTTCAGGCTGCTGCTCAGCAGGTGAAAAGCTGACTCCTGGCCCATGAGAGCCATGAACCCAGCTCTACTCTCTCTGTTGCGCACATTCAATAAAATTAAAAAGCCAGGAGCAGCTCAAAGATGCAAACAGACTTCATGAACTGGAATTCTATTCATTGACATGGGGTGGGCTGGAGATGTACAAGTGCACCCAAACCTTTAAAAGCTTAACTGGTCCTAGAACAGCAAAGGCAAGGAGACCTTTTAGAAGCATGGAACTGGCAGGATCCATATTTCCAATTTGCTGTTCTCTCACCGACTGAGCAGAATTGGGGAACAGATCCAACACTCTTCTTTTCCTGCAGGGACATCTCTTGCAGGTAAAACCGCAACACAGCAGGGAATTTGGGGTTTGTGGGTCACGCTGAAGGCCTTCAAGGGCTGCTTGCAGCTCATGCGTCATAAGTTGTCCATGTTTACTTTAAAGAAACACATACAAGAACACATTCCCCATTCAACAAGCTACCATCTCAATATGTTACTGGATCTGTTTTTATAGTGAGTGCCTAAAATAACTTCTAAACAATATCTATTTGGTAATGGAGATTTGTTTCAGGAAAACAAGTAAACATAAACAGGCAGCACTACAAGTAATATTGACACGTGTACACTATTTATTAAAACAATCACATTTATGGAGTTGGGGAAATGCTCCCGAGAATCAGCTTCTTGAAGTTTGACTTGGGCTGATGCCAGAACGTTTCAGGTTTAGTACTCGGGAGTATTGTTTAGAAGATAAATTGCCTGATATCAGATTTTGGGAAAGGTAGAATTACCATCAAGTCTTGTTGCATAACAATTCATTGGAGAGAACAAACCCTGTATTACTCATTCATGCTTATAATGAAGTAGTAATATGACTTAGGGGAATTTGATTTTAATACAAATTTTAGAAAATGTTGTTCATGTCAAGAGTAATCTACTGTATTACAAGTTTGAGATACAGTTTCAAAAAGATCCAGAGTAATATGTAGCCTTTAGTTCTTTTACCATGAAAGAGTGATAGTTTCCACTAATTATAAAATATTTGCACAGATCTTCTATTTTTCACTGAATGAGAATAGCTCAATGGTTCAATTTGGAGGTACATTTTCTGGCTTCTAAACCACAGTTTGACAGCTAGGAAATAGAGTAGAGACCACAAGCTTCCCCACACTTGCTTGGTGAGTGTGTTAAAATACAGATTTTCTGCTTTTTCACAATAAGGCTATCAAGATATTGAGAAGACTTGCCACTTTCTAAATAGCACTACCATACACCTGAGTCAAATTTTATAAGACAAATGCATAAGATTCTACTGCAAAAACCTGACTAGTTCAATTATTTCAGTTTTATTTTTGTAAGTTTTATTTGTTATGATTAATAGTTACTTATCTTCTTTATTTAAAGAAAATATTTTAAATCTAGGTACATAACTGGTTGATCTGAAGATATTACGGTAGTTATTTTTTTCATTGGGTATGCTGACATATTTAATTCAACTTGCTTTTATCTATTTATGCTTAATTTATGTATCATGCCCAGTTCCCTTGTATTAAACAGTGATGATCAATGGTTACAATCAAGAAATGTGAGATTAAAAGAACCTTATTTTGCTGCTACCACACAGAGTGGCAGCAGCAGTGGCAGCGCAGTTCCCCTTTAGGAGGCCTGTCCCCCACTCAATATTTTAATCTCAAAATGGCTTGGACCATCATTCCAGGGTTATTTGGAGAAGGAAACATGGCAGCCATCACATAAACTAATATAAATGTGACTGGAAATAAATAATAAGAAATCTTCAAATGAGTTGTGTTTATTGTTAAAGATAATACTGTAATACAACAGTTCTCCCTTAGTCACATCAGTGATTCACAACCACACACAAGTTTCTTTACATTATGGAAAATCACTTGTTACCAGACCTTTAAAAAAAAAAAGTTCTCTAGTGCATCAGAAATGAAGCTATGCTGATAACAGCTGGAATGAATGAAAGAAACAGAGGGGTGTGGGTTTTATATAGTAGTTATTATAGTGGAGTTTGTCAGAAGCAATATTCGTCTTGCTGTTTGACAGAAAAGACAATTTCCGTGTACATCACACCATAAATGAAATGTAAAAGTAAGCTAGTATTATTCCATGTAATTTCGATTAGTTATGCTGTGTTGTTAAAAATGCTTTTTAAGCAACTCATAGTTTCAGCAATATTTATTGATGTATTCATTTTTTTAAAATCACAGGTGTGAAAAGTCTCAAAAGACAGATATTTAAAACTGTCCCTCTGCATTTTATTCCTTACCAATACATTTTGTAAGGAACAATAACTTCAGCATAACACCAGACAGTTTCTCAATTTCAAAGCCAGTAACAGCTATTAGCCTAATCTACCTAATTGAACAATGGATTTCTTGATGCAAATGTAAATGCCAATTATAACTTCAATAATTCCCCCACATCTTAAGGTAAATGTCTAAAATATTTTAAAATACTACTATTTACATATACTCTGTATATGTAAGTTCAAATTTACAGAAATAGTTGATTATTTTCAGTGCCCATTTTTAACTTTTGTTTAGTTTAAGACTGTGGTTAGGAAACCTGGGAAATTAAATTGTGTCCAACCTACTTTTCTTCTCTGGCAGTGGTGTGAAAATTACATTTCAGGGCTTACAAAATTCAACAGGAATATAAAATTCCACTTAACTACCCCCCACAATATGTTTTATTATTACACCTGCTGTTTTCCACCAGCAACGTAAACTTTAGCAGGAAAAAAAAATTCAGGACAGAAATCCTGCGTTGTCCCAGTATGAAGCAATTTCGCTTATATACCCACTGTATCTGCTGTTGAAACGGTTTAATAATAGAAGAGCATGCACTTTCATGTAATTCATAATTAGAAAACGACTACAACTGCATTATTTAAAATCATTCCTTTGTTATCAGCATCAGTTTTAGACAAAAGCGGGGAATCATTTGTGAGCCTTGGCAGACCCAGGCTGTTCAAAGCAATTGCTGTTCAGCATGAAAGCTGCAATGGAGGTCACAGAACAGGTCAGGAGGAAAGATAGTGTATCGATTTCACACCAGGAATAGAGGCGAAGCAAGGGCCCACTGTTGCTGCATGTGATGTATTTCACTACAGTTTAAGGCACATTTCATTCCAATTCAGGAGGGGGGTGGGGAGCAAAGGGCGAGTGGATTTCACACAGAATCATGATGAATTCTGAACTTGTGTATTTCAGTAAATACTGCCTTCCTGACATTAAGTATTTCTATATAACACAGTGAATATAATGGAAATTAGGCTGCAAGCATGTAGCAAACAGGACTAGCGGATAGGGTGCTATATTAAGCCTGCTTCCACAGGTAACAGCACAAAATAAATATCGAAGACAAAACAGACAATTGTTCGAAACTACGAACCTTCTGACACGTGGCAATACTTCGTTCCAATGATCGGCATGTCCTAACACATGTTTGATTGTTTTAAAGTATTTTTACTCTGCTCGTCAGCCAAAAAAAGGGGTTTGCAGAGCAGCTTACAAATATCAGTAAGAAGCCAGTCCCTGCACTCGGGTGTACATATTAAAAGTTGTGACAACAAAAAAAAACTAACTGGGAGGCTAAGAGGGAATAGCAAATCTGGACCCAGTTTTTACTTACAGGATTCCTGTAACAATGAGGTAGAAATGGAAGGCGCTCAAGAAGAGGAGGGGCCAAAAGTTGCTAGTCTCTCAGCTAAGCTGATGGAAAGATCCTGCCTCTACTATTGCCTGATGGAATGGATGCTCTAAGTTGACAACAGAGGGAGGAGCCTGATAAAGCAGGTTTTTTTAGCAGAACACTGGACAGCCCATATATCCCATTTCCCCCCTCCTATAGCCTGATATGCAGACATATCTCAAGAATTTAAGATCAGATCTTTCTTGCACAGGTGGTAAATGTTTGTTAGTGCAGTCAGTGACTGATTGAATAGCTTTCTCAAATAATATCTCATACACGAAGCAGCAAACATCGGTTACTTCAGATGTCTTGTAAATACTTTGTCCAGACTTTCCCTGACCCATAGGATCAGACATTTTTTATATGAACTCCAGTTTTTAGTTGTTTTCATGAACTTTTATACTACTGTTTTGCTGGCTTTATGTTGTCTTTTTGTTTTAATTATACTGTTGCTGTTTTGATTTTGTTTGTGTGTCTGGAAGGCGGTTTGTGGATGGCTGGCGAATGACAGATTGAGATTGAATCCTGACAAGACAGAAGTACTGTTCTTGGGGGACAGGGGGTGGGAAGGTGTGGGGAACTGCCTGGTCCTGAACAGAGTAACTGTGCCCCTGAAAGACCAGGTACACAGCCTGGGAGTCATTTTGGACTCATAGCTGTCCATGGGGGCGCAGGTCAATTCTGTGTCCAGGACAGCTGTTTATCAGCTCCATCTGGTACACAGGCTGAGACCCTACCTGCCCACAGTCTTGCCAGACTACAAACTACAACTATGATACGATACGATACGATACGATACAATACAATACAATACAATACAATACAATACAATAATCTTTATTGTCATTGTCCCATAATCCAGAATGTGGCAGCTAGACTGGTAACTGGGAGTGGCTGCCGGGGCTGCATAACACCAGTTGTAAAGGATCTTCACTGGCTCCCAGTACATCTCCGAGCACAATTCAAAGTGATGATGCTGATCGTTAAAATCCTAAACAGCCTCGGCTCAGTATACCTGAAGGAGCGTCTCCACCCCCATTGTTCAGCCCGGACACTGAAGTCCAGTGTCGAGGGCCTTCTGGTGGTTCCCTCACTGTGAGAAGCAAAGCTACAAGGAACCAGGCAGAGGACCTTCTCAGTAGTGGTGCCCTCCGTGTGGAACACATTCCCTTCAATTGTCAAAGAAATAAACAACTATATGACTTTTAGAAGACAACTGAAGGCAGCCCTGTATAGGGAAGTTTTTAAGGATTGATGTTTTTATTATGTTTTTAGATATGTTGTAAGCCGTCCAGGTATGTTGTAAGCCACCTAATAACAATAATGATGATAATGATAATTTATGCTGCTTAGAAATTTTTATTATATATTAATCAATTTATATATGTTTTAAACAATACAATCAGTGTTAACAGTGTAAACAGAAACACAATGACATATTTTGCGAAACCTTCACAACAGGCTTCCCAAGTTCACATTGAGGTATTTCACTCGTATCCAGAAGCCACCAGTTTAGGGATATGTGACACAGTAATGTACTGACTAGGATCTCTGCGATCTTCAGCTTTCAATAAAATAATATGCTGAGGTAATTGCAGCAATGGGATTTCCCTGCTCCAGTGACTGAATGACGTGAAAACAAGGCTTTAAAGTTTTTACTAATGTTTGTAAAATATTAGCTTCAGTTGAAAAGGTAAGGAGATCAGAGCAACACATTTTCTACTTATGCTGAACTAGCATGGTAACAGTAATAATCTCTCTATAGATGCCTAAAAGTATTTGGTATTGCGCTGTATAAAACTATTGTAAAGAAAAAAGGCAGAGACACTAGCAATTCAGTATGTAATTTAATCTGAATATAGCCTACTGAAAATGCCAAATATACATCCCCACTCCACAAATAAAATTGACACTTCTGACCCCCAGGGAGATGAGCCTGAAATAATAACCATGTTTGCCCATCACACTAATTCAGGGTTTTGGGCAGGCATAGGCAAACTTGGCCCTCCAGATGTTTTTGGCCTACAACTTCCATGATCCCTAGCTAGCAGGACCAGTGGTCAGGGATGATGGGAATTGTAGTCCCAAAGCATATTGAGGACCAAGTTTGCTATGCCTGGTTTAGGGTGAGATGTACAAATAACAGCAAGCTCAGACTCTTGTGCTCCCTTCTGCATGGACAAGAGAAATTTGGAAGCTTTTCCTTCTGCTATTAATTGATCAGAATTTGTCAAATTGTCCAGACCCAGAATTGTGGTTAAGAGTAACCGTAATGAATTTCAACAAGCCAGCTTTAGAAACCATGGTTTACGCAAATGAAAGTACAAGCTTCTAAACTAGTCTCTTGGCAGGGTGGAATTCAAGATTAAGCACCCAAGTCCGAGGCATGCTGTAGGTTGTTGCCACTTTTGCGCATCACCCTAAAGCAGAGTTTAAAATAACATGTTATTGCAGGCAGTGTGGGTGGGTCTCGGTGACACTGCAGTAACCAGAGGGGAGTTGAGCAACACTTCTCCTGGTAAGGAGCAGGTCATAGTGCAAACTCATATGTTTGCATTATAATAATAATTTTATTGTTTATACCCCACACCATCTGGCTGGGTTTCCTCAGCATACTCCTGCACCAACAAAAGTTGGTCCAATTAAAAGATAGTTTTAAATAATGGTTGTGTTATTTACCTCTACCTGGTATGTCATACTGAAAATTGGGGGAAGGGCCACAACTCAGTGTTAGAGTACCTGTTTTGAATGAAGGTCCCAGATTCCATCTCTAGGTAAGAATGGAGAAGACCTTTTGCTGTATGAAATCACAGAGTCACTGCCTGCCAATGTCTGCAGTACTAAGCTGAATATCCACATGCCGATTTTGGCACCGATAGGGTATGGGGCAGGGGCAGGGGCAGGGGCAGAACAGGGCAGAACTTGTGTGTATGGTGACCCGGAATGGAACCCCTGCATAAGTGGGGATTCCCCTGTAAGCCAATTGTCTGACTTGGTATAAGGTCCTATGATCTTATGTGTACACAGAGGAGCAGCTGTATATAGTTTTGCTTTCTTAGAAAACTTGAGCTCTCGAAACCTACTGGTATCTTAGCATAATCCACCCACCCTCCTCGACGTCCTCCATTTTTAAGCGTTCTGCTTTTGAAATTCAAATGAAGTCATGGTTTGTAATCATTGTTTGGAGAGCTCACACAAATCATAGCTGCTAGTTCAGATATCATGTCAAGCTATGGTTTCTTTGAAAGCAAAAATAACTCATTAAAACGGAGCCCATGAGGAGGAGAAGGCGCACAGGGCTTGTTTAGTTATAGTTTAGTTTAGTTTAGTTAAGAATGAAATAAAGACACAAAACACACATTTCATCTGAAATCAAAGTTACTACAACTCCCATAATTTTCTTATTATTTTCTCCTCTCTCAGAATACCTTTAAATTTGTGATGGAGTAATTCTCGGAACATCACAAAAGAAATAGAAAACGATCATGCAGCAGCACTTGAGCTAATTTATACAAGCCCTTATCTAAAAAATAAAACTATACCAAGTGGACATGCTTTTAGTGAAAGTCAGGTGGCAAGTGGGCGTGTTCACGGGAATGTAACACAGTTTCCTTTATGCCTGAAAAAATGAAGTTCAATCAAGTGCACAGCATTAAATTGCAACTTCAGCTGGTAAGATGCTTTTACCAAAACATACAGCAACTTCAGCAACAATTTCATTCAAGCGACAATATTTGGGGTAAATGGTGTGAACAGAAACTCTTAGTTCTACACAAGACATTTTCAGATTGGTTTAAAAATACAGTTAACTGCTTTAGAGTCAGTTTAGCCTGTACTTAATGAATATCTGCTACAGGCATAGCTGCCATAAGTAAGTGATCCTCACTCTCGTGCCTGTGTAAGGTTGACAGGCAATTTGGTCCAGGCAATTAATGGCATTTCCTTGAGGAACCTGGAAGACAGATACTCTTTCAACCAGAACAGGACAGAAACTCTTTTCTGTTTCTGGGTGTGCTACTAAGACAAGGGAAGGTTCAAAGTCCTAGCATATTGTTCATAAGTATCATTGTACATCTGACCTTTTCTTTCAAGCAAAGAGACAGGCCCTCATCATTCCAGTTCACAGTAACTGTGTACGGCAAGGGTGGTCAATGTGATGCCTCCCGTAAGTTGTTGGACTACAACCCCAATAATCCTTGACCACTTGGCCATTACGGCCGGGGTTGATGGGAGTCGTAGTTCAGAAACATCTGCTCTAAGTTATGGTGTCTCGATTAGGGAGAACTAATATTTATCATTAAGTCTGGACATGGCATCTCCAAAACTACCTGCCCTATATTTAAGACTTCTGATTATTAAGGTAAAAGCATTCCCTCAATGGCAGCTGCTGAGTTTTGCAGTATTGAAGGCAACTGCGTGGTTTTGTCATTAAAGGAATTAGCAAACCTGTGCAAATACTCATTCTCTTGGTTAGAGTTTTGCCAAGGCTATTGATATACTTTATAATGCCAACTGTGATAATTTCAGCATTCATTTTTATGTATTAAAATGTTTTCCAAAAGTTCAGTGATGTAGAAGTGGAGTGGAGCTTCTGAAGTCAGGCAAATAATTATCTCGACTTTCCCACATGCAATTTGGACAAAGAGAAATTACTTCCCTGATGGTGCTCACTTTGATTTCAGCCCAGGAACAAGCAAGATAGGAAAAACAAGAAAAGAGGGTGATAGGACTACAGTGTATATTTCCAAGATCCCTATGTGATGAGGGAAGTGGAAGGAAGCAATGAACTAGTAAAATAATAAATAGTTGTGCCACTGACCTCCAGCATGACAATAAAAAACAGCGGGTGGAACACCATCTTGTTTATTCCAAGCTTGTAAACAGCCACTTGCCTGGTCACCAGTGGCAACGAATTCTTTGCTCTAGGCAGCCATGAGGGAACCATTTATAAACTGGCACAGAGAGATCCTTTCCCCCCCCTTTCAGGTAGCCAATTCGTCTCAAAGGAGTGAACTAGCAATGTAGGGATAAACAGGGCAGGCTAGTAATTTTTGAGGACTTACACGCAAGGCTGGTTTATCCCACTGGGGCTTTGGCATTCTGCCTCCTACTGGAACCTCAAGGGGAGTGTGTGCCTTGCATGGCAATCGTCCACACCTTCCTAAGAAAGCCTGTCTCATTCTTTGAAAATCATCAAACAGAAGCATTTATTCATTACCGATATGCCCAAAAATATAGTGCAAATTATTCAGAATATTTGTAACTATAAACTCTCTGTGAAGCATGGGTGAACAAATAATTTAAAATTAAGGGGATCTGTATGCATCAAAAATTATTTTAATTGCCTTTTTCTGCTTTATTGATTCACATTTTTTTTAATTTTCATTCATCAACTTTCAACATGATTCACAAATAAGACACTTAGAAAATGAAGAAATGCTCTCTTTACATCTTTCCAAATGTAATTTACATATAAGAACTCGGTTCCAAAAAACCTGGTCTGTCAGTTTATACTTTCTGGGTAGAAACAAAATGGAAAACATGCACTTAAACATTAGCTTTCTCAATTCAAAAGAATATCAACTGATATCTCTATTAGGCGAAGAGATTTTGTCTTCCACGCTGCTCTAAAATAAAACAAGCTAAAGGAAGATGTACAATGAGCAATGCTGAGGAGGAGAATTCTTTTGCTCCAGAGGTAAATATATTCTTTTTCTTTCAGTAAGCCATGATTATTAAAATGTAATGTTGGGGTAGGAACAGCAGAACTTGGGGAATTCTACATCAGCTGTTAGAAAGATAAACATGTTTAGCCAGAAACAAGGAAGAATAGGCCTAGCTCAGGAGCTACCTGAGGCAGGTTTGGGATCTGGGACTAGCCAGGCTGAGTAGCTGGATATGGGAGTAAAGTGAAGGTATGCAAGGTGTAAACTGGTTGGGTTGAGGTTAAAGTACACTTTAGGCTACATTTCCCCCCCAAAAATATGCAGTCTTTTTATTTTGGAAACATTTCAAAGGCTTAGCATTCAAAACTTGAAACTATTGAACTGACTAAATAATCCTATGAGCCTCACACTTTATCTTATGTCTCCCTTATTTAATTATGACCACAATAATAAGGAAGGAATTATAATGTACCACATATTTTTCCATGTATCTTGGTATGTTTTATCTCATTTAATGGGTAGGAAATACATATATAAATCAAAGAATCATAGAATTGTAGAGTAGGAAGAGAACCCCACGGGTCATGTTGATTACAGCTTATCCTATTCAGTTTTTTAAAATTGCACAACGAAGAATACCAGATTGCTAGAAAACGTTTTAGATGAACATTTAAGAGAAAATATCTGCTTGGCTGCTAAGGCACAAGTAGCAGAATTTTTGAAAAAGAAAAACTATACAGGTATTCTAACATACACACAGACAAAGAGAGAATATTTCTTCTCATTTTGTATCTTAAGTAAGTTTTAAGTACAGCCATTGCTTGACACAAATTCAACTGCAAGTAGAAACTTTCCAGGTTGACGTGCTGGGGCAGAGGAAGGTCACTCTTTAAAGCACATGCTCTCCTGGGAGGAAAACCTGGAAGGATGCTGTTTGAGCAGCAATTTATACTAGGCACAGTAAGTCATTAGATGACAGTCAACATTGCAGGCCTTTGCCACAAGTCTGCCATGATCCTGTTTCTGCAGCTGTGAGGAGTTATCATGCAGGAAAATAGTTCTGAAAATGTAACAGGTCAGAAGGAAAAACTCACAATACAGTATTTCCTCTATAAATGTGCAAAATGATTTTTTAAAAATGCTGCAACACACTGATACATTAACAAACAGGGCTAAAAAACGAAAACCAGTAATCAAAGCTAATAGGCAAATTCAAGAAATACAAAGAATCTTTTTAATAATAAAAAATTGTCAAGATTGACTTGCAACCCATCGATGGCAGAAGTACGTTACATGTTCCACCAATCAAACACCATGTAAGTCTCATGCCACTAAATAAAGACATGATCAGGTGAAAGTGATCTATACCTCACTAAAACTCGGTTTCAGAAAGAGCACTGTTGATAGACTATCCCTAAGTAACCTCCTATGTGGATTACTGTGATGCACTGGTGGGGAGACTGCCCTTGAAGATGACTTAGAAATGTCAATTACTGCAGAAAGCAGCTGCTGGAATTTGAACTGGTCCAGCCAAATATAATCACTTTGACATTGACAATACTTTTGACTGGGCTTCTGAACCCATTCCAAGATTCCAATGCCTACATTTAAAATCATACATGGTTTGGGACCCTTTGGGAAGGATATGATATATATAAATGATTTGTTAGCTTGACGTTATTACTGCCATGGTGTTTATGACTTAAGTGTGATGGCTGGGCCTTATGTTCTATAAATATGAATATTGCATTTAAATGTATATAATATTTTATTATGATTTATAGGTAACCCCCTCCCCCTGGTACTATTGGTGAAGGATGATCATAGGCATTTAATCAATGAAATAACTAAAGGAGCACCTCTCTCTCTATCACAGCTTGCCTGAACTTTTTTAATGCTGATTATTGTTTTAGTCTGTTCTGGCATTAGCTGCATGCATTTGTTTTTGCTGGTGTAGCTTAATATGTATACTATATGATTTGCTTGGTTGTTTTACCTATACAGATAAAGAGTGTGTTACAAATACTTTTGTTAATAAATACACAAACTAAAAATAAAGAGAAAATATAATATACTAGAGAATAAATGTAAAGGAAAACAAGTTCAGAAAACCCCCCAAAGATACAAAAAGTTGAGTTGTAGCACATACGAAAAATAAAAAATAAAATCCCCAGAATAGCAGAATAGTATTTTTTTATGTTTCTAATGAGAACACTTTAACAAAAATCCACCTGTAGGGCGAACGTGATGGCAGTAAGAAACCTAACAGAGATCCATGAGCCAAGTTCCAAATACAGTTGTACCTCTGAAGTCTAATGCCTTGCGAGACAAATGTTTAGGCTCCCGAACAACGCAAACCTAGAAGTGATTGTTCCAGTTTGTGAAAGTTCTTTGGAACCTGAACGTCTGTCGCAGCTTCCGACTGGCTGCAGGAGCTTCCCGAATGTTTTGGAAGTTGAACGCCCTTCCGGAACTGATTCCGTTTGGCTTCCGAAGTACGACTGTAAATACTTTATTATTTGCCACTACTAGGTAAAGGATTACAGGATACTGTTCTTGCCCATTTTTCCTTCCACTGTGTCCTAAACTCTTGATGGTTCTAAAGAACTGACCTGTGCAAGCTTAATACCTGGGTGGTATACAGCAAAGTTTTGCCCAAATTAGACCCACTAAAATTAAGTAACATGACTACAATTGATCCATTAATTTCAACAAGTCTACTCTTACTTGAGTATCATCCATGGAAACTGGCTTGAAACAGATCATTTTGATTCCAGAAATGTTTGATTCCAGAACTAAGATCCTGCCAGGGAAACTCTCCAACTAGCCTTGAATGTTTAAGCTTACCCAGAAAGTTCTTCATTGAGATAGGAATATGTGGATTGTCTCCAAAGGTGTGCTACATTAAATAGCTTTTAAATGATGGCAGGGGATGCTTTACAAAGGGACATTTAGCATACATGGGTATGTGTGAGAATTCTGCAACATGTCAATTTCTCCACAATTACACATGCTCAGAAGCTGTTGTACACATTGCTCATTGTGGGTAGGATTCAACTAAGTCATTGTGGGTGTGGAACAAGTTCCACTTGTGCAATAGTTATTTTCCCCCTCTCTTCCTACTGCATGCCTCCACACCCCCTAAATCTACTCTCAAGGGGTTGGGAAGCCCACAGAACAGGTTTAGGGGTGGCATGGGGGTAAGAGGGGCAGAGGAAATTCCATTGCATGATTGGACCTCATTTCCTGCACACATATCCCACTTGTTTAATTCCACTCTGTATTTTTTCCTGCATAACGTAAGGAAAAATACTGTCCTATGTGAAGGTCATGTATGAATATTTCACCACGCCTTTGGGAAAGAGGAACGCAAGGGTTTGGTTGCTCTTTGTCTAACTTACTAACTGCAGTCAAAGTTTCCAAAGGCTAAGCTACCACCTTCCATCAATGGAGGAAGAGAAAGCAAAGCTCAGGGTTCTAATGAGGAAGCCTAGATAGCTCAACCAAGGCCAGGGTTGGCTTTCCTTACATTCCACTATTCCCAGCCCGTTCAGGGCCAAATGTAACAGATAAATTACATTACAAATATCACCAGTTAATGTTTGCCACATAATAAACAAAATGAAAACCTTTCACTTTCAAGATCTGAACACTGAGAACAAAATTCTCATGTCAGGTTTTGCAGAGAGACATGCATGCAAAAACAAAGGGCTTCCTGTACAAAACAAATATTAGGGAAAATACATACACATGCCTACATCAGCAGCACATATGCAGATAACCCCTTAAAATTCATTTCAGGCTTGACTTTCAATATTTTTTTAAGCAGCTGCTTGCATATGTGTAACTTGTTGTCCAGAGTGACAGCTGTATTTTCGCCTGTTTTGACATTGAGTCTGATTTGGGTGAATAGCTCATATCCATTAAAGTGCTTTTACAACACTGAATGACTGCCAGAATACTTCCTGATCAATTTTAAAAGCCAGCTAGCTGTCATCATCTAATCGCAACAGCAGAAAACAAATCTCTGGGGAATAAAACAAGATTTTAAAGCTTTTTTAAAAGCATGATATTAATTCTGAAACCTACGAGCTATTTAAATAAGAATCCAAAGCTGCTGGAGCTATATCTATGTAAAATAAAAATAAAAAAGCAGCAGCAAAGCTTTCAGCACTTTGGAAAAATCTAAATACTTGTTAATATTGCAAGCGTCCTAAAATACCCTTTCTAGTCACCATCTTAACAGTACCATTTCCAGAACACATTTCTGTGTTCATCATTAAACTCAAGTTTCTAAAGTTTTTGACAAAACGAGGGCTTCAACAACACATAAGAGAGTCATGTGTGGGTGCATCTCATACATATTTTCATGTGTGCTGGGGAGGAATGTACATGACTCCATCCCATTATAGTTCCCCTTTTCAGCCCTTGCAAACAGCAGCCAACGAATTAAAGCAAAAGCAGCAAATACTGCTGCAATTAGACACCACATTTTTTTCAACTACAGATTAGCAGAGAGATTCATTTTGGTGGTGCCCCGCTATCTCCTGCAACTTGCAAGTGAATTGCACGTTCGCCTGGTTTGCACATCACGGTAAGGCAAACTATGGTTTACCAGCACAATGCAAACATGTGGGCTCATAGATGCTTTGCTCATCCCCAGTCTTTTTCACTCCCATGCCATGTTGAGCTAAACCAAAGCTTGGCTTAATGTATTGTCCGAACCCAGCGTTGCAGTTAAGCACTCTTCTCACTAACCACAAGCTTTCATCTGTTTGTTCTTCAGATGGGAACGAGGCAAGTGTGAGTCAATTTTTGTGCTGGTAGTTGATTTCACCGCATAAAAGTTTCTTTTGTTTCACAATACACAGGTTTCCAAGGACAATTATAAAGATCAAATTCAATTTATCAAGTTTATCTGCAGCAAAATAGACCTGACAAACAGCACTATGATAAGTAGAGCCAGTGTGGTATTAGAGTGCTGTACTAGGACCTGGGAGACCAGGGTTCAAATCCTTCTCAGTCATGAAGCTCACTGCGTGACCTTGGGGTAGCCACTCACGCTCAGCCTAACATGCTAGCGGAAAGCTAGCAGAATTACTAAACACCATTATCAAAAGTGCCTTATTTATTTGCATAGCCTAAAGTGAACACCAGCATCTTCTGCAGCAAGTACAGATGAGAGTCTTTGAAAGCTATCTGGCAAACTCCAGTAGAATTAGCTGAATCAGAGTGTTGGTAACAGAAATACTGCCTAAAATTTAGGGGAATTTCTGTGTTCCCCTAAAAACTCTCTACCCGTTTTAAAAAGTATTAACATTGATGGACCCCAACTAAGTGCTACTCAAAGTAGGCACACCGAAAATAATGAACCTAAGTTAGTCACATCCAATAACTTCAATGGGTCTACTCAGAGTAGAACCAGCACTGAATACCACCTAATATCTTCACAGAATTGTAGAGTTGGAAGGTACCACAAGGGTCATCTAGTCTAACTCCAGCAATACAGGAAACACAGCATCTTTATTATTGGAAACATAATCTTATTAACTGGAACATGAATCTCACTGGCATAGAACATGTCATAAATTTGTACCTATGCACAATGGAAGAACTTTTAATATATAATTTGATATATAATAATATTGCAAGTTAAGCAACTAATTTTTTGAACTCTCACCGTCACAAACAGATAATTAATATATGTTTGCACAACACAAACAAAAAGTAAACACAAAGACTGGGTGTAATCCACAGAGCCTCTATAGACATGTGGAAAGAGCTCCTAAGTGCTCAGTAGGACATTTGCCTTCTATTAAGTAAGACAGCCTTCCTCCACCCCTTCTGGGTAACATCTCTAACTGCTTTTGAAATTCATTCTTAAGTGTCTAGATTGGTGTGCCATTTTTTATATCATGGCCTCTTAACTTATCTTTGTTACGAATCTTCTATGTTAATTGTGTCTGATTGTGACTTTAAACTAGTTGCTATCAAGATGGTGCCTTACTAAAATGTGTGCTTGTCGTTTTTGCTTTCCCAAAACAGATCTTCCAAAACATATTTGCTTTTCCAAAACAGAAGTTAAAACTACAGGCACACCAACGCTTACAGGAGGAATGCAGTTGCAAGAAGTATTGACTTGTTACTTATTTGTTGCAATAAGTATTGATTTCAATCTTGGAATGCTATGAAAGGGCTTGCATCAATTACACTGTACATCAGGGTGCTGATACAATTTACCTAATAGTTCCTAGGATGCACAGAGCATAACAACCATCTATTATCACACACCTCCCTAACACACAATGACTCAAAGACTTCCTTTCATAACTTTTAAAGGTTATGTGCATATTTTGGTGGGACATCATAGCCCTACTAAAAAGATAAAATGGGAAGTGTGAGCTAATATTCAACTATTATAATCACCTCTGCTCTAAATTGTCATGTGTATTTTAATACATTATAAATACGTTAAAAGAGCCCTTAATGACAACAACATGATGGTGGTGAGGTTTCTCTTTTACATTATCTATCTACTCAAACAGAAAATTATTTGGCAACTGTGATAAGGCAGCAAGAGTACAATGACTTTCCTTTAATCGCTCATTAAAATGCTGATTGCCTGTGGAGTGAGCCTGCAGTTATGGTCAAACACCAAGTCCTATTGTGTGGGTAACAGCTTGGGCTGTCCTTGGGCTGGGTGGGGTTGAATCACTGCAAAGTAAACAAACATTCTAATGCTGGAAAATACAAATACGCGGACTCAATAAAGCCCTTAAGTAACTTTTAATTTCGCTGCCTTAGGGAAGCTAATATTGCAGAGCACAAAAGTTCAGAGATAAAGAGACCTACCAGGTGCTGGAATAAACATTTACGCTTTATAGAAGAACAGAACTTGGCACATATGAAATTATTTATTCTAACGTACAAGCTAAGAGGGAAATTAATTTCACATGGCTGTGCTGAAAGGACCATGGGGACACTAAGGGCATTAGCAATATTTCTACTTCTATGTAAGGTATATGTAACTGCACTTATACAGTCATATTTAGGGGGGATTCTGAGCGTTGAAAGCAGATAATCTGACTGATATATCCTTGCGGAAACTAAATGAGTTCAACACCCCACTTCTGTTGTTTTGGTTGTGTCAGGCTGAACTTCATCCTAGGAATAGATGTCTAAGACCAGCCCCTTTATTTTCTAGGACATTTCCAACTTCCTCTCAATCCCTCATGGCATGCTTGGAATACTTTCTGCACTGCACATAAATGTTTTTTTGCGATGGAGATCCAAGTAATTGTTGCAAATCTCTTATATGTTATTACCCAAAAGAAGCTTAACTGTGCATTACCTTCTGCATCTGATTGCCCCTCCCGCCCAACCGAAGAATAATATGCTCAAACACTTATAATAGCAAGTACACATGGGCAATGCAAAGTTGGGCAGGTGCCAAGAGGGCTGCCTGATTCTTGTGTAATAACTACTATGAACCAGCACCATTATACAAGCATGTAGCAAAAGGTAGGAGGTTATTAGCAAAGCTGACCAGTGAACTTTTATTAAGGGAAAGAAGGAAAGCTATATTAAATTACAGTCTTAAAAACTCTCAAGTACAGGCAACCCCCAATTTGCATGGGGTTACGTTATGAGGCACTGCACATTTAAGCGCAATCGCTTATATTTGAAACACCATTGAAAAAGCCTGCAAACACCCTCTAAACCTCTGGGAACCCTTCAAAAACCCTTTAAAAAAACGGCAACAACTACCAGACTGGCACAAATAGTGGCAATCATTTCCTCCAAACCTCCTTGCTCAAACTCCCAACTCTCCACAGTCCTCAAAGTTTGGTGCAAAGTTTCATGGGATTGTATTTGCAAAGGCTCATGGGATTGTTTGGTGCTGTTTTTGCCCTTTTTGCTCTTCTAGGGCTATTTTTGCAATTTTTTAATTCACTTCCAGGTGTGACGTGATGCGCATGGTCACACATCAATTGGACACATGTCAATGGGGAGTTGCCTGTATCGACTTTAATTAACTAAAACTGCAGTTTTCCAACAAACTTTGAATCCGCATGCCCATGAATAGAAAATTTTGTTTCTTCTAACTCCGGCTTGTTCACGTTCTAAGGAATCGATTCAACCCATAAAGTTAACATGGTATAAGTGAAAACCTCTTAAACACAGAGCATTTTTCATCAGTAAATTCATTCCTTTAAAAGGCAGCGTCCTTCATCAGATACACATTTATGACAGTTTCATCACATAAATGAATGAGAGAAAGGAGTGGGTCGGCTGCGCTCTAGATCAACAGATTTATCCACTAAAATGACGACAAATATGATGCACTGTTTAAATGCACTATGCTTTTATCACATCCGAAGTAATCAGTTAAGAGGTTTTCATATACAGCGCCATACATGGGATGATCTGAATACATTACAGTTAACAATATATTCTCCTGGGTTATTTATGGTTTATGAAGAACCAATGCTTAGAAAAGTTCAATTAAAAATGACTTCAGTACTCCATCGTCTACTTACATCCGGGGGATTCATAGCACAACATCCCAAAATTGGCTACAGTCAACTTATCAGCTTGTACATGTCACTGACTTCATTTGACCTTTGTGGATAAGCTGCATTCATAATCATCATCCTTTATTTGCCTAGAAGCATAGGTCATCATAAAATGTTAGGAAATATATTGTTTCACAAAATAGGATGCTACAACATAATAAAATTCTATAAAACTGGGGAAGGGTAATATATGTTATAGGCTGGCATGACACAGTTGAACCGATCCCAGAACTGTTAGGTCAATTTGCAGTGCAAATTTCTATCTACAACTCTGGCTGGAAAAATTATAGCTCAAAATTTCTTACAACCTCTTCTCCCCTCCTTTCCCCCTGATGTACATGTCCCATGGATTGTTCTTAGTTCTTTGGGGTTTTTTGTTTCATTTTGTTTTTTCATTGCACATATATATATATATATATATATATATATATGAATGAAATGCTGGTGATTTTCATGTCCAGATACATTATGGGCATCATAGAGTGCACTTTGTAGAAGAATGCCCTGTGCTTCATTGGTATAAACAATAAAGCTGAGAAGAATTCACAACCATACTTTAAAACATACGAAAGTTAAAATACTAAAACAGATTAAAATTACTTTAACTTTCTAAGCATCGGGGTAGGATTATCGAAACAAGAATGTTTTTAGCAGGTGCCGAAAAAAGTACAGTGGTACCTAGGGTTACATACGCTTCAGGTTCCATACGCTTCAGGTTCCAGACTCCGCTACCCCAGAAATAGTACCTCGGGTTAAGAACTTTGCTTCAGGATGAGAACAGAAATCGTGCTCCGGCGGCGCAGCAGCAGCAGGAGGCCCCATTAGCTAAAGTGGTGCTTCAGGTTAGTTTCAGGTTAAGAACGGACCTCCCGAACGGATTAAGTATATAACCAGAGGTACCACTATACCGTGAAGATGCCTGCTTGATCTCAATAGGCAGGGGGTTCCAAAAGGAGTCTGGTACACCTTTGGTAACATAGGTGTTTCCTGGCATGATTTTTGCCTGTGTAGCCAGAGAAAAAGAGCATGATTGAGATGGCTGGAGATATGCCACTCCCATAACGCCTTCATTTCTCTGACACATCCACAGAAATGGCAGAACTCCATGCCAGCCCTGGCTTGGTACCAGGGCCACTTCAGGACATTTGTTGTCTGAGGTGAGGGACCCGATGGCTCTTCCCCTCATCCCCTAAAGTCAACCAGACTCACAGCAGGATCTTATTTTGATCCTGACGATGGGACAGCATTCTCCACTTAACCTGAGGGTGGCAGGTTAGCCTAGGGGACACCTGGCAGGTCACATGGTATACACATTTCTGTCTCCTCTCTGCTCCTCAGCATTTGTTGCCTGAGGTGCCTGCCTAACTTTGCCTTATGGCTTGGCAAACTGCTAAATTGTGTTCATAAAGGTGCTATGAAGGTTTTGTATCAAATTTGCTTGTGGTCAGAAGATGGGATGGGCATTTAACGTTAGAAAACACAGAATCAAAATTCAAAATAATCTTGACAGGTTGGGATGGGCTGAAACTACCAATATGATATTCAGCAAAGATGAGCATAAAGTCCTGCATTTTGGTATTAAGAATCAAATGTACAAATTTAGGAATAGGGGAGTTTTGGCTTGGTAACAGTACAGTGGTACCTCGGGTTACAGACGCTTCAGGTTACAGACTCCACTAACCCAGAAATAGTACCTCGGGTTAAGAACTTTGCTTCAGGATGAGAACATAAATTGTGCTCTGGCGGCGCGGCAGCAGCAGGAGGCCCCATTAGCTAAAGTGGTACCTCAGGTTAAAAACAGTTTCAGGTTAAGAATGGACCTCCAGAACGAATTAAGTTCTTAACCCAAGGTACCACTGTTAAGCGAAAAGAACCAGGAGTCTTAGTTGATCATAAACTGCACACAAACCAGCATCACAATTGGGCTGTTTAGAAGCTAGTGTGAGCTTAGGCCACATTAACAGAAGCATAATACCCAGAGAAATAATAGTTCCACGCTATTTTGAACCTATCAGGCCGCATCTGGATTACTCTGTCCCGTTCTGAATACCACATTTTAAGAACGACATTGACAAATTGAGTATATCTAGAGCACGCCTCTGGAAACCAAGTCCTACAAGGAACGTTTTTAGCTCGAAGATTAAATTGGGACATGATAGAGCTGTTCAACCTTGGAGCCAACTGCCTTGGCAGGTAGTGGAACCTCTTTGCTGGCCAGTCATTTGCCAAGGATGCTGTAGTTTCATTCTGCATTGTAGATCCTTGCTCTGAGCGGAGTGGAGAGGTGCAATTTTGGCCATCCCTTGGGCCTGCACCCTTGGTATTGCACGCTGTATGGCAGTGAAGGTTTCCCCTGGTATAGCTCCATCTCCGCCAGCAGAACAACACTCATGTTGCTTTCCAACGCCCCTCGGCCAGATTTACTGCAGGGTTATACTTGCCTCCCAAATTCTCCTTAAAATTAGGAAAATAAAATTCTAAAAAAGCTTTGAAAACAATATGTTACTAGTGCTAACTCCCACCACATATTTATGTTTTTCTCAGAATTTTTTTTCCTGATTCTAAAGTCTACCAAAAAGATATATACCTCCAGGATCATAATCTTATGTTATAGCAAAATATTTCACTAGATAAGCATACACAGGGAAAAGCAAAAAATATTTGGTTTACCTTGTTACTATTAAAATATTATTATTAAATAGTTGTTTGCCTATTGGAACACAACTGATTAATTTTCATGTTGTTTACAAGTATATTGTTCCCTAAACATCACAGATTATTAGAAAGTTTAAGACCAAGCTTACTGAAAACAAAAAAAGCTCCAAGTGATCTGTTGGCACCATCTTAGAGCTCTTATGATGATTTCTGTATGGCTTGGGCCAAATAATTGCATATTATAAGCAGGATTGCTCAGCTGGTTGTCAGACAGGTCATATTGATTTGTAGGGTCATATTGATTTTTTAATAATACATCTGCCAAGTCAGACTTTCTAAACAAGGGAGGAAAGGACTTTGCTTTAGAACCAGTTTGTCAGGCCCATGAGAGGAGGCGGGTGTATGTGCAAAAAGCCTTCCCCAAATTTACAGGTATTTGTACAGTGGGCCAATTCTAAAGACAGAAGAAGGGTTTCACAATATACCGTATTTTTTGCCCCATAGGACGCACCGCCCCATAGGACGCACCTAGTTTTTTGGGGGGGAAATAAAGGAGGGGAAATTCATTTCACCCCCCAGGCGCGGGGCTGGTGCGGGGGAAGCCCGAGCTTCCCCCGACCCCAGCCCCCAGAACAGGCTACTGCCTGCAAGCCTTGTGAGCCCAGCGGGACCTACCACCGGGCGTGCAAGGCTTGCGGACATCTGCCCGAAGCACGGGCCGTGCTCCGCAGCGCACCCCGTGCTTCGGGCTGCAGGCTGCCGCCCCAAGCCTCGCGCACCCGGCAGGACCTCCCGCCGGGCGCGTGAGGCTTGCGGACACCTTCCCGAAGCACGGGACGTCCTCCGGAGGGGTCGGTGTGCACCGATGCCTCTCGCTCTCCAGGCTTCAGCGAAAGCCTGCATTCGCCCCATAGGACGCACACACATTTCCCCTTCATTTTTGGAGGGGGAAAAGTGCGTCCTATAGGGCGAAAAATACGGTACATATTGCAAGGAGCAACAGAAAAGAAAAAAGCAAGAGAAAGACAAGCCTATTCTCAAATCCCACTTGCTGAGCCAGATCTCTTTTCTTCTAAAGCACCTTGCACAGAAGGGGAAAATAAATACACAAAAAGCGGTGCTTTTAAAAAAACGTATTTATAAAACAGATTAACTGTTCAATAAAAAAAATATAGTAGTAACAATATAAAGTAACTGTCAATAATAGACAGATAAAATCAGAAAACAAAAAGCATATTCAATTACTTATATGGAAAGCATTTTTTAATAAACACCTTTAGCCGGCATCTAAAACAGTATAGTGAGAGTCCCTGCCTAATGTTAATGGGATACAGCTTCTTATCTTCCACCTGTTCTGCCATTGAGGACTTCTTGGATCATTCTTTGTCTAGCTTCTCCCCCTTGACCTGTACGCACTGAAAGACTGACAACCCTAACAGACAAATAACAATTTTTGTAAAAGTGCAAGCTCCGTAGATCGATGCCAATGGGACTCCACCAGCTAAGGGGTAAGAGGCAAGGGGAGGCAGAGTTGGTGGAACAATAGGAAGGAAAAGATCTTAGTTGGAATCTTATGCTTCCTCAAGGGGGTGGTTATGCCTATATATACCAAAAGAGGTGGTATATATATAAAAAACTACCTATGATAGCACTATTTATAGAACACAGCATCTCCTGGAAAACCTCAACAAAGACTGGGAGCAGGGTTACTGGTTTGTTTGTATTTTTATGTTGTGTACCGCCCTGTGACCTTAAGATATACAAATGTAATAAATAATAATAATAAAATAACTATAACTGAACATTATCTTAATCATGTGTTAATCAAACAGTAACAATATTGAAACTCTTAAGGCATTGCACTTCCGCATTAGAACACTGTGACTATCATCTCACCACACGATTAACTCAACAGCATCTTACAGCACCTCCTTCAAACACGCTAAGGACAGTTGCCAGCTGTGAAGATTTCTGGAAGGCGGAAGCTCATCATGATAATCTGAGCAGTGCTGGCTCTGATCCGGATGTGGTTCCAGTGGAGTAGATAGGGAATCTGCACTGTTTTCATCAACAGAAACGTCAATCCTTGTAGGAAACTTACTAGCACCATATGGAATTATATTATGTGGGGCTTTGTATTAGTTCCTCTTGCATTTTGCATCCTTTTATAGGACGTTATTAGTACACCTATTTAATATTCAGCCATGTTTTATTGTTCACTGGCTTATGACACGACAGATTTGGGGTGGGGCTGGGGCTGGCTTCAATGACAAGTATCCCACATAGGATACCTAACTGAAAAATGGTAAGTAGTTTTGGCTAAAAACTTACAGTATTCTCCCACCACCCCCACCCCGTAACCATTTGTAGATTTCTCTCCTGAATCTTTTTCTCAAGTACTTTTTTGTACCACCTCTTTTTATATATTTTTCTTCCTGTTAGATCATTCCTGTTTCTCATCTCTCTGAAGGAGACAGGCTGAGAAGGAACCGTCCTACAGAGACTGTCCTCTGCGTCCACTGTTATGTGTGGTGAGACAAGCATAGCCACGAAAAGGGATTTCTCCATTATGGGACCTAGGAACTAAATTCTTTGTTTTTTCCATTTTTTATTATCTGTATTATGTTTTATATTCTATTTCTGTACACTGCTCAGTTTATTTGTAGAATGGTTGATAAGTGCTTATACAAGCAAGCAAGAAAACAAACCAAACAAACAAACAAACAGTATCTGGAATACTCTCCACAGGGAAGTTCACCTGGCATCTACTCTGATGTGTTTTCAGCAAGAAGTCACCGGAACTCGGTTGTGGTACCTCACTGCCCTTTTAAGAGAACAAGGGACGCATTCATGGTGAGTTTCGGCACCTCTTTTTCTAGACAAATAGAACGGGTTTTCGGTGCCAGGCAAAAATATTAGTAGGATAGTAACGCTTTTTAAACACTATTTCAAAAATCTTGGGCTAGAACAGTCAGAGGGAAGATAGGGAAGAGCAATAATAATAATAATAATAATAATAATAATAATAATAATAATAATAATAATTTATATCCCTCCTATTTGGGCAGCTCCCAATAGAATATTAAAAACATAATAAAACATCAAACATTAAAAACTTCCCTAAACAATGCTGCCTTCAGATATCTTTTAAAAGTCAGGTAGTTGTTTACTTCCTTGACATCTGATGTGAGGGTATTCCACAGAGAGGGCGCCACCACTGAGAAGGCCCTCTGCCTGGTTCCCTGTAGCTTTACTTCTCGCTATGAGGGAACCACCAGAAGGCCCTCAGAGCTGAACAATGGGGGTGGAGATGCTCTTTCAGATACACAGGGCTAAGGCCATTTAGGGCTTTAAAGGTCAGCACCAACACTCTGAATTGTAGGTAGCCAGTGGTTCCTTGTGCAGTTTGTACAGCTATATGGTGCCCTGCGGTACACACTCTACTCCTTCACATATGGTGCTTTTGATCACAGTATTTTGCTGACTTTCCTCATGGGCTTAGCGGAAAACATTCATTATCCTGATACAAATACTGGTTAATTTTTACTATATGCTTCAATTGTTTCAGCGCTGGGTGTGATATATGCTTTGATTTTCCTGAAAAGTCAACATTATTTATGCTTCCATACTATGGAAAACAATTACTGTTTAGGGCAAAGAATCTCTGAAGTGTGCATGTAGCAAATTCTGTGGCCAAATTAAAAAGACACAGTAGATGATCTTGAGGGCTTTTAAATTAAGAAGAAACTTACATGTTCTGAAAGAAATATTACCAAATTTTAAGAGAGAACAATGCATTGAGACCCAGATCTTGCAATATGTTGTCACTTAATAGAAACATACTTGAATTCTGGTCATTTCCCTCCTCCCCAAATGATACGTACAAAGAGAAACAAATACTGTATAACAGTAAATGCAAAGTGGATGCAAGTAGATAGATATATGTTCTGCAAATTTCTCGCAGCACCATCTCATAGGTCAAAACAAGGTCAATCCCCAATCAGACAGGGATCCTTCATTTCAGCCTGGAATACTTGACAAAATATCCCTTTCAAACCAAATGCCACAATATACTGGGTATCTTACTATAGTCCCTTGTTTCTTCTGGTAAGGAAAAGAATAACTCCAATCTTTTCTCAGCTGCTACAAAGCTTATACAGAGGAAATCCTACTAGGATTTCTTTTAAACTAGAATAACTCACTGAAATATTCAGGGAAAAGAGCTCATGATAACGCTATATTCCTTTCTGAAAGCTTCATTTAGACAACTGCTAGCAGATCCCTTCATGGGCACAGCAAAATCTTAAACTGTCTCTATTTGACTCTGCTTGCCTAAGGCATTAAGTTCAATCCACCATGTCGCACCTCAGTAACTCGACACAGACTAGAAAATTCTTACAGTCAGCTTCCCCAAGGGATTTGTTAAGTTTCACATGCATTTAGTTGTGCAGTTGGCCTGCTCAAATTGATAAACTTGTTGCTCACTGCTTTCTGCTGTACTCCCCCCCCCCTTTATCACCAAGACAATAAATATGGTGAGGGAAAAGCTGTTACTGTGTTTGAAAAAGGCTCATTCAATTAAAAATTATTGCACAAGCATCACTGTTTCTTCCTCCATTCAAGAGGGGGCAATTTATTTTGTATTTGCGACAAAAATACTACTACATTTATGAGCCCAGCAAAGTGAATGGGTGAAACAGAGAGAATGGATTAATGAGTGAATGAACGAATAATAAAGGAAAAGTGCATCAGACAGATTTTTGAGAAGAGGGAATTCCTGTTTTTGTTAGTTTTTTACAATAGCTCTCCAGCTAATGAAGTACTGAATGTTCTGGGGTATATAAACAGGCTGGCAATTTCTAGACCACTGTGGGAAGACATGAAAGCCTCTCACATTAGGTTTGTCTTAACATTATCTCAGGGGAAAACTACATTATATTTAAATATACAGAACTGCATCTTGGGTATTTATTTCTGTTTTTTACTTAAAATAAGGGAAAGCAAAGTGGATTAGGATTCCATTATACAAAGAGCTTTGAGCATTCCCTAACCACAGTGATCCCACCAAAAAAACCCCCACTCACATTGGTTTTTCGTTTTTTTCCCTTTTACTATTTGACACTTGGGGTGCTTTTATGGGGGAGAATCACTGTAGTCCCAGCCTCAGTTGGCAACCCCATGCTTACTTTTATTGGCTTCTTTTAAAATCTCATACAGGTCTATACACAATTTATTTAAATACAGCATAAAGCTATTCAGTCAACAGCTGCACCCCACTGGTCTAGGGAACAGAGTTCCTGCTTAGTACCTTCTTGCACACTGTTTCTTCTCACAATATAGAGTAGAAAAGTTAAAACAAAAGTGCAGCTATAATTCAGGGAAATGACACTGAGCCAACAAATGCATACATACAAAGCTGGTTCTGATATATTGCATAGTTTGGCATTCAGACGTTCCACTGAATTCACTGGGTTCACTCCCCTGAAAGTGTGTATAGGATTGCAACCTTCATTTGGAAGCAAGCGGGGGGGGGGGGGGGGAGTAATGTGAGAAAGTGTAACATGCTGCTATAATCGCACAGCAAAGTGGGGGAAGTTAATTTTCTGTTTCAAACATTTTTTGGTGATTGTCTTAACTTGCTCTGATCAGGTATATACCAATAAAAAATGAGGAATCAGCATTTAGAGACTGTCATCCAGCTCCCAAGGATGCTGTACAGAAAAGCAAACAGGCTCTGGTTATCAACAACCACCAATTATTTATTTATTATTTATATCTCTATCCCTATCCCATCTCCCACTCAAAATATGGCCCCCTATGTAACACCACTTAATCCATTTGATTTAAGTTGCCCATCGCTCTTACAGATTTGAAAGGCGGGCACACATTTCCCTTTCTCTTTCATTTCCAATCCCTTTGACTTCAAGATAATTACAGCAAGGCTCAAGTAAAAGATATTGAGGATTTGGGTAATAATAGGGCCATATCTTGGGAGAAGTGCACAGGCTATATAGATTCATTTTCAGCAAAGGCACTACCACCAACCATTTAAGCTAAGCCATCAAAGATATCCATGCTTCCGACTCTTCATTTCCATCATGCAGATAATGACGTTGCCAAGTTAAAAGAAATAATCCAACTTTTGCTCACAAATGTAGGTCTTCTCTAAGAGCTAAGCAACTGCAGCACTAGAAGTTCACTCACCACTGCCTGTAAACCAATAAATGTGAATTATCCAAAGGAAGTTATCTCTCACATTGAATGTATTTTCCCCATTCAAAACCCAAAACACTTAGTCAGACGTGTTACGAACGAAGTACATGCTACTTAAATAGTGAAATCTTCTAAGAGACACATTCTATTACACACTGCAAGGCTAATAAATGCTTCATGTAAATTGTGAAGAGGTGGGCAAACTATGCCAGAGCTGGTGTTTCAAAACATTCCAATTCTGACTTTCCAATACATTTCAAATAGCTCTGTCAATGTTTGCTCTTCAAACAGGAGAACCTTTATTTTATGACAAGGAAATTCTCAAACACTGGCTGGAAGCGTTCCAAGTCCATTGTTTCACAATGCAGTTAAGACACACTGCTAACTTTCCAAGACCCCCCCCCCCAACTATGTTTGTAAGTAAGAGTCTTTTAAATGTGTTCCTATGTAATATATAAAGGCTGTATGCAGTGCAGTTGTTTTAAGACTTTTATTAGATGTGCAGTAAGACCTGCACCAGCAGCTGATACTTGCAGGAGGCTGAGGAAAAGACTGACCATGGTTGCCCTCCCCAACATCTGCCTTTTGCTGCTGCCAGCCTCCTCTAGAGTTAAGGATAATGGGAGCTGGCTTTATGTCATCTAGCCTGCTAAGCGTGCTCCTCCCCTCTGAACTGTATTTAAGCCAGGCTCGTTGGCATGCAAATACACCAGTATCAGAAACTTTATTATCAGTTAACGATTGCTTTGTTTTTTATCTATGTACTTAATTTTTGTAATACTGAATTTATTCTGTGTTTGTTAAATTGTTGTTGTTTTTTTGTCATTTCTGAATTCAACTGACATGCTCCATATTTTGTATAGTATTCTAAGGTTTTGCAGTAAGTCACTTTGGACACAGCCCATTGTGGAAAAGCAGCATATAAGTAAACCTAAGCAATAACTAATTAATCAAAATAGAAAAAAACAAAGTCAAAAAATAAACTTAGAAATAACATTAAAACATAAAGTATGATAATTGCTTATCAACTTTCAGACAACCAAGTATGATTAGGATAATGTTAGAAGACAAATTTTGATTATAGCACAAGGCATGGTTTTCTTATTAATTTGCCCATAATATTTCTATATTTCTGTGGATTGGATATATTTTTGTAACAAAACATTTTAGCGACCAATAGCGACCAATTAGTATGCATATTTGTTTAAGAAATACGATAAACACAATCTGGAAAACTTGAGTTAAATTAATGATTTAAACCAAGTATCTTCATGTGGTGACTAAAATAATGATTTAGATCATATTGACTAGAATAAATCGACTCTGTGCAGTCACCTTGATTAAAATTTATCAACATAATAAAAAGCATAACAATGATTAAAATTTAGTGTTTCACTTAAAAATTTGGCAGCTTGAAACAACTCCACGTTTGTGTCTTAGCACACATTTTGGGACAAGATTTGAATGAATGCAAGATTCACGTTGCATGTTTCTCAGTTGTACTTTCTGCATCCGTCAAGTAGCGGCAGGCTCATGGCCATAAATCACTGGGGAAGAGAAGGAGGGTGTGTTTCAAAAGCAACAGACATGCAAATTACAAGTTAAAAATTATGTACATCAGTACCACTGAAGCAAATTTGTTACTTTTGCTTAATGTAATTGAGTATGCGTGTTCTACTCTGAACTATTCCACTTCCTGCAGAAATCCGGTGGTTATTGGCAAAGAGCAAAGCATTATCAGCAAGAGAAATATCTGAGTGTATATAGGATGTGTGGCTAGGGAATTATGACTTAAGACCATGAGGGACGAACTAGCAACCATTCAGGTTAACGAACCTTGAATGCAGTACCACAACATAGCAGGAGAGAAATTTTGTTTTAATTAAAGCCAAGATTCACAGGAAGGCACACTCTAAACGAAATGCTAGATTATTAAAGAACCTTGAGCATGTGAATGTAGAGATGAGCAATCCTGCTTAAATGCAACTTAAATGGACATATTACTAGTGTAGAAAAGGCATTACATCTATGCTACACTTTTTCTCTGTCATAACATTTAAAAAAATGTAAATCTTATGTAGTTTTGTGCTTCTGTCCTTTCATTTTTTTATTTTTTCCACTTATGAATGATAGCCTGTTTTATCAAATAAATCAGCCATAAGAGAAGAAACCTGGAAAAGTTTTAAGAATGTAATGCAATTCCTCCCCTTTTTGTATTGTTAATTTTAATTATGCATTGTAGAAATAAATACCTAAGTGGCAAGAAAGGTACCAGCAGGCAGCAGCAAGAAGGCAGAGCAGCAGGAGGGGGAACAACACTTGTACACCTGCTCCGCACACTTTAAATAAATAAGGCAGTCAAGAAAATTTGGCAGTTTCTGAATGACATTCACTTTCTGGAGTTTACCTATTTTTTAAGGAAGGACACAAAAAAAAGAGGAAAGGAAATGATTGCACAAAAATTGTGAGATTTCCTGGGAACTGATTGCTTTTGAATATCTGGCCACTTAATTTAAGTCACTTGCACAGAAGCAGAGACTTTCTGAAAATGTGGTGCTTTGCTACTCGAGCATTAAAGGATTAAGAGGTTCCCCCTCCTCTTTTTTTGGAAGCCTAATTTTAAAGGGATGTTTAGTCAGATTAGGCAATGGCATACTGAGTGTGTGTGTGTGTGTGTGTGTGTGTGTGTGTGTGTAATTTTGTGGACGTTAGACATTTATAAAGATTGGTTCTTTCTCTCATTTGCTTCACTTTGTTCTTGTAAGTCAAACCGATACTTGCAATTTATTAAAAATAGCATGTGTCAAAGGTATTTTGTTATGTTCAGACCAAATGGGATTGGGGCTGGGGTAAGGGGTAGAAGTATCACTGCCACAGAAATCTGGGTTACTGAAATAAAGGAAAAGTGGTTCTTCAGGAGTGGTCCTGTAGGAGATACTTGTTGCAGGCATCTTTCATGTGTTTCAACAGGTTAACTTGTATGAAAATAAGTCACTCTTATGAACTTAATGCGCAACTTAGAAATCAAAGAACGTTTTGTTGGTAAAGAATAATCAAAATGCTTGGCCAAATTGACAAGGCAAGCATCTTCAGGAACAGTCCTAAATTAAAAGGAAGAAGTCTATTTCAATTCCTTGTCTGTGAGGTAAAGAACTAAGAGCTTCAAACTGAATATGAATACAGTCATATCTTGAAAGTCAAACAGCTTAGTTCCTGAACGTTTTGGCTCCCGAATGTCACAAACCCGGAAATGACTGTTCCAGTTTACAAACTATTTTTAGAAGCCAAACGTCTGACTAGGCTTCTGATTGGCTGCAGGAGCTTCCTGCAGCCAATCAGAAGCCACACTTCGGTTTTTGAACTTTTTGGAAGTTGAACTGACTTCCGGAAGGGATTCAGTTCGACTTCCAAGGTACGACTGTTCAACTTTGATAGGAAATATGAAAAAGGTTTATAAATAGTACATCTGCAAAATTCCAGAATAGTCTCTCTGCAGCAGATTGTGATATCAAGGAATCTCTTAAATATAAATCAGCTAGAAAATTCATCCCTTCCACTGCAGCATCCCACAACACAATGTAAAGCATTCAGGAAGGCCATTTAAGACTCTAAAAGGGCTTTTGGGGAGTACAGGGGGCTATGGTTGAGAAGGAAAGATTAACTGCACAAGTGGCCTTCAGCTCACACAACCCTTGTATCTAACCCAGTATTATTGTAAATTAATCATTAATATAAAGCACTTTAAAATTCAATTTCATTATGACAGATGTGACCATGTGACCATGCCTTAACTCTCCAACTGGAATTAATAGGATGCAAAAGTGTTAATTGTGGATGAGGAACAGCCATTCCACACTTTTTCCACGAAAAGCTGAACTAAATCTGTGTTGTGCAAAGACCCAGACCTGAAAATCTACCATCTGTGCAGATAAGAGAACTAATTTTTTAAAAATCCAAGGCTGAGGCATATTTTATGTGCTGGACTGATTAGAAGGTGCTTTGGCACACGCAGGTACAGTGAAGCTGGGGTTTGGTGGGTGGGCATTGAACACACAGTTAACAAATAAAATAAGACACAAGACACCAGTGCTGGGATCAAAGAAGGCCGCAACTTTATTGATTACAGATGTACGCAAGTTTTGGTACTGGATGGACAGCAGGAGTTGACCACTGTCAGGGGTCACCCTACAATGTGCATCATATCTGGGAGTCACCCCCCGCTGACCACTTGTAGTGGGTGCTAAGGCCCTTCTGCCCCTGAGTTGGGCACTCCATGTGACTGGCTTAAAAAGCCAGGGAGAGGACCACCCCAAAGCCACACCCCTCTGCTTGCTCATGATTGGCTCTGGAAGCCTTTGAGCATTTCCCAACTTCCAATGCAACAGAAGAGGCCAAGAATGGCCCCTCCTTCCGCACTATAGCTGAGAAGGAGGAAGAAACCCCAGCCCACCATAGCCAAGCCACAAGCTGAACTCCCTGCAATGCTATGGGCAACGGGTATTCCCAGAGTGACTCAGTTCACACTTAGTGTGAATGAGGAAACAAGCAGGTCTCAGCTGCTTTGCTTCTTCCCAATCGTTTTTGCTACTGCACTTTGCTAAATTAAACCATGGTTTGGCTTAGAGCTTAATCTGAACTGAGGCTTGTGCTTTGCTCTCCAGACAAATCATGAGCTGCATCGAAGATTTGTGAACTAGGTCTTTCTCTCTTAATGAGGACGTGAGGACAGCGTCTGGTATCTGTGCTATTGTTTATAATGTTTTCCCCCACAGGAGATTAGTTGCATATGAGATATGTTGATCATGGTCATTTATAGGTAGTTTTCACAAGTTTCTTTCATCTACAGTCCCTAGATTCATAGCCTTTCACATAGCAGATCAACTTACTTACTTAAAGTAGCATTTCATATCACAACAAATACAACAAAAGTCTTCCAAATCACCTTCTCACAAATAGAAAAATGTTGATGAAAATGACTTGTTGCGTTTTCTTTCTGAACTTTTGCTTCTAACTTGGTTGTTTTTTAAAACAACAACATTATTTTAAACCAGCAGTACTGTTAATACACTGCATTGTGGGGAGCATTCCTTTATTCTGATGTCATGCTCAAAGCCTTCCTTCTCAGAAGACTTCTTTTGTACTTACAACTAAGAAGCACCAAAAGAGAATTCAGAACAAGCAGAGTTATAAATGCTCGATTTAGTATTTTTTTTTTTCATTTAGAGAAGACAGTAGAGAGACAACTTTATTTTTTAGATGTGATCAGTTAATATCGTCCAATTAAAAGCAAATACTTCCCCCGAAGTTTAAAAGTATTGTGTTTATTTTCACACATTAGTTGGATTTGAAATTCTTTGCATTATTGTACTGTATCACAAGGAAGTCAGCTATCGTTTCATGAAAGACTTTTTCATTCCTGACTGGCATCTTCTCAATAGTAGGGGCCCAGGCACACCGCTCTCTTCCAAGCAAACCTTTCTACTCTTGAACAGTACTGCATTCATAACTTACTTTCAGCTCTGCAGGGCAGCAGCACCACGGAAAAACTACTCCATCTAAAAAAGTTACATCATTGCAAACAAGTACTTGGCCTAGGTAGATGAATGCCTCACGCACTTTTCACACACAAAACACATCCAGAAATCCCTACCGCAGACACTCGTTTCTACAACCATGTGTTATCACAGATAGACATTTTCCTGCTATTCACATTTTGATACGACTCCAGTTACTCTGTTTTAGGGCTGCTATAAGAAAATATTTTAAGGCCGAAATGAATTAAATGGGGGAGGGGAATCAGTTTGGAACAAAAGTACAGAACTACAGTGGTACCTCGGGTTAAGTACTTAATTCATTCCAGAGGTCTGTTCTTAACCTGAAACTGTTCTTAACCTGAAGCACCACTTTAGCTAATGGGGCCTCTTGCTGCCGCTGTGCCGCCAGAGCACAATTTCTGTTCTCATCCTGAAGCAAAGTTCTTAACCTGAAGCACTATTTCTGGGTTAGCAGAGTCTGTAACCTGAAGCGTATGTAACCTGAGGTACCACTGTATTAGTGTGCTCCAACACCAGGGGAAGGAATTCAGCGCCACACTCCTCCGATCATTCCATCAACGCAAGGATTTTGGCTTGACAAAAGGAATGATCACTCTCTCCTGCTCACAACATGCTGTTTCAGTGGTTCTCTCAGGCCTCCCAGAGCCAATGGTAAAGGGACACATGGGGGGGGGGTGAGGGGGAGGAAATCCTCACTGCACAAGTGGAAGTCCTTGCACAGGGCTTCTGCTGATGGGATTAATTAGCTGAATCCCACTCTGGGGTTCTAGGCTTGATTCTGAAACATTAGGCCTTAATGAGTAATATCACATAGCTGAGCCAGGAACTTGGCAGGTGGTTCCAAGCAAATTACTAGCTCTGGGAACAGTAATCATTAATTGCACTGGGCTATTGTGGGAATGAAGAAGATAGATGTTACAGGCAATGCTAAAAATGTATATATATATTTATGGTGCATTTTTAATAATATTGTGTTTCCAAGTGTCTGGTGAGCTGCACACGAAACAAACTTTGTCCTTTAACTGAGAAAATATTTTAATGTTGGTGGTAGTGGGGAAATCACTCACTACATAAGATTAGACTTAACTGCTCATCAGTTTAATTTTATGAATCCTAAAGTGCTAACCCAATAATCTAGACTACTGGCAACTGGGTGATGACAATAAATGTTGACATATTTTGTCCCCTGATATATCCTTTTGGAAATATTTAACTCCTTTTTTAGAACTTTATATTAATCCTATTTATGAGTATTCACTTTAGTTTTTTCATTTTTTTAAAAAACACTCAACCTCAATGTTGTGCGTGCTATTTTTAAAGCATGGAAGTTTCACAAAATGGTTTGAGCCCTGGGGCGTTTCAAATTGAAGACATTCCTTTAAAAAAAATCATTTTAAGTTTCAACTCTGGCCTACCTGCCCAGAGGATATGCTCAGTATTACCATGCCACAGATGTAGGTTAAATTTCCAGTCTGTCTCTAGCCTCTCAGGCTGGCACAACCTGGGGTGAGAGGGACGACTCTTGTTATCATACAGACAGCACTTCAACTGATTAAGGAGAAGCACTGATAGGTTCCAAAGAGATTCCCATCCTCCATGCCAAGGAGTCTGCCTCTTTGAGCATGGCAAAAGGTTAAAGCAGGTTGAGAGGGAGTATATCCTCAGGGCTCCATCAGGGACATGAAAGACAACTCAAGAAAGCATGTTATATTACAACAAAGACATCAAATAATTTGAGTTGGTTAGCTACTTTCTGGGTCTCCAAATTTCATCAGCCATTTAAAATGTCTACTGCATTTATTTCCTCCCTTCTTCCAAAGCTGGAAGCAGAGCAATCCTTGGGGACGTTAATAAAAGCTGTATTTAAAACCAGAAGTGTAGGACCAGGATGCTGATGAATTCACATAATGGATCAAAAATCCGCCCTTCTTAAATTGAACTGAAACTAGAAACTCCAGGTAAAAATTCTAACACAGAAGATGCTCCTCGTTTCATCACAGCACACTTTTAAGTTTCTTTAGCACTCTAAAAGCTGGTATATCAAATCAATCTACAAGAGTTTAATATTTAACCATTCAAAGCTTTTAGCACAAATCAGTTGTGCATCTTCTACTGTTCCGACCCATTCTAGGATGCTACAATTCTGTATTAGCCTGTTTGCTCTCTGTCATCACATTTGCCTGAAACAGGACCAAATGGCTGTCACAGAGCAGCTCTGCCTACATTGCCAGGTGGAGCAAAGGCAATACATGCAATTCAAGACTCCAGACCTATTAACATCTTGTCAAAACTGCTCATTCAGAATCAGGCAGCATACTGAGTAAAGATCAGAAGCAAGCAAGCCAATTCCTGGTACACCTGTTCACTAGACAGACTGACTCCTAGTCTAGCTGTAGCCAAAACTTCCTTGCTGCTTCTCTTATTTACCTGCCTTGCCACATCTGCCTGAGAGTCTATTGATCACCAAAACCAGCATCTTTATTTTGGGTATCTCTGTCACATGAAGACTGGCAAGGTGATTCCATATTGTCTACTGGATTATCTTTTATCTTGCTTGATCTTACTACTATTTCTGCACAAAGTACCAACTTCTGCTCAGAGTACCTTGATATATGCCTTTCTTCTTGGACAGACCTGATGGTTTCTGATTTGACCAGAATTTTCACTGTTTTCACATTTTGATTTGAGACAGTACAATTCTCAAATAGTGCCCGACCCTTTAACTGTACTTTAAGCATGAATCAGTGTCCATATTTCAAAGTTCTTGGTCTGCATGCTGTAGATGAAAGAAAAACGGGTGGAGAGGGATGAGTGTGGATGTAGATCAGACAAGCAAGTCAAAAGACTGTGATGTGGTTCCATAGCAACAACCAGTCAACTGCCTTTCTTCCTCATAAGGGCTAGCGCAAGACATTGTGCCACCTGAAGCAGACAGCTCCACCGCTGCGCTCCTGCCAATCCTCCTCCTCTCCCCCACCACTTGCTTTTAAATAGAAAGGCATTCTGATCAAGGTGGCCTAAGACAGTGGGACAACCACAATCGTCACTTTTGCAAGGCAGCTAGAAATCCTCTTTTAAATGTCATTGAAAGAACTTCTAGCTAGCCACAGAAAAGTAGTGGTGGTGGCGCCATTCTCTCAGGCATAGGAATGAAGCTGGTACTCTAGAGAGTCCCACAAGAGATGGCTGGGTGGTGGCAACAAGAGATGGATTGGTGTGCCCGTCAGTGAGACAAACAAGCTAATCTGCTGCTGCCTGCCCCCCTGTCTGTGCCAATTGGCTCAGTTTGCCAAATGAAAGCAAAATATGAGACAGCAGCAAACAAGAAGCATTATTCCCAATAAGCGAGATACATGAATAGAAACTGCTTTGCAGTCATCCACTGGGATATATACCAGTGTAATCTCTCTTAAAGCAGTCATGAACAAAACGGATGAAGTACTGAGGTCTATGGAAGGCAACTGGGATGGCAGAACACTAGTGGACTGTCACAGAACCACAGCCGAACAGCAGCAGAATGGGTGCAAATGTACTGTTACTTCAAAAACCAGTTGGGTTTACATTTTGTGCAGGGAGAATCACACAACTGCATATTGTATGGATCTGCTTTGAAACTGACCCATGATGGCTGTAATGACAGAAAGACTGTCATTTTATAGCCCAGCCGCTAAGTGGTTACTTGATGCTGAGGACAAACCACAACAGAAATCTGTAAGGGCCTTGTGAATATCTACAATTATCCCTATTTATTAAGCTGTTGCTAGAATCAGAATGCTGAAGTAGACAAACAATTGGTTGTCAAAGAAGACACTTCTGAGAGAATGGGAAGGGGCGGGTGTGGTAATGGCTGAGGTCTGCACCATTACATGGTTTCACACAGACATTTAAAGCACATGACTTCCCCCACAGAATCCTAGGGACTGCAGTTTCACCCTTAGAAAACTACAATTCCCAGCACTCTTAACAAACTACAGCTCCCATGATTCTTTGGGGGAAGTCATGTGCTTTAAATCTGCACTGGATGTGTTTTAAGCATCTGGTGTGGCTTCACCCAAATACCTCCCCAAGGCCAAAGCTACCACAGATTCGAGTTTTAAAGTGGCTACCATACACTACATGAGAGAGAGAAAGATTTATTTCCCATTGCCAAAGAGCAACTACAATAGTCGCTTGTTGAGGCTCACAGCGACAGTGATTAGAAATGTCTGCTTCTCTTTGAAACCCAAAGATGATGCCTTAGGGTAGGGTTGGATTTTGCCAAGGTGGAACTCAGACCTCAGAACCCATACCCTGGAAAGCAGAGACACTGCCTTACCACCACTTTAGCACAAATTCTTATTCTTGCCATCTGTGCAGTAACAAAACGAAAGGGAGAAAAAGACATTCTGGTAGAATGGCTGCACAGTGACAGTGGGGGTATAAACTGGAACCGGTGGTTGTGTGAAAATCACTGCTTGTTTAGGGCTGTTGTGCTGATAATAAATGGCTTTGGGGCAAAACATTCTCATCTATATATACACCTCTATCAGAAAAGAGCAAAACAGGCCAGGGTGTTAATAATGTGAAATATATATACTGCTAAAAATTAAATTGAAATACTATTTTCTAAATACCTTCCCACACATAAGTGGCCTATTTTTTTCTCTCCCTCAAGACAGTATCAGTTTATTTCAAATTTAGAGATACTGGCCTTGATTCAAATTCATGGCAGTTATAGAAACCAATGTTCCATGGCTTGATTCAGGTGGCAAGCATTAAATCTTTTTCCTGCTGTCATGCAACAACAACTTTAATACAAATTAGCACTGCCAAACTCAGTTTTCTGAGCTCCAAAGTCCTTGATGCTACTCCCTGAATTTTATTCATTCTTGCACACGGATTGTGCTCTTTTGAAATTGTTGTAGCTGACAACAACAAGAAGAACAACAACAAAACCCACCTTTTAATAACAATGGATTCTGCACTATAATTCACCATGCTGGAAAAAATTTAACAGGCAATCTTCATTATTTTAGCTGAGGTAAAACTCAATCAAAACCATGCACCGTAATTTCTTATTTGGAAATTGGTTTTCTCAGAGTCAGATCCTCTCCTCAGCCTGATTGTTTACACTGCCTCCAACCTGTCAGTCAATAATGATTTCATAAATTTCATGCTACCAAGTCAGCTTTCATGTCAACTTCTCTTTGGGCTTTTCGGCACAATCCGTCAAAGTATGTTCCAAACTCATTTTAACCTTTGAATGATATTCCCATAAGACCATTTTCAGTGACAATAGTGTAATATCTGATTTGCACACAACAGATGGGGGATGGTAGCCCTACTGCTGTGCCTGTTCCATAAAAAAAAAAAACCTGGCTAGAGGGGCACTTGTACACATGTAATGGGGAGCACATAAGATCTATTTTTTATTTATTTAATATCTTAAATTTGTGGACAGTGATACCTCTGGTTAAGAACATAATTCGTTCCGGAGGTCCGTTCTTAACCTGAAACTGTTCTTAACCTGAAGCACCACTTTAGCTAATGGGGCCTCCCGCTGCCACCGCGCTGCCAGAGCACGATTTCTGTTCTCATCCTGAAGCAAAGTTCTTAACCGGAGATACTATTTCTGGGTTAGCGGAGTCTGTAACCTGAAGTGTCTGTAACCCGAGGTACCACTGTACTGCTTTTCATCCGAAGATCTCAGGGTGGACCACAGCGTAAAAATACAAAATAAAAACACAGTATACATAACAAAAACAAGAAAACAAAACAAACCGGTAACACACACCCCTCCCACAAACACATTTCAAAGCACATAGAATGTTAATCAGCTAAAATCCAGATTAAAGAGAAACTATTTCACCTGGTGCCTCAAAATGTAGAATGATGGTGGCCAGGCGAGCCTCCCTGGGGAGAGCATTCCAGAAACAGGGAGCCACTGCAGAAAAAGCCCGTTCTTGTGCTGCCACCCTCTGGACCTCATGTGGAGCTGGCACACACAGAAGAACCTCAGACGATCGCAGGGTCCGGGTCAGTTCATATGGGAAAATATGATCCTTGAGGTATTGAGGTCTTGAACAGCTTATGGCTCTTAGGTCAAAACCAGCACTTTAAGTTTAGTTCAGAAAGGGTGCAACGTAAGCAGAGCCCAGCACATGCTGAAGCCTTCTATGAAACTGGTACTCATGATTTTGAGAGATGATGAGCAGACAGATCAAATATAGCTCCAATGCTAGGTGGGGTTGGAGAGGAGGCACGGTTTCAATTCCCCCACCCTACACCAAACTGGGAAGATCTGCTTTTAAACTCTGAGTATTCGACCAGAACAATCTCGCACTGTGCGGAGAGTGGGGTGGCAGTGCAACAATGGTGTCTGAAGTGGGATTTGTGTTTCCTGGAAGAGTGCCTGTGAGTGAGGTGTGCCTGAGCCGAAATGAAGGGAGGGATAGCAACACTCCTTGACTGGCTTGACCCAATGGAGCAGTGACAAAGCCTGAAGTGGAACCAGCGGTTTGGTAGAGCTGACCAGCTGTTAACAGGGTGGGTGCAAAGCTTCCATGAAGAGGTGTGACTCCATGCAAGGTGGGAGGCCTGTGTGACTTAAGTGCTACAGGGAGTTTAAAGTCACCCAGGAGCCCAGGTGCAAGACAACAGGTGCAAAGAGATGGAGTGTCTCCCAGTTTTTGGACACCTAAGCTTTAGTTTCCTTTATACAGCATCCATGTTCCTTACTACATCAAGTAGAGTGATACTGGAAGTAATATATTATCCATCTTAAGCATTTCTTCCTTTTGTCTTTTTTTAAAATATCAATTAGTCATTTCTTCAGCAGTAACACATTTGAAAAATGTCAATTTTAAAACACATGCTCAGGGATAACAGTT
This sequence comes from Podarcis muralis, assembly GCF_964188315.1. NCBI lineage: Eukaryota > Metazoa > Chordata > Lepidosauria > Squamata > Lacertidae > Podarcis > Podarcis muralis. The sequence continues at coordinate 35,054,496 of NC_135655.1, forward strand.
CATTTTTCACCCCCTCTGCTTTTTGTGTGGAAAGAGAACAGGAATTATTTTTACAATATTCAAAAAGCCACAAGTATCTAGGCACATAATCTCTTATTTCGTTTTTTAAAAAACCACAAAATCAACTTAATGAAACACTTCTCCTGTTTTCAAAGTACCAGGTTAGGCCATGTGGCTGAGTATTTTAGCCCATCTTTCTCTGTACTTCCTACTCAGACAGACAGAGGCTCTTCCAGGATCTGAGGTGAAAAGAAATCAAGCTGGACATGCCAGGCATTTAGGCTTGGACTTTGAGCATGCCAAACATGTGCCACCCCTCAACTAAGGATCTTTCCCAAATCCTTGTTAGATATTCATGACTATTCAATTTTGAAGGCAGTAACTGGTGGTGCTGTCTCAAAGAAGCACAACTGCTCCTTCCACTCTCTCTCACATGTTGTTTTGGACTGGGGGCAAAGAAAAAACTTCTATCACCTAGATGTCAAGGTAAACGTAATGAATACAGGATGGAAGGTGAAATGAATGTTTGTTTCATAAACTCATGTGTTACCAAGTCTCCTAGGTGGTGAAAATGGTCAGATATCCTTTAGTGGCAGGTACATACAACTTATTAGAGTAAAATGGTTTCCGGACATGCACTTCTGTGCTCAATGTACAACAACATATAGAGTGTGTTCTGGAAGTAAATTTGACTGAAATCAATGAGGCCTAATTCCAAATAAAAATGGATAGCATTGAGCTGCATGATGGTTACAATGCTGCACGCATTTTAACGCTTCTGTGATTTTTCTGAAGCCCTGCGCATGAATTCAGACGCATCTGTTTACCTTGGCCTTGGATATGTGATATATTTTTAGGACCCACCCTATTCTTTTGACTGTATTTGTTTTAAGCTGATTTTAATCCTACATTTTAAATTCTTGTAGCATGCCTTGTGGTGTAGGGTGGGCAAGAAATCAAATAAATAATAATATGAAGCAACTGAAGTTTATGGGGAACTCCGTAAATCTCAAATAGATTAGCTTGAATTTTGAACTATCATAGTGTTAGCTCATCCACAGATATTAACACTTTAAAGAGAGTGCCTTTGCTTTAAACCTGATCTCAGTAGTTAACAAATATATCAAAGTTATTCTAATTTTCTTTCGCCTACCATTGGGATCGGACCTCAAAAGCAATTGACTGGATTGACATCATCTGTTTTCTTTTTATTCCATATATAGCAATACAAATTTTGACTATTATGGGCAAAATGCTGTAAGCCAGCACATCATTTTCCTGATGTTCAAAATGCGTCTCAGTCACATTTTATATTTTTAGGATACTCTCACAATTTAAAAGCAACAGTGTGATGGCTTGTTCACACATTCTAAATGCTGCAGGATATACAACCTTATTCTGGGGTGGGGAAAATGAATTTCCACACTGCTGGCTCCCCCTTTTTTTATTTAAGGCAGAATTATATGCTTTCCAGAGCATGAAAGGGGGGAAATGTTTGCAACCCAATCCTAACCATATTTATTAGGAAGTAAATTTCAGTGACATCAATGAGATTTATGTCCAAATAAATTTGTTTGGAACTGCACCCTTAGTCCAACAAACACAAGGGAGCTGAAATCAACTACTCTGAAGAGGATTCTGAAGAAGCCTTGTCAGTTTCATCTCAGCAATGAAGCCAGCTAAAATCTCAAGTGAAGTAAGAAATCTCATTGCTGGAGGAGTAAATGTGAAACTGACAATTGACTTCTGTAGACTTAATCAACAGTCAGGAAAATGAACCACACATTTTTTCTCTGCAACAATATTGTATTTTGGGTGTAATATTTTTTTTAAAATATATGCAACCTCAAGAGAAACTGTCTACATCCCATGCATCAATTGAGAAAGAGTTGAGCATTTATCTCTCTCTAAAGTGACCACCTGGAAAAGACCTGAACTGAGCAGCAAGATACAAGTTTCAGCCAGGTTTTATGTATGTCATACACTGAGTATTGCCTTCCTTCCTGACTGGTGCGCTTACAATCTGAGGTTCCTGTATGCTTTTTAGAAGAAGACACAATTTGTGGGAAATAATAAATAATATAGCAAGCTCTAATTCATATGAATTTAACTGAAAATCTATCATTGAATCCAAGCCCCTCAGGTGCTATAGTTTCATTGGCACTTCCTGTGTTGCTCAAACAAATCTTTACTGGCACTTCCTGTGCCCTCCTTGGAGTGGCAAAATACTTCTCAGACAGGCTCTCCTCTGATGTATCTGCCTCTTGCAGACTTGAGAATAAGCATAGGAATCATCTGGAGGGCAGCTCTCTCTTCAGCCACTCTGCCCTAAATTCCTTGACAGGTAATTCTTCACAGCACAAATAAACTACTCACTCTAACCCATGAAGAGCAAAAGCAGAAAGTTTGGATAGGAAGTTTTATTCCACAGCCTTATAATCTATACGCATATATTTTCTGTGGAAGAAGATATCATCCTCCTTTAACTTCCCAGACTAGATGCTTTCAAGATAATGCCTTCAATCTGGCCACTCCACATACTGTGGTTCTAAACCTATGGTGGAATAATTGACCTCTGACATTATATCTGGGTCTAGTGAGGAAGTCGTGAACCAAACACCCTTTGATGGGGAAAGCCTTCTTCAGCACTCAATGTGAAAACACAGCAGAAATGATTTAAAAAGAATAAATCCTTTCAACAATCAGTTTTTTCCCTAAACAAGCCTTTTCCAACCTCCTGTAATGTTTTGGACTATAACTACCATCATCCTTGATCATTGGCCATACTGGGTGAGGCTGACAGAAGTTGTACTCTAGAACATCTGGACGGGACAAGGTTGCTCTAACCTGCACATATGCTCACTTGCTTTTAATACCAGCTTTCCATTCCCAAACATCATCAGACCCTTTTACATTCACTTGTACCTCAGATACTCCAAGACTAAGCCTCCTCTTAGTCTCAGTCCTTCTAGAAGTTTCAGGCAGCTGCTCACAACATCTGGAAAATGTAAGTTTCTATTTCCCTCTCTCTTATCAGTGCTAGGATGTGATGATGCTTAAGAAGTGGTTCAGGGCAGGATAATCTACAGCAGAAAGAAAACTGTCGGCTACTTAACTTTCATGATACTACTGCTGAAGTATCAAAATTTAGAACAAGAGGGAAATCCCAGTTGTCAGTCTGTGAATAGAAATATTGAGGAAAGGTTGGAGTTCAGAACCTTTAAACAAAAGACTTTTCTTCCTGTTCCGGCAAGCAGAACAGAAGATTCACAAGCGACTGAAATTAACCCCAAGAGGCTGAGCTAGCGGAGACGACTGGTCAGTTTTCAGTAAAATGTGCTGGCCTCCAATAACTGCATAGGTTTTCAGATTCCACATAAGTTCTTCGGCGAAGGATACCAAATTGTGCTGTCGAAGTGGGAATTTCTAAGAAGGAAGCAAAACCAAATGCAAGAATGCTATCCAGAGCTAGCAAAAAAACAGAACACCATGTTGAGATACCTCAGCATCACATCCTAATACCACTAAATAATTAATTTAAATACATTTGTTTGCCTAACCTTATAGTCTATTTATAGGCTTTTGATGCAGTTTACAACCATAGCTACTTCAGCCATGAAAATATCATATGCAGTACAATAATTAAAACAAACAATTCTACGCCTAAGAACAAGGCAGCACTACCAGAAGACGATAATACAGCCTTGTCAATGTTAATACACCACCACCAAGTATCTGCCAGTGCAAATACCAGAATAAGATGAGTCCATGCATTTATGTCACAGCTAAAACCTTTTTGACTTGCAGGATAGCTAGCACCTCTTTCTGAACTTCCTTAATGATATAAATGTACAGTTGTGATGAAATCAGGCAATATTTGGACATGTGGCGGTCCTTGTTTATATAAAATGATGAGGCCATAAAGATCCAGTACAAGGTGTTGCCTGGCCTGCTAATATGATTGATATATGGACAAAAAAAGCATACTTGAGAAAAAATACGAATATCTGAGATATGTATCTGTGATACGTATTCTCTCTCAGTTGAAAACTACAGTATCTGGCTTTTTTGTTCAGGAAAGCAGCCTTTTAATAACAGAATACTCAGTTTCCTTTCCTACAGTTCAACAATTGCAAACTAATGTATAGTCTAAGTCCCCTATAAATCATGTTCTCATTTATGCCGCCACATACTGTATTTTCCCCCGTTGCCTCACAATGAAAGCAGAGGGGATGTCTATTAAGCCTATTTGTTCATGTTAAGTAATTTCACACAGAAAATAGGAACTGACCAAGATATAAAACTGAGCTGGAAGATTCTTGGCCAGAAAGGGGGATGGGATAGCTACAATACGGCAAAATCAGCTTATACTCCACAGTTTACATATATTTGTAGTCCAAAACCACACATTTGACAGACACAGAAAAGACATCACATTGGTGCCTGAGCTTGAAGTAACTCATGCTCAAGACGGTGCAGTGGTAAGGGTCCTTTAAAGCAATTTCCTCAATACACAACTAATGCTAGTATGGATCCTTAAACTGAGAGGTGGAGATGGGATAATAGCTCAGTAGTATAACATATGCTTTCCTTGTACAGGCTGTGGAGAACCACTGCCAGTAGTGATCTTAGATAGGTCAGGTGTCTGACTCTACATTAGTACAAGGCAATTTCATATATTTCTAATCCTGCACAGTTTTCAGTCTTGGAGACGTGCAGTATTGCACTTGGACTCAAATCAATGTTGTCTTTTAATGCCATCAAAGCAACTAATTCACTGGTTGGTGGTTTAGTTATTTCTTATCCAGGCATCTTCTGCATAAGATTACAGATAATTTGAAAGGTGAGATTTTAAAAAATATTTCTCTAATATTGCACTGGTGGTGTTACAACTGTATTGCGGGGGAAGCGTGAAACAATAGGTACACTGCAACCCTCATCTTCTCCTTTGCCACAAGACCACCACGGGATCAGTGATACTCATTGAAATCACTGAGTAAAAACACTTGGGGAAAGTTTTATGCCAGACCTGCCTGCACAACTTGTTACCCATCAAAGCACATCAAATCAACCATGGAGAGCGAGTCACCAAGGGCACAGAATACCACCTGGTTTTGCAGGGTGCCTGGAACTGCAAAAAGAAGGCAGCTGTTAAGGAACGGGCAGGCCACAATATATTGCCAGTAGGCCAGGTTGGCAGGCTACAGATTATGCAGCCTGTTGAATGTAAACAGCTTCTCTGGGGCTGTATGTCATGTTGATTGTCTTAAGCAGGGTTAGATCCATGATTTGGGGAACCCCATGCAAGAAGCTATTAATCAGTAGGAATAGGAGAGAGAGCAAAAAAAAAAAAAAATACCCTGCAAGAAGTATCATCAGAATCCGTGGGACACGCTCTCACTCCATGTGCAGGTAACTCCCATCTATAACATACACCTTGACCTTCCAGGTAAGAATGATATCATGCTTGGATCAGGGAGCCTTTTACCAATGAAGGCCTTACTGGGCTAGAAAAAGTACTGGTCAGCCAGAATCTGTGTGAAATATGATGCCTATGCTTGCCCTTAATGCCAGAAAGGCATCTGTGATGTACTGTGGGTTAGTGACATGTTGACAAGCTGGAATTAGTTTGAACTAGAAGGGCTGTGAAGAATTGGCAGAACTTGAAAGGAACTGTAAGGGAAAAACTGTCCTGGCTGCCACTCAGACCACAACAGTGGGGCTCTTTCTTGACATCAAGGAAGGGATCTATATTGATGCAGAGTAGAAAGTACATGCACAGCAACAGGTTAGTAAGGCACAACAGCCTCAGTGCTCAGGCACTCCCCATCTAATTCTGGTTCCTCAAACTGCAACAGTCTGTTGATGCCGTCCCTGGATTCCATTATGCATTGCTCCCCATCTAGAGCACCCGTATCTTGGGAGTGAGAAGTACCTGCCTCCTCCAGCCTCCATTTCCTGCTTGCAAACATGCACACACACTTAGATATGGGCCCATTTTGAAAGATGGTCACATTTTTCTTAAGGAAGTGCAAAACAGATACGCTCACCTTTTAAATGTGAATTGAATCAAATCTCTCCCTGTTCCAACACCTATCACAGACTGAGACATTCAGTATCTACAAAGTGAATGGGGCTTCTTCCAAAGCAGTCACACTTCTAACTTTCAGCATAATGCCACCCACATTTGACTGTAACCATGCTAGACTGCACAAAACAATTGTGTCATACTACGCTGTAAGCTGCACATAACTCTGGTAAATGTGATATGGCCACACCTGCAGTTTTCCTTAAAGACGTTTCCTCTGCAACCATTCTTATGTAATGGTTCAAAAACTATTTGGCTGTAGTCATGCATTATTAGTATAGCCTTCCTTAAATAAACCTTTAGCCCCTGTGGGACCGACAAAAACTAACTTTTTGGAAATCAACAAACCCAAATGGCATTAAAAAATATTTGTTTTTAATTCCAAGATAGATTACATGTTTAAAATGTGCTTGACTCACCTATCGTTAGAAATACATTTTTGATTTATCTCTTTTTTAAAATGTTTACTAGCAACATTTATTTTTTTTAAAGGCCAGGAAATTGGCATTTATTGATTCTGAAGAGCTATGTACCTGAAAACTAGATAATCAGTTCTATTTTATTGAACTTTTCATCCTGAAAAATTCTACTGTAAATGTAAAGAGAATATTACAATTTTTAAAAAATTATTGCCTGAAGCTCTTATCAATCACATTTTATGCACCTATCTTCTTTCCACAAAGAATATCATGTTGTTACAAGCTTAGAATTCTTCAAATGAGTTCAAGCTCTTCAAATGTATTTGTTGTTTTTATTTATTCTTATGTTAACTGGAATCTATTACATGAATGTTTAATATTTAACCATGTATCTTGCCTTCTTTCATCACAAGATTCAAGACATTACTGAAGTTTCACATCAATGAAACTTCTCTAGCAAAAATGGCACATAAATGCCAAAAGTAAAGTTAAACCATGTTTGATGCTAGAAAATTACCGTGGCAAAATACAAATCTACAGTAAAATGAATACATTTTAAAACAGACTTACTAGCCAGCAAAATATGGCAACAATTTGAGTGCAAGCTCCTCAAAGCATGAAATTATTTATGCCTCTCTAGAGAGTGTGTTCTCACTGGATACTACTACAACTTGAACAGTAAATTTGAGCCAGTTCCGTCCCAGCCAAATAAAAATCCCAGTTAATTAGTTTGGGTTTAGCTTTAATAACTAGGTAAATGCAGCATTTAAGAACCAGATTAGCACTTAAATTATAGTGATCTTATAGCCGTGGCATTTTATCACACATTGTATGTATCCCTATCATTATTTTTTTCCTGTTCTATATGATTTGGTCTCAGGTTTTCTATGGTGAGCAAACTCTGTGCGCTAGGTCTTTTGAAGGGGGAAAGAAGTAAAGCAAGCTCTTCAAGCATAAATGTCAAGCTGAGATTCCCATCCTCCTCTCTGCAGTTCTTATTCACCCATCCTCACCTTGGGTCACTCCTCCTCCACATCTCACCACCACCACCTATCTTCTCTGTCCACTTCCACTACTTTTTAATGACCTACTCACTCAGAATTTCTAATAAGTGTCAGTGAAATCATTACTGAGCAGTATCTCTGGATCATGCTCCACTTGACTCCATGTTAGCTGGCCTGTGGCTGGAGTATGTATTAGTAATATTCTACACAGCAAAAGTTTCCAATCTGAAGGTTAGGCTCTGGTTCAGAAACATCTACAATGATCACTAACTTCTAGCACTCGTGAAAATTACTGCAAGGACTTCACAATGGTGCCCAAAGGCATTGCATTATTCATCCCCAAACCAGGCATATTATAGGTGCCAGACTCCCCTGCCCCCACAACAAGGGATAAATTAACAAAAAATGTCAAACTACTCATTACATTTTCATGTGGTAAAGATTACATCAACTGCTGTACTGAACTAATTTAGTTAACATGAATTTGCTCATAACTTTGGTACCATAAGACACAAGTTTTGTGTAAAAAGGTGTGCAGCTGAAACCAAGCCAGGTACTCTGATCTCATTCCATATATGACACACAGCTCTCTATCGCTCTCACTGGTTTATAATGTTAATTATTTTACCTTTCTTTGTAGAGAGTTTGTGTGTGTGTGTCATATAAAGAATGAGACAGGAGTACGAGTCTTACTTTCAGTCTCAACCTGTCCCACCTAACATCATATAGGGTGTCAGGTGTAGGTAGTAGTCAACTGAAGACTGTGGTAGGCTGAGGGTTCTCTCCCCCCCCCCCCCGGTGCTCTATATGAGTAAAGGTGTCCCAGGGTGGAAAATGAAATGAATATGGGCATACCTGCACCTCTACCCAACGACAGGGGTGGACCAGTCAGCCTCTTTCTGTTTAGAGCACTGTTTCCAGCAGTTCCATCAATCCAAAATAAATATATGTGTATGTAATAATCACAGGAACAGGAGGTTTTAGAAAGTTTAATGTATATGTAAACATGTAATCAAGTGCAAATGCTGCCTACAACCATTTATTTCAGTGTAACACACATCTGAAATATATAGCCTATTAAAAATAATGCTGTAGGCTTCCATGCTTCCTGGTGCATTTGGATGCAGATCAAGTTTACACCCAACAGAAGTGATACATATGAAGACACAAGTATCCCTGGGTGAAGAAGCATCTGAGAAGGGAGAAAGCAAGTGGCCCTTGTGAGTGTGGATAATGCAAGTATTACATCAATAGGCAGATGGTGCTCTGCTGCCTTTAAAAACTACTTCTGCCTTTGAATTAGTTCAGTGGAGAGGAGAGGTATTGCTTTTTGTTACCTATCTGATGTTTATTGCTCTTTCCTTCTTGGCAGGTTTGCCTCGCTCGATTTGGATACACATCTGTGGTCATTCTACCCTATTGTGGTCATTCTACCCTATGGAGGGCAAGTTGCTCCAGTGGTCATTCTACCCTATGGAGGGCAAGTTGCTCCAGTGTGAGACCATAGCTGCAAATGAGTAGATGGGCATCTCTTCACTGGGTGGGCAAAAGTGGCATGATATGAGTTGTTGTCTACCCTTTGCTAGTTGCTTTCCACACCAGTGCCCAACATCTTGCTTTTACACCTTAAGGAGAATGATTTGGTTCAGCAGATTGAATTGTCCTTGAGCCACACTATTCAGCAGGATTTGGAATGGGTGAGAGTTTGGGTGCCTCAGCTCTGGCTGTGATTCCAGGAACACCTGCTCCCTGCCCTGCAGGTTTTTCCCACCTGGCCTGTGAAGATGGGGCCCTGAGTGACTCCAGCTACTTAAAAAAAAAAAATCACTGTAAATTATCTATGGTCATACTACCCACAGCCTCCAAAATGAACAAGAGAAGCTTGACATCTATAGCCGAAAATCAAAGTCAAAAACTATCTGTTGGGATAATGTGTCCTCATATAATGCCCTTCTCCTGTGTTATTTGTGTTGCTAACTATAGCTCTTGCATATATAATCCCATTATACTTTTCTAAATCAGCGTTTTGAGAAATGGTTTTGAACCATTAATATATTTTCCTGGTTAAAATTCTTTGAGATGTTCTTAACAAGAGTCTTAGATAATGAATTTGGGCAAACTCTGGAACAGTCTTTACAGTATTATCATTCTCATTAATTTTCAGAACTACCCACTGTGTTGAGATGATTGTCATGGGCCTAAGACTTCAATTTGGCTAAATATTTTTGCATATATTTCAACATATAAGTAACTAACAGATGTTTAAATATCAAGTAGGCACCCTAGAAATGGTTAAATATTTACTATAATGCTATAATTTATTTTGCTGAACTCATCTTCACCTCACTTTTTCTGCCTTTAAAACATTCCTTTACTGTGCTCATCAACAGTAGACAAAAAGCTTTCATACGATGACAAAACATACTGGATTTAGTAAATACAGCTGTGTTAAAATCTATATATATAAAGATTCTAGAAATATGAAACATACCACAAATAGAAATTAAAAACAAATGGAAATGCTTAATGCACAGCAGTTATATAAACTTCAGACTACGTAAAATATTTCTAATTATTTGCATAAGATCTTTCAAACTCATGTTTACTTAAGGCTAGATGTTTGTTTTCTCTTAGACATACAACCATTTCTAAAATTATTAGAAGCTGTGGTACTCAAAATAATATTACTTTTGAAAGTTAACACTGACGATATGCACAATCCCACTTTAGTTCTACTTTTAAAAAATGCCTTTTTGTTATCTTTGAAGACTGCTTGTTTCCAATTGTTTCCTCCTTTAGCATCCTCATATCAGAGCAATAAGTATTTCATTACTGGTTTATCTGTCCAGAGGCTTGAGAAGCAGTAACAATTAACCCTCCCTTCACAGTGATTGATACAGGCTTTGCTTTCAATTTGTTCCACTACACAGATCATGAAATTCAGAATGCGATCATCCTTATTGACCTGTACCTTCAAACACATTGCTACAATGAGATGAAAGTAATTATTTAAAAAAGGAACACATACTATTCAATGCTAAAACAAGGCCTTCAAAAATCTTCTCTGATGACAGTCTAAGAAACTGGCAATATCAGAAATGAAATCAAAAGATGGATCTCTTTTTCAATCTAGGAGTACTCACACTGGATGAAAGAATACTTTATTATCACCATCACTCAGCAATCTAACTCCTCCACCAACAAGGTACTAAGTGGACTGCAGGAAGATGGGAACGCCTGTACAGAACAGTTACTTAATACACATCTTTCCTATTCCAACATAACGTCTTGATCCAAACACATGGTCCTAATCCACAGAATGGACGTCACATCTGACTTCCATTTAAATTAAGCTTATGTGCAACTGACTTTCTCTGGATGGGGGCCATTCAGCCCAACCTGAATGTTAAAACACATGATACCCTTTCCCTTTCCATTTACTAGAAAGCTGTACAGCTGGAAGTGAAAGGGTGACATGGAGCGTATGCTGTCATTACTCTTATATTCCACCTTCCCTTAGGACAGTGTACATAGTTATCCCCATCACTTTTATCTTCACAACAGCCCTTTGAGGTGGTTAGGCTAAGAGATAGTGACTGACCCAAGGTCACCCAGTGAGCTTCAAAGCTGACTACCTGGCTACCACAACATTGTTCTTCCCCAGTTGGGAATGGGAGGCAGGGGGCGGCAAGTGCAGCAACAAGCCATCAGTGACTATGTGCTCTGCAAAACCACCCACCCTGAACCCACCTGCTAAAAATGAGGAATCCCAACCTCCCTCCTGCTGCCGCCTTGCTTGTTCACAGACCCCTTTCTAATTGGGGCCAATTATACCTCGTCTCTCCATTAAGGGTTTGAGGTGACTTGCAAGAAAAGTTAAGATTAATGTGTAATTTTGTAATGAAGGGTATGAAGAACATATCCATACCTCACTAGTAAGCACAGAGCTTGTCTGCAGAAGGTTCCATGTTAGAAGGATCCAGTAAGAAGGATCATAGCAAGCAACGTGGAAGAAGTTTCTCTGCCTGAGAAACTGAAGAGCCCCTGCGCATCCAAGTAGATTGCGGTACATAGGCAAATACCCAATTGAGTACAAGGCAGATACCCAAGACTGCAATCATAAGCAGAATTACTCAGTAAATATACTGAGTACAGTGAGATTTACTTCTGCGTAAACAAGCTTAGGATTGCACCACATGGACTGAAAAGCAACAGCTTTTACATACTCAAATTCTAATCCAAGGAATGTTGCTCATGCAAAAATAAAAATGACTAGGAAATATAATTTTAAAATTTTTGTAAAATGTCACGTTTTGTAAAATAGCTAGGACGCTTTGTTTAATATAAGGATTAATGTGAAAGAAGCTAGAGCTGAAAATGGCATAGAATGATGCTCTTTGAAGGCCCTGAATCACAAAATAGTGATGAAGATGAACCAATACTGCATGGATTAGTAATGAATTATTTTGAACTAGAATCATGGGCAAGCACAAAGGGGAGGTAAAAACTAGCCATTACTCAGAAGATGATCCACAGATAAAGTGGGGGAGGGGGTTAAAATGTGAAAAAATGGAGTATTGTTACACCTTAAGCAACATTCTATTTATGTTTTTGGTGTATTGTACATTACGAGGCATTCACACAGTATAATCCACAAGTGCCTGGGTGACAGTAGGGTTAAATCAGGCAGCTTCTATGTAAACCAGCATAAAACAACAACACAACATTAGCTGTCAAAGGAAGTCTTTGTAGGCTTAAAATCATAACAAAGGGAGTTCTGTTAATATACTTAACTTTATAAGAAAGTACATTGTCAATAGTTTTAATTTTTATAATTCCACTAACTCCCATTGGAGGGGGAAAAAGAGCCACTACCAAATTAGTATAGAAATTATTATTTTTTCTTTAACTCAGGGGATGGGGAGTTAAAACTAATTGTAAGGGGATGGGAAAAAGGAAAGTAAGAAAGAGCTATTCACAGAAATTCCTGAGATTCTTATGAACAGACTGTTTAAATGAAGAGCACTTTAATCAGTAGAGGAATCCTCACGTTCCTAATGTCTTGCTGTGCATTCTGCAGGTTAGAGTAGCAGCTGGTAGAGGTCATATATCTTTTGTGAGCATCCCAAAAAGGCTCACTGCCAGACTGTTAAATTATGAATAAGCAATGAACAAAAGAATGCAGATACGGTACTGACAAGATAATCCAAGCAAATTTATCTATGACAAATTTCACAGGATTAACAAATTACATTTACACAGAACAATAAAAATCTGCAAAAAAAAGGAAAAAGAAAAGAAAAGAAAAGATGAGCCTACTTTCCCTTAACATCAGGAAAGAAAGAAAAAAAATCAAAAAGTGATTTCACAGCAGGTATTTAAATTATAATATTACCTAAAAAATAAAGACATGTGCAGCACATTCCTATGTATATTTACTTGGAAATAAGTCCGACTGTGTTTAATGGAACCTAGTATGGGGAAGCTATTTTTTCTCTTAAACAGAGTGTAACAAATAAAGTACACAGAATGCTTCATCAGATAAAGTTTATCTATCTATTATTTGTTTCATACTGTATAACACTTAAATTATTAGTGTTCCTCATAACTAAAATTAAGTTAGAAGCGCCAACAGCATTGTATGGCAAAAAAGAGAAAAACCAGAACTGTTACTTTATCGTCTTTTATTTATTTCTTCTGTCAGTACAACCAACGTTAAACAGGAAAGCTTTAGCTATGAAAAAAATAAATTCTAGCTGCCTTCCCCAGAAGTAAAAAATAATAATACTTTTTTAAGGCTACCAAATACAGAATACAAATTAGAGAAGCATCTTAGTCGTTTCAATTTCTTTTCATAGATTGCCAACACTGGATTTGTTAAAAGTTACTGCAGACACTACTTGCAAAGGAATTGTTAACTGTTGCCTTGATCCTGAAAAGTTTGCCTTGCTGGAAATGGGCGCAATAATGCAAGGATCAGTAATTACTAAATATCAGGTGTTCTGGGAAAGATGTTCACCCCACTTCAGTTGTAGTTGTTTGCATGGTTGCTTATGACTGATTACACCAGATGTAGAGGCACATTCAGATGTGTATTCAGTTGAAAGTACTGAAGTGAAGACAAGACAACATCAGCATTTGGGTATGGATCTAGATAAATATCTAATTTATTACCATGGTTCTTGATCTAAGAAACAATACAGTGCAGTACGGATCTTCTAATCTTCAGCATGGGGAGGAATATATGATATAATACACACACAACATTGAACAATAAAGTATCTATTTAGTCCAGAATTCTGTTGCAATCAATGGCCATGCATATGCTTCCAGGATATTAAGGCAACAGGAACTCCAGTTGTACAGTATGACCATAGCAACTAGAATACAAAGGTATACTCAGATTACGGTTGCAGCTGGCTACAATTAAGCACCAATAAGTCTTCATGCTAATTGGATTCCACCTTAACTGGTATCTTGTCTTTAAAACTTGTATACCATTATTCCATCATACAAATGCAGAATTCAAGCCAGAATATGACAACCTGGATTCTAAATAGATTAACCACTTCCTGCAACAGAGTTTGGGCACTGAAACCCACTGCAATTAGTGGACTTACATGAAGTTAGATCTGAGTTTGATTTTGGCTATTATGTGGAAGTAATTTTCATTTATATCAATAGGACACACTTCTGTGGTGTGTGTGTGGGGGGGTGTATATACTGTACAAAAGTAGTTTGATTCAGAAAGGGTGTTACATAAGGAGAGCCCAGCATAAAAGCAGTCTATGAAACGGGCACTCGTTATTTTGAGGGATGGTGAGCACACAGATCAAATATGGCTCCAATGCTCGGGAGCAATTTCAATTTCCCACCACACAGAAAATTGGGAAGATCTGCTTTTAAACTCTGAGTATTCGACCAGAACAATTTTTAAGCGCCTGGGAAAAGCAAAGTTAAATCAGACAGCTTATGCTAGTGCTTAATTTTTTATCTCTAATGTGTCATTTATTTCTAGCGGGATTTCAGCATAGCTTGTTTTCTCTGCATTGTGCATATCACACAAACTCCCTGGCTCTCGTTCATACACAATGGGTTCACTGAAACCAACAGTTCTTACTTTAGTAATGACAAGCCCCACTGATTTCAAAAGATCTGCTTTAAGTATAACTGAGTCTTGATCCAACATAGTTTCTGCAATCCTGAATAGCATTTCCTTACAGTAAATAACTGGTGCACTGAGTGCCATATGTACATCTGAACCCCCATGGAACTCAGATTACAGCAATCCACTTTAAATTACAGAATTTATCAACTATCCCTTCCCCTACTGATTTATATACTGGTATAAACTAAAACTACTTGCTTTTATTTCAAATATTTTCTCTTTACAAGAGGATACATGTTCTTGCCTATTCACTTTTTAAAGTAATAGCTTTAAAATATATATTAATGTAAAGATCTACCGTATTTACTTGAGTCTAATGCGTCATCGAATCTAATGCGCACCTTAATTTTTGCAACATAATTTGGCCAAAAAAGGTGAGCATTAGATTCAAGTAAATACAGTAATAAAAATAATCCTCTTCAGCACAAGTAAATGTTGCTTACATAGCAAACATGTTTCTTACAAAGTAACCATGAAACATTATGGTTATTAAAGTGAACATCCAGTCAAGTAAAATACTTTGAATATAAACTTTGAATCTTCAAATAATAGCATTTGAATGCAATTATTTCATTTATGCTGCCAAAATGTAGGGTAGGAAACAAAGTGATTGGGTGTCATACCAGAAACATATGCTTTGTTAAATATTAAAGACAGTGAAAAAAATATATGAAGAATGCAAATATATTGCCATTAAAATTATTTTGGCAGGTTTATGGTCCTCTCTGTTTCCTACAAACAAAGCATTAATTCATTAATACCAGTTTTCAGAATCTCTTTGTGAACCTATAGTTTATACAGAACTGAAGCATAGCAGCCAATTCTGTATCCAGTGATACTTTTCACAAATAGGATCAGCCACTTTGTGCCATTATGAAGGTTAAGGGATAAACAACACACTCTACAAAAGTCCTTTTTTTATCCCACAGCCAATATTGTAAACATTCAGTCGTTCAGCCCTTTCCACTGACCTCCACCTTGACCTATAAAGACTATTACCTACAAGTGGTTGAGTATTTTGTGTTTCTCTACAATGCTGCAAGCCTATTCTTTCCTTGGGGAAAAAAGACTTTTATTCCAAAACTTAGCAAATTATACAGTTATGTTGAAATGGCATTCAAACTTAAAAGGGTAATTCTACAACAAACTGTATCATTTAAGCTAGTGCACCAGAAACGTGAACTTTAATCCAAGTGAGATTCAAAAGCTTAAGCGGCATGAATAGACAAGGGTGTGAAATGAAGCAATGAAAACCTCTGGTTTATATAAAGTACAATGTCAATGTTGCGTTCTCGTTCTCAAGCATATATTAACCATTACCAGCAATTTGAATGACAAATCTGTACTTTTCAATTTACACAAATACACAATTCCACAAAAGCCACAATTTTATCAAGTTGGGGGAGCCTCCAATCCTCTGTTTAAGTCTTCCTTTCCTTGTTCAGAAACTGAACAGTGTTTATTAAGCTGTTGCAGCAGAATACAGGCTTCCCTGCACAAGCTAGTGTATCTGATGTGATTATTAGCTCTCCTGCTCTCAAGTAGAGGACCTAATATATCTCCAGATCCCTTGCCCAGCATTGCAGAATTAGCCACCGGTTGGAACATGACCAGAGAAGAGACTGTCTCTTCTCTAGATGCAAAAACCTAGCAGGCCTCTATATAAAACATTAGTAAACTGATTGGTCTCTATAATCCTGCCAAGCGCTAAAGAGATTTTTAAAAATAAAATAAACTTTAGGGAAGATTATTCACAATAAATGAAATATATACTCCAAATAGTGGACAACAGTTTATTTTCTTCAGGATTTTGAAACTATAAAGGCAACCTAACCTTCTACTGATATGATTGTGATTTTTTTTTTCACGTAAAGGGACCTACCAGCCCTACAAATAAGTTCACATAATCACTGACCTCCAAAAATATTAGTCACTTGCTATGGATACATATGCAGATTTTTAAAGCACCCGGGGGGGGGGGGGTAGGGAACCTCATAGGTTAAAAATACAGGTTACTAAAACCAAGCTGTTCCACAATTTACATTTTTTTAATTTGAAAAAAGCCCAAAAGAAACAAATTTTTAAAATATTGATGTAACATCAAAGGATCACAAAGATAGATAGATATAGATTAGATATAGATATAGATAGATGATAGATAGATAGATAGATAGATAGATGATAGATAGATGATAGATGATAGATAGATAGATAGATAGATAGATAGATAGATAGATAGATAGATAGATGATAGATAGATAGATATATCAACCCCAGCAATGCATATGAGTGTTTCAATTATCATTCCCCTTCACTGTATCTAAATGATTAAAGATAAATAATGTTTTTTTCCAAATTTGCTCCTATTTACAGCAAAACTATTTGGGAATTTTCAGGTAAGTATCTACATCTCTCCTCTCATCCTTTAATTTGACAAGGTTTAATTGTGAGGTCTCAGTGTCTGAAAAGGGGATTCAAGCAAGAGATGGTTTATGAGGAATAGCAATAGAATTTTCCCATACCACGAAATAGTACAGTCTACAGCCCTCTAACACCATATAGAAACAATTAATTCATAAGGGAGCTGCTGCAAACGTGATCAGCTATTTTATTTATTAAAATATATATATGAATTGCTTTTTTGCCCACGAGGCCCTCTTAAGTGAAATACAAGATAACAAAATATAAGGCAGCAATTTAAATATAACAAACCATTATTAAAACAAAAGCAGAATTTAAAACCCATCAAAAGCCATGTAAAATAAAACAATTTTTAGCTGGGGCCAGCATGACCTTCCTCTGGTGCTACCACAAAAAAGGCCCTACCTAGTCTCTAGTGGGAAATACAGTAAGGTTTCTGATAAATATCAAAAGCACTGATTAGATTCACATGAGAGGAGGGACTTCAGACATCCTTCTCCCATATTGTTTAGACCTTTGTTCAAATGGGCACAATTCAGATAACATTAGGGTGGCACCATGGTAAACCTCTCATTGGTGCCATGCTTTTCATAAAAGCCAATAAATGGGGGAAAAACAGAAGGTAAGTATTTTATTTATGTGGAATAAACGTGGACCCAGTCTGTGTGCTGTATATTTTTGTTGAAACCTCAATTTTTAATACCTTGATTACGGTGAAGTTCACCTTCTGCATAAATGTATGCATGCCTGCAGCCAATATATATATTTCCCTACCCCTAGCTCCATATGTATTTTGATTTATTTAGTCTCAGATTTGTATACAATATTACTGAAGAAACATACATTATATCTAGAGGGTGGGAAATGTAAATAGTAGGTCACATGGTAACAAAATGCAAAAAATAAAGTGTGTTAAAAGTTTAATTGTATATAAAATAAACACAGGGACTTCACAGCAGCTGTAATTGATAACACAACACAAACATCCTAGCTAAGTGAATGAACACCAGCAGTTGGATAAAAGCCCAGTATCTCAATTCAATCCAGAGGTGATATAACTGAACTTCTTGCTAAGTTGTAATTCAGCAATTTCACACAGTAATACCTCTTCAAGGTTTCGTTCTTCAAGAACAACCACTTTAAGATCAGCAATTACAGGTCCTGGGAAATGTTCCCCTGCTGGGGGTTTCAGTTGAATCCAAACAGTACCAGGTCTAATTGTTTTCTGTGGAAGAGGGATAGCAGTGAACAGAGAAAATAGTACAAGTTGATTCCCCGGTCCTATGTCATGTCACTAACTGGGGACAATTAGTACTCCATCTTCCTACAAGGAATATTAACTTTCCAGTAAGCATCCATTCAATTTGATCAAAATATCCCTCATCTTGGCTGGTATCTTAACTTCTCTCCCTCACGACCAGGTACTTTCTCATTTAACCAAATCAATTAATTTTCTATATATTTATTTCAGTTTGATTTATAATGATTTGTAATTATTTTCAGCCCTAAAATGTGCTCCCAAAACTGTGTACATAAGAAAGCAAAACCATGCAATTCACCGTTATCCAACAACGAAACCTTCTAATCAAAACAGAGTTAAAACCTTCCATCATATATTTAAAAACCACATAAAACCTAGTCTTCACGTTATTAGTGGCTGCCAGATTAGTTATTGCCCATTATTGCAAGTCTCCTGACACTTTACCATTTGAGGCATGGCTCTCCAATGTCTGGAGCATCACTTTGTTGGAACGCTTGACCAGACACAGTGGTCTGGGGAGAGGCTAAATCTGACAATTTTGATGCAGATTGGTTTCCCTTCCTTGAATATATTAACAGGGAGGGATCTTCCCATATCCCTTTGGCTTCTCATTCTTCATTAAGGTTGGGCTATTTAAATAGCATCTGATATTCAGTGAAGTATGATTGCAATTTGGTATACCGGTTTGCTGTTGTTATTTCAGTCTGCAACACTGCATTACTTTGTTATTGGCTGCTTGCTTTTTTCGGTGCCTGCATGTTTTTGTATGTCACAAAAATTCAATGAAAAGTTGGAATGCATATATTGAAAACCTGTAAAATCCACATGGAATAAGAACACTTTTGCTGCCTACCTAAGTGTCATCAGGGACGGAACTAGTCTCACCTGGGGGGGGGGGAGAATTCCACAATCAGGGAGCTGCCCCCACACCCACCTTGCATATCTATGGTTGGTGAGACTTATAATGTGCAGTTTCCATTCAAACACACATTTTGGCGCCAAGCCCAGTGAGGCTGAAAGGGGAGCTGCTGAGTGTCCCAACCATGGTTGCAGGGGAAAAGAAAATGGCGCTTTGGACCAAGCCACGGCTGTGCTATTTAGCAAACGCCACTTCCCTAGAGTCCCAGGTAAGCCGAGATTATTTTCTGCCTTGTGCAGACAGAATTTGGTTGATCCAGACCACAAGTAGGCCTCTTCTGTCTAACACTGTAATGTGCCCTAAACAGGAATGTGAGAGTTCTGTTTTTAACGACTGTAACTTTGTGAATAATTTACTCCTGTATTTGTTTTAATCACTGATGTAACTGCATTGCTTATCTTTTGTTATACATTGCCCTGGACTCTGTTCAAGGGAGGATGAGTCATAAACAAAATGAATGATGATAATGATAATATTATGATAACAACAAAACAAGCTTAAATCATTCTTTCTATTAAAAAAAAAAGGTGGAGAATCCTGAAGTAGCTCTAAAGAACTCTGGGTGCCTCTGATCCTCGGTTAGATTAAGTAAAATAAGGAATTTATTCACTCAGTATCATAGAAGTTTTGCTCTATGCTAAAATGGAACAAATGTGAACTTTCATAAGAAGATTACATCTCTTCCTTTAAATGAACCAGCACTCCATCTTTTTTTAAAAGTTCCGTTACAAATTTGAGAGTTTAAATGCATATACAATGGCTGCAGCAAACAAGAATTTTGAAATCAACCTTGTGAAAGAAGTAAAATATAGGAAACTGAAGAACAAAAATGTGATATATGTAAACAGTTTATTCCTACCAAACGTGTGCACTCAATTAGTTCTGGCTTTTCTTTAATGACAACAGAGCTTAAATGTATAGTCCCAGCAAGAGGGCCTATATTTTTCATGTTTAAAAGAAGCCGCTATTCCCAGTATAGTGTATATTTCAGTGTAATACACAACCATATCATAAATTATTAATGAATACTTTCACTCAAAGTCCTGTTAAAATAAAGGGCACAGGAGAACTATTCATTCGAAAGCACTTTATATATTGTGAAACTACTGATCATACTGGTCACAAAACAATGTTGCAGTCACATCTGATACAGCAGCTTTCATATCCATACGGTGTTATCCTCCTGCAGATTTATATGGTATTACAACAAATTATGATTACCCCATCCAGGTCTCTAGGCGTCAATAGTTCAAGCATCTCATTCTAACTATAAGCAATCTATATCAAAGCAAAAGGTGTTACAAAATATCCTATTCTATACGGGATGAACAACATAGAAACATTTCATTTTAATTATCAGTTTTAAGCCCTTATAAAGTATCCAGCTGTATTTTGCAAATACTTAAGAAAAGTACTGATGAGCTCTACTGAATTTGTTGCTATTTAGTTCCAAGGGAATGGGTTATAAGACAGCAACTTGTGGTATAATATTCAGATTGATTGACCATAGGCGAAAGTCTCATGTGTTATCATACATGCAAAATATTCCACTAGAGTACTTCATGCTTATCCCCTCCTCCACACTTGAAATTAGATGGATATAATCAAAACAGCTCCTAACCAACACTAACATCAAAAAACTTTCCATTATGCAATGGACAATTTTCTTATATCAATGTTGGCTAAAAAGAAGTCTAAACGTTAACTAACAGGTGAAAAGTAATTTCTAATTATTGTGCATCTAGCAGTTCACAGTCTACTAATAAAATGGCTCCATCACATACAGAATTTTACCAAAATTACTGTGAAGGATATGAAATTCCAGGGCAAATTAAAATATTTCAGGATATAGACTTTCCTACATGCAAACCACCAGTTTTAAAAACTACATAGGGCATAATAGTTTTACAATAGTACTTTTCTAATAAAACATTGACAGTATTTTTATTTGCTTAACAAAATGTATATATAGCTCAATTGCAGCAAAACTTCTAAGCATTTTATAAAACAATAGGTTACACTTAAAGCAGATGGATGGAAGCAGTGGCAAAACGATATTCCAGCAATGCCTATGTTTGAAGTGGCTCTGCTTTATAATTTAATAAAGAAGCAGAACATCAAATTCTTAAAAGGTAAAAGTATTATTATAGCAACCTCGCAAGAAACTTCAAAGGAAGTTTAACTTGCTCACTATCTCACAACATGATGCCATGAAATAGCTTAGGATCTAGCATGCAACTTGCCCATAGGGAATTTTTATTCCCAGGATATATTCCAATATGTCCTGAAATTTCTGTATCAAGAGTTAAAAACAACAACCACATGCTATATAGCTGTAACTTTTTTTGTTATAGAACCTTGGGATATGAAAAATACAGACAAAAACCTGTATGATTAAATCTCATTAGCTGCTAAAATCACATACTATATGTTGATCAATGCTCATACAAATAGTATGTGAACCCAAGTATGAATGCAGTAAACAAAATATATAGGCAGCATGTTTCAAAATGTGCAACTGCTAATCCATAAATCAGGAATCAGAGATACTGTGGCAATGTGGGAGGTTCTATTTAATAAAGGTCATTATAACTCCTAGCTCTAGAGCTATACGATCTAATATCCTCTCTGGTACCTCTATGATATGCCCATGCATTACTGTTCTTGTTGACAGTCTGTTGCCTTGGAAATATTTCATTATTTCAGTTTTTCCATTTGTAGACCCTTGGCCTTGTGATATGAAGGCCACCCTATTTCATATTTTCGATTATCATTTAAGCAATCTTCTGGAGCTATTTATATAAAAGCAAGTGTTAGACAATGCATATCATCATTTATCACTGCTGTGTTTAAGCATATACTCTAGCAAGAAATATAAAAAAATGAAGGGAGCTTTTTTTTAGTCTTTACTTTACAGCATAACACAGTGATATGCTTTACAAATCACTGTTGGCATATCACATGCATTACAATTGTGTGAATTTAACATCCTTGGATATTTCCACAGGGCTGGATAATCCTAGGTTCTTTTGAACCATTTTCTGCCTATAAGACTGTAGAAGTAAATGCAACAAGTTCAATAACTTTTTCTCAAATAATGACCAAAAAATGTTGAAAATTATCCATAGTTACTAAATAACAAAGAATTTTAGTCTTTGTTTTTTTTAAAAAAAATATGTAGCTCAGCTCACCAATTATAATATCCTGATATTTGTGAATATTGGACTTTTGCATAATGAATTCATTTTTAATATCTTAGCAGCAGAGTCCTAACCACACTTATGAGTAAACCCTACTGAATGTGAAGGGACTTACTTCCAAGCAAGTGTGCATTAAACTGAGGCTTACCCTACAGTTCTTTACACAGTCCTTATTTCAGTGGCGTGAGTAGCCCAATTCTATTTGTGTAAGTTGCACTATCTCCAGTGGAGCTTCCAGTTAAGCGTGGATTGATAAAACTGCAGCATCGATGCATATAACAATGTGCAGGATGAGGTCGTACAGTTTCAGAGAAACTGGACTTTAGCTTCTGCATGCAAAACCCAAGTAAAGTATGGACTGTGTACTAAGAAAATACTATGCATTTGCTTAATTGAAAACAACTGCATTTTTAACTTATCTTACATTAAGAGCCAATAGCCTGACATATCATATCTTAAGCAGAGCCTCTCCCCCCACTGCAAAGAAACAACTCAGGTTCCCTTAAATCCTAAAATAGCTGGAACGCCGTACACAGTGACAACAAGTTAAGCCTCAAGGCATAAAACAATGTTGTGGACACTAGGCCAAGCTTTGGGTTACTGGCGTTTCATGCATGTAGGCTACTTCCCTTGCTGGAATTATT
Organism: Podarcis muralis; assembly: GCF_964188315.1. Taxonomy (NCBI): domain Eukaryota; kingdom Metazoa; phylum Chordata; class Lepidosauria; order Squamata; family Lacertidae; genus Podarcis; species Podarcis muralis. Next base: position 35,077,620 of record NC_135655.1, read on the forward strand.
ACTCCTCCCACTCCCTACAGGATATAACTACTCTGATCCAACCTTTAAGATGACAGCATCAGAGCTGAACAAGAATATGCTATTAAAGGGCATTAAATTAAATACAGTATATCCTCCTACAACTTCAATCAGAATTTCAGACCAAGTGTTATTTAGTACAGCTCTCAAGTGGAGCAGAATAACAAATCGCACACTTTGATTTACCTTCTCCGAATGCCAAATGGAGACAGGTGATAAAGAAAGCACTCATGCACAGGCTATGAAGTTTCCCCTAGAAATTAATTCTATCTTCAAGATTCCTATCTTGAAAAAAAATCCCAAAATGGCACACAAATATGCCTCTGCTGGAGAGATTACTGAAGCTGTCCCGGCAAATACACTTCTTACTAATATAGTACTAGGCTCATAAAGGGGGGGGGGGGAGAGAACAGGACTCTCTGGTGAGGGGGGTGCTTGAAAGGATGACAGCATATATTGGTATTTATGTGTTGGCTTTCCCTCCTCTCAAATGTACAACTCTACGTGCAGGAAACCAGCATGCTGCTAAAGACATTATTAGTAATACACAAATGCTTTTACAGTCACTGGAGGGAAAACACCGAATTTTCATAGCTAAAGAGAAGTAAAGGGACGTTAAACCTCTGATTTCCATAAATTTCAACAAGATGATGTATTTCCATCATGAGCATATCCAAATATAGCTTGAGGTACAAGATGCAACAGCTTATACTATAAACAAAGCACTAAGTACAGAATGAACAAAAGCAGAATGTTTGTATTTAAACCTATTTAGAAAATAATATGAAATCGGCTCAATTCCAAGCACTAGCTCAGCTGATACAGATGGCACCCTCAAATACCCATTTTAATCCAAGGAGCGGACATATTTACATTTATACTCTCCTGATCAGTACACATTTTTAAAGCCAAATGGTACATTGTATCAGCATAAAGCAACAACTACAATCCTTCACATTCACCTGATCAATCATTATGCATCCCATGATATCTATAGACATTTTTAAAAGCAACTCAGGGGGGCGGTTTTCATTTTATATCTCAAATGGGAACCTTCCTCAGCAAGCAGAACTGGAAAATCAAAGGGAGCAAAAGAGGAAACCATTATGTACTATGGTCTCCATTTGGTCATATAGGATTGAAACGATGCTCTGCAGATTTTTCAAAGCATTGTTCAGTAACATCAGGTGAACTTGTAAACTTTGCAATATGTTGCTTAGTGGAGGAGGTACCGTGGAAGCTGTCCTTCCTTGCAGTGGTGGGTGCTATCATTCCACAACTATTCTGCTCTGAGTAACCAAGCCTCTCAGTACCCATGGCAACCTCTATACCATTCCCAATTGTCCTCTCTGGATTCCCTGCATCAGCACCCCTCCACCCTCCCTTGTGCAGGAATTGTTCTGCATAAAGAGAAGTGATGAGTCTCAACCCTGGCTGGAATTCACACCTTATGCTCCAGAAGCCCTGTCCCTGTTTCTAGGAAGGCTGATTGTTCTTACCCAAAACGTGCTCTGCACATGCTCAGAAACAACAGACTCAAGGCTAAAACTTTATGAGCTCGGACAGAACCTATCAACATGCTCTTGCGGAAAGGTCATGGATGGCTTGCCCTGAAAGCTCACCTGCTTTCAAAGGTCTTTCATACCTCAATTAGCCCACTCATTCCTTGTTTCCGGTGGCTCAGCCACACGTACCCGTTACTTTCCAAACGGGGCTGCCCCATGTGCCCATTAATTTTCACTGGGCCGGGAATTCCCTTGTCCATCGAGAGGGAGCCCTTCTCTAAAGACACACTTTACTTGGAGACTCGGATGACAGCTGCGCAGACATGTCACCGACAATACGCGGAGCCGACCAGCAACGGCAGTAAAAGTATATGGGAAGAAGCGGGAAGGGGGGAAGAGAGCGCGCGACGCAAACAGGCGTGTGGAGACTTGCAAAGGCGAGCCCACTTCTAGCCTCGGCCGCCACAGCAAACTCTGCCAGAGCATCTCCCCTGACCGCGCATTAGAGCAAACAACTTCGACAGACTAAACGCCAACCTCGGGATTGGTTCCCCGCCCCCCACAAAAAAAAACCCCGCGGGAGAAGAGAGAAGGGCTAAGCGGAATTGTCGCCAGGCGCCTCCGACTAAAGTTGCCCCAGCAGTTGCGAAGAAGAGCCCGGCCAGTTCCGTTTCGGCCTAGCCGCACCAGCCCAGCCGGCCCTTCGACGAGGCAACGCTGGGCCTGGCGAAAGCTCCCCGCCTCTCCCCCTTCCGCCCCGCCGCCGCCTCCTCCTCGCCGAGACCATCCAGCCGAAAAGTTGCCTCCCGGGAATTCCGCCTCACTCCCCCTTCCTTCCTTCCCTCCCTCCCGCCAAACACCGACTCCTGCAATGTGCGGGGAGGCGCAGGATCGCTGCTGCCGCCGCTGCCAGACTAGCCAAGTGTGCTGCTGTGTCTGTGTGAGCAGCAGCAGCAGACAAATATGCATGCACCAAGAGGAACTCCCGAGCAGCGCGAGCGGGGCTTTGCAGGCTGAGGAGAGTCGCCGCCGCCGCCTGCCTGCCTCTCCTCTCTTCCTCCTCCTCCACCGCCAACCCCCTCCCTCCGCTTCTCCTTTTCCCGGGCATGGAAGCCGACCAAACCAGACCCGAGGCTGCAAGCGGCGGCGGCGCCCCAGACGCAGGCAGGCGCTGCCGCCTCAGGTTCAATACAGAGAAAGTGTTACCGTTCTCGCCTGGAAGGATCCTGCTGAAAGCTTGGCTTGGTGGGCGCCATCTTCCTGGGCTTTTTTTTTCCTTTCCTTTCCCCCTCTCTCCCCTTTCCTCTCTCTCCCTTACTTTTCCCCCTCCTGGTGTGTGGTGTTGTGTCTAGCAGGAGCGGCGGCGGCGGCGGCAATGGCCCTGCTCAGGCAGGCAGGCTGAGGAAAAGTACGGAGGCCAATGCATTGCGGGCTCCCGCTCCCCGGCGCAGCGGTCCTGGCGCAGGTTGTTGCTTCGCTGCTCGGCTCGCTCGCTAGCGCCGCTGGGGCCCGGGCCGCCGCCGTCCAGAAGCCGATGAGCCTCCGAGAGAGCCCAGGCTCCGCCGCCTCCGAAGGCATGTCAGGCGCGGCGACGAGCGGCCGGCCGCGGCGGGCGGAGAAAGGCGCGCAGCCCCGGCGGGCACCCCGGCCGCTGGCATCGCCCGGCAGGTGTGGGAGAGAGAGAGAGAGCCCGCGGGACCGGCTCAAGCGCGGGGCCAGGCCATGGCCAGAGGAGGGGGGCGGGAAAGTGAGAAGTCAGGGCTCCCCGCGCTTGGCCGCTGTGAAAGTATTTCTGGGCATTTTCCAGCTGCTGCTTCGCCGGCTCCGACCGCTCTGACTCCTTGCGTGCAAAGGGACGCGAGAGCCTCCGCTGCCGGCGCAACAACGCCACTCAGTTGCAGTTTCGCAGACTTTCCTTCTCTGGAGCAGCGCAGGCGGCGGCGGCGGCGGCAGCAGGAGAGGGAGACAGAGAGGGAGGCTGGAGAGCCGCAGACAGGCACTCGCTTGGCGGCTGGGGACGGATTCTGGCAACAGGCTGCGCGCATTCGCGGAATGGCAGGGTCAAAAGAAGGGATAGGAAGAGTGTACTTTGCATGGTACATAGTGCACACGTTATATCTGTGTGTGTGCAGTACTTACATGCATATGTATGCATATGCACATGCAGAGGGGGTGTTATTAGTGTGCACAGATCTGGGTGCCTATGCGCCTATTAGCATATCTGCGTGTCTTTATGTACACAGCATGTGCGTGTGTGTGTGTGCACGGAGGATGGAATGACATCTTTCAGCTACGCAGGCTGGCTGCACATGCGTCTGACTCTTGTCCTCCGTCCAACTACCGTAATACTACGGAGCGGACGCGAGACTGAGCGGAAATGGGTGCAAAAGCAATCCATCGCGAGGTACAGTTTACCGTATTTCTCATGGCACAGCAATCGCCCGCCCTCCTAGGGAAAGTTCACACTTGGTGCTTCATAGGGACTGCTACTGTGTCAGTTTATAAACTTGAAAAGGAAATGTGTGAAATAAAGGGTGGGAGTGAGCACAGCTGAGGAAATGGTGTGGTTATTTTAATTTTTTTTTAAGTTAAGAGCCCGAGGGAGGGGGCACTTGTCGAATGTATTTTCCGAATGTCAGCTGAAAAGCAGTTCCATGTCAGTAATGTGTTAAGCCCCCTGCTTTTGTTCCTGGAGTAACAAAAAGTTAAGTTTTCAAGCAAAAGCAGGGCAATCAGACCATTTAAAATCTAAGGTGTTCCAGCTGGATTTTGAAGGCAATTAAAAGGAATGCAACTAATCCACACATGCGTAGGTAAGAGGATGGCTGCATAAGGAGTTTGCAAAGTGCTGGAAAGTTTGGCTGCAGGGCGCAGTCAGTGACCCCAAAAATATGATCTCTGCCACAGGAGGCAGCGAGTTTGACCTGCCTGACGTCCCTCAGGACTCCGAGAAGCAGATACAACCGGCCTGAGTAGCTTGCATCCTGGAACTCTACAAACTGCTGTCTCTCTCCCCAAAACACTATTCATTCATATTCTTCTGATTCAAACCCATCAGAAGGAGTCCTTCTTTTGCATTACAGCACACAAAAATCATTAGAGATAAACAGTTGTAAGGAAGTACATCTGCGTAGAAAGGGACCTGCTAATTATTTTGTCACAGAATATAAATGCTGTTCCTATAAACTCAGGTTTGGGGGATTCTGATCTTACAGGATTCCATGGAGGCATTCTGAACACCCTTTAACTTCCCCTATCCTACTAAAAAGCAATAAAGTTAACAGGTGTCATTTGGGTTTTGTAATGAGTGTGGAAAAAGTAGCAATACCCTCCTGCCTTATTGGAACAATTTCACAGAATCACATGGAAGAGTATTTTTAATAGCTCAAATGAAAGAATACAACTTGCTTTCCATCTGCATGTGCAGAGTTAATATTCTGAACTTTTTAAGGGTTTTATTTTACTGTGAATTTTGAAAGGGAAATATCTTGGAATATAAATTTGAATTGCAAAAGAACGAACGTATACTAACTAAATTGAGCTCTTGGAAGTAGGTCCCACAGAGTATAATAGGACTTAATTCCCATGAAAGTGTGCATAGGACTGCAGCCTTACAGTACGGTCCTCATCATGTCTACTCAGAAGTAAATCTTTATAAATTCAATGAGGCTTACTCCCAGGTAAATAGGCATTAGGTGGATAAATAGCTACAGGTTAGAGGTGACTATATCCCTTTAACTCCTTACAGCTTAGGCAATTTTACATTTTAATACTATAAACTGAGATGGTGCATATATTCTTTCCAATGCATAATAATTTCTGAGGAAGTATCTTGCACTTGTGTAAAAATTAATCTGCTATTTCTGACCCTTGACTTCCCCCTTCAGAGGCAAAGCTATTTTGATTCTTACACTGTGCTTCCTATTTAAAGAGGTTTCCTCTGTAATTTTAAGAATTCTCCAAGTGACAAAAAATATTGTAATTCGGAAACCAAGGAGGTCTAGAGCTACACCAACTTTTATCTATCTTTTATATCTGTCACGCAGCACTTACTTTATATAAAGAATTCCTGCGTTTGCTTTAAGCAAAACAACACTGATTTTGAATTTCAAATATTCACAGGCTTTGAGCATGCTTTAGCGTCTAGAGATGACTTCAAGAATCTCAAGAGTTTATCCTAAATGTGCAGAAGTATCAGCAGCACGCCAGTTTACTAAAAGCAAACTGTGTTTCCCAAACTTGGCCCTAACAGCTGTCTGTCTCAATAATGATGGACAGAGTGGGGTCATAGTCTAAAACCTTAATGGTTGAAATATAAACATTGGTGGTTCTAAAGAGTTCCCAAACCAGTGAACTTCAAAATTTAAGTTTAAAGTATGAGTTGTTTATGTTTGCACACATCTTTGAGCTTCTCATCTAATATTTCATTTATCATGACACTAACAGTCGGAGCAACTTAGAAGGCACCAAAAAGAATAAAAGAATGTTGCATGGTGCAGTCTAAAATTAGTCTCTTGCTCCCTTTTTATCATTGCATCTTTGCTGTGATCTTCTAGTGACAAAGAAAAGCAAACAAAAGCATTATTGTTTATTAGGAAAAAAGGACTGGAATGCCATTTAATTATAGGTCCTGTTAACATTACCACCTGTCTGTGAATGGTTGAGGGAGAGTGAAAAGGTGAGCAAGGTCCTTAAACTTCACTATGACTTATTGCCTAAGCCAACTTGGTTATGTTTCCTTCCTAAAGGAGCTGTCTGTGAACCTCGGAAATTTGCATTAGAATGCATTTCAGTTGAATACTCCACAGTGCTGAGCCCGCTTAGGGTTTCCTGATAGATTTTCCCCTAGTAACAGGTGACATGCTAATACTGTTGTAATAAAAGTGTGGAATTGCAAAGGGTGAAACGCCAAGTGAAAACTCTATCTTGTTCAATTGAAAACAAATTATCAATCACCGTAGGGTGATCAATTATACCTCTTGGCTGCCATGCTGTGGGGTTTGCAAAAGGCATTGACATTGAGAAATCCCTACTTGAGGAAGGAGGCTAAGCAAGACAGGATCCCAAACTTTGCAGGAGGAGTGGGAGGAAGATCCTCAGCCCTTGATCTGCCATGAATCTCACTTTCCCCTTTTTTTGTTATTGTTGCTTTCGAAGCTCCAGGAACATTTCTGGGCACCGCTTTTAAAAGATCCTTTTTTGTTTTAAGTGTCTGGGTCCCCCCCTCAAAAAAAAAAAAAGCAAGCAAGACGTGATTTCTTAAAATTTAAAAACAAACGAGCACAGAAAGACACACAAGACACGCACAAAAACAAGTGAGGAAGCCTAATCCACACGCACACTTTGGGGGTTGTGTACTTACCGTTGTTGGTAGGAAGTGATGCCCTGGACGTTTTGCGGGTTCCCGTTGGCTGCGGAACTGGCTCTCCCCATGCCCGGACCGGCCGGCACTCCTCCCGCCGCCCCGCCGGCCGCAGCTGCAGTCACCTGCACGCTGAAATCCGGGAAGATCCGGATCATCCCCGCGGCTCAGCACCCAGCGAGTGTCGGCGAAGAGGTACAGCAGCTCCTCTCCCTCCGGCGGCTGCAGCAGCAGAGCCAGGCACACTGCAATCCCATTAGTGAGCGGCGGCCACTGGGAGGGAGGCACGGCGCTTTGATCTGAGCGGCTGGGCTGAGATTGAGTTGAGGCGGGCGGGGTGGGGGGCTGGGAGTGAAAAGCGGGGTGGGGGGGAGAGAAGGAGAGGGAAGGTATTTTCACCAATCTGCAAACATGCAACGTGTCAGGATTCGGCGGGAAGGGAAGGCTGCAAAAATTTAAAAATGGGGGGGGGGGGGGAATCAAGAAGGGAAATCTCTACAGTCCAGGAACGAGGAATCCGAGCGGAGAAGGGACAGCGCAGAGAGAGAGGAGGGGGCGCGCGATTACTTTCGCGTGGCCGTGAAAATGATGGGCAGCAAATATTGCCTCCCGCTCCCCTCCTCCTCTCTTCCTCCTCCGCCCCCCAAACGCAAAAGTCTTGGAGGGTTTCCTCTGTTGCTCAAGAAAGACGCTGACCGCAGAGCGATGGGCCAGAACCAAGAGGGCTGGGGCGGGGGAGAGAAAGAAGTGGCGGCGAGGAGAATAGCCCCCTCTCCAAAAAAAAGAAAAGAAAAGCGAGTGGAGGAGGAAGCAGCCTGCCGTTAGCTCAAGTTCTTGGGAACTAGCGTTGCTTTCCCCCTCCCTCCCTCTCTCCTCTTCTTCTTCTCCTCCTCTCCCCCCCCCCCCCCGGCCGCCTTCTGTCTTTGCTCTCTATGAAGGGCTGATTTGCACCCAGGAGAAAACGCGCGGCTTTTGTGCAACGGCAGAGTTGCTTCTCTATTATAGGGAAGTGACTCTCCTGCCCTCCTAGTGTGCGCCACTGTTATTGCTACTCAAACTTGGGAAGGTGGGGTGGGGGTGCGCGCCCGCGCGCGCGCGCCTGCCTGCCTCTTGCCTAGCTGCCTGCTGGACGCACCGGTCCGCGTTGTCGCTTCTGCCAACATATCAATTATACCGCGCGGCGCGGCGCAAAGAAAGGCCTGGCCAAACGCAAGGAGCGCGGTGACGAGCGAGGCAGCTCGCTGCTTGGGCTGCCTGCAGCCGTGACGGAGCCCGCCGCCGTCCCCTTAACCCGGGCCGATCCACACCAGCCACTCGACACGGGCACTTCTCTGCATGCCGGGCAGCCTCAGTGACTCACGTAGGCATCCTACACCGGGACAAAGAAAAGTTCCGCGTTTTTGGACACCGCCAAGGAGTTTGGGGCTTTGGCGAAGGAGTGCGAGTGCAAAGTCAAATTCCTCTTCCCGCCCCCTGAAAGCTTGTTCTGGTTTGCCGCTTTGCAGACAAAAAACTCGCACCACAAATCGCAGCGGGCAGCGGGGGGGGGGGGGGGACTGATTGAATGGCGGGTTGCCCGGCCGGCGCCGCGCGCGGAGCTTTCGCAAAGGCGCTTTAGGGGGCAGCACCTCTGGAATGCGCCGCGCTCGCAGCCCCACGCTTCGTGCCTTTCCCACTCTGCCCTTCGCGGGGAGCCGAGGGATGTCAAAGGGAGAAAGGTCTTCCTCGCCAAGCTGCGGAGAGACTCCCCTGGCGTTGACCAGAAGCACTGCAGTCCCGGGTCTTTCTCCGTTTTCTTCCTTCCTTCTCCGCGCTTGCACTTTGCTTAGCCCATTCAGCCCATCCGTGCAATTGTGCCAAGGCATTTGCCTGGAGAAGGATGACTATTCACACGTACGGTCATTTGGGGAAGTCTTGTTTCACCCAAGCAAGCGGGATTTGATTTATTTTTATTGTCTGCATGCACAATCTGTGGCTCCTGGCCGGTCAGTCTGTGCATATCGCTGGAGTAGAGTTGTTTTGGTGTACTCGCCCACGCAACGCTTGTGGTAGTTAATTTTCTCTCTAATTGCCAAATGTGTGCCTGCTGTTTCCAGGAGAGGAGATCACAACTTGTGTGCTTCCCGCCTACCCAGTCCTCCTGCTGTGAGCCTAAGCCATGGTTTGGTTTAGCATGTGGTCTGGATTTTGGCACGTGGTTTAGATAAACCATATTTACATCCAAGAACAAACTTTGAGTTGGTGGTTTTTCAAGGAGCCCAAGCTTGAACAAAACAATGAGCCAAAGTATGGTTAATGATAGAAAATATAGACATTGTTTATATTTATTTATTTATTTTAAGGAAAGCTGAACAAGTCACTTCAGAGTCTTGAATGAGAATGGGGCAATGGAAGTGTTTGATTTTGCAGACACATGCCTATCCAATGTGGCAACTCCCATTTACAGTAACATTACCATTGCAGATGGGAGTTTTTGGCCAAGCAGTCAGGTAACCTGGATGCTTGTAAATTTTACTGCAATTTGCCATAAGACTTCTCTCAAAAACATTTTTTTGTATTTCATGCTTTTTGTATTTCATGTATTTTAAAGTAATAAGAACAAACATTCAGCAAGACACAATTCTCCTAGGACTGCACCACCTCAGATCTTCATGGGAGGGGAAGCTCTATGTTTGCATATTCCCCACATTTCAGTTGTGGGAAATCTGAGAGTCATGAGAATCTGAGTTGGTACCTTCAAGTGATGCATTTGTCTTTCAGCCTATGCACATTTCTTCTCTTGCATTGCTCTCCTTCCTAATTTTCACCAGAACTCATGTGCAATGGTCTGTATGCAAAGACCCATTTTGGTTTAAATAATGAACTTCTATTGACAACAACAACAACAACAACAACAATAATAATAATAATAATAATAATAATAAATTAATAAATTTAATTCTCTCCAACTGCTAGGCAAAGCTACCTAATTTGGCTGTTGTTTCCCTAGTGCTCCACCTAAAATGAATCTGTGCCTTTGTTTATACAAGGACTACTTCAAGTATCTTGTTTCCTGTTGCCCATCTATAAAAAAAACCCTGTATGTTTTGCCTCAGGATAGAGGACAGACTTTGGTAACAGCTGGCTTTTGTGCTTGCAAACCTCAGTGTAACTTGATACCCAAACAGCACCTAATACAGCTTCATTTGAATGTCTGCTGCCTCATCCCTCATTCCAGCCTAACACACTTACAAGATGTAGACTTTGGCTGTGTATACATCACCATTTACTCTGGCTCCTGTGGGCTCCCACTGCTGGTGTCTGAAGCCAGGTTCACATGATGTTAACCACAGTGCAGTCGTTTCTTAAGAAACGCTGCTGTTTGATGCACTTTCCCTCAAACCAGCCTCCATCCAATTTAAAAACATAAGCCACATTCACTTCACAGTTAAACTGAGACAGCTGTTGCACACGCACAGATGACAGCTTTGTGGATAGGAGTCCAGAAGCTGCAGATCCAGAGAAACCAAATAAGCAATGCACAGGTGCAAACATCCCCCCCACTCTCTGGTGTTTACAGCAATATAAAAATGCAGCATAAAATGCCAGGGTGGAGTGGAGACAACCTCACTGCGCTTTCAGCCACTAATGTGTTCATAGCCAGAGATGGCTTCATCACCTCACCCCTGTCCCTACAGCCCCACATTTGCTCAGTTTACCATCTAGACCATAGGCGCCGACTCCATGGGGCTTGAGGGGGCCCGAGCCCCCTCAAAAATTCGTTTGGGGGGGCTCCGCCCCCCCAATAATCTCCGACGCCCCTCCAGCAGAGCGCCATCGCCGCCCCTCCCCCAGCCCAAAATGCACAGGGAGGGGCGGGCTGCATGCCTCCTGCCCTCCCTCCCGAGCAAAAGCTCCACCCAATTTCCTTTGGAGCTGATTAATAGGCGCAGCACGCTCTCCCCTATTCGCTCACGAGGAGGCAGCGCCACTTTATTTGCATATTCATGAGCTTATTTATTATTCATGAGCTTTCCCGGCCCCCCCCCAATATTTTTTATAAGTCCGCGTCCCTGATCTAGACTGAAGAAGAGTTATGGTGAACTCGAAAGCTTGCCTAGGATGCTGTGACATTTTGATTGTCAAATGAAGGTATTGCCCTGGAGTGGATTTTTGAATTGTGCCTGTGAGCCATCTGAGGCCCTTCGTCATGTGCCCCCTTCGTGGCAGGTTCAGAGGGTGGCAACATGAGAACGGGTCTTTTCTGCAGTGGCTCCCCATTTATGGAATGCTTTCCCCAGGGAGTCTTGCCTGGCACCTTCATTACATATCTTTAGGCACCATCCAAAAACATTTCCCTTCTCCTAGGTCTTTGGCTAAGTAAACAATCTATGTCCTGTTAAACCGGAGGGGGCATTGTGTTTGTTTGTATTATGTATTTTTGTGTGTTTTTATATTGTAAACTGCCCTGTGATCCTTGGATAAAGGGCGGTATGGAAATTTAATTTAGATTCATAAGGATATTTTCTTACTGTGCTAGGGTGACTTACAATGAATAGGACAGGCAGGAAAGGATGTTGTTGTTGTTGTTGTTATATATTTATTTATTCCCCACCTTTTCCCCTGTTGGAGCTCAAGGCAACTTACAGATAAAATCAAGAACTGCTAAAACATAGAAAACTTAATCATTGAAATATAGTTAAATATTGATTTAAAACGATATGCATATATAAAATCAGTTTTAAACATACCAGTAATCCCAATGAAAGCAGCACAGCACCAGTCCTTTGATTAAAGGCAGTCAATTCCCCAAAGCCTGATGGAACAAGAAAGCCTTGTGGAAGGACCGCAAAGAGGGAGCCAGTCTAGCTTCTCTAGGGAAGGAGTTCCAATGTCTGGGAGCAGCCACCGAGAAGGCCTTCTCCCGTCTCCCCACCAAACATGTGTGTGAGGGTGGTGGGACCTAGAGAAGCGCCTCCCCCAAAGATCTCAAAACCCAGGCAGGTTCATATGAGGGAACACGACTAAGCAGATAGCTGAGACTTAAGGGTTTTATAGGTGATAACTAGCACTTTGAATTGTGCCTGGAAACAAACTGATATCCAGTCGAGCTGTTCTGGCATGGGAATTGTATGTTCTCCATAGGATAGAATAGGATGTAATGATAGAATGGAGTTTTTTTAAGGGAGCTATCCAAACCCAAGTTTGTTGGGCTGAGCAGAGTTTGTAGTAGTCAGATCTCAGGTTGAACCTGGCCTTGGCCAGAACTATGCTGGGTGAAGTCTCTCATTCCAGCTCAGCTCAAGGGTGTAGCTAGGATTTTGTTGGGGGGGGGCAGAACTGACCTGATTGGTCAGTTAGTTAAGTATTTCTATTGTTTTACTTGATTGGGGGAGCAGCTGCCCCCTGCCCCCGACTATGCCCATGGCTCAGTTGGAGATATGCTGGCTGAAATTCTCCATCCCAGCGCAGCCAGGGTTCAACCATGGCCAGGTTAAGTCCCCAAAAGTGGCATTCCATTGGGACACAATATAATTTGAAGACTGGGAAAGATTGTGGAGGAAAGGGGTCAAGTTCACTGCATGCAGGGTGTTAAAGGAAAATATTATGAAAATGATGTATAGATGGTACTTAACCCCTGTAAAATTAGCAAAGATTTATCATAACAGTGATAATCTATGCTGGAAATGTAAAGAAAAGAAGGGTACCTTTTATAATATGTGGTGGACCTGCCCCAAAGTGAAAGACTTCTGGGAGAAGATTTATAATGAATTGGAAAAAATGTTGAAATATACATTTATTAAGAAACCAGAGGCCTTTCGTCTTGGAATAACAGGTTTAGAATTGCCCAAGAAAGATGTTAAACCATTTTTGTATGCCACAACCGCAGCAAGAATTTTGTTAGCTAAGAATTGGAAAACGCAAAAAGTACCTACAGTGGAGGAATGGCAGATGAAGATGATGGATTTTTCGGAGCTAGCTGACCTGACTGGAAGAGTCCGTGACCAGAAGGAGGAGGAGTACCAGGAGGAATGGATGAAATTTAAAGACTATTTAGCTAAATATGTTAAGATAATTTAATTGGAAAAACTTGCAAATATCAGATAGGCTTAGGATTTAAATATGTAATGTTAGAGATTAATATGTTTAAAGTTTAAACAGAAAGAAAGATGTTAAGTGATTAAGTTAATTTTATGAGAAAATGGGTTTTGGAAAACTGTTATAATGATATACACTGAAATTCAACTAGGGGGACTCAAGAAAGTCACTTAACAATGTTACTAAGATTGGTTTAAATACAGTTGAGATTTATGTTTGCTTGTTTGCTTTAAATTTTTTGGAAAATTAATTTTAAAAATGGAAAAAAAGTGGCATTCCATTGGAGGTGCATGATGGAGGAGCAGAAGACGTACCCTATTCCAAACTCTGTTGAGCTGAGTGATGTGGCTTAGCAACCTAGCAACAGCTAACCCTGCAAGAAGGGTGGTTTAAGTCAAAGTCAATTCTAAAGGCTCATTTCTCCCCTGGCAGGCTCAGCCCTGCTCCTGAACAGAGTTTGGAACAGGGCTAAATTATACCAGCATCTATTACGCAGGCTTCCTTTAGTTTCGATTCCTCTGCCTGACTTTGTCCTGGAAGAAAAGAGCTTTGAGAGAAACTTTTCAGTTGTCAGCGTTCCTTCTTTTCCTAGGCATCCCTCTTAGATTCAGGTACTGCCGAGAAAACTAAAGATATTATATTGAGTGGCATGAAGTTGCATGCTCTCCTCCCTGAGACTTCCTTATGGAAAATTTAGAACGGCATCTGCCAGTCTAAACAGACAGCGGAAGAGGAAAACATAGTAAGTTGTGCTTTTCTCTTGTTTCTGATGTAATATTGGGGTGGGGAAGAAACAACCTGTGTTTGAGGAACACACAAGCTGTCTCTGCATCTGGAGCCTTTACATCAGAAGAACTGCAGAGAAAGAAAGTACAACCTACCCTTCTGGTTCCTTGGAATCTTCAAAGCCATCTCAGTGGAGATGTTTTGCTCATGCAAAACGGCCTGCTTGTGCAGGTGACAGTCACGTTGGGTTTTAGTTTAATATTGCTTTGTCTCCTTTAAAGGTAAAGGTAAAAGGTACCCCTGACCATCAGGTCCAGTCGTGACCGACTCTGGGTTTGCGCGCTCATCTCGCTCAAGAGGCCAGGCGCTTGTCCGCAGACAGCTTCCAGGTCACGTGGCCAGCGTGACTAAGCCGCTCCTGGCAAACCAGTGCAGCACACGGAAACGCCGTTTACCTTCCCACCGGAGAGCGGTCCCTATTTATCTACTTGCACTGTGAGGTGCTTTCAAACTGCTAGGTTGACAGGAGCTGGGACCGAGCAACGGGAGCTCACCCCGTCGCGGGGATTTGAAACGCCGACCTTCCGATCGGCAAGTCCTAGGCTCTGTGGTTTAACCCACAGCACCACCCGCGTCCCTTGTCTCCTTTAGGCATGGGCAAATATATCCTTTTCGGTTTCTCTCCGTTACTTGTTTTCCCAGTGTTAAATGCAGTTATCCACATTTCCACATCAGTTTGCAATTGGGAAAAAAAAAGTTCCAATGAATATTCGTCAGCATCTTAGCGTGAATATCTCCTAATATACACATTTTTGCAAAGCAATTTCCCCCAATGTAATGCATTTTGGAATGTTATTTTCACCAATGTATATGCTTGTTGGTTTTGTTTTGTTTTGGTTTTTTGCATATTACTTGACTGGAGAAGTGGCCTGCAAAATTTAGAGAACTGTGAATTTCAAACGATGGCTGTGCTTCCATTTGTGTACTGAAAGCACAAATTGCTAGGTGTGAACTGATTCAGATTTCTGCCCCCACCCCCAGTCTCCCCTTTGTGTCACCAGAAGGAACTTTCTGAGGTCCACCTGCTCTTCCTGGACTTTAGGTCCTTTGCAATTCTAATTCTAAGCAGGGCCTTTTTTTCCAGCCGGAACTCACCAGAGCACTTCTCAGGTGGGCACTATGCCATTATAAAAGAACAAAGGAGGGATTCATGGTGAATTCGGGAACCTCTTTTTCTGGAAACATAGTACTGGTTCTAAGACACAAAGAGGACCTCAGCCCATTTTCTAGTCTGAACTTGGCCCACTTAACATAAATCTAAACAATTGGCTAGAACAGATATAGAATGACTTGTTCTTCCCTTAGCAATTAGCATCATCTCTTTAAAGCAAGTGTGTTGGGGGGGTGTTAATTCTGCACCCGCAGTGAGGGTGGGTGCAAGCTGTTCAGAAGCTTTGTGGATGCCAAGGAAACGCCCCAAAGGTGCTATTGCAAAGCCCCAAAAGTGCTATCCAGAGCCCCAAATGTGCTATTCAGAGACACCACAGCAGCAAACCCCTAGGAAGTTCAGTTTTGAAAAATTTTGACCCGCAGACTCTTCAACAGCTTTGATAGGAGCATAATCTTTCTTGGTCAAGGTTCCAGATATTGCTTACTGTGAAATAGGCATTCTAAATGTAGCATTATAAACCATCTCAAAAGGGCTAAGCAGAGATTTCTAACTGGCAAATATCTTGATCCCCATTGTAGCACACTAAAGGGCATTGTGTCGATGATAGGCCAAACTAGAGCGCACATTTTTCCCTCATGCAGCTCTGTAACAAGAAATCAATAATATCCTTTTTTATTTTTACTTTAACAGGGATTTTTTTTTTGTTCTAAACCAAATTAAGATAAATAATTCAACGTTAAAACAGAGTCTGCATTCAAATCCTTTGTATTAAATAGCATCTGTGTTTGCATTCCACTTTAATACAAAATGCTTTGGACTACAGCTGATACCAAGAGATATGAAACTAGTTAGTCCCCACATGTTGCACATAAAAAGAATTCATAATGAGCATCTATGGGATGTAGAATGGATCCCATGCCTTAGCTGAAGACCTCATAACGTAAGAGCCGAGAAGCCTAAGTGAATTATGACTGTCTCTTTCCTCACAAGTAGGATTAATTTTCTATCCCACTTATATTCATTATCTATCCTGTTTATACCATAGGGACACCAATTGTTTCAGTGTTAAATATAAAGTCTTTTTCGCAGAAAAATATGGGATAGCTAGCTAATCGTCCCCATCCCCCCACCCCTGTTCACTAACCAAAATGCTACTCAAATTCCATGTCTCATGAACGATATCAGATAGACACATTCACAAGTAGTTTAAACCGGTTTATTTTCTCTCTAATTGACATCTTTTATAAGTCTCCTAACGATATCAATAGGAATTCTGCATGCAGATCAAGAAGTGTATATGGCCTTTAGAGAGTAGGTCAATAAATGGCTGGAGGAATGATTAAAGACTTCTTAACAGCACCCTTCCTTTTCCTTACGAAGCTGTATAAGAATGGCATGAATATAGAATAATGCTGGAAGGAATTATATATATATATATATATATATATACACACACACACACACACACACACACACACACACACACACACATTGAGCCACCGCTCCTGGTTGGTGCAAGTTGCCCACTGCTCACTTCCATAAAGCAGGGTGCTCAACACACAAGCCTGGTAGACCTTCATCTTGGTATTGGTTGTTAGCATCACATTCTCCCATACCCTTTTGGAAAGGTGAGCCATTGCCATTGCTGCCTTACCAATACGCTTGTCCAGCTTAGCATCAATGAAAAGGTTGCTGGCTATGGTGGAGCCAAGGTAGACAAAACATCTGGTCTCCAAAGCTGATGCATGAAGTGCAGGTGATGTCCTGACCCAATATGTTGGTCTTTGTCAGGCTGATGGTGAGGCTGAATGCCCTGCAGGCTTGGGCAAAACAGTTGATGGGTCTCTGTAGAACTTCTTTGGAATGTGTTGTCAAGGCTGCATCATCTGCAAACAACATCTTGCAGATAAAAACCTGCCACACTTTTGTCTTGGCATGGCAAGATAGATATCCTGTATCTAACAGCTCAGGTTGAATGCCTACATCCATTTATTGACTTTTCATTTACATGTGATGCTCTGTAGCTCAGCTGAACAAGATTGCCATGGAAATCTAATTAATAATAGAAGTAAAAAATTAAAAAATAGAAGTTTAATAAATGCATAGATATTATTAGGGTGGCATCTTACAGAAGCTAATGGGAATTTGCTCTTGACAGAAACATACAAAATCTATGGGGTTCATAATTAATTGATTGCCTTCAGTTATTGAAATGCAAAATGTGGACTAGAAAAAGAGAGGTGTGTGCGTGTGGATCTGATAATCTATGGCAGTAGTAAGGGAAATGAAATTAATACTGTATGGAAGCTACAGGTATCTTAGACTAGAACAGTAAGATCATCAGCCTTCCCCAACCTCATACCCTACAGATGTTGTTGGACTGCCAGCAGCACCAACCAACCTGGCCAGTGATGATAGAAGCTCTAGTCAAAAACACCCTTAGGAAGCCTGGTTGGGGAAGGGTAACCTAAGTCCTCTTCACTTGTTATTTATAGCAGTTTCTGGAAAACACAAGCGAGGAGAGTGCTATTGTGCTCATTTCCTGCTTGTGGGCTTGTCCTGGGCATCTGACTGGCCAGTGTGAGAATAAGATGTTGAACTAGATGAGACTTTGGCTCAATCTAGCAGAGCTGTCCTTAGGAAAATGTAGTTTTCTGCATTTTTCTGTGCCAGTCTCTGACTGAAAATGGCTATCTCTATTTCCCCCTACGCACATGACACCTTGATTACAACCTCAGCTACGAGTGAAGAAGGGGAGGTGGTGAAGGAAGAGAAAGGCCTGTCCATTGGCCAAAATGAAAATAAACATGCTTGGCAACAATCTGGCTTGTTGAACTTTAAGAAACATTTGCAGCCATCCTGGCCTCATTAACTCTCTGCTGCTCAGTCTTACAGCAAATATTGATAGCCTGCTTTTCTATATAAAATGCCCAAGGCAGCTAGGAAAATCATTTTCCAGAGGCAGCCTGTTGAAGCAAAAACAAAGTAGTGTGGTATCTTATAGATCAACACATGTAACATTACATACATGCCCACGGACTTTATCAGTCTTTTATTACAATTATTTAAATCTTGCTTTTTCCCCAGACTCAAAGTGGCTTATAAATAACATGGAAATAGAAAAAGCTAAAAACATAGGAAAAAAATCATTAAAAACGTAGTCAAGCACTAATAGAATTAAAACTCGCTTGGTGTGTTTCGGTGTCTATGTAAAAAGATCTATCAACAATAGAAATAACAACAATAAAAACCTCACAGCGGCAGCTCTTTCCTTAAAAACAGTTGGTTCCTAACACTGGTTCCTGCCAGTGGAAGGACAACAAGGAGGAAGCCAGTTTCAACAAAATCATTGTGCATGTTTGAATATTCTCCCACACAGAAAAAAATGAAATGAAATGCTAGTAGCATACAAAATTAGCATACGGGGGAAATGTTCAGCCTAGCATTCTTCCCGACACGCTAGGAAGGAATATGATAGAAACACTAACATCTCAATCCAGTGATTTTCTGGGTACATGGAGGCGCATGGAGTTTTCTCACTTACAACCGTGTTTCTGTTCACTGAAACAGAAAGGACAACTTCACACTCACCC
This sequence comes from Podarcis muralis, assembly GCF_964188315.1. NCBI lineage: Eukaryota > Metazoa > Chordata > Lepidosauria > Squamata > Lacertidae > Podarcis > Podarcis muralis. Next base: position 35,096,073 of record NC_135655.1, read on the forward strand.
ATCCCTGTTCTTGAATAGAGCTGTCCCTCTATGGAAATGGTGGCTTTGAGACTGAATTACCACAGTGCACTCTATGTGGGCTTTCCTCATGCTTGACCCAGAAACTGCAGTTAAAGCAGAAGGCTGTGCCACAATTGCTCAGAGATCTGCACCAATTGCCCATTTATTAGCAGACCGTGTTCAAGGTCTTGCTATTAGTAAATAAAGTCCTTAACAGCTTCGGTCTAGTTTACTTGCAAGATCAATTTACCCCCTATTTACCCACTGACCACTTCAATCTGACACTGTTACAGATGCTATATAATGCACTTATAAGAAATCAGTATTTTAGTGCCGCCACACCTATACTTTGGAACTCCCTGCCTATTGATATCAGGCAGCTGCTTTCTCTGTATTCTTTTTGGCACCTGCACAAAACATTTCTGTCTAGGCAAGCCTATTCGGAGACGTAGATGCTAGATGTACTTTAATTCCTTTTAGCTGCAGTTGATTTCAACCATCTTTTGAATATGTTAATTTCCTGTTTTTAACTTTTGCTTATCAATGATTTAATGTATCTTTTCATAGGGTTGACTGACTGAACCCAATAGTACAGTGGTACCTCTGGTTACAAACTTAATCCGTTCTGGAGGTCCATTCGTAACCGGAAACCACTCGTAACATGAGGTGCGCTTTCGCTAATGGTGCCTCCCACTGCTGCCACGCCACCGGAGCGCGACTTCGTGGGGCAAAGTTCGCAACAATGGGCATCTACTTCCGGGTTAGGGGAGCGCATAACCCGAAGCATTCATAAGGGGGACGGTACGTAACACAAGGTACCACTGTACAGTGTGGTACCTTTGGTTACAGACGCTTCAGGTTACAGACACTTCAGGTTACAGGCTCCGCTAACCTGGAAGTAGTACCTCGGGTTAAGAACTTTGCTTCAGGATGAGAACAGAAATTGTGCGGCAGCGGTGCAGCGGCAGTGGGAGGCCCCATTAGCTAAAGTGGTACCTCAGGTTAAGAACAGTTTCAGGTTAAGAATGGACCTCCAGAACGAATTAAGTTCTTAACCCGATGACCCTTGGGGTACCAACTCTAAGATTCTATGATTCTATAATATTTTTGTAAACCACTTAGAGGTTCTCTTACAATCAAGCAGTATAATAATTTTGCTAAATAAATGAAGCAGTGTTCATCTCCTTTCTGGGCATACACTGAGGAGCTCCATGTATGTGTTGGAACACACACAGGCATGAGGATCAGAATGCAAATGTTAGATTCCACCTTTCAGATTTTTATTTTTTTTACACAGTTGTTATCGTATTACAAGATGTTCTGCAAATTGTTTCATCTGAGCTCAAAGCATTTCTAATAACGTAATGTATTTTCTTACAATGCACCATATTGCATCCAAAGTCTTATGGGGGAAAACTCAGTGATGCTAAAAAAAAAAAAATTTTAACGCATACACCCACAGGTTGTGTAATATAATAACACTTAATATTTATACATTATATTATCACAATTATATGTGGTATCTTTATATTAACTGCCAGTGAACTCCTATTCCTTTCTCTCACAAGTGAAAGAAAATCTCTTCTCTAGAAATTCATTTCCATTTGCTTAAAGTTAAATGGTTTGACTTTGAATTTTCATTATCTGCTGTTGGAAGGAGCCTGTGACAGATACTAGAGAGAATGCCTCAAACCTTCATTGTATCATCTAATTTTTGCTTCACTTTAGTCAGATATCATTTAGGTGGAAAGTGAAACAGTATTCATAGAGCCGGATGAGATAGAACAAAATAGAACAGAAATAAATACAAGGCTGTGATCCCATATACACTTACCTTAGAGCAGGGGTCGCCAATGTGGTGCCCTGCAGATGCTGTTGGAATACGATTCCCATCACTCCTAGCAAGTATGGCCAAATATCAGGGATGATGGGAATTGTAGTTCAGCAGTTCTCATGAGGGCATGTTCGGTATGCCAATGTTAGAATAAGTCACCTTGAACACAAAGCAGTACTTCCAAGTAGACATGTATGGAATTGCACCATGTAGACAGGATATATAAAATCCTTTTTCGCCATAACATTTGGATTTTTTAAATGATTATTTTTTATTATATTTTTTTGCCACTAAGATGATTGGCCTAATTTCATATACGTGGAAAATAATTTAAAGGATTGTGGTGTTTATAGATTGTGGTGGGCCTCCTCCATGAGAGGTCCAGAGGGTGGCAACACGAGAATGGGCCTTTCTGCAGTGGCTCCCCAATTGTGGAAAGCTCTCCCCAAAGAGGCTCACCTGTGCCTTCATTAGATATCTTTAGACACCAAGCAAAAACATTTATCTTCAATTAGTTCTTGGGCTGATTCACATTCTATGGCCTTCTAAATGTGTTTTTGAGAGCAGGGTTATTGGTTTGATGTTATTTTTCTTTTATTATATATTTTGTGTTATCATTTTGTATTTTTATGTTGTGAACCACACTGTGATCTTTGGATAAATTTAATTAAACAACAACAACAACAATACAGTTTGTATTGTGTGTTATTACTGGATGTGGATTACTAAATATCTGATGAGTCTTGTTGCTCCCCTATTCTGCAGTGACTTTATGCAAATCCAGATGTGGCACTACAGATCCTCCCTGGCGGCTCCTGACGACACTCTTACATTTGAATTACATAGAGCAGGGGTCGGCAAACTAAGGTCCGCGGGCCGGATCAGGCCCAATTGCCTTCAGGATCCAGCCCGTGGACTGTCCATGGATTGGCGTGGGGATTCTGTTCATTTGGACTGCGCCATTTCCCCCGGTGCCACCTCTCCGGCCTGCCACAAGGTCTGAGGGACAGTGGACCGGCCCATGGCTAAAAAAAATGGCCGACCACTGACATAAAGAGATATTCACTACCCTGGTAGCCTACAGTTGAGGAGCATTCAACAATGTAAATTATAAAGGAAGGAAGGAAGGAAGCTTGTAAAATAGATGACAAAATGCAGCTAATGACGAGGTTGCGAAATTATCATTCTGTTATTGTTTAAGATTTAAATAGTGCCAACAACACAGTAGACAGCGGCATGAATTAGAACATACATAGTTAGAAATTGAATGAATTTCTCTTTAGTGTTGAATCAGAAAAGACCTATACCTCACCATCTATTTTTATTATATGTATTGCATTATTCATATTAACAATTGATTCCCGTTCATGAGTAAAAGTAGCATCTTGGGTAAGTTGGCATGCTGCTGCAAACTTTGGACAATGCTTCTTAAATCTTCAGCTCTGTGTATACTTTTGCGGAAGTCAATTCCATTAAATTGACAGTGTTTGCTGTGCTTTAGGCTGCCATGTATAGCTACTGATGTATCAGGTGACTCTCAAGGCATGGTAGAATTCCATTAGCAATTCTGGGAACCACTGAATTGAGGGCTGAGGCATTTTTTATTTTTTTTAATGATATCTCAACACACTCGCATTAGTGCCAGGAACTAAAATGACTTTGCTTAAGTACAATTAATTGGAAGTAAATTCCATTTAAATTATAATAGAACTTGCTTCCAAATATTTAGAAAATGGTTGTAATGGAAATGCCCTTCAAGGACAAATTATATGATTATTTTTTTAAAACTATTTAATTCACATTATACTAGTATTATAATTTGCTTGGGTAGACTATTACCATTAACTGTGTAGCTTTGTTCTGCAAAAGATTTGGACTTGGGGATAAAATGAGCTTAAAGAGTACACTTTAAATATTCCGAAACTGTCCCACTGACTTCAGTGCCACACTGTTTTCAATAAGATTGTTGATTGTGTTGACCAACTTACTTAGTCCTCCCTTGAGTTAATAGAAACGGCCTACAAAAGGGATAGTTCATACGATATGACTTTCATGAAGGTTATCAAGGAAACAATGTGCCTCGATGTACCTAATAGTAGGGCTGGCCCTATGCTTTGGGAGCAGGGGAGGAAATCTGTGCAAACACAAAGCCATACTTTCAAATCTCTTGCGCAATTCTGCACTATTTGCAGACAGTGTTCCCCATCTGTTCCCCGGATGCACCATTTTAGAAAACTACTTTATTGTGTGATGTCAGCCGATAAAGGACTATCAATAAACACAAGGCTGTAGGCAGTTCAGTTTTGTTAAGCGGTGGCATCTCTGGCCACTGGTCCCATCCCCTCCTGGCAAATAGAAGGGGAAGAAATCGAGGCAGTGAGAGATTTTACTTTCTTGGGCTCCATGATCACTGCAGATGGTGACAGCAGCCACGAAATTAAAAGACGCCTGCTTCTTGGGAGGAAAGCAATGACAAACCTAGACAGCATCTTAAAAAGCAGAGACATCACCTTGCCAACAAAGGTCCGTATAGTTAAAGCTATGGTTTTCCCAGTAGTGATGTATGGAAGTGAGAGCTGGATCATAAAGAAGGCTGATCGCCAAAGAGTTGATGCTTTTGAATTATGGTGCTGGAGGAGACTCTTGAGAGTCCAATGGACTGCAAGAAGATCAAACCTACCCATTTTGAAGGAAATCAGCCCTGAGTGCTCACTGGAAGGACAGATCTTGAAGCTGAGGCTCCAATACTTTGGCCACCTCATGAGAAGAGAAGACTCCTTGGAAATGACCCTGATGTTGGGAAAGATGGAGGGCACAAGGAGAAGGGGATGACAGAGGACAAGATGGTTGGATAGTGTTCTTGAAGCTACCAGCATGAGTTTGACCAAACTGTGGGAGGCAGTGGAAGACAGGAGGGCCTGGCGTGCTCTGGTCCACGGGGTCATGAAGAGTCGGACATGACTAAACGACTAAACAACAGCATCTCTGAGGTCAGACTAAACTCTCGAATAAGTGTGTGTAGGGAAGGAAGGACCATACACTGAATTACCACTATACACTGTGTGACTGCACTGCTTTGGCTGTTTCCTCACCCACAAAGACTTACGCTGTGATCTGGCTCTATCTGGTTATGCGAGATTAATTAGGGCAGAATATAGATGAGGATGCACATTCAGATGTGCATACCAAAAGTAATGCAGGCCAGATGGATGACAGCCACATGTGGATACACATCTGGATCTGGATTTGCATCTTAACATTGTCCATCTGTACTGGATTACCTGCAAAGGAATGTGCATGCAGATGCTCTTCCAAATGGATGTCCACATTCACATCCTGACCAAAGAAGTCAGCTGTCTGCAACTGGACTGAGGCGAGAAAGCATCGGCCTGGTTCCCCCAGCATCTGCCTCACTGAAGAAAGTTTAGCACAGTTTCACAAAGGGTTATTAAAAAACCGCTCATAAGAGGCTTCCATTGTGCAAGGAATGAAAATAATTGTGAAATGTGCTCACTCTTTCAGCTCACCTTGTTGGGATTGCATAGTTTGTGAATCTTAGTTTATAATTATCATAATATTAATCCATAATAAATAACATTATATATAACACCCCCATTTTATTGTTTTATACTTTGATTTTTATTCTATATAGTGATTGCTTACAGCTTTAAGCAACAAATTCAAGTTGATTGACAATCAGTTATTACGAAACCATTTACAGTAAAAACCCAATAGAACAAATAGCTAAAGTAATCCATTACCTTCATCAATTCATATGAAATATTCTTAACTTTAATTCTTCTAGCGTAGCATTTCCAGTCAATAAATTTTAGATGAGCCTTAAGGAGAAAAGTATATTTATTTGAAATTAAAACTGAGATTTTCAGTAAGTAAAGAGGTAAAACCTAAGGGTCTACTACCACAAGTTGGCAGGGTTGAATGAAAATGGATGGGGGTACTTTTCATGAACATTATAATTCCTTGTAAAAAGTGCTTGCTCTTTCACTGATGGAGAGGGTTGTAAATTGTTTTAATTGATTTTAATATTGTATTTTTTTATATTGTTGCAAACTGCCCTAGTACCTTATGGTGAATGACAAGTAAAAAATCCAATATAATGTTGTTGTCGTTGCTGCTGCTGCTGTTATTAAACAGGGGCAAAAGTGTTTCGGCACTGTTCCTTCCCTGGCATGCAAGTGAGAGCGGTGCTTTCTGGCTTTCAATTAATGAGCTGTGTGATGTCAGCCACATAGCCGAACATCATGTTTGCAATGTGATCCCTGAATGGTTGGGATTATATTATCAGGTTGTTGAACTCCCCCCCTCCTAAAGGCAGTAGTGAGCAGATCAGCAAAACAAGGCAGCAGGTTGGCGAAACCAACAGCAGCAACTTGGTGTTGAACAAGTGGCAAATAAACTGATGTAAGGAAGTGGCTTGTGAAGTTTTCCATGCCTCACGAAAGACCTCCCTTTACAATAAAATGTTTGCTTGGGAACATTCAGCACAACCATATTATTAGCTTCCATGTAAGGTAGAGAAAGATAATGTTTGCTAAGATTTCACTCACCCCTGTACTCTTTGAAAAGTGCCTCTAGTATAACTTCTGCCGAGATAGCCATCAAATACTGGCTGAATGGATCTCTGTTTAATGTCCTTTCCAAAGTATAGCACTTGTGAAAACATATTTACCCCTAGGCTGAAGTATAAAGACAGTGGAAATCAGCTAAGCTCAGGTAAGGGGATAGAATCCACAGTCTTTTAGCCTGTAGGCTAGACTGTCTTCACATTACTTAATCAGACAATACATTTTTGAGCTCTCTGTATTAACTCATGGTGAAAATGATTCACTGCCCCCGTCAGAGAACAACAACCCTTAACACTTCTTTCTACTGTTAAAGGAACTCGGAGATTTATTCAGCTAATAGCATAAGGAGATACACTGAGAGGGAAAGGGTACCATTAAGAGGCACAATTTTTCTCACGTCTCTGACTTCATGAAATCATTCCTCAGGACCATCTGTATCTATTTCATTGCAGGAGCCAAACCAATGGATTCAAGTTCCAAGAAAGGAGATTCTGACTAAACATTAGGAAGAACTTTCTGATGGTAAGAGCTGTCTGACAGTGGAATGGTCTTCCTTGGAAGGTGGTGGACTTTCTTCCCTTGGAGGTTTTTTAAGCAGAGGTTGGATGGTCATCTGTCATGGATGTTTTAGTTGAGATTCCTGCATTGCAAATAGTTGGACTAGATTGTCAGCATTTTCTTTCTCCCGTTGCTGGATATGTGATCGTTACATCTCATGTCTGTGTTTACTTTCCAGGCTTGGAAAGTGTGAGAACAGAAGTCAGTCTTATCTCTTCCGCTGTATTGTACTTTTGTACTTTTTACTTTCTCTCTCTCTCTCTTGGAGAAGATGTGAGAAGACGCCATGATTGCTTTGTCCTGTATATATTGCTTAATATATTACTTAGAATGCCACACCTAAGCTCCACATCGTTTCTGCTATACAGTGGTACCTCGGGTTACATACGCTTCAGGTTACATACACTTCAGGTTACAGACTCCGCTAACCCAGAAATAGTACCTCGGGTTAAGAACTTTGCTTCAGGATGAGAACAGAAATCGTGCTCTGGTGGCGCAGCGGCAGCAGGAGGCCCCACTAGCTAAAGTGGTGCTTCAGGTTAAGAACAGTTTCAGGTTAAGTACGGACCTCCGGAACGAATTAAGTACTTAACCCGAGGTACCGCTGTACTCTGCTGATTGGGTGTGCACATATCTCCGGATATGTGTCGTTGGTGTGCATCGCAACTGAAGATTTATGTATGGCAGCCTATGTTGGCAGTGTTGTTTTTGCCAATTCTCCTCAGAAATAGCTCAAAAATGTCAAATTTCTTTGCAATTTTGCGATTATGTCAACCCTAACCTAGCATTATTATTATTTTGTTATATTTTAATCCGGTCTTTCCCCCTCATCTTATTCTCACATAAACTCTGAGAGTTAATAAGGCTAGGAGACATTGGACTGTATCCAGGGCTGCAGCTCCACTGATGCAATGAAGTTCTGTGCATGCAATGGAGCGTCCACTTCCTCTCCTGCTCCCCCCACCCCATCCCAGCATGCCCTCAAAGCCACCTCTGAAGAGATGTGGCTTCCTCTAGAGGGGAGGGAAAGAAACAGAAGTCTGGTTGCATCAGCAGAACTGAGCACATGGAAGATTGGATAAAACCCATTGTCTGGCTCAAGGTCATCCAGGGAGTTTCGTGAAGAGGGTTTTGAACCTGGGCTGCCTCCACCAGCCCTAGTTGAACACTCCAAATACTGCAGTATACTGGCTCATGACATGCACCCTCCTAGAATGCATTTGTTCTCTCATTATTTCTCCATGGGAGTAGAGGACACAAAGTGTTTGGTGCTGAATTGAAAAATGAACAGTGTGGCATGGGAGTATCATGTTTGGCAACACACTTTGTTTCCATGGACTTGGCAGCCCTACAGCAATTGCAATTAGGGGCTATGTTGGTCTGTGTCTGGTTTCTGCTCCATCTTTCTTCTCTGGAGCAGTTGCAAAACTGATGCGCAGCCACTCCAGGGTTGCTCACGGGTAGCCTGCCATATTCCATCCCTCAATCTCAGGAGGACGGTAACCTTCATCCACTTTCGTTTGCTCTCTATTTGTTTTACGAGGCAAGCAGCCAGAGTTGGCCATACATTGAGCTACATAAAATATGGCAAATGAGATAGTTCTGAACTTTACCTGATAACATCAGTTTCTATTCATGTAGCTATTCCAGGGTACTTATGACTCATTGCAATTCTACAGAAGCCACGGGAAAAGGACATAATATTCTAATTTTGAGCACAAAAAGCCTATCCATCACAGAGATATATGAAACCAGAATTTTTGGAGGTCTTGGAGAAGCTGATTTACCAGAGTTTCATACTCTGGTAAATGACTTTCCTCCTCTTATTGTTTGGCAATTGTTCAGACCACAAGTGTTCTCCTGCTATAGTCACTAGGAGGCAGAATACTGTTTCTGTGTTGTGTGTGCCGAAAAAGGAGGCAAATTCTGCTGTCTGACTTGCTGCTCAGCCTTTGAGTATGAGTAACTTCAGTTCCAAAGAGCTACCACTGGTCCATTGCAGTCTCTTTCCATGTGCCTAGGAGTCTCTGGACCCCAAGCTAAGAAGCATCAGGAAACTGATTTATTCTTTTCTTACTCTAGCTGTAGGGATTAGGGCTGATCTGAAACTAAACTTTAACTTGGCAATGTTGTTTGTTGGTTACAAATCTGCACACCTCTCCCCACTTTGGTTCAGCTGCTAATGGAGAGCAGAAATCCCCATGTTGTGCTGTGCAAAACCACAATTACCTTCGCTCAGTTTCTTCTGTGGCTTTTTATAGTCACAATGATCACAACTATTTCCCCTTTCCAGCACCATGCTGAGGAGCTGGAGTGTTGTGTTTAGACCCTCCATATGTTGCTGCACTCAAATCCCATTATCTCCTGATCAATTACTATGCCGGCAGGGAATGATGGGAGCTGTGATCCAACAACATTGAAAGGGCACACATTTGTCCCTGTCCATACACTCCACCAAGTATGCATGTAACCACAGAGGTGTGATATTCAAGATCTTTGGACCAGTGTCATGGTGCATCACACAGAAGGTGCTTTATACTTGGAGGAATTAGGAGGAACCACTGAGTCCCAATCGGGGTTCAAAAAAAAGTTGCCTGTTACTACAAACACCAATATGGCATTAAAATATAAAATGGTTCCGTGCTGTGTCTCAACAAAATGCAAGAAACTTGTTTTTATTGTTATAAACATCAAAATGGCAGTAAAGAGTTTGAATCACCCGGACACAATGATTACAGAATAATAACATGGTTATTTCAAGTATGACGTATGCAAGTTTCACAAGCCCACTTTGCCTGGACCAACCACTGACACTTGGCTTGTTTCCTTGACAAAGAGAGACAGGGGTGGGGAATCTTACTGTTGCCATATAAGAAATGGTGAATGGTGCTAGGGATATGGCAGGCTGCCAAGGAGGTGCAGGTGCATCAGGGAAAGCTTGACTGAAAATAGCATGGGTTTGGACCACAGAAGGGCAGAAAAGACAGCAAAGTTGAATAGGCAAATGGAGGAGATAGAGGGAAGTTGAAAGATTGAAATGTGAACAGTTTCCTGTTCTGAGCAGTAAAGAATGAGTGTGTTTCCTGAATTTTGCAGTGACTTAGGAGTCTGAGCTCACGACCATTTAGTGGAAGCCTTGAAGAGATTAAGAACAAGTCTTTAGATGTAAACCACAACCTACCTTTCAATATTTGCAGATGGTTCTCTATCCTAACATAAAACTAAAGAATTCCGAGGGGCAACCTGAGTTCCTTTGAACCCTCCCAATATGCTTCTCCAATGTTTGGTTGTTTGTTTCATGTATATCCTGCACCTCTTTCCAGATTGCTTTGAAGGACAACATATGGCTTCATGTCCCTTTAAAGTTCCTGATAAATTCAAGGAAAAACAACAAACATGGCAACAAGACCAGGTATTCAAGTAGAGTAGGAAAGGATTGGTCCTTGAGGACAAAAGTTTAAAAACTTGTGATCCTGAGTGGAGGAATTACCTGTGACAAAACGATGAACTAGGGTTGGTCAGGTGCTGAAGGAGGGAGGGGTTTGCCATAACCAAGTGAACATGCTAAATAGCGTGAGATATGACGATACATGTGTTCTGCCACAGAGTAAAGAGAGTTGTCTTAGGGAGATCCGAGGTGAGGGTTGTGGGCCAATCAAGCAAGGCATCCCTGATCCAAACTGTATTTGTCAAAATAGCTAGGTGCAAAACACTGGTGGAGGATCCTGTTCTTGAGGAATGCAGTTAGGTTACCAGTGGAGGCAGTGCTCATTGGAAAAGAGGGCTAAATAGAGTTGTGTGCTTGTGCTGGCAAATAACAAAAAGATTAGGTGCAGAGCCAGGCATTATCATTTATCTGGAGTGTCTGGCCCCTTCCAGTCACTGAGGACAAGTTTGTTTCCTTATAATGAGGGCAGCTGGTGTAGGCCAAGGACTGCTTCCTCCCTACACTTCTCAAAGCCTCCCGATTTTCGCAGCCATCTGTAGAACCAAACCAAGGAGCCAAGGAGTTTGGGGATGAAACCAACCTGGGCAACTGGGTACCAAATCCCCCTAGATGAGCTTTTTACATAACACCTATCAAGTTGCAAATGGGTGTTTGGAACCAGTTTCTCTCTCCACAACTAAAGTGCCCACCCGCCCCAAAAATATCTAGAAATGTACAGCACTGTATAAATGATATGACTGATTTATAAGTTCCTCTTAATGGGTTCATAATTCTCGCATACTTCAATAAATACAAATGGCGATCTGATTGAAACTAGACTTTTAAAAAAGAAAAAGAAAGAGAGGCTCAAACAGAATTGGGTTCTTGAAATTAATTACCTTCTCCTAAATATTGCAATTGGCTTCTCTTGGAGGAACACATTTTCGTCTTTGCAACAGAAGTGATAAATGAAGAACCTCATCAATCTACCTCTTTACCCTTGGAATGGAACTTCTCTCTATATGCATACTAATCTTTTTCTCTTCTTCATCTGCTTTTTGCTGCACAGAACAAAATATCATTATCAGGGGTGGGGGGAGGACAGATTTTGCATGGAATGCAGTCAAAGATCCAGGTGTTGAATGATTTTGGTTAAGGCCTATATGGTAAAATGCTGTTCCATCAAGCCAGGGATGGGGAACCTGAAGTCCTTCAGATATGTTTTTTTTTTTTTTAAAGAAAGCAGTAGTGACTGAAGAGGGTCTGGTGGGGGAAGGAGGATGTAAACTAATCGCTCTCCAGTCCTTAAATGTGGATACTATTGTTGTTTGAATTGCTGCTCTATAAAGTTTCTGCAGTGGCAAAATGCAAAGAGAAGAGAGGTGCTATACCCTCACTGAGGGAGCGGGATAAACTGTGGCTCCTGAATTTTCCTTGAAGCAATAAGGAGAAGGCTTTGGCGGAATGTTAATATAAAATGTGCAGATGCTGCTGCTGCTACTGTGCAGTTTATAATATAACAAATGGGTCCCTCCAACAAAATGTTGCAGTGCAGCCCTGGGATTTGTGTTATCTGAGCCTGTGTAAGGGGACTGAAAAACAAGCTAGTCTCAAAGATGGAAGTTCCTGCTCCGATATGGGTCTTAGTTCATGGTATTGTTAGTATTTTCATTGATCACATATAAAAGCGCAGTCAGTCTGCATGGAAGTCAATGGATCATGTGGCTTTTGCCTGCAGTTGATTGCTTGATCTGACTTGAGAGGAACTTTAAGTACATTGACATTTGCTTCAGCCTGAGAGATATGGAGGGCTTTTGACTGGGAATCCAAACTTGCCTCATCCTCACCTTTGACCTGCAATATTAACAGTAAACAACATTGCGAGGCTACTGTGTGCTGCTTTCTTACATCACCTCCGACCTGCAATTGTGGTATATCAGTGAAATACATTAAAGGGTTGTGGGGTGCTACTCTGTCAGTTGAATCAGCAAGCTGGGGATAAAAGTAACTGGGCTGTTGCACTCTCTCAACTTCAGACCAGCCCTTCATTAGCGTACAGTCTAATATTACTGGACGACACTGCAGGATTGTTAAAAGCAGCTCAAAGCCTGGCCAGCATTTTGCAATGTAAAGCACACTGCAATCTCTGAGTCACAGCCACTTCAAACATACAGTAAGGAGTAGGAACTGTGTTCGCTTTGTGCTTTCTGATCCCTTATATACCAGCTCAATCACTGATATCAGCTGTAGATACTTGGTTGGTTGTCCCCAGAGTTCGTGAGGCTCAGTCAGCATCAACATGAAACAGAGCCTTCAGCCTGAAACAGAGATTCAGCAGGTACCTCCTGTATTGACTTTCAAGTGTTTGCTGGAGAATTTGCTTTGCCACCACTGGTTTGTACAGATTTTGTTTTTTAACATGTTCCATAATAGTCAGCTGGTAATCTGTTTTATTTTTTTTGTATTGTCCTTATTGTGTTCTAATTGTTGCAAACTGCTTTTGTTTTGTTTTTAATGAAATTGCAATATACAGGTATTATAAATAAATAAATAAATTCTAAATAATCAGGGTAGGAGTTAACATGCTTTGAAATAAGAACCAAGTTATAAACAGCAGAATTCTTGGCTTTGCTGCTACCTTTTTGGGGTCTCTTTGGAGAAAGGTAGGAGGTGAGGCATCTCCCAGTTCAATATCTGGGAACATTTTAAAAGGGTTTCTTAATGTGGACCAGAAAGTAATCTATTAAGGCAATGAGGTGATTCATTCAATATTCCCTTAAAAAACAAACAAACAGAACCCTTCTGTGTGTTCCTCCTTCTGATCCAATGCCATATCCCACGGAGAAGGAAGCAAGCCAGCCAGCAAGTTGCAGGACCACGGATAGCTCCAAGTGAGCAACTTGTTTCAATAAAAGTTGAGAGCTGAGGAAGCCTGAGAGCTCCTGCTCTCAGACGGCCTCTTTCAGTCTCCACCCCCTTGTGACTAGTTCTAGATGGCCAAACTTCTGGCCTGAAGATGGGCACTCCTCTTCCATTCCCTGCCTGGTGTGTGTGCCCTGTGTCACTGGACTGGTGATGTCCTGGGGGAGGCATTTGGTTTCTCAGGCGGAAATGCCCATGGGGTTCAAGGGTCTGGCCCTACAGATAAAGGAGAGGGTTTTTTTTGTAGGTGGCTGGTGTTCTGCAGCCTCACTTGTCTCCTGATCTCCAGCCACAGGCTGGCTACCTAGCTGGAAAGTTGGCAGCCTCTGATTACCTTTTCATTCCTGCTGGACTCTGGGGTCATGACACCCTCTTTCTGCCCTTTCCAACCACTGAATTCCCCCCACCCAGCTCTCAGTCTCCCCCACCCCGGATCATGGAACATTCCAGGCCATTAAGTTCTTATGGGGCTGTTTTCAGACTCCCCCCCCAAACCAAGTATGCTTGTTTCATACTTGTGTATATCTTGGGTTCTCTTGAGTCTGCAGATACCTTCCTCTTACGTGTAGATGTTGCGGATAATGATAGGCACTTTTTCCTGAACTTCAGAAATAGAATATAAGATTATATATTATTATTTCTGCTTAATCTTAAACAATGGCCACTTCAGTTAAGGAGCTCTACAATATCATCAGTATTTAATTATGGGCTTTTAAAGGGACAGGACTGAACCTTTTCATTCTCTTTGTGGGTTTAAATTAGGCGTAAGCAGAGTTTAGATAAATAATTCACATTGTTTGTCTGCAGAGGTGTAGAGTTCACCCCTTGGGAAAAGGCAATATGTAGGAATTACATTAGCCATATGTCCTGCTGTACTGCAGACTGGTTATGCATGACAATCCCAGTAGTGCAATCACCTACTGAGAAATTTACTGTCATCCTATAACCATTTAATATGCTAATTAGTTATTTGCTTGTCTATGGCCTTCTCTAGCCAGCAAAGTGGTGGTGAGATTGGCTTTCTAAGCACTGCAAGAGTGGAAGTGGTCAAAGCAGCAGTACTGCACTGGCAACAACCCCATGTCATCAAATGTTCCAGACATGGTACATAGCATTGAATAGTGAGGGTGCATCTCATGTATGCAACATTCTACAAGCTTATCAGCCATCATTGGACATTGGTCTATATTTATGTACCTGATTTGTGAAATCTAGAGAATGGGCTGTAGGATATGGATCCATCTCTGAAGCTGTTTTGGGCCCTGCTAGTACTCTAAAGAACATTTTTCATATGTGAAGTTTACATTGCTTTTGAGTCCAGTAATTATGTAAGCATTTTATAATTAACGCTGTTGAGAATACACAAAAGACACATTTCTAATGTCAAAGTGTGCTCAGATTAATGTAGGTTTCACATTCACATAAGTCAATTTGAACTCAGTGGGGCTTAATTCTGAATAGACTATCTGATCTACTAGGCAGTTTACTTGAATTTAAGCTGATTTTATCTCTATTGACTTGAACGTGATTTCTGCCCAATCATAATCCCTTTTAATAGCAAGGCGCGGAAAGGATTGCAGCCCAAAGGACCATTGAGAAGTGTGAAGTGTCACTGTGCTCAAGAAAGCTTGAGAGTTACAGAAGTAAAGTACAACAACAAAAACAAGCCTAGGAGGTCGAAAAAAGCAGGCTCAGTAGCTACAGAATTTATTGGGACAGTTGGTCAGAGGGATGGAACATGGGGTGGGAAAGAGGGACAGAGGCATTGCTAGGTTCATGGGGCACTGGCTCAAGACAAAAAATTGCATAAAATATGCATGCTAACTTTTATGTATAGATGCCTCTGAGGAATGAAGATGGTTGTGTGGCTTGGATCTTGCCAGTGCTGCAATTTGAAGGTCACCCAGTAAAAAAGAGGGGGGGGGGGAGAGTAAAGGAGGAAAGGACAGGAGATCTGGGCCCAACCACACAAGATCTGGAGGGATGAGTGGAATGCCCGGCCTGTGGGGAGTGATGGCCTGAAACCTTAGCTGGGGATACGGTTTGTTGGAACTGTTTGCACTTGTATCTCACTAGACTCTTTCTCAAATACCATCAATTAATTACTAAAGAGAAATTTGTTATAAACATTTTATTCCCATAGCAAATTGCATTCCTAATAAGTGCCTTAACAATTGTTGATTCTGAATTAACATTCTGTATATTCTCTTTCCTACAGGCCATTGATTAAAGTGTCAAATAAAACCAAATGTTTCACCAAGTCCTGGGGTAATTTGCTATAGACTTCCCAAATCCCTATAGACTTCTCCAATGTAGTATATGTTACTAGCACCTAGAGTTTACAAATATATATCAGATCCCATTGAAATATTCATAGCCAAGGCAAACTGTGATTATTTACAGCTGAATACGTTACTAAATTTTAACGCCTAATCCTATGGGTTGGTTTAAATTGCAGAATCTTAATTATGGGAGAGGAATCAGCTCCAAATAGCCTAGACAATATGGGGGATTTGTCCATCCAATGCAAAATTCGCCTGGGTTGTGGCTGGCATATTTCATATGAAACCTCTTTGGGTCTAAAAGCTTATTTGGGGCTAAAAAGGCCCTCTCAAAGCTCAGGGTCGAGGGTAGCATTAGTATTAAAGATAGCTGTCCTTCCACTGGTAGACTCAAATTCTTGTACCAGATATGAATAAACTTTTGCAGTGGCATTTGGATTTTTAAGCCGGATCCTCCAAGCTACTGCCTCAGCACAGCGGCCATTAGTACCAGCCCATGAATATAAATCACAGTGCAACCCTCAGTGCAATTACTCCGGAGGAAATCCTACTGAGTGGAATGGACGGACTCCGAGAAACAGCGTAGGATTGTTAGTTTCCTTTCTTTGTCTGAAATGCTGACCATTTAGGTATACAGATAGCTAACTTTACAAAGCTCTTAGTACCACTGCAAAAATAAACAAAAAATAAACAATCTGTGTGTTTTTAGTAATTTATCATGGTTCAACACACAATCTTGCAAGCTATTACAAAAAAATTAAAATTAAAACTGTTACTGTGAAATGAGGAAGTCAACTTGTTTAAATAAACCATGCAAACCCTTTTTGCTGTTTGCTTGTTCACTTATTTAGATACATGCACACACACAGAGTTACCTTTCTGTGAGCATACTTTTCCCCACTCTCCTCCCTGCACTGTTTCCTCCCTGAAACAACTCTTTGCCCTCAACTATTCCCATGTGCAGTATATGGCACTTTTAGAGACAGATACCAGCTTGAGGTTTTTTTTAGCAGGAAATGGCACCAGGAGGAGGGTCAATGCTTCTCCCCACAAATTTGACAGTTTTCTCCCCACATCCTCCAACAGTCAGTCAGCATTCTGCATCCAGCAAGCACGCTCATTCCTGATTGGCCTATTTGGGGGATTTTCCCTCCTTAGTACACTCTCCCCCTAAAAGTGTTTTGTACTTCTGCAAACTTCACTGTGGACCTGCTAACACCTCTCCCTTCCTTGTACGTGAATGGTGCTGTTTTGTCTACATAAGGAGTGACAATTGGATAATTGGTATATAGGATTTATTGCCGGCACAAAGCTTGGATTGTTCCTTTCTATGTAATTGGGTGGAATTACACAGGGTGCCTTATTGTGAGGTCTCCGACTTGCAGTCTATCTTTGCTTTCATCAGGGGATTGGGGGGGGGGGAGTAGGGAAGAAACTCCAGGAAGCAATTTTTTCCCCTAGTCTTCCAGCACCAGCATCTCATTTACTAAAAGTGATGACCCAGGGCGATGCCATTAAACTTACATTTCAAAAATAGCTTTTTTAAACCCTATGAACAATGGAGTAAATTTATAGAAAGATAGTCTCAACTGTGGAGATAAAAACAGTGGCCTGGAATCAGATATAATCGATATAGCATATAAAATGCATATGAATAAACTGATAGAATATATAGTGAAATGGCTATTATTCAGTCCTTGCAGGGACTAGATTAGGAAATGATTGAGGGCATGCATATCCTGGAAGTATGTGGAGTTTAAGCTACTTGTCTGGTATCTCCAAAGCTGCCTTAAAAATGTCAAGAGGTCACAGAACTTGCACACAGCCCCACCTTCCATTACAGACCTGAACTATTAGCTAAACTTTGTGTCGCATCTGATGTGCACATAAAGCAGCATAATCACTTTAATCGTACTTTATTTATTTTGGGGTGTATACTCCATGTTCACTGTTTTGAGGGAGATATATCCAAATGTATCTCAGACTTGTTTGGAATTCAAAAGCTTTGAGCTATGTGCAGTGGCGTAGCGTGGGGGGTGCAGGGGGGGCCGGCCGCACCGGGCGCAACATCTGGGGGGGGGGGCGCTCGCACTCGCAGCTCTCTGCCCCTACTAAATTCCATGGGTTAGGGGGCGCAAATTACTTGCCTTGCCCCGGGTGCTGACAACCCACGCTACGCCACTGGCTATGTGCCTTCTAGATCCCAGCTTCCTAGGTCATAGGCAAGTATCCTAAGAATCTTGAAATACTGTGAATCAATGAATAAGGTGGTCCCAAGCATCTTTGCTGTATGTGGTGTATGCTACCTTTGTGATGCCCCAGTTGATATTTACAAAGAGGTCATGAAGAGTGATTTACTTAGTATGAAGCCAAATAGATGTATCAACACTTCCTTGCTTAGTTCTTGTTGACTCTTCCTTCCTTGGACTCTATTCAGGAGTCAGGAGAAGTCTGGTTCTTTGACTTGACATTGTCTTGCTTACTTTACAGTCCAGCTAAAAATGTTTTGGTGTAGTAAACCATCTATAATTTGGGGAATTACATGTGGCAAAAGAACATAAAAATATATGCTAATAGCCTAAAGAACAGAAGAGAACAGAACAGAAAAAAGAAAAGAAAAGAACCAGCTCTGGTCATAGCCTATGAGAAATATATTTAGAACATAAGCATACATTAAAATATATTATAATATAAACAAAGATAGTAAAGGTAAAGGGGATGGGGAGGCTAATACAGTAGCGGCGAGGATATTGACAGGAGTGAGGGGAAGGGAGGTGGGCGAGCGATACCAACCAATGAACTGGACCCACCCTCTGCCCTGCCCATGCAAATTCTCCACCGGACCCGGTCTCTGCCCATGCAGTGTGGAGGAGAAGGAATTATAGAATTGTAGAGTTGGGACCCTGAGGATCATCTAGTCCAGGCATGGCCAAACTTGACCCTCCAGCTGTTTTGGGACTACAACTCCCATCATCCCTAGCTAACAGGACCAGTGGTCAGGGATGATGGGAACTGTAGTCCCAAAACAGCTGGAGGGCCTGATTCTAGTCCAACCACCTGTGATGCAAGAATATACATCTGCCACATATGGGGTTTGAATGTGTGACCTTGCTGTTATTAGCACCACGCTCTAACCAACTGAGCTATCCAGTTGGTCATGAACTCAAACACGGGACAAAAGGCATCCCATTTGAAGTCCAAATGGGACAGGGAACACACCCCCCCAAAACAGAATAACCCCATTTTTCTACAGTAGGGACCGGTGTCATCCCTATCTTGAATTCTGTGGGGTTTGCTCTCAGGTAAGTATGGTTAAGATTCCAGCCTTAGTCGTAGACATTTGACTACTTTTTGTTTTCCTGTAAAACAATCTGTCGATTCTGTTTAAGGATAATAATATTCTCACATCTAGGATATTCATATACATTCCCAAAGATGTTCTGTCATAAATACCAATAGGCCTTCACACCTCCAGTGTTTCCCTCAACAACAAAAATGCATTTTTGTATTCCAGTCTAATTAAAACATATGGTGAACGATCAGTTCTGAGGTAAAAAGCTGAGTAGTTATGTTGGACTTCTACGTGGGAAAATGCGGCAGGAGAGTTGTTGGGCATTTCCAAATCAATTAACCCTCTGTGGGTGATAGCTGCCCCTCAGAAATACAGTCAGTGACATACAAAATGGCTGAACCCTTTTGGGCAGACGTTAGCCACAAGCCTGCATGCCTGTCCCACCCAACTTCCGCCTGGTTTGAGAACATCAGTTTAAATTACATTTTCAGGAAGAAGGTCACCTGAACCCATTTAATTTCCAGTGCTTGCAGCATTTTTCATCTCACTTATACTTTGGGAATAAAACTCTTATTCCAGCTGCAAAATTTTACATTAGCCAAGGGAATAAGCATGAGGTATAAATCTGCTTAGATTCCAATAATTTATCCTCTGAGGCACCCAATGGATGGTGAGACTGGCCACCTAGCTTGAGGTAATGTTTAAACAGAACTGTTCCACATATTACACAAACAGTTACAGCTGCAAGTAAGACATAAATTAAAGTCATAATCAAAATAACCACAGGACTATTTTCTAAATCAGAGAAATTATGGCAATTTTCTGGAAACTGGTTTCAAGTTAAATAATGTCATCTGCCATGGTTATCGGATTCTTCTTTCTCATCTAGGCTTCTTGTTGATGACATTGGTACTATGTAAGTCAGCTAGTTTTTGTCTTCTCAGCCTTCCTATAATAGGTGCACATTTCTTTTAAACTATAGTATGGAAATAATTTTCCTACTACATTTTGGGCTGTTGAATCTGCAGCTTGGTGATGAGGCACATAATCCCATCACCACAAAGTAGAGCTTTACACTTTGGTCTTAAAAACAAGACAAAACTGGATTGTGGATTAATTTACCCTTTGTTGAAGGGATTGATTTTGATCCAAAATTATCATTGTTTTGTTTTTTTAAATAAAAATAAAAATTATTTAATTTTTATAAGGGTTTTATGCAGTGTTTTTTTTTTTCTAAAAAAAGAGGTTTAGGGGTACTCTCATTTTCCTACTCATATTGAAATACTGCCCCTCAATGTGGCCAAACTTAGATTCACAAAATGTTTAGGGGTATGCATACCCCTGCATAACCCCAGAAAAAGCACTGGTTTTATGTTAAGAGGTATCTGCTAATTTGTCAGACCAGTTTAGTCAGCTCAGGATTGCCTGTGATGAGGTGGTATCTTCAGTGGTGTTGTCGCAGTAAGAAAACAATTATGATAGAAGCTCCGCATTTCATGAATTAGGAGAAAGCCAATAATGGGTGTCAACAATAGAAAGCGTGAAAGGATAATCAGAGAGTTGCTTTGATCCATCATGGGAAATTGATATGTGCAACTAATTCAGATGTGCACTAAGAGATGTGAATCTCCCATTGCATCCCAATGCTTATACAGGCCTCTACTGAACTTGATGGAAACATGATAGTTACACATCCCCATCTAGACACATGAAACATATGCAACAGGCATGACTGCCAGTGAATGGCTAGTCTTTGATTGTGTTCAGAGCACATGCTACTCAGCCCTAAGGACACTTCTAAACTGTCACTATTTTTACATGAGATTCAGTCACATACTACCAAATTCAGATTGCCGAATTAAAGTTGATTTGACGCACTTGCGCAACAAACCCAGTCCTCTACCTTAGACCTTTTGCAATAAGGAAAGGAGGATGCCAGTTCTGTGATACAGTTTCCCTTCTATCAAATCAGAATGAATGCTCAATAAACAGGCAACATCTTCTAACCTCCCTGCAAACTTTTTCCAACCCAATCAGGATAAATATTCAATAAACAAGTTGTCTCAAAGGACAAAGGACATCCCAGGACAGAAACAAGTCTGAGTTTCACAGAATCTTTCTGTATATGTGTGTGCACTTTCCTCTTCCATTTCTCCATTTGTTTTGGCTTTCTCCCATATGTGCCCTTCAAATAACACAAATAGGAACCGATTGGTTGCACCTTCTCTCTCCATTGCAGCTCCAGTCATGTTCATTTCCACCTTCATGCTCTCTCTCTAGACCCCAGCTCACCCTTCAGCTCATTTTATTATTATTGCCCCCTGAGCTTACTATGTAGCAGCTGATCTCCCTCAAACACACAGTTGAAGGAAAAGTGAGTCCCAGAGAGCTGATCTGGAGAACATCAATGAATCTGCAGCATCTATGAGGCTGCAAGTTCTTCACCACTGTTTGAAAATAAAATATGAACCACAGCTGAAATAGATCAGTTATGACCATTTGAAGATCCTAAAATATGTTTAACATGTAAAAATGTAGGTGTGTGACACTGGCCTTTTAGTTTTTTAATGTGATTTCACTAGGGTTTTATGATGTATGTGGGTGTGGGAGGAAATGAGAAGAGAGACCCTAACCAGCTGGAAGACTGACAGTAGAAAGAAGTGAGAGGCAGAATTCCTTTCTTTGCAGGTCTGCTTTGTTACAGAACATTCTCACTGCTTTTCTTGCAAATCTTGTGAGAGGTCAGAGAAGAAGAACAAATTTGACCCCTGGAAATAATCTCTTTCATCTGCCTTGCTCGGCAAAGGACACACTTGTCTTGCAAATGGAGCCGTTTGACAATCATTGGTCCACGAATCTGGTTAAACTTAATCTTTGGTGCTAACAACAAGTGCACTTTTGACCTCCCTACGGTGCAGTAGAGATACAGTGCCAGAAAAAGGTCAAAGAGAAGTAGCTAACAACCTTTCCCTTTGGCCAACCCCAGAACCTGAAGGTTGGTCATGCAGGAGTTGACTTTTATAAATTAATTCAAGGCAAAGTATGTAGCACCAGAGAGACTTGTGGCAATCATGTACTACACTGAAGTCTTGTGCCCAATACGAAGTTTTAAAACCTATTCCTAAATGTTTATTTTGCCCATCTCACACAATATCTTCATTCTCATGGATGGTTATTATTATTATTATTATTATTATTATTATTATTATTATTATTATTATGTTTCTGTTCACCTGATAGTCTTCAGATAGTCTAGACCATAACCCTCTAAACACCTGAAGTCCACCATGTTGGCAAAGGCTATTTATTATATGTTATTTTCTCACCCCTAATATACCCAACCAATCACTGCAGTCTGAAGGAGAGGGTCTTCTGCAGATACCATCGCATCAAGACGCCCATTCCATATTACATAAGAATTGGGTCTTGGAATCTCCCATGGCCCTGGCTATATTTTGGGTTTCTCCTTAAGATCTTTATTTTCCAACAAGTCATTGGAGATATTTTAAAATCATCATCATCATCATCATCATCATCATCTCAGTTTGTGCCTCAGTTGGACTTGAAATTGTTTTTAAGTAGGTTTTTAATTGTTTAACTTTTTATTATTAAATTACTTTTTAAAAAATCACTTCAGGATATTTCATGGGAAGTTATTCACAAATGAAATAAATAATAAAATTACCATTAACAAACATTTTATAAGTCTTTGAGCTTATCTGTCTGTGTCTGCAAAAGGCAACATGCAACACTGAAGAAACTGGTAGAAAAATAAATATATAAATACATGTTCAGCTGCTGCAATTTCTCATACATGCTTTGATGCATATGCTGTGTTTCCTCAAGGGTTTTCCCATTCATCTTAATGGAGGAAATAGATTTAGACACACTTTTCCTTTTCACACACAAATATGTCTCCCCATTGACGATAAAGAACCCTAAATTCTGGGTCTGGGCAACATTTTGTAGAATAAGCAAAATAAATAAAATTAATATTTTCAGAAGCTACCCAGAAGTGGTAGCCAAATTAATAAACTGAATAATAGGGCTATGCAAAAGCCTTGACAAGGCACAAATCAATACAAATTGACCAGCATTGGAGATATTTGGTGTGCTTCAGAATCCAAAGTGATCCACACATACCTGACCTGTCCTGAATATTCAGAACTACCTGAGAAGTCTGAAAGAGGTTTTTAAAAAGGGAATAAACATTTCTCATCCAATTTAGTGCATTTTTTGGTAGCTCTCTCCATTTATGGAAAACATCAAGGAGAGAGGAGGGAAAGGATGTCATTTTGAAACCGATTCTTCTAGCTTCCAATCAAAGAAAGCCTTTACCAAGGCTCTCCTTTTCTTGCTGCCAATCACTGTTTTGTGGGAGGAGATAAGGGACTGTATCAAAGCTGCTCTTTGCTCTTTGTCTGGCAGAAGCAATGGCAGCACTCTCAGGGGCTCTGTGACTCCAAGAGGTGCTCTACCCGCTACTCAGCATGCATGGACGAGTTTTTGCCTCCCACTACAATGTTGTCCTGATTAAGTGCAACATTCTATTCATGCTCCACAGGATAAAATGGGAGCCCTTAGAGAGTGTGCTCATAAGCAGAGGCTAAATCGTTTTCTGCCCTGGCGACAACAGCCATCAAGAAGAATATCTTCTAGAAGTACACCCCATCCTAGGTTCTTTTTCCTGGTCATACTAGAGTATCATGGAATAATGCAAACTATTTTTTTTTATTATAATACATATGCTAACTATAGAACAGATTTGTAGATAGTTTTGCAATTCTAGTGGAACTTAAAATCTCTGTTGCTCCAAACCAAGAATTCTCTCATAATTTGAACATGGAATTAGGTATCTAGAGATGTATGCAATACTATTTGATGGACTGCTGCTTTTTGCGAGGTGTGTGTCCTAGTGTGAAAGCTTAGCATCATTCAATATCTATATTGAAGCCAACCTCCACTGGACTTTGCCCTGCAAAAAAAGATAGAAAGAGCTATGCTTTTATTACTCACCTTGGCAGATTTACTATTTAACTGACGTAACTGCAATTGGGATAATACATTTGTGTCTATTTTAGGACGGGTGACATAATATGCATGCAATTCCTGCTGATGCTGGAACAGCTTTTTTAACTAGAATAACTCTGGAAGAGAATAATTCATAGGATCATAGAATTGTAGAGTTGGAAGGGATCCCATTGGTCTTCTAGTTCAACCCCCTGCAATGCAGAAATCTCAACAGGTGGTTCCCCATCCTATTCGACACCATATCGGACCTTGCTTACCTTTGCAAATGGGCTAGCGGTTTTATTGCTGCACCACTAGGAATATGGCTTGAAGCTGCAGCTACACATCAAAAGCTCTAGTGAAATATATACATATCACACTTATATACTCCTATTCCTATATGATATTTAGGCAGCCTGATTAAAAATCAATAAGGCAACGTACTTTAATTCAATTTGCTTTGCGTCCATGTAAATGGAACTTTCTGACATTATAAAGTCCTAAGATGAAATGTACACAGAGAGGAAACAAGATATTTCATCCCCGAGTTTCTTTGGAATAAGGCTTGAGGGGGAAAATGTGACAACTGTATGAAACAATTGAATAGTATTCTTGTCAATCTAGTTTCTATCCTATCTAGGTTGGTGGCAAGAAGTGTGTTCTGTGCTACAACCATGAACTTTGTTGTAATTCAATGTGAAGAATTATTTAGACAGCAGTTCTGTAGTCCTTGTGGGGCAGAGGGAGGGGGACATCCTGGGGGCCATAGGGCAGGACCAGATCTATCCCTCGAGAGCTCTGTCTCTGCTGATACTGAAGCCTCCTTTTCTGATGCATCCAGTTTCTCCAATGCCCTGACCCAATGGATGTAAAAACTCCAGTGTTGCCAGGGCCAAAAGCAGGTTGTGAGGGGTGTTCCGTGAAGTTGCTTGGATCTGAAGGCTCCAGAATAATGTATGAAGCAACCCACTGCTGACAGCAATCCCATTCTCTTTGTGAGAGATCAGAAGTCACTTGTTTCCCTATCCAATATCTCAAATCGAAAAGAACTGAATATAGCAGAGCTTACAAACACTTCTGTCCTGAGGAGACAGTACTGTACTGGGTGAGCTTTAAATCAATTGATTTATGGGTAATAGATAATGCCAAAAATGAAGATTAATCACCCATAATTAACTACTGTTTCTGTTCCATCTTTATTTACCCAGTGACAGTATAATCCTATTCACAAAAGTAAGTCCCACTGTATTCAGTGACAGAGCCGGCCCTAACATTAGACAGAGTGAGACAATCCACTCAGGCAGCAGTTGCTGGAAGGAGCAGCATCAACATCCAGCTGTTGCTCCTGAACCTCCTAGGCATTCCCACTGTTGCCACATGGCCTCTCCTGGACTCCTCAACTGGCCTACTGTTTCAGGTGCAATGTGGGGTGCTATCCTGGCACTAGTGCTAAAGTAAGATTCATTTGCCAGTCCAGATGGCTTCTAGTTGTGGAATGGGGAAGGGGCGCAATCTTGTCCACCTCAGGTGGAAAATGTCTTGGGTAAGCCCTGTTCAGTGAAGCTTACTCCCTCATAAATGTCTTTAGGATTGCCTCTGATTTCTAAACCTTAATGTCATGGGCACATTTCTTTCAAAACATTTGTCATGCATTTAGGAAGCACAAATCTGGTAAGAATTGTGTTACTATGCGCAATCTTTCTAGTTGTATATTCCACCTCTCATTCAATCTGGAGTGTTGAAAAGGTTTGCAACAGAAAAATACTGCACAAGGTATAAAGGTAAAGGTAAAGGACCTCTGGATGGTTAAGTCCAGTCACAGGCGACTCTGGGGTTGCGGCACTCATCTTGCTTTCAGGCTGAGGGAGCCACTGTTTGTCCACAGACAGCTTTCCTGGTCATATGGCCAGCATGACTGAACCCCTTCTGGCACAACGGAACACCATGACGGAAGCCAGAGCACACGGAAACACCGTTTACTTTCCCACCGCAGCAGTACCTATTTATCTACTTGCACTGGCATGCTTTCAAACTGCTAGGTTGGCAGGAGCTGGGACAGAGCAATGGGAGCTCTCCCCATCGCGGGGATTTGAACCGCCGACCTTTTGATTGGCAAGCCCAAGAGGCTCAGTTGTTTAGACTCTAGGGGCTCCAGGTGCTTACCCAGGGTTTGGTTTTCTCAGAATGAGGGACAGCGGAAACTTTATGATATCTTTATGATATATGGCTTATTTACATTTATATACAACCTGAGCCTATGATGGAGGGGCTCACAGTGTTAACACCCTAAGAAGGTCTTGCTTTCCCCATTGACATAGTCTTGGATTCCAGCAGAAATCAATCATGTCTCTCTTTCCCAGCTTCTGGCTGCCATCTGCTTCTATCCTTTAGCTCTCACACACAACTCTAGCTTTTTTCCAGTTGAGGGAGGGAGGACCCATTTGTTCTTTGGCACAGAGCTACTTCCTTTTTTACCTTAATGACCCATTACCAAAAAGCTGGCCTGGCTATTCCAACAATTGAATCCTTGCTAGATCCAGGAATTAGGAACGACTAAGGCATACAGCCTAACTCTCCCAGCTGCAAACTCACAACTATATATATATATGGATGTGGGTGGTGCTGTGGGTTAAACCACAGAGCCTAGGGCTTGCCGATCAGAAGGTCAGCGGTTCGAATCCCCACGATGGGGTGAGCTCCCATTGTTCAGTCCCTGTTCCTGCCAACCTAGCAGTTCGAAAGCACGTCAAAGTGCAAGTAGATAAATAGGTACTGCTCCAGTGGGAAGGTAAATGGCATTTCCTGCGCTGCTCTGGTTCACCACATGAACCGGAAGCTGTACACCGGCTCCCTCGGCCAGTAAAGCAAGATGAGCGCCACAACCCCAGAGTCGTCCGCAACTGGACCTAATGGTCAGGGGTCCCTTTACTCTTTACCTTTAAGGCATACAGCCTAACTCCCCCAGCTGCAAACTCACAACTATACACACACACACAGTGTGTGTTTGTATATATATATGTGTGTGTGTGTGTTGTTGTGAGTTTATATTATATATATAATATTCAGTACTTGAACAGACCTTTACTCAAAATTCTGCATGAGATATGTAACTAATCAAGGCATGTTGACAGATGATGAACTATATCACTAATTGTGCTGCTAAGTAGCAAAACGATCTCTACTCACCTTGTAAGGTACAGTACATATCACAATGTTTGGACTGAGATGACATGCTAATAGAGGATAACTGTGATGACTAGATAAAAATTTAAAACAGCACCTTTTCCGTCAATTTCTCAGCTTGATGTTTCACATTTGCGGTGCAGATGTAATGATTTATTCCAAGAAATCCATAACCTTAAGATTTGCACATTGCCATTTTCAGTCTCATTCTCTTCACATGCTGGTTCTTCATTAGTGTATGACTTTTAAGAATTTATGTTGATTTAGATTGCTTAGGCATTGCGTGCATCTGAATTTTTAGTATCACAGTACTTCTGGCAAATTTTCCCTTTGTCCCTTTGCCATCTATTTTGCTATGTTGCTGCTTTTGAGTAGTTCAGATAATGGTTTAAAGTGAAGTACATAAGAACGTGAAAAGAGCCTGCTGGATTGGGCCAATGGCCCATCTAGTCCAGTATCCTGTTCTCACAGTAACAGAATGGATGCCTATGGGTACCAACAAGTAGCAAGCAAGCAATTGTTTCTGTGTTGTTCAGCTAAAGACAGAGGTACAACCCCATGGAATTGACTATATTTATTCATTAGTGTTTTCTGATTTGTGGAGTGCAAGGACTACTTCTTCTTCTTCTTCTTCTTCTTCTTCTTCTTCTTCTTCTTCTTCTTCTTCTTCTTCCAGTTTGAGTCACAAAATCCAATTGGAACATAGGAAATATCTTATATGGATTCAGACCACCTAGCTTAGTCAACACAGCATTGTGAAGAAAATAAATTCCCCATATTTGTTAACTGACATTTGGGACAATGTTGGTTTACATTCTAGAGAAAGTTAGAATTTCTGAACTCAATGGTGCTTAGATGCTTTGTAAACTCTTCTAATTTGAGCCCAAAGAGATTAAGGAGAGCTGTCCTAAACAGCTTCTCTCAGAGGTCCGCAGTAGTCTGGGCCACTTCTAGCTCTTTAGGCCCCATAGCTATAATGAAAACATTATTTTAGAACTCTTTAATATGACAGCACCCATATTAACAAAACAACAAAAAAAGACTTCTACTAAATCACATGTCCTATTTGCTCACTCGAGGTGGGGCCAGGAACAGCATGTTGTGGAGCAGATTATGGAGCTATAGGACTATAAGCCTTCTCAACCCCTAGAGGTCCCTCTCCACAAAAGGCCCTGTATATATGCCAGCCCATAAAATGCTGTACTTCATTCATGCCCTTAATGGGAGGGATTAGGGGATGAGGGAAACAGGTGGCCCTGTTTGGAACTGCAGGCAACCAGACTTCAAATTGGTGGTAGTATGATCAACAGTGTCTTCCTGCAGGAACTCAGGACAGTATATGGAGAGGCTGTCTTTCTCAAAGCTGAGTCCAAGCCATTCAGGGCTGTATAAATTAAAGTTAGCACCTTGAATACGGCTTGGTGCAAAACAAGCAGCCAGTGCAGATGCCTCAGAAGTGGTGTTATATGCTTATCGGCAAATGAAAGTCAGAACCCATTCTGCGACACTCTGTCCTGGTTGTAGTCTCTGCACTGTTTTCAAGGGCACAGAGCACATTCCAGTAGTCAAGCTGGGAGGTTACCAAAGCAAGGATTACAGTTCCTTTCTAGGAATGGCTATAGCTACTGAACCAGCTCACGGTGAAAGTAGCCACTGGACAAGTCAGCAACAAATTACAGTGGTACCCCGCAAGACGAATGCCTCGCAAGACGGAAAACCCGCAAGACGAAAGGGTTTTCTGTTTTGGAGGCGCTTCGCAAGACGAATTTCCCTATGGGCTTGCATCGCAAGACGAAAGCCCATAGGGAAATGCTGGCGGTCGGGAGCAAAGACTTTCGCCCACAGCCGGCCTTCAGAAGAGGACCTCAAAGAGAAGACAAAGAGAGGGCCTTCGAAGAGAAGACAAGTTTTTCACATTTTGAACAGAGAACAATTGGACTTGATATGCTTACAAGAAACTCACATAACTAGAGCCCACAGGAGATTACTTACAAATAAAAGACTGGGACAAGAATTTATTTCATCAGACAAAGTAAAAAAAAGAGGAGTTGTGATATATGTAAAAGAGAAATGGGCCCCAAAAATGATGTTTAAAGATGAACAAGGGAGATATTTGGCAGTGGAGATACAAGTACAAGGAGAAAAATTGTTGGTTGTTGGAATCTACGCACCAAATGAAGGTAAATCTGACTTCTTCAAGAGACTTCATGAAACCCTAACGGACTATTTGGATTACAATATGATAATTATGGGAGATATGAACGGTGTGGTCTCCACTAACATGGACAAGGCACAAAGACTAACAGTTACCAAGGAAGGGAGACTCCCTAAGACCTTCTTTGAAATGACGGAAAACATGGACTTGATAGATATATGGAGAACAAGGAACCCTCTGGAGAGAGAGGGAACTTTCTTCTCCCAAGCAATGATGACCTGGACCAGAATCGATCAAATTTGGATTACTAGTGGAATGGCCCCAAAGATTAAGAAAGTGGAAATCTGCCCAAAAACTTGCTCCGACCACAACGCTGTGAAGATGGAGATGAAACTCACAATGACTGGTCAATTTAGATGGAGAATGAATGACACCCTCTTTCGAGATAAGGAGATTCTCACGAAGGCCCAAAAGACCCTAAAAGACTATTTTGAAATAAATCTGAGGACCGACGTGGAGAAAAGAGTGGTCTGGGATGCAAGTAAGGCGGTGATGAGAGGATTTTTGATTCAACAAAATTCAATAAAGAGGAAAAAACAAAATGAGAAAAAAGAAAAGATTTTGGAAAAGATAAAGGAAGGAGAGAAAAAATTAAGAGTAAAGCCAAAGTCCCAGGACATCTTAAGAGAGATTAAGTTGTATCAAACACAATATATGGAATTGATGAACCAAGAGATTGAATGGAAGATAAAGCAAATGAAGCAAAAGACTTTTGAATCAGCAAATAAATGTGGCAAACTTTTGGCATGGCAACTGAAGAAAAGGCAGAAATTAAATACAGTTACAAGCCTAGAGGTGGATGGGAAAAATATCTCTAAACCCAATGAAATTAGAAACTGCTTTTTAAGCTACTTCAAAAAACTCTACACTCAAGGCCCGCAAAATGAAGAAGATATAGACAAATTCCTTGGAAAATATGGATTACAAAATATCTCTCACCAAAGTAAGATGGATTTGAACCAGAGAATCTCAGAACAAGAGATAGAGGCTGCCATTCAGAATATGCAATTGGGCAAATCTCCAGGACCAGATGGACTGACTTCCGGATACTACAAATCGCTGAAGGAATGGCTCACTCAACCATTAAGAGAAGTTTGTAACGAGATCCTTGAGGGAAAAAGGGCACCTGAATCGTGGAAAGAAGCATATATTTCACTCATACCAAAGTCAGAGACTGAAAAGACCCAACTTAAGAACTACCGCCCAATATCATTGCTTAATGTGGATTACAAAATTTTTGCAGACATTTTGGCAAAAAGATTTAAAAGAGTGTTGATGGAGAAGATTCATAAGGACCAAGCAGGCTTTCTCCCTAAAAGACACCTGGCAGATAATGTAAGGAATGTAATAGACATTTTGGAAAAGCTAGAGGTGAATATAAACACTAAAGCAGTATTGATCTTTGTGGATGCGGAGAAAGCCTTTGACAATATTTCTTGGAGTTTTATGAGAAAGAATCTTCATGGGATGGGGGTAGGCCAGGGTTTTGAGAATGGTATGGCTGCAATATATTCCGAACAAAAAGCTAAACTGATTGTAAACAATGTTGTGACTGAGGAACTTAAGATAGAAAAAGGAACACGACAGGGGTGCCCGATCTCCCCATTACTCTTTATCTCAGTTCTGGAGGTGTTGCTGAATATGATAAGAAATGACCAGCAGGTCAAAGGAGTGCAGGTCGGAGCTAAACATTATAAGTTAAGAGCGTTTGCAGATGACTTAGTATTGACTTTGCAAGAGCCAAACACTAGTACGAAAAAGGTTTTAGAAATAATACAACAGTTTGGCCAGGTAGCTGGATTTAAGCTGAATAAGCAAAAAACTAAAGTTTTAGGGAAAAACCTAACAGACATGGAAAAGGAGAAATTTCAAGAGGAGACAGGTTTGACAGTAGCCAAGAAGGTGAAATACCTAGGGGTTTACTTAACATCTAAAAATCTGAATTTGTACAAGGACAACTATGAAAAATGTTGGTCAGAAATTAAAAAAGATCTAGAAATATGGTCAAATTTGAAATTGTCAATGTTAGGCCGAATTGCAGTGATCAAAATGAATGTATTGCCTAGAATGTTGTTTTTGTTTCAGACCTTGCAGATTCTTGACAAGATGGATTGTTTTAAGAGGTGGCAGAAAGATATTTCGAAATTTGTCTGGCAGGGCAAAAAGCCCAGAATTAAATTTAAGATATTGACAGATGCTAAAGAAAGAGGGGGGTTTGCCCTGCCGGACTTAAAATTGTATTATGAGGCAGCAGCTTTTTGCTGGCTGAAGGAATGGATGCTCCTCGAGAATACAGATATTTTGGACCTGGAAGGTTTTAACAATGTTTTTGGTTGGCATGCATATTTATGGTATGACAAAATTAAGCAGCATAGTGCCTTTAAAAATCACATTGTTAGAAAAGCATTGTTTAATGTATGGATGAGATATAAAGATCTGTTGGAAAACAAAACCCCTAGATGGGTGTCACCAGTCGAGGCTAAAGCAGTAAAGAAACTCAATATGGAGGTCGGATGGCCGAAGTATTGGGAAATTTTGGAACAGGATGGAGATAAGTGGAAATTACAAAGCTATGACAAATTGAAACATAAAGTACAAAACTGGCTTCAATATTATCAAATAATGGAGCTTTTTAAACAGGACAGGAAAATTGGCTTTCAGGTGGAAAAATCAAAACTAGAGATTGAACTGCTAGAACCCAACACTAAGAATTTATCAAGAATGTATAACTTGTTGCTGAAATGGAATACACAGGATGAAATGGTGAAATCAGCTATGATTAAATGGGCACAAGATATTGGTCATGACATTATGTTTGCTGACTGGGAACAGTTATGGACCACCGGTGTTAAGTTTACGGCATGTAATGCCTTAAGAGAAAACATAATGAAAATGATTTACAGGTGGTACATGACCCCAGTCAAGCTGGCAAAAATTTATCATCTGCCCGATAACAAATGTTGGAAGTGTAAAGAGACTGAAGGTACCTTCTACCACCTTTGGTGGACATGCCCGAAGATTAAGGCCTTCTGGGAAATGATCTATAATGAAATTAAAAAAGTACTTAAATGTACCTTTTTTAAAAAACCAGAGGCCTTCCTCCTGGGCATTGTCGGCCAATTGGTGGCAAAGAGGGATAGAACTTTCTTCATGTACGCCTCAACAGCAGCAAGAATACTCATCGCAAAGTATTGGAAGACACAAGATCTACCCACTCTGGAAGAATGGCAGATGAAAGTGATGGAGTATATGACACTGGCCGAGATGACAGGCAGAATCCGTGACCAACGAAAAGAGACAGTGGAAGAAGAATGGACAAAATTTAAGAGTTATCTTAAGGACTACTATAAACTTAATGAATGTTAAAATGTTGTGGTTCCTAGAAATAAAGGGATACAGGGACATAAGGTTAGAATTATAAAAGAGGATTAAGATGATAGAGAAAGGAAAGTAATAATGGGGA
This sequence comes from Podarcis muralis, assembly GCF_964188315.1. NCBI lineage: Eukaryota > Metazoa > Chordata > Lepidosauria > Squamata > Lacertidae > Podarcis > Podarcis muralis. The sequence goes on from NC_135655.1 coordinate 35,128,845, forward strand.
GTTGCTAGGTGAATTATGGACATTGGGATGCAGAGAGGGGGGGTATGGGGAAGTCCAAGAAAAGAGGTTTATGAAAATATGTTCGAAACTATACGTGTATGTTTGTCATTTTTAGTGTGTGTTTGTTCCTTTTAAAAATTCTGTAAAACCAATAAAAAATTTTATAAAAAAAAAAAAAAAAAAAGTCTTTGCTCCCCCCCGCCTGCCTTCCCCCCGCCTGCCCCGGGCGATCTTAAAATGCTGGCGGGCGGGAGCGAAGCGTTCGCTGCCGACCCCCAGCATTTTAAAATCTCCAAGGGACAGCAGAGAAGTCTCTGTCCCGAGGAGATTTTAAAATGCTGGGGGTCGGGAGTGAAGCGCTGCCGACCCCCAGCATTTTTAAATCTCCCCGGGACACGGGGAGATTTTAAAATGCTGGGGTCGGCAGCGAACGCTTCGCTCCCGACCCCCAGCATTTTAAAACCTCCCCTGGACACGGGGAGATTTTAAAATGCTGGGGGTCGGCAGCGCTTCCCTCCCGACCCCCAGCATTTTAAAATCTCCTCGGGACAGAGACTTCTCTGCTGTCCCTTGGAGATTTTAAAATGCTGGGGTCGGCAGCGCTTCGCTCCCGACCCCCAGCATTTTAAAACGCTGTTCCGAAGGGGGGGCGGGATCACCTGCCCCAGCCGCCCCACTTCGGAACGCTGTTCCGAAGCGGGGAGGGGGGGCGGGAAGACCTGCCCCAGCCGCCCCACTTCGGAACGCTGTTCCGAAGCGGGGAGTGGGGGCGGGGACACCTGCCCCAGCCGCCCCACTTCGGAACGCTGTTCCGAAGCGGGGAGGGGGGGCGGGAAGACCTGCCCCAGCCGCCCCACTTCGGAACGCTGTTCCGAAGCGGGGCGGGGGGGCGGGAACACCTTCTGAAGGCGGGCAGGGGGCGAAAGTCTTTGTCCCCCCTGCCTGCCTTCCCAGGGGCTTTTAAATCACCCCGGACAACGGAGAAGTCCTCTGCTGTCCCGGGGCGATTTTAAAATGCCTCCCGCCAGCATTTTAAGATCGCCCCGGACAGCGGAGAAGCCCTCCGCTGTCCCGGGGTTTTTTAAAATGCTGGGGGTGGGAAGAAAAGCCCTTGTCCCCCCCCCCCCAGCCTTCAGAAGAGGTCCGGGGACAGACTGTCCCCGGACCTGGTCTGAAGGCGGTTTCCCTAGGAACGCATTAATTGATTTTCAATGCATTCCTATGGGAAACCGTGCATCGCAAGACGAAAAAACCGCAAGACGAAGAGACTTGCGGAACGAATTAATTTCGTCTTGCGAGGCACCACTGTAGAATCAAGGAGTACCCCAGACTACATACATGAGCCTTCAGGTGGAGAGCAATCCCATCCTGTACATGCTGCCTGCCTAATTCATAGATTTAGGTCTATGGGTGTGTGGAATACAGGCTGAAGCAGTTCTACCCTGGCTGGGCTTGCTGAATGTAAGTCATTATGAAACAATTGCTGTTGTTTAGTCCTTTAGTCGTTTCCAACTCTTCATGACCCCATGGACCAGAGCACACCAGGCACTCCTGTCTTCCACTGCCTCCCGCAGTTTGGTCAAACTCATGCTGGTAGCTTCAAGAACAGTGTCCAACCATCTCGTCCTCTGTCGTCCCCTTCTCCTTGTGCCCTCCATCTTTCCCAACATCAGGGTCTTTTCCAGGGAGTCTTCTCATGAGGTGGCCAAAGTATTGGAGCCTCAGCTTCAGAATCTGTTCTTCCAGTGAGCACTCAGGGCCGATTTCCTTAAGAATGGATAGGTTTGATCTTCTTGCAGTCCATGGGACTCTCAAGAGTCTCCTCCAGCACCACAATATGAAACAATAGACAGTAGTTATCACCTCGAGAAGAATCCCCCCAGGTCTGTGCAAAACAGAGGTTACCAAGGTGATGGGGAGGGTTGTGAGGTGACAGGAAGGAGGCCTGTGTTTACTGGTGAAGAAGAAAGCAAGCAGCTAGAACTCCACAGGGGGAGGGGGGGGAAAGCTGAAGGGCATAACCACCTTGGGAGGCTGGGAAAGAGGTATGGGAAAGGTGTTCAGGATGCTGTGGACTGTGTTGCTGTGGGGAAGAATGTAATGCTGTGAACTCCCTCCCTGCCCATGGAAAACTCTAGGTGTATATATGGGCAAAATAAACCATATATCTTAAAACACCATGACTGCTGGCCAGGGCTTCTTTTTCTAGAAAAAGAGGTGCCAAACCTGGAACTCAAAAAAGAGGTTCCGGTGAGTTTTGGCTTAAAAAAAGCCCTGCCCTTGGCAGAGATTGGGGTGGCATATAACAGGATGCTAATAACATTATGTATGGCCTATACCTTTTATGACTTAAAGGATGGAAGCAAGGATACAAGGCAAGGCTAGTCAGCTGAATTTTAAGTATAGCTTACATGTTCATTAAGAGTCTAAAATGCCAAAAATTAAAATGCCAAACTGTAACATTTCCCTGAGGAAAAAAGTGTATGATTGTATAAAACTTTCTTACTACAATGAAAGTCTAAACGAAATATAATTATTATTGTCGGTTTATCACCTCAAACATGTTGTTGTAAATGTCATTATATCAGATGAGTCTGGTAACAGTTTTCCATTTTGTACTTTATTTGACAAGGTGATTCATTGTCTAGTGCAGTTTAAGATGTCAGTCCTTCTGGAAGGAAATGAGCGGTGCTGTTTCACATGTGACTATTTCTCTATCGAAATATATGATTAAGGAATGCTTATTATTTAGAAATGGGTCTTACCCAACTGGCCTGAAATATGAGTGTTTTTTCTTTATTGGACTATAATTTATCATAACAGCATCCATAGTAACTGCATACGTTTCCCATCCCCTGTGGGATTCCTACTTCAGACACCCAAAGTGTCAGAGTAGAGATAATTTTAATACTGCTCCCCCATAGCATGCCAGGTAATTGGAATGATTTGTTTTTGCTGATCACATCAGTTCTTCCAACAGCATATAAAAGTACCTAATAGCTTAGTATTTAGTAACAGAATGGTAGTTCCTTTACACTTCAACCAAACATTTTACATTGAAGTGTGCTCTATTGATTTCACCAGAACTATGGACATTAACTTCATTTTTTTAAAAAAATTTTTTGCAATGCACACATCCAGAAAATCAACAATAATGTTGGCCTTTATAATGTTGGATGGGTCAAAGTATGAACTCTGGAGAAGTTTCTGGGAACTTTGCCTAAATCTTATACACCTGACCTTCCAACATTATCAAGATATGTATGTCTCATCCATATCTAGAGGAGCCCATAGTATCTTGAACTCTGAAGTACGAGAATAAACGTTTCCTTTTGAACTGAACAAATATTTGATGCCTATTATCATTATAATAATTATTCAGGGCAAGGCTGTGGCACTTTTCTCTCTATGTTCCTGCTCAGAATTGACCCTTTCTATGTGGCCTTTGTTTTATCCTCTTAATTCTCATTCCCAACTGTAACAAAGCTGTATGTATGTACATGTGACTGTGTTTACCTTTTGCTCATTCGTTATTTCCCATTCCTCTTTCCTTTCCCTCTTTCCATTGTTTTCCACATTCTGTTTCATATTGTAAGCTCTTTAGAAGCTCCTAGAGAGCTGTCTCTGCCTATATAGCTTTGTAAGGGTCCAGGTATGCTAAGGGTGCTGAGAGGGAGAGGGGTGGTGGAGGAGGTCAGCATGGTGTGGGCACTGTGGTGGAGCCAATCTGCCACAGCAGACTCTGCACCCACACTGTGCCAACCTTCCCCACTGCCTCATCCCCCTCAGTTACCAGCAGTGAACTCCGTGTGGGTAAGCCAGTTAAGTAATGCTGCACCACCTGGTTCCGCCCCACCAGATGCTACTACAGAACAGACAATACCGATCTAAATGGAGAAATAGTCCGACTTTTAACATGACAACCTCCTTGTTTCCTATATGTGGCCATATTGCTGAGGAAGAGAATTGGTTTCCATTGCCACACTTTTGGCTGCTTTCATAGTTCAGCTGCTTATGTAGTTCCAGCCACAGTCCCACCAGGCTTTCTGATCCTGCCATTCGCCGTAGCAGTAAAAACCCACAGATTAATTACATGTCATGGAAAGGACTGCGGTAGCTTTGTTCATCCCTTCTAAATTCACAACTAGTCCATTTCACTGCAGTGGGGCTATGAAAAAAATGGTGAATGACAGATCATCCTTAAGTAACCTTTCATTAATTTCAATACTTTTTCATATCTGTCATGTTATGATAGGAAAAAAGGTTCAAACTTATTCCACAAAAGTGTCTCTTTGGAAGATCCCCCACATCCCCATTTTTAAACCGAAATACAGTGGTACCTCGGGTTAAGTACTTAATTTGTTCCGGAGGTCTGCTCTTAACCTGAAACTGTTCTTAACCTGAAGCACCACTTTAGCTAATGCGGCCTCCTGCTGTCACCGCGCCGCCGAAGCACGATTTCTGTTCTCATCCTGAAGCAAAGTTCTTAACCTGAAGCACTATTTCTGGGTTAGCGGTGTCTGTAACCTGAAGCGTATGTAACCTGAAGCGTATGTAATCCAAGGTACCACTGTAGATCAAATTCTGCAAGCTACCAGTCCAGGGCCTAGACGAGCACCCTATACGAAAATGAATACCACATAAATACAGGCATAAAAATATTTTAAGAATGACTCCAGTGTGAATTCATCTTGCATGGTCAATTTTACACCTTACTCAAATACTTGGCCCTTGTGAGAAAATCTGTCATCGTCTTTACTCTCCAGGAGCTTATGCCAAAATCAAAATGCCCATGATACATTTTGCAGTACATTTGTGTAGCTGACATTTAAAGTAGGAGAAAGAATGATGACTGGTAAAAAGGTAAAGGACCCCTGACAGTTAAGTCCAGTCGTGGACGACTCTGGGGTTGCAGCGCTCATCTCGCTCTATAGGCCGATAGAGCCGGCGTTTGTCCGCAGACGGCGTCCGGGTCATGCGGTCAGCATGACTAAGCCGCTTCTGGAGAAACCAGAGCAGTGCACGGAAACACCGTTTACCTTCCCACCGGAGTGGTACCTATTTATCTACTTGCACTTTGACGTGCTTTCAAACTGCTAGGTGGGCAGGAGCTGGACCGAACAACAGGAGCTCACCACATCGCGGGGATTCGAACCGCCGACCTTCTGATCGGCAAGCCCTGGGCTCTGTAGTTTAGTGGTTTAGAATGATGACTGGTATGAACCCAATATCCCACCTACAGACTTTATCCCTCCTGTCCCTCGATGTGTGAATGCATCACAAGTGGTTTTACATGAAACTCAATAATAGAAAACAGTATCTTTCACATTGGAAAAGTGGAGCGAGTAGGACAGTTTACTCTTGAGTAAGTTAATGAATGATGAGCTTCATTCGTATCATTATTCTATAATGACAACAGCAGCAAATAATGTTCATGCAGAGTGAATGTAGGGCCTACAATTCCCCCCCACAAATGGGAACAACAGCAGCCTCAGCGTGTTTGTGATTGAATCAGTTGAAAAAGAACCAGGACTGGGGGAGAAAAAGCTAAATGGTTCCTTCCTCAATGGTGCTATACCAATTAAGAAAGCACTTCTCCAAACTACTTTGACTGAGGGAAATTTGATGACAGATCTCCCTATTGTGTTGAAGAGGATATAGTAGAGTTGGAAAAGATTCAGAAAAGGACAATCAAAATGGTTAGGGGAATGGAGTAACTTCCATATGAGGAAAGGTTGTCGCGTTTGGGACTTTTTAGTTTAGAGAAAAGCTGAGCAAAGGTGACGTGGTAGAAGTTTATAAAATTGTATGGCATGGGGAAAGTGGATAAACATTGTACTTCCTCTCTTGTAACACTAGCGCTCATGGAAATCTGGTGAAGTTGAGTGTTAGAGGATTGATGATCGACAAATGAAAATACTTCTCCACATAGCACATAGTTAAACTATGGGCCTTGCAGGAGGCTGTGATGGCCTGCAACTTGGATGGCTTTAAGAGACAAATTCATGGAGGACAAGGCTATCAGTGCCTACTAGCCACAATGCTACCCTCTATCTCCACTGTCAAAGGCCTCTGAATTCCAATTGCTGGGAATCACAAGTGGAAAGAGGGCTGTTGCACTCATGTCCAGCTTTCCACAGGCATCTGGTCAGTCACTGTGAGAACAGGATGCTGGACTAGATGGGTAATTGGCTTGATCCAACAGATTCTTCTTATGCCTGTTTGGTCCAATATGTCACATATCCTAAGACCCCCTCATCTGCTCCTTCTTAACTTTGCGTCTGCACAATGGTGCCTGCAAATTGTTATAGCTCTGCATCTAGACATTAGATGTCATCTGGGGACTTAAGGGCCAGGTATTGCCTTTGTATACAATGGAGGAAAAGAAAGCAGAACAAAGGCTAACTGGGGAAGTTGGACTCCCTTTTGAAGGAACAGAGTTGTGTTCACTGTTGCATCCAGAGTTGCAAACAAGTCGGTGTGCACTACCTGAAGCAAAGTGTACCGTTGTAAACTGTGGTTGCAAAAAGCTGTTAAAAGTAAAATAAAAATAAATATCAAGGCAGCCTGATATTTACTGGCACAGAACACAGATAAAAATATTCTTTTGTAATCAGATTAGCACATGAAAACAGTCCCTGTGCATAAGGGGAAAACACTTCTAAAAGACTTCTAGTGAGATATTGCCAAACGCAGCACTAATCAATTGGGACTGGCATGAATGTAAGAACCTAAGGGGACTAAGGGGCATTCTTTGATTCTTGCCACAATGTCAGCAGCTGGAAAATGCATCTCTTGTGTCCTATTTGCCATGTTAAAAAACAATCCACTTTGGATTAAGTGCAATAGTCTCATCATCATAATACAAACAATAGTTAGAACACATTTGATTGCACTATTAGGACAATTAGGATGCAAGGATATTTTTGTGATTAATATCCAGTGGTGCCAGTTATTTATCATATGTGCAGAGAAAATCACCCTGGTGTATATTATTTTCCAAGCATATATAGATGCTTTCTGGCTCAAAGCAGCCCCTCTCCAACCACATTTTTAAAATGGCAAGCTTTGTATTGGTATTTGAAGCCAAATGACATTATTTTCCTCAGGGCTCAATACAAGGCAGGGCTCAATCCACCTTTCTGGGACCTTTTGTAAAAGCCTGGGGCCAGACTTGGACCATGCCAACTAAACAGCAAAGCTGAAAGGTGATCTGAGGACGCACAAACATATTTTCACTTCACCCTTTTACCACATGATAAACCCTTGCAAGCTGACAGGTTTCTGTTGGTTGCTTTCATGGACATAAGAAAACTCTGACATTTCTACCATCAACAGTGGCCAAACCTGCATCAGAAATGGCACTTTGGCGTGAAAGGAGATGTTCTGTTTTAGCTGAATCCATGAGGGTTTCAACAGTAGGAAACCATTTTGCCACCTTAGTTGCGAAGTATGAACAAGCAGCAGACTTGAACCATATTTGAGGTAATGCTGCTAAAGGTAAAGGTAAAGAAGGGACTGATGTAAGTGGCGAGAGAAGAGAGAGGCAGGCCTTCTAAGGCCATCATTTCTGGAGGGATCTACCCATTTTAGTTAATTGATCAGCACAGGGGTTAGAACAAAAGAAGTTTCCTAAAGGATTCAGGAGCCCCCACCCTGTTCCTCCACCCGCAGAATGTTTTTCAGGATCTTATTTAGTCAGCACTAGTAGAAGGTATCTTCCTCCATGGGGCTGAAAATGCCTCCAAGTGGGTTTGGAAATTTTGGAACAAGGGATCAACACATGGTGATGTTATATAGTATGTGTATATATATATATATATATATATATATATATGCTTTCGTAGATTTTCACGGGTACAGGAATGCAGGTTTTGGTGTTCTCGGGTGTCTTCCCGTGTAAAAGTTGGGGTGTCTAGGCGACGTTTCGACGAGGTCTCACTCGTCATCTTCAGGCTGGTGCTTTCGGCTTCTTGTTACTGGAACAGAGCAGGATCTCAGTGTTTGAGTTCCTATAAATACTGTTGAGGAGGTGTGGTGTATAGCCTCCAATGTTCTGGGCAGAGAGGAAGTTCCCAGGCTAGTGTGCCTTTTCTTCTTTTGTTCCTTAATTAATTGAGGGATATCTTGAGTGATTTCTTGAGTGATATCCTGAGTACCACTTAGGTGGGTCATTAGGTGTGGATTAGTTGCTAAAGCCTTTGTGTCTTGACCTCTTGAACTTTGTGAAGAGTTTTTCTGAGAAGATGGCTGTACTGCACTTAGTTGTGCTCTGGCTTGGCTTCGTGTATAGGGGCGAGCTGTGGTTTTGTGGCCTGTGCCAGCCAGATCTGTGTAGGGATTGCAGGGGGGTGCAGCATCCGGAGGTGCCACCATGGTTTGGCTACTGGATGGTATCTGTAATTCATCTGTGGAGAGGGTCTGGGTTTGGGTCTGGTGTGGTTGATCGGTGATGGCGTTCTGTGTGCCTCTGGATCTGGTGTCAGTTTTTGTGGGGAGGGCTAATTTCCAGATGTCTGGCAAGCGGGATGTGTCGTCACGCTTGTTCATGTTGTGATATTGTAGCCAAACCATGGTGGCACCTCCGGATGCTGCACCCCCCTGCAATCCCTACACAGATCTGGCTGGCACAGGCCACAAAACCACAGCTCGCCCCTATACACGAAGCCAAGCCAGAGCACAACTAAGTGCAGTACAGCCATCTTCTCAGAAAAACTCTTCACAAAGTTCAAGAGGTCAAGACACAAAGGCTTTAGCAACTAATCCACACCTAATGACCCACCTAAGTGGTACTCAGGATATCACTCAAGAAATCACTCAAGATATCCCTCAATTAATTAAGGAACAAAAGAAGAAAAGGCACACTAGCCTGGGAACTTCCTCTCTGCCCAGAACATTGGAGGCTATACACCACACCTCCTCAACAGTATTTATAGGAACTCAAACACTGAGATCCTGCTCTGTTCCAGTAACAAGAAGCCGAAAGCACCAGCCTGAAGATGACGAGTGAGACCTTGTCGAAACGTCGCCTAGACACCCCAACTTTTACACGGGAAGACACCCGAGAACACCAAAACCTGCATATATATATATATATATATATATATATATATATATATATATCTACGAAATATATATATATATATATATATATATATATATATATATATATATATATCTACGAAAGCAAATATATATATATATATATATACTGTAACTATATATATATATATATATATATACTGTAACTATATATATATATATATATATATATATATATATATATATATATAGCCACCCTCCACAACAACCCATGAAACAAACAGTACATAACATATCAGACAGGATCCTCACCTCAACTGAAACCAAAGTACTCTCCAAAGGTTTCAACTTTGCAGTCGCCCCGAGACGCATCCCCACGGAAAACATCATATGCGGAGTCGAAGCTAGCCTAACCAAAATCAACCCAGATGAAGCCAATAAAATCAGACTTGAAGTCACCAACATCCTCTGCTCCAGCAAACCACCCAGAAGCAATTTACACAAAGAAGAACAGAAAGCACTCACCAACCTGAGGAAAGACAACAACATAATCATTCTCCCAGCAGACAAAGGTAATGCCACTGTTGTGATGAACACATCGGACTACCAAGCAAAACTATCAAATCTACTCCAAGACCCTACCTACCAACCTATAAAAACAGATCCCACCACCTACCTGGAAAAAACCACCAAATCCAAAATAAAAGCCTCTCCTATCAGTGAAGAAATCCAGCTAAGAATCATCCCCAGAGAAAAATCATCCAGATGCCCCAAACTCTACGGCCTCCCCAAGATACACAAAGAAGGAACACCACTCAGACCAATAGTCAGCTCCATAGGCTCACCTCTACAAAATCTCGCTAAATTTCTCGCCAAGCAACTCCAGCCCTATGCAGAATCCATCTCTTCACACGTTCCAAACTCCTTCCAGTTCATAGAAACAATAAAGAAGCAAAACCTACATCCCAATGACCTACTTGTGAGCTTCGATGTTGTATCTCTCTTCACACAAGTGCCCATTAATGAAGCCTTGACAGCCATTCAAAACAAATACAATCCCCCCGAATACATCTTGGACCTGACCAACCACTGCCTAACCAACACGTACTTCATCCACAATGGACAAAGATACAAACAGATAGAAGGAGCACCTATGGGATCACCCCTCTCACCGGTCATCGCAAACCTGTACATGGAACACTTTGAAACCAATGCTTTAGACAAGTCAGAACACAAACCCAAACTTTGGCTCAGATATGTTGACGACATATATATATATATATATATACTGTACCCGAGGACACCAAAACCTGCATATATACTGTAACTATATATATATATACTATATAATATGGTGATGTATATATAGTACATTTTCTACGTTACTGCAACTAATAAACATTCCAGCACTAAACATTAACCCTAATGTGATGTACATATTTATATATTCTTCATTTTCTAGCAGCAAGATCTCTGGTCTCCATCATATCTGCATCTTAAAGGCCAGTGGGGTGTAGTAGTTCTAGCTATTCTAGGACCTGGGAGTCCAGGGTTCGGATCCCCACTCAGCCATGACAAGTGACCTTGGGCCAGTCACATTCTCTCAGCCTAACCTACCTCTCAGGGTTGGTGTTGGGATAACCATGAGGAGGAGGAGAATGGGAACCATGTATACCACCTTGAGCTCCTTGCAGGAAAGGTGGGATAGAAATGCAATAACAATAATAAATAAAACAACTTTTTTTTGAATGCAATGGCCAAGATGTTTGGGCAAATCTTCAATGTTTGGTCTGCACATAGACTTAGGTGTCCTCATTATACATTCTTATGTATTGTATAATAAAGTAGGCAATGTATTATATTGCCTACACAGAACGGACTGGGACTGTATAAGTAAATAGATACTTATTAGAAACTGTATGCATTGCTTGCTTTTAAACAGGATTCGGGTAAATGAGAGCCAATTCCGAATTTTCCCCAGTAAACTACATTTATTATGGCAGTTCTAATTATCATGCAATCTAGTGGTTTTAAGGCTTATGTTTTCCACACCACTGGGCATCACAAACATTAAAGCATTTTATACTGTAATTATACATCAATGTTTACACTTGGTTATACATATATACAGAAATTATTCACACCTTGCTATTTCCTTCCTTCAAACCAACATAATTTTACTATGAAAGCAGCTTTTTAATAAATGTTATAAGAAATACAGCAAGGCACAATTTTTAAAAATGTGGGTTTTTTTTCTGATTACCACCTCAAGAAGCATTTTCGAAAACCAAAATGTTGTACTTAATTCAGTAGAATGTTAACAGTTCTTAATATACAACACTGTGTAGTTGTTTCTTGAAGTGTTGCATAGATTAATCTTGTAAAATTAAAATGAAAGGATGCATTTGTATTTCTTTTGTGTAACTTCCGCTGTGTTGATTCAAGAGCACGAGGGACTTTTCCTTTCGCTGCAATCAAATAAAATTCCCATTCTATAACATAAAATACTTCCAATAAACAATATGCATTATACACATAAAATATCAAATTTAATACATAAAATAGGAGAATAACTGACATTTACAATTCAGAAATGGTGATCCAGAATAATAATACATTCTGTGGAACTGCAAAATCATTTTTAAAAAACCAAAAAGTTTGTGGCTGAAAAGAAAATACAGAGACATACAAATTTGGAAGGGTAAGTTGTTAAGAGGTAGCTTGGGAAAGAAATCCATATGAAAGCAAATGGTTTTGTTACAAAGCAAAAGTGAAAACTGAAACAGGACCAGCATATGCATCCTGGTCACAAAACCAACATGGACAAATCACAGTTGGAAGGAAAATTTATCTTGGGAGTCAAGTGTAACAAAAGGCAGTGATACAATGGAATTAGAGGTCATCCCAGAGTTTAGAGGATGAGCCTGCACTTGAAGTGCAGCCAAGTTTCTAAAAGAAAAAGAAAAAGGTAATAGCAGGTTACATGAAGTACATTTTCATTTACAAAACACAAGCCTGTTTCAGACCAACCAAAAATAGCTACTCCATGACCTCATACCAATGTACTTATATGCAAAAAAACAAGAAATGACAGGATACGAGCAACAATTTTTCACAGCCTGAGGTTTAAGTCACTATCAGAGAGATGTCTTTTTATTGATGTAGAAACCTCATTGATTTTTATAAAACAAGATTTAGTTTCAAAAGGCACAGGGGAAATAATCAAGCCTGACCTTTTCCCTCCATCCTGTCCTTTCAGGTGCCTGTGAACTTACCTTCTCTGCCTTTTGCAAGTGTACCAATCAATAGGAATGCACGACTCAATAAAGGCCAACCAACCAAAATAATCTCCAGCCCTAAACCCATTACATGGAAGTAAGTCCCATTAAAATCAGGGGAACTTACTTCCAAGTAATCTGTTTAGGCTTGGGGTGTAAGTAGGTTACACAAACTATTTAAGTTATCATTTATAGTTCCCTGAAGAATAAAACAAGCGAGTCAACAAAGTGAGAGGACTCACACAAACAGTTTGTAAATATAAGATGCTGCATTAATATATCGTGAGAGCAATGAGTGCTTTTTCATTAAGTAGAACTTTCATGGCCTGGAGTTTAGGGTTAACCTATGCAACAAAGAGTCAAAGCTTATGATGAGGATTATGAAGAAATAACTGTCAGACTACAGCTAAGAGATTAGTACAAAGTACCTCTCTCAAGCATTTCCGAGGTGGCACTCCAGGCTTGCATTATATGCCTTCCAAATTAAGTGGAAATAGCTGCTTCTATCCAGGTACCTTCAGCTTTGATCTTATTTGCTGTAACTGACCTCTCTATTTTTATAGAAAATGGTGCTTGCACAAAATTGTAGAAAAAGAAAAAGGCACAGGCATATGGTTTGAACTGGAACCTAATGCACCATTGGGAAGTTTGTAGCATGCCTGTTCTTAAAACTTGTAGTAGTGGGCTTTCAATTAAAAAAGCCTCACTCTAGGACTCTATGCCCCCTTCATGGATCACTGCCTTGCCGTGGCGAAGGGGCTTGAAGAAACTCAGAGAAGCTATGAACTATGCCGAGCAGGGCACACAAGACGAACAGGTCATAGTGGAGAGTTTTGACCAAACGTGATCCACCTGGAGGAGGAACCGGCAAGCCACTCCAGTATCCTTGCCAAGAAAACTCCATGGACAAAGACAACAGGCACATAAAAGTTATGACGCTGGAAGATGAGCCCCTCAGGTCGGAAGGCGTCCAACATGCTACTGGGGAAGAGCGGAGGGCAAGTACAAGTAGATCCAGAGCTGATGAAGTGGCTGGGCCAAAGCCGAAAGGACGCTCAGTTGCGGATATGCCTGGAAGCGAAAGGAAAGTCCAATGCTGTAAAGAAAAATATTGCATAGGAACCTGGAATGTAAGAACCATGAACCTGGGTAAGTTGGAGGTGGTCAAAAATGAGATGGCAAGAATAAATATTGACATCCTGGGCATCAGTGAACTAAAATGGACGGGAATGGGCGAATTCAGTTCGGATGACCATCACATCTACTACTGTGGGCAAGAAACCCGTAAAAGAAATGGAGTGGCCCTCATAGTCAACAAAAGAGTGGCGAAAGCTGTACTGGGATGCAATCTCAAAAATGATAGAATGATCTCGATACGAATCCAAGGCAGACCTTTTAACATCACAGTAATCCAAGTTTATGCCCCAACTACTGGTGCTGAAGAAACTGAAATTGACCAATTCTATGAAGACTTACAACACCTTATAGAAGTGACACCAAAGAAGGATGTTCTTCTCATTATAGGGGACTGGAATGCTAAAGTAGGGAATCAAGAGATAAAAGGAACAACTGGCAAGTTTGGCCTTGGAGATCAAAACGAAGCAGGGCAAAGGCTAATAGAGTTCTGTCAAGAGAACAAGCTGGTCATCACAAACACGCTTTTCCAACAACACAAGAGACGACTCTACACATGGACATCACCAGATGGGCAGCATCGAAATCAGATTGATTATATTCTCTGCAGCCAAAGATGGAGAAGCTCTATACAGTCAGCAAAAACAAGACCTGGAGCTGACTGTGGCTCAGATCATCAGCTTCTTATAGCAAAATTCAAGCTTAAACTGAAGAAAGTAGGAAAAACCACTGGGCCGGTAAAATACAATCTAAGTCAAATCCCTTATGAATACACAGTGGAAGTGACGAACAGGTTTAAGGATTTAGATTTGGTGGACAGAGTGCCTGAAGAACTATGGATGGAGGCTCGTAACATTGTACAGGAGGCAGCAACGAAAACCATCCCAATGAAAAGGAAATGCAAGAAAGCAAAGTGGCTGTCCAACGAGGCCTTACAAATAGCGGAGGAGAGAAGGCAAGCAAAATGCGAGGGAGATAGTGAAAGATACAGGAAATTGAATGCAGATTTCCAAAGAACAGCAAGGAGAGACAAGAAGGCCTTCTTAAATGAGCAATGCAAACAAATAGAGGAAAACAACAGAATGGGAAGAACCAGAGATCTGTTCAAGAAAATTGGAGATATGAAAGGAACATTTCGTACAAAGATTACCATAATAAAAGACAAAAGTGGAAAGGACCTAACAGAAGCAGAAGACATCAAGAAGAGGTGGCAAGAATACACAGAGGAACTATACCAGAAAGAAATGGATGCCTCGTACACCCCAGGCAGTGTGGTTGCTGACCTTGAGCCAGACATCCTGGAAAGTGAAGTCAAATGGGCCTTAGAAAGCACTGCAAATAACAAGGCCAGTGGAAGTGATGGTATTCCAGCTGAACTATTTAAAATTTTAAAAGATGATGCTGTTAAGGTGCTACACTCAATATGCCAGCAAATATGGAAAACTCAGCAGTGGCCAGAAGATTGGAGAAGATCAGTCTACATCCCAATCCCAAAGAAGGGCAGTGCCAAAGAATGCTCCAACTACCGCACAATTGCACTCATTTCACATGCTAGCAAGGTTATGCTTAAAATTCTACAAGGAAGGCTCAAGCAGTATGTGGATCGAGAACTCCCAGAAGTGCAAGCTGGATTTAGAAGAGGCAGAGGAACCAGAGACCAAATTGCAAACATGCGCTGGATTATGGAGAAAGCTAGAGAGTTCCAGAAAGACATCTACTTCTGCTTCATTGACTATGCAAAAGCCTTTGACTGTGTCGACCACAGCAAACTATGGCAAGTTCTTAAAGAAATGGGAGTGCCTGATCACCTCATCTGTCTCCTGAGAAATCTCTATGTGGGACAAGAAGCTACAGTTAGAACTGGATATGGAACAACTGATTGGTTCAAAATTGGGAAAGGAGTACGACAAGGCTGTATTTTGTCTCCCTGCTTATTTAATTTATATGCAGAATACATCATGCGAAAGGCTGGGCTGGATGAATCCCAAGCTGGAATTAAGATTGCCGGAAGAAATATCAACAACCTCAGATATGCAGATGACACAACCTTGATGGCAGAAAGTGAGGAGGAATTAAAGAACCTTTTAATGAGGGTGAAAGAGGAGAGCGCAAAATATGGTTTGAAGCTCAATATCAAAAAAACGAAGATCATGGCCACTGGTCCCATCACCTCCTGGCAAATAGAAGGGGAAGAAATGGAGGCAGTGAGAGATTTTACTTTCTTGGGCTCCATGATCACTGCAGATGGTGACAGCAGCCACGAAATTAAAAGACGCCTGCTTCTTGGGAGAAGGGCAATGACAGGCCTAGACAGCATCTTGAGAAGTAGAGATGTCACCTTGCCAACAAAGGTCCGTATAGTTAAAGCCATGGTCTTCCCAGTAGTGATGTATGGAAGTGAGAGCTGGACCATAAAGAAGGCTGATCGCCGAAGAATTGATGCTTTTGAATTATGGTGCTGGAGAAGACTCTTGAGAGTCCCATGGATGGCAAGAAGATCAAATGCATCCATTCTTAAGGAAATCAGCCCTGAGTGCTCACTGGAAGGACAGATCGTGAAGCTGAGGCTCCAGTACTTTGGCCACCTCATGAGAAGAGAAGACTCCCTGGAAAAGACACTGATGCTGGGAAAGATGGAGGGCACAAGGAGAAGGGGGCGACAGAGGACGAGATGGTTGGATAGTGTTTTTGAGGTTACCAGCATGAGGTTGACCAAACTGCGGGAGGTAGTGGAGGACAGAGGTGCCTGGCGTGCTCTGGTCCATGGGGTCACGAAGAGTCGGACACGACTAAACGACTAAACAACAACAAAGGACTCTATGCATTTCAAACATCTAAACTTACATCGATATCAGGGAATTAAAAAACAACAACTGGTGGGCTAGTTGTGACTAACATGCATAAATTAACTTCAGCGGGCCTGAGTACAATTCAGTTGGGTACTACCCAGTATTTCTGCCTGGAATCAGGCATCCTGGAACAAATTTGCTGTGATATGTGATTGTCTGAGGATATATACTGAAATGAAGGATACAGAAAACCCCCGACATGAACCAGAATCAGTCACCCAAGAGGATGATCTCTGAGTGGGATCTGGCTTGTGCAAATGTGTTGCCTCCATAACTGTGGTCCATGTGTACAAATGGTGGCCAGTTCTAGCACTGTTGCAGGAAGAGAGGGGTCTCTACCACAGGGAAGGGGAGATGGCTCAATGGAAGAGCACATGCTTGCATGTAGAAGGTTCCACCTTCAATCTGTGGCATCTCCAGCTCAAAAGATGGAGTAGCAGCCAATGGGAAAGACTTCTGCGAGAGTCAGAGGAAACCATGCTAGACAAAGGGAACAAATATCCTGACTCGGTATAAGGCATCTTCCTATGTTCCTTAAAAAATTCTACAGGTGGGGTGGGTCACGGGTCATACTCAACGCAACAACAGAAGAGTGTGAGATCTCATCTGCTTTGTATATTTATTCTTTGGAAGCTTTCACCTCCACGAGGAAATTAAAAACAACAACAGTAGTGCAGTATTAAACCACACCAGATGACAGGATAGAATTATCACTCCTGATATAGAACTTTTCAAAGCTGCTATTACTTTGGCTTAATGGTCAATTTTATAGCACGGTGCTAAAAGAATGAGATTACAACTTAGATACATTCAGTGGCAAAATAGATTTGCTCACAACAGCTTTATTCTGGCTTGCAGCTGGAGTAAAAATCATGTGAAATTAGTTGAGCTACGTTGGTAAATATGCATACTGTCACCTTTGCGAACTGAGTTTATTTTTAGGGTACACATATACCATAGATAATTTTTTTTCTCTTAAGTATCACAGCTCCACATAAAATCACACATTTTAATGAGCTTAGCAGCACAGGTGCTCCAGGAAAAAAAAAATAATGGTGTTTGCCATTTATCTTTCAAATTAAATAATGTGTTTTTAAATAGTAACTTTTTTCATAATACACTTATGGGAACAACATTTATCTGTCACATTTTAAGAGATGTATTAGTAATAAATGTAAATTACCTTTGGAAAATCAGTAATTAGGCTCATCAAAAAAATAAACAATCTGCCACCAAAAAGATAATCTTTAGCATAGTTAAGTATAATAACTGTTATTTGAATAAGTTAACAAATTAGGATAGATTGCCTCTAATTCATTTCCCATAGCATGAGAGATGAAGTTAAAGTATCGACTAAGCTCTTACAGTGGGGGGAAGGGACTTCTAGAATCCATTGAAAATACAGATACCAGAGCCTTTGGCAGAGAGTTTCCTTTCACTGTAACATAAACAGTACTCTGACCCAGAGTTCCCCAGCAAAATGCACCTGGACTTCCACACATAAAGCCATCTTGAGGCTGCAATCCTACAAACAAGGGCAGTCTTAGTGATCTGCAGGTGCTGTTGGATTATGACTCCAAGTATTCCTGAACACTGGCAGTGATGGCTTGGGCTGATGAGGTTCTTAGTTCAACAATATCTGAAGGGCGCTATATTGCCTAACCTTGCTATACAGACTAACTTGGGAGTATGCCCCATTGAACTCTGTGGGTCTTACTCTGAGTGAATGGGCAACGGTAGTTCACTTGAATGTTAACATTATGCTGCTCACGCCTTTGCACAATTCACACAAGCGGGTGTTTTCAGAGGTAGAGCTGGCTGTAGTAGCGACTGCACTGCCTCAGGATCTCAGGAGTTCACAAGCAGTTGCCATGTTGGAATCTCTCCAGAATAAATGGTGCTTGTGTAAAAACTGCAAAACTGTTTTCGCTACACAGAGTGTTGTTAAAATACAGTGTGAATAAATAGTAGTGCTCTGATCACAGATAATGAGGTGGAAAAATGGGCCCATGGGATGGTACTTTGTCAATGCTGCATAGCACAAGAAATGAAATAAGTTCACAGGAACAGAGGTTGCACTGGAAATACCAATTTTCTATGGACATGTTCCCCAAACCAGCTCAAATTGCACTTTAAAAGGCATTTGTGAAATACTAAATTCAAATGGGGATGCACATCAGGATGTGTATCCCAATGAAAGCAACACAATGCATATAGATAATATCCTCCTTTAGATGTACATGCAGTTTATGCTCAGAGTTCCTGAACTAGCAAGTAATCCACACAGGGAACTCTGAAGCTGGACTAGGGCATATAACATAGATCTATCATCAAAACACTGTCTATCTTTGCAGAAACAAATGGTAAAAAAGAAATCTGTGTTTGTCTTTGGCAGGAAAAAAAGAATCACAGAGACCTGTGGCACTTCAAAAATCATTATGTTTATTGTGACATAAGCTTTTGTAGTCCAAGAAATATTAAACCACAATAACAATAGAATCAGATTACATATGTCTACTCAAAAAATAAGCCTGTTGAGTTAAATGAGGCTTATTCCCAAACAAGCATGTATAGGATTGTAGCCCAAAGGTGCTCATCCTTAAACTGCTGCAGACTCTTTCAACACAATCCTTTGCAGAGTTAGGCCAATGAAATTAACATTCCTCTCTGCATTTGATCAGGGTGTTACTTGATTCCACTGTGGTAGAGTGTATGTATATATCCTGTGTTACATAAATGGTAAACACTGTAGTTCTGTTGGAACTCTCATGAGATTGCTGTGAGTGCTCCTCCCTTAACGGTGACATCCTCCTGTTGTTTCTACAGCTCAGGGCAATGGGGGTGCAGGATCACATCATACTTGGGCACCTGCGAAAGATACCACTATCCTCTTCCAAGCTGCCCATACAGTACTTCAATAGAGAAGGGTCATTTTTCTATTTCAGTAGGGCAGTTGGCATTCCCATATAGCAATCACAGGAAAGGAATAGCTTTAGATAGTGCATTTGCATGTGCTGTTCCTTTCCCCTGTCTTACATGTTTTCTCCAGGCATTTAAGAAACTGCCTAATCTAATGTGCGTGACAGAGCAGAGAACAGTAACAAGTGTACTTGCTGAGTTGCAGAGTGCTTCCACTTATGTAGGCTTCCTGTGTGATGTGGAACCCTGCTTTTTACAGTGATCTACATCACACAGGAAGCCTCCAAGTTACAGGAAACACTCTAATATAGACAGCCACAATCCAACTCACAGATGGGGATGAGGGTGGGGGCCTAGTGCACTCATTGCTGTCCCCTGCCCTCCGCAAATGTGTTAAGCCATTTTCCTGAATGCCTACAGAAGGCTGTAGTGAGTTGGGTAACCTAGAACCAAGAGAGCAAGTGGAGATCCTCTCCTCCTAACTTTCCTTCCCCATCAACAGAGGCAGGATCAGCTATATTCACCCTCATGGTGTGGACTAGTTTGCTGTCTCTGAGCAGAGTTACCCAGATAGGAAGCAAAGGGCTGTTGAGGAAAGCCCAGAATATACTAGGTGTAACACTCAGTTTCTCCCATCTTCCTTTTCCCCAACATAGTGGGACAGTATTGCATCTCTTTTGAATCTGCTTCCACTGATAACTGCTGCCTTGCAGAAAGAGGATTGCTACTGATTTCTCTTGGATTCATTGGGTAATTTTGCATAGTACAAATATCTGAGGAAATGCAACCAAGAAGTCTGAATCAAACAAGGGCTAGTTCTTTCTTTCTTTCTTTTTTGAGCACAGATTGAGCCAGAGTACAAAATGAATGCTGTTCACATCAGCTGAAAATAGTATTTAACTAGCTGCTTTTCACAGGGAAGGAAATATGTGAAGTGATCAGCTAGGGATCAGCTCCTGCTTTTGTGAATCTTGACAAATAAAGGTAGTGATTTGAACGCATATTTGCCATTCTCAGCTGATGCTTGTTTATCTGAGTCTGTATCTGTATCTTAAACATAAAAGAAGTGGCCTGGAATGGTTTTTAATTCAAGAGACACAATGCTATGATCTACTCGAAAACTCTGAAAGGCCACACATTTCCTGCTTCATTATAGTCACGTCAGCAATAAGCAAAGCTTGTAGTGTTTAGTACCTACCTCTTTATGAAACAACGTGTGTGTCCATGGAGGAATACATTCTACCTCTGTGTATTTATGTGCCTTTCTTTGTGAAGATGCAGGAGGTTTTCTTCACATGTAAGAGTTTTAGTGTCCTGGTGCAAAACATCCTTCTCTTTCAAGTGGTCAGGCGTTAATTGAATGGCTTCAGCTGAGGCCTTTATAGAGGAAGCAAAACCTTCTTCAGACCTTGCGATCTCAAGTGGCTCTCTGAGATGATTTTCTTTAGAGTTATTTGGGAAGGAATTCAAGACTGGACATTCATTAGGGATGTCCAGACTCAAAGATTCACTAGCATAACTTAAATTATCTGATATCATCTGGCTAAGAGAGCCAGGCATGCTGATGTCCATCTCCTCACTTAAGAAAGAAAAGCCACTACATTCAGCAGATGTTTTAGGCTCATCTATTAAATCCAGGGCTTCGTATTTTACTTCCACTTCACTGTCAGGAAGATATCCCTGCTGTTCCACTCGTTCATCTTCAGGACAGGCTTCAAAAAAGCATTCAATATTTTCCGCAAAGTCTAGAGGGACTGGAGTGCTGGTCTTTTCTTCAACATATTTAGTTACCTCCCCACAGTCACTGTCATGAGAAGAAAGTGAGAGGTACGAATAAAAATCACCTTTTTTAAGTTGAATGGGCCTGTGAGAATGTTCTAGAACCTTTTCCCTGATCTGGGCTAATGAATGTGGAACAGCTGGTTGTTCACTTTCAGGCTGAGACTTGTTCTTTAAGGCTGTTGAGGCCATGTCAATTATCTCCATCACAAAGTTGTGCACTGAACAATCCTCCTCATTTCTTTTATCAAAAGCAGCAGTTTCACAGCTACAACAGGAATCACTACAGCCAGCTGATGCATTTCCTTCTGCTTCATTTGATTTTAAAGATGCACAGCAATCTCCACCATGTTCACTAATTCCTGTTCTGCTTTGTTGATCATTTGGTAGCGATTTTGGTAATGCCATATCTGAACTTTTCATATCCGAGTCAAATTCTGTAAAAGGTTTTATAATAGAATGGCCTTCAAACTGAGTATGTTTTTTATATTCTTTCTGAGAGCTGGATATTTTTGACAATTGAGCTGGCTCTTTACCATCCATATGTGAATCATCCGAACTATCAGTAAATGCTTCACAGATACAACATTCATTTTCACTTCCTTTACTAAGTGGGCTAACATTCATGGCAGCAGTTGAAATTTGAATATGTTCTTCCTTTGGACTTTCTTGAGTAATAGTAACATTTCCATTCTCCATGTCATCCACAAAGTGATCTTTGGAAACTTGAAAGCCATCATTTTTCATTTGCCTTTTTGTCCCTGACTCATCATGGCTCTCTGACGTGTTCTTACTGTTGCCATTATTTTTTGAAAGCTTGCGTATGGAATCATTCAAGAATTTTTCAATGCTCAATGAATCTTTTGCTTTCAAAGTCTCATTACTTCTTAAATTCTTACAGCCCTGGATTTCATCATCCAGATTGCACTTTCTCTTCTCCTTTGTCAGATTAAATTTTGGTCTGATCCATGTGTAGAGTTCATTCTTTATGTAGTCAAGTCCTGAAATTAAATTGCAGTCTTCATAAATATCCTCATCAGTTGCAATACTAGAATCATCATCTTCATCTTTAATGCCTAGCTCTTCCTCAGTCAAGGTGAGAGTAGAACTTGATAGCAAATCACTATCATCTTCATCATCAGTGCAAGCGGAGGTACAGGAAACATTAACAATCATGCTAACGTTGACATCGCTCTCATCAGCTACCGACCGACTGAGGTGTTTTCTGAATGATGCATTTGAATCTGGTGCTTTATTTCTGTGCAGTACAATATCTTCAGAGCACAAAGACAGGTCATCACTGCTGCTTAGCTCAGTGAGAGAAGCCGGCGAATCTTCATTGATAGAGGACGCAATATCCAATGACAACTGGCCAGCCAAGGACATTCTTTGAGAAGTGCTTTGGAGTGTGATATCGGAGATGCTACGCTTTATTTTTTGGTCTAAAGGGCTCTGGATATTTTCTAGACGATTCAGAAGGTCTAAGGTCCTTTTGCTAAGTTCCCCAACTGAATCACTACTTCCACTTAGGTCTCCAGAGCCATTGCAACTAAAAAGATCTTCATTGCTTTTGTAGGGTGTTAGCCAACTCTCCAAGGATGTGCTACGATGAAGCCCATCTCCACTTCTAAAAACAGTGGGGCCAAACAACTCATTTGTCACCGAAAGGGAGTCTAAAGAAGAGCTATGAGATAAAGTTGGGCACAGCTTTGCATTTGTTGGGTCGCTCAGTTTCTTCAAATCCTCCACAAATTCACAGTGTTTGGGGTCTCCATCATCCAAGTTGGTTGAGAAAGCAATCTCGTCTGTAGATACAAGTGGCTTGAACTCTAAAGGTTGATGTTCCGATTTCAAGGGGACCTTATCAAAATAAAAGCCATGAAGCAAACTACCCTGCTTATGTGCTTTTTCTGAGTTTGATTGTTTCATTATCATTGGTAGCTTGAATTTGGAACCCTGAAGGTAAGAATAGTCATAAAATGTAAAGACATTGTGTTTTCCTTGTTGCAATGCTTCTGAAGCCTCAGAACCCTGATGGGCGATGCTGCCCAGGCTTTTAGCTCTGTCGCTGGACTTTGACTGGGAAGTATTTAAGAAATTAAAATGGATCTCCCCATCCGCTTGCTTTAAATTTTGTTTTATCACATCAACTATATTCCCTAACTGGGAATCTGAAATGCTAGTCACAGAATTACCCTGCTTTCTATCAGTATCATTTTGCAATTGGACACCAGGATTTTGGATAGCTTCTGCCTCACTTCCATTGACTGTTTTATTCTGACTGTCAGAATGCCTACTTACATTTCCACTGTGATACATATAATTCTGTGGGCTTGTCAAAGTGGTCCTGCCCATTAGTTCTGGCAAATTTTTGGTTGGTGACAACAAAGAGTTCTTATTCACATGCTTCTTTAACGTGTCCGAGTGTGTAAGTGTGGAGGATTTGGATGTCTTTTTCATTAGAGATATATGATTTTCCCCTGATAGCTCTACATTGTGAAGGCTGTACACTTGGTAGACTTGTGGACCTGGAGATGCTGTAATGCTTGGGCTGCTGAGGCAATTTTCATGTACAGTGGGATTTTCCTCCTGTTTGGGACAGTCATTATTACCACATGCTTCATAGGGAGAGTTCAGTTTTGTGTCATCTTGCTTCAGTTCTTGATCAAGCTCATTGAATTCCTCATTAACGCTAATCAACGTATTACTTATATCCATTTCATCCCATTCTAGTGCATCTTCATTTGTGCCATTCAGCTCCATTAAGCTTGGATCGATAACATTCAGGGATTCCTGTTAAAAACAGAGAAATAGAATAGTCAGTTAAATCACAAACAGTACATCCCACCTCCATAACTGAAAGTCAATACATAGTTCCTTACTCCTTGTAAAAAGCCCATTTCTCATCAGTTTTGCTATGCTGCATGAAACAAGAGATAAATTACTGAAATACAATAAATAACAGTAAAGAGCAATAGGTAAAGTTCAGAGTGTGGACATAGAAAAGCTCATTCAGATTTTATCTTAGCTATGAAGTTCACTGGGCATTGGGCTGCTAAACTAGAAATCTAGCAATAGTGGTGAGTTCAACAGAATCCCTCATACCTGCTTAACCAAGGATGAACCACATTAAAAACAGCAGTTCCTTCTTTCTCTAGAATCTAGGGATCACCATGCACCATGCACCTCGTCTAAGCTTCAGCCTATTCTGTCTCGTCCAATTAATGGCTCCCAAACTCAAGGTGCTGGTATTGGATCTGGTGAGGTGCCAATCTGCAGTGTATTTCAAGGACTCAACTGTCTGTCCCCCCCACCCATAGCCACAAACAGGATCAGCACCACAAACTCCTCAGGAAACTGGTGCTAGTTTTAGGATGCCTTGGATTATCTGTGTAGAAGACAAGATGAGGTGGGGTTTTTTTTTTTGTTACAATTGCAGCTGGAGAGCCAAGGTTAAACTTCCCCTACTGCAGGCTGTGGTCCCACTCAATGCCCCTCCTGCCCACTCCACAACCCAGTGTGCTTCAAAGTGATAAATTTAGTGCCATATCTAGTTTGGCTTTTAGAGACAGGGAGTGACTATTCTAACTATAACCATATAACAATCTGACAACGACAGAGGAGACTGTACAATCATGCTCAAATACTAGGCCGGTACTGAACAGTCAACCCAATGTATAACCTACATGTTTTTGGTTTGTAATACAATATGGTGGTAATAGTATAATGCTTCTCATGGCAACCATGATGTCCTGAGCAACACCACACTAAAAGAGGAAGTCTCAGCATGATTGCTGATGTCCTGAGATATGTGGCTACCTCTGTCAGTTTAGCCAGGAAGTCTGTCACCCCTCAGGCAGTGACAAAATGCCAGGCGGCACTTACCGCAGGGCCTGCAGCACACCCAAGCCACACATCTCTCCTGGGAGTGACGCGGTGGCTTGGGCACCTGCAGGCTCCGTGCTGCCCAAATGGTCTGCCTGCCGCCTCCCCATCAGCTGTAGGGCGGCTGAGTGGGAGGAGGCAGGCAGACTCCTTGGAGGCCCCACGGAGCATCCTGCCTCAGCTTGCCCTGCCCCGCAGGCAGTTGGTCCCGCCCATGGGCACAGGGCATGTGCGCCACCCAATCGGCTTGCTCCACCACTGCAGAGGTGTCTTCAAGGGATTTGCCAGCCAAGGCACCAGAAATATCCTGCTAAACTATCAGGAAACCACCTGGCATTACCTTAGCATCTGCTTTGCATTGCATGTGGAAGTTCTTCAGTTCAACCCCTGGCGTTTCTAGGCTGGGCTAGGAATGTTGCCTACCTGAAACCCTGGAGAGCTTCTGCTAGTCAATTTGGACAGTACTGACTTATATGGACCTACTGTCTGACTCAGAATAAGCAGGTCTCTGTGGCTAATGCACCATCCTGTTATCTGCCCTTGACAAAGGAACTACACCAGGTTTCTAACACAAAACACCAAATTCAGAGTGTTCTGTATTATGTGGGTGGGTCCAGATATCAACTGAGACAGACCTGTGGTTGTGAGGGAGGCATGAAAATCATAAGCCACTCCCAACAAGGGACCTTAGCATGGATGAGATTCCCGGGGACACCCAACCTGGGCGTTAATGTTCATCTGTTATACAAGTTCTTATAACAGCTCCTTTGTATAGAGTATACCCAACTCTGCTGAATTTTTATTTGAATTTCCATTTGTTTGCTTGCTGATAAAAGCAGTATTAATGACTGGTTAGTATGACTAATGAATGTGAAAGACTTTAGTTGTAAAAGCAATCCATCAGTCGTCTAATCAAATACTACATTAATTTCATATATTGCCTGTGCTGACATTGCTCTGGGAAACTGCTGAATAATGAAGCAAGACGGTAGGGGGAAAATTGTTGCCTTCCTATGAAATTGTCGGTTTTATGTATACAACATTTAAAGCTAATCTGATGAAGCCTTCCCCTCTTTTTTTTTAGATGTATATTCAACTGTGAAAGAAAAGAAGATAGGCATTCGGGGGGGGGGGGGGGCTTTTCAAAGGATGTGGCACAATGCAATAGAAAAGATGGGAAATTGCTCCTATCCAATTTTCCTATTTGACCTTTTAACTGGACACTTTGCAGTAGATGGGACTGCATAACACATGAGATGTCTTCTAATTCTGGGATACTGGAATTCTATTGTTTAGTGAAGCAAAGCTCCAAAGGGCTCTAGGTTCTTAAACCTTCTACATAAAACTTCCATGCATACAGAGACATCACTGAAGTTTTCTCCATATTTCAAAGTGCATACCAAGAGTAACTAATGTCTTCTTTAAGATTTGAAGGGACAGAAGACTAGCTACAGACTCCATAATTTTGTGAACCTGCAGAACCCACCCGCTTCTTAAATATAAAATGCTTGTCACTTTCTGGCAAGGAAGATAACATTGCTGCTGTAAATCAGCTTTTGCCTGCTTCATTTATTCTGTACATCATGCAGATTCCACAGCAGAACAGAAACAATGACATAACCTCAACTCATTTATTTTAATTGTGGGATCACTTATTTCAAAACTTACTTTTTGTCACTTAACTGCTCAGAGTTTCACATGGGAAATTAATTAATTTCAGTAGCTCTACCCTGAGTAAAAATTAGTCGAACACCACCCACTGGGTTGTAGATCCCAGGATCTGCTGAAAGAAAGGTTCTCCTCCTTCTGCAGCCAGCTGAAAATTTTCTCCATAGTGTTGAGCAAAGCAGGGGCTTCCAGAATGGTGTGGCAGGTTGCAGGTGGGACAAGGAATAGGTAAAAACTCCCTCTTCATGTAATATTCCAATAAAGATGTTTTTATGTCTTGACAGAACAGACCTGTAGCATAAGCACCTCATATGCTTTTACAGGACAATTAACAAAGAGTTTTGGTGGCTGGAGCAACTACCTTTTCTTTCACTTACACTAGTTGTCAGCTCTGAACGACTGGATAAACCATTGTGGAAATGAAGCAAAATGAATGAAAGAAGCCATCCCCCACTTCTAAGAATGTATGAACCACAATGAAAAACAAAAATGATTTTGTATTTGAAAAATGCCAGCATGCCAGTTACTTCTTCTGAGGGAAGTAATCATGTTTACAGTGCCCGTTTCACCTCTGCAGCCCTCATGTTTTTGTTCTAAATGGGTCTCCTTGTGTTGCAGCCAAACAGAGAGCTATCCTCTTTGCACAACACCTACACCTCATCATTAATAAGCAGCAACTGCAAAAGGACATTCACGCTGCAACATTTTTGGGTCCACAAATGTGTATAAACACAGCGCTTTACTATGGCTCTCTAGAGGCAAGAGCAATTAGATTCATATACTTACTGTAATTAAAGTTAAAGCAGAAGCTAATTAGCAATGTTGTGTTTACTTTTCTTTAAAGAAAATAAAGATCCTAGAGTCAGACACACAATATATATATTTTTAAATTTAATGATTGCAGGTACCCACAACTATAATTCAGTCCTTATATTAGTTTCTTCGCTTGTTCATAGCCCTTCCTAGCATTTGTTGGTAGAAAATGTGATGGAAATCACTCTAGCTTTAAAGGGAAGTAGAGGAGTCATTTTTATGCTGTAAGATACGACAAGGTATATGTTCTACATTTTCCCCCTAAATCAGTTTTCTTATTGCAAATAATTAGCCTTTTGAGCTCTTGACAAAGCATGGCTCCAACCTTGTATTGAGCTTTAAGACAAGACAGTGGACTGTCTAGGTTCAGTGTTGTCTGTACTATACTAGCTGGGTTTCAGACAGGAGTCTTTCCTAGTCCAGGGATTAAGCTTTGGGCTTCCTTCATCCTAAGTATGTGTTCCACCACCAAACTATACCCACATCCTTGTGAAAGGTCAATTAAGAATGCTAGGGTCAGATGTCTGTAAACATAGTTGGATAGCACCATCGACCACAGAAGGGTGTCCACAACCCATGTGGTCTCAGTAAAGGATCTGATTTTGTGCAACTAATAGTGATCCTTCAGCCATTGCATTGAGGCACATCTTATAATAAGAAACACAAAGATAAAAGAGCATTTGAGCAGCAACTGGGAATGCTGGGATGTTCAATATGCAAGCTCAAGGAAGAGAAATCCCATTTCCTTGTCTATTCTATATGGAAAAAATTGATGGGCCCTTAGCTGGGTTCCCTATTCCATTGATTGCCCCTCCCCCACTCCTGAACACCCCCAATATCCACAGTTGAAAAAGCAAAGGCAGCTTAATTTCCAACTTATATTTCTTTCACATGAATCAAGAGAAAACCTGGGTGTCAAATAATTCTGTGTACATTGCGGCAGCCTTTGGCTATGTGCAATAAAACTGACTGAGACTGAAAACCTGGAACATTAAAACACCATTTATAGTATTGTAACCAGTGCTGGAGGAAGGGTAAGGTTATCAGATGTCCCCGTTTCCCGGGGACAGTCCCCAGATTTACAAATCAGTCCCCTGACAAAATCCATCTATTTAATAGGAAGTTGAAAAGTGTCCCTGGATTCATTTTAAAAAATCTGGTAACCTTAAGGAAGGGGGGGTCGGGGTGTGTGGTCTGCCCTGGGTGTCATCACTGAGGGGTGTGTGTGTGACAAAATGACAAAAATATGAGTTTTAAATAATAATAATAATAAAATTGGGCTCATGAAACTTTTTTAGTTCAGTCAACAAACGTAATGAAACGCGGCTGGCACTGGGTGCCACACTGCAGGGGCCAGCACTTACTGCAGGGCCTGCAGCGTGCTCAAGCCACACGTCTCTCCTGGGAGTGATGTGGTGGTTTGGGCGCCTGCAGACTCTGCAGCGTGGGGCTTGTGTCTGCCCACTGCCTCTCTCTCAGCTGCTCTCCAGCTGAGGGGGAGGCAGCGGAGAGGCTTGATGCAGTGCGCCCTGCCCCCATGGGTGGCTCGCCCCATTCCCAGCTGCAGGACAAACGTGCCACACTGGGCACCTGAGCGGCTAGCTACACCACTGATTGTAACCCCCATTTGGCTAAAATGCAGCAACCCACATTGGGCTAAAATGGAAGAATAGGGAGCTTCCTGTTTGATTGCAGAATTTGTTTGATACGGCTGTAAACTAATTTTTCAGGGGCACATGGAGCTGTACAAGAAAGGTATGGGTAGAAAACCCTTTTTGCATGAAAAGAACTCTGCTCATGCTTCTCTGATTCCAACTAGTAATTTCTTGCAAGATACAGTTTGTCACCAGAATGATTCATTCCAGGGCTCCAAGCATAAAGGTCTACACTGGGAATTATGTGGCGCGATGACAAAATCAATTTATCCATCTACTACCCTTTTTGGATCCTAGCCCATGCCAGAGACTCATTTGGTTAACCTTTAAAGCCCCTTGCAAATGTTCAAGGGAAGGAACTTTCAAAATTACCTACTGCAGAAAAAAACACCACACATGGGTGTCCTGTTTAAAATTTTGGTCACTTAAACAATTCAAAGAAAATTTCACAATTTCCACAAATTGCGTGGGGCATACCCATTTAAGTAAGTACTGGGTCTTAAGCACTGTTAACACTCTGACTTCAAAAAAGGAAGGACTGTGGAAAACAGTGGTTACTTTCTGGTCTATCACATTTTAAATCAATTTAAGTGACAATCACTGGTTTACGTGTCAAATCGTATAGGAAGAGGGGATTTATTTGTGTTGATAACATCTGGAAACACAGCACATTTTATTGGAAGTTGCTTTTGCTGCTCTATAGTTTGCTTTTCATCTGTCAAGGGGTTACATGACAGGTATGTATGCGTTTGTGTGTTCAAGCTTCAATGTCATTTTGGTCTCAACATTGCTTCAGGTGCAATATATTCATTCCCCCTTCTAAACAAGTACAATAAAGGATATTCACAGGAAGAAAATGCAACAACAAAAAACAACCACCACCAAACAAGATAGCTAGATGTGCCTTAAAAACACATTTATGAATGACCAGTTGTTCAAGAATGTGAAGGGGGTATATCGTATTCAAATGTGTATCCTATCAACAGGTAGGTAGCCGTGTTGGTCTGTCGTAGTCGAAACAAAAAATAAAATAAAAATCCTTCCAGTAGCACCTCAGAGACCAACTAAGTTTGTTATTGGTATGAACTTATATCTGAAGAAGTGTGCATGCACACGAAAGCTCATACCAATAACAAACTTAGTTGGTCTCTAAGGTGCTACTGGAAGGATTTTTAAATTTTTTAAATTTTGTTTATCCTATCAACAGCAATGCAACACGTAAATATCCTCACACGGGGATGGATTCAGACTTTGCTTTCTGTGAATAGGCTGTTACTGTTGGAAGGAAGATGACTTTTGCCAATTCATCCTTCCTCTCTAGCTCCTCAGCTCACAGGCAGAATTTGGGGCTGAGGACTGCAGCAGGAGATCAGCAAAAGGACTGTCCCCTGTCTCTGTGGGCAATATCATTCACTTAGGCGAGAGCTGTTCCATAGACAGCAGTCTGAAGCGATGAAGAAGCTAAAGTATGGACTAAAGAGCAATCCAAATTAGAGGGCAAACCAGAAGGTAGAATGGGGGGGGGGGGGATGGACCAAGAATCACAACCAAGAAGCAATCCAGGTCAGAGGGAAAACTAGAAAGCAGATTCGAGAACAAGTCAAGAGTCAGCACCAACCAGCAACACACACAGGCCTTGTTCAAGCAAAGTTCCGCTGAGGCAGGAAGTCCTCTTATGCAAGAGCCAATGCCCAACCTGGGTAGTCTGGAAGGTTCATCCCGGAGAAGCTCCAGAGACACTGCTTGCCACATGGGGTAAAAGGGTCAGCAGTTTTATGTATTTATTTGTTGCACCCACCCTGGGTATTGCCACAAAGGGCAGGATAGAAGTTTGTTTTAGAAAAAATAAAAAATAAAAATCTACAAAGGAGCCTGCTTATGTACCCCAGTCTCCTTGCTGGAACAAAAGAGGGTCAGTTGTATGACTAAGATAGTATTCTGAGGCCAGTTATCATAGTTCTTTCTTTTTCCATGTTATCTTAATTACCTTGTAAGCCTGAAGGCAGAGCCATATTGCTTGTTTCAGGTGCTTGCCGTATTGCTTATAGAAACTGCTTGTATATATATATTTTTAAGGTTGCCTTCCATCCTGCAATTGCTCTAAGTGTGCTCTAAGTGTGGAACTGCAAAATATAGGGACCAGGAGCTAACACTACTTATGAAAGAAAACTGACGAGCAACAAGAGCCTGGGCTTGAATACATCCCTCTGCTTGCAAGCAAGTGATTTTGGTCATAGAAATGACCAAAATCGCACAGCAGTTCTAGTACTACAACCCCCAATGCTATAATTGTAGCGAAACACACACACACACACACACACACACACACACACACACACACACACGGCCTATGAGGTGCAATATGTCCATAGCAAATGAGGCACTAACAGCTAATAGCAACAGGGGAGACAAATATCAGTATTAATGGCACTGATACAATTTCCCATTATCTAAGTGTATCAGGTCTGTGTGTGCACTAAATGCGATGTATTTTTGTACAATCTGTAGCATTCTGGGGATATGTTCATGGCTCCTAGTTCCACGATGAATTACAGCGTCGTCGTCCCCCAATAGTAATAATAACAACAGTACTACTACTAATAATTTTGAACTGCAAAAATTCGGCATCTTTCAACATTGCTGAGTAAACTGACTGCATAAGCGATGACTCCATAAACTTTAGGAACTCATTTATTATGTTGCTAGATCAGACACTGCATTTATTCACACAGTGCATCTATAAAACTGAGCTTTCATTAGAGTCATGGGGAGGCCCAAGTCTCTTTCTCTTCACTTGAGAAGGTGAAGCTCAAGAAGATAATTAAGCATGAAACAATGAGGAGGCTTGCTGGGTAAGCAGTAGTGTGAAAACAGTTACTCCTCACAAAAGAGGGGAAATTAGCTGGCTGGATAAAAGAGGAAGTGTCAGACTGGAAGACTGGAAGGAGGACTCTGCCAGTATAAGCGGGGAGAGCTCGATGCATCATTAATGCCATTTTTTTAACACTTAAGCTCCACAGCTGTCCAAGTCCAAACACATTCAAATGCCACACATTCAGAGAAATGAATATGCCGTGTTGAAATTATTTCCCTTAAACTTCCCATGTTCATCTTTCACTCGTTGCAGCCAACTGCCAAATGTAGCAGGCTCTCAGCGGAGCATCTTTGTTTACAGAGTCAGTGCAAACAGAGCCTTCTAAAGAGATTCAGTGTCCTCATTATATTATAACAAACACATCATTTTTTTACATTGTAAACACCAATATTTCCAGGAACAGAAAGTTTGGTTTGATTTTGATGCTTTCAAACTGTGCAGTTTCATTTGTGATGTGCTGTTTCCTTTCAAAACTTCCCTTCTCCAGAACAGTGTTCCCTGAAGCAGCCAGGGTTTTTTCCCTCTTTTTTTGGCAGAGGTTCAGGTGCACACAGTGCCAAAAGAAATAGAATAAACAAACACTGCTTAATGCAGCTGGCTAGGTAATTTACATATTACTGCACACCAAATATGGAGACCTGAATATGGATTAGAACTCCTGTGATGATACAAATGCTGTATAGATAAAGAAAATGAAAAATTCTACATAACCATCAATTTACCTTTCTCGGGAGTGACATTTTACTGTGAAATATATATAGAAACACATAGGAACGTTAAAATATATATGGGGAAATAGGTACACTGTAGATGTTTGTGTATATGCTTATGTCAGTCCATCCATCTAATTACACACACACACACACACACACACACACACACACACACACACTTAGGCAACAATACACAATTCTTATTTAGGCATCCTCTCTCAAAAGTGTATTTTTCCCATAGACAAATGCTAGATTGCAAAGAAAATAAATATCAATATGCTAACATATGCTGGACTGTTTTGGCATATTATAATGTCACAATAATTCTGAGTGTTTACTTGATGCAAACTTAGCTAGATGCTAAGATGTCCTGCTATACTAGGAAATGGAAGTGAAAATACAGGAATCATTTACTCATGTTTTAGTACACTGGTATCTGCTTTCAGAAGTAAGAGCTTCAAAGTACCCTCAATTTTGTTGTTTATGTTTAAACATACTGTGAGCATACCCCTTGGCACAGATTAAAATCAAAACTGAAGTTATACAACTGAGATCAATAGAACTCACTCCAAAGCAAGTGTGTGGGAGGGAACCAGTTTTTCTAGCAAAATTCAAAATCAGAGACATTCAAAACTGTAATTCAAAACAGTTAAGCTGAAAATTAGAACCTGTGACCTTTTATGCAGGTATTGCTATCTAACGGACTCTCTTACAGTATTAACAAACAATAGACTACAAAAACAGAGACTCCTACAGTCTAAATAAATGCAGTGAAGTCTCATATAAATAAATAACAATGACATTTCTCTATAATGCTGACAATGATTTGTCTATACAGTGGTACCTCTGGTTACATACTTAATTCGTTCCGGAGGGCTGTTCTTAACCTGAAACTGTTCTTAACCTGAAGCACCACTTTAGCTAATGGGGCCTCCTGCTGCTGCCACACCGCCGGAGCACGATTTCTATTCTCATCCTGAAGCAAAGTTCTTAACCTGAGGTAATATTTCTGGGTTGGTGGGGTCTGTGACCTGAAGCGTATGTAACATGAAGCATATGTAACCCGAGGTACCACTGTATAGACAAATCATTGTCAGCATTATAGAGAAATGTCATTGTTATTTAGGCTGCAATCCTAACCCCACCTATCTAGGAGTAAATACATTAGAATTCAATAGGACTTAGTTCTGAGTAGATGTGGCCAGAATTGTGCTGTTAATTTAGTATATGTGTGAATATATAGATATATAAATTGAATCAATTTTATCTTCCTGCTTATTTAAAAATGTAACACCCTGTACTGTTTTCTCCATACAAACTGAATGTAACAGGTATACCAATGGGATAATTCAGCATTTTAAATCCAGTTAAGATTAACAATAATTGGTGAAACTGGTACACCTGCATCAGGACCACCGGACAACTTCATCTGCCCCACCTGCAACAAAACATCTCTCTCTCATATCGGTCTCTACAGCCATAGCAGGTGCTGTAACTCTCCAATGGTTTGACTTAGCCCCAAAGGTGCACCCTTCCATTGTCTCCCAAGACAGACAGATGCCAACAAAATATACTTAAAATGTGGAATAGTAGTCATTGCAGTAGTAGCAGTAGTCAAAGGTTTAAAATAAGGTCACAAAAAGGTAAATGAAAAGAATTCAAACATTTTATAGACAAACATTCTCTCTCATATTTAAAGTGTTTTCTGTGCCCCTCCCTGAAAAAATCCTGTGGACACACATGCTCGTGGAAGGCTTATATCAAGTATCTGGTATTAATGGAACATAAATGGAGCAAGTAATTTCCACAGGATGCTGGCTGTGTTTTCTTTCCTGGTTTTCACACCAGCTTGCAGAATGAGGTCTATAGTAAATTCTTATGCTACTTCTTTTGCCATTTGTTCTTGCTTCACAAAATAATTATTTAGTTCGCAATTAGGCCATTTCAGATGCCAAGTGCTGTTAGTATCGAGTGGTGATGTGTATCAAAACAACAACGTGATAACTTGTGCATCATTCTTCTATAGGTGATTTTTCAACATGAGTAATGAGCACCATGCTATTGATTTTTTTTTTAAAAAAAGCATTTCACCAATGGGAAAGGCAGAGAACAAGGACACTTCATTGAGGGCCAACTTTATGAACAACTGTTTTCTTTCCCTAAAAGTGTCAGGGAAGCACAAAAGAAGAAGTGGATGAGGATATCAGCTTAGCAGGAATGCAGCGTTTTAGCACATTTTTGTTTCCAGGTTTGCTTTCCATTCATTAAAAAGAATCTGGATTTTTTCCCAACCTCCTCTCAAATGGTACTTTCAGCAACCTCTTTGACTCCTAAGAATAAGCATCCAAGAAAAAGGGCTTATGGAAAGCAAATGCTTGGTGTTGTTGTTTTTTTAAGTGAGCTGTCTCACCACTGCAGATTTTTCCAAGTTCTTACAACTCTAATTAAAATGTGGTAATTGGTTATGTTACCTCAATTACCATGATGCATGGACATTGATGCAGAGTGACACCAATTGAATCCCTTGGGTGTTATACCCTAAGGCCATCCCATTTATTGTGGCCTTATTATTTTCAATTATGTGGCTGGATGTACAGCATACTTTCAAAGCCAATGCACATGGGAATTGAGCTGGACACATAGCACAGTGTACTTACAGAAGCGTTCGGCAGCAGAGGAAAATTTGCATGATGGAAAGGAAGCGTTTCTCAAATCCACATGAATAATCTAAGTCAGAAATATTGCAGAGAGCCAGGAACAGACTTCAGTCAGGCAGGCATCCCAAACCTAAATGATACCAACTCAAAATGTGGCAACTAACAGCTTCTTCAGTTGTGTAGGGGGGGGGGGAATGAACAGTGGCCTCTTATATGTGACAGATTTCAAGGCAAGGACAGTGAAATCACAGATAATGAAGTGAAAAGAACAACAGTCTCTCTTTTGGAAGAGCTGTTTTGCCTAAACCCTCATTTGTAGCCCTGGCAATTCTGCTTATATGAGCAGCTTCTACAAGGAGAAGGTTTTTCCTGGGAAAGGAGCGGGACCAGGGGAAACCGCTCAGACCTGGGTCTAGAAAGCATTGATCAAGTGGGAAACTGCTTGGACCTTTGCTGCCTAGGTATGGGACAAGTGGCACTTTGGACGACCTGTCAATCTTTTTGTTGGCAGCTGTGACCATGAGTGTATTTTTACTAACTTAGGTTGGTTAACCCACTGCTTCTGTTCCTAGGGAAGAATACTATGATTACATCCAAACTGGATGACTCTAACAAGCACTAAACAGGGCCGTCTTTGAAAAGGGTCTGGACACTTCTGCTGGGACAGAATTTGGGTAGAGCCGCTACTAGGAGAACATTACACCCAAACCACATCCACACCGTACATTTAAAGTACTAT
This sequence comes from Podarcis muralis, assembly GCF_964188315.1. Taxonomy (NCBI): domain Eukaryota; kingdom Metazoa; phylum Chordata; class Lepidosauria; order Squamata; family Lacertidae; genus Podarcis; species Podarcis muralis. The sequence goes on from NC_135655.1 coordinate 35,164,851, forward strand.
TATACAACTTTCCCGCCATGGCTTTCCCCAATGAATTCTGGGAACTTTGTTTAGGGTGCTGATAGCTGTTAGGCGAGCCCTATTTCCCTCTCTGAGTTACAGTTCCCAGAGTTCCCTGGGAAGAAGGATTGATTGTTAAACCACTCCTGGAATTCCATTTCATAGGCAGGTAGTCTGACTTATTCACAAATCCTTTTCACTTAATCAAACGAATGAATTAAATGAAATAAACTTTATGCAAATAGACTTGACACATGACTGGATGGGGTAAGTGTATTGGGGATTGCTCTAGAATTTTAAGGAAAAACCACAGCAATTCAATGCCAACTTTCATATTGACATACACTGACAATATGAGAAACAAACTGTCTTCTGCTATCAATCCTAAAGAAACTTTGTGTTTTGGGGAAAACTGGATATTGTAAAAAGCTCTTTTAAAAGGCAGCAAAAAGTTCTTTTAAAAAGTTACTAAATATATACCGTATATATATCTCCAAGCTCTTTACAAATAATTTCAACATAACCCCCGAGCATGAATAATAGGTTGCCATTAGGGACCATGAAAAGGAAAATGGTCAAAGGAAAATGTTGATAGATGTATTAAAAGAACAGAAGATGGAAGCAACTCCTGAACTTCCGTAACACATCTAATCAACCAGGCCAGCATTTGCACTGTCAATGACTCTTGCCAACACCGAGTCTGATGCCATCAGAGATGTAAACACATCCCATTTGTTTTCATATATTACAGTATATTGTGGACAACCTCAAATAAAAAAACTATATACTTGTTTCCCGGGGATACCATTCATGTGCCAAGACTGGCACACCATCAAGTGCAGAGAGATAGGCAAAGCAGAGAAAGCAATCTTGGGATCAGCCCAAGAAATGACTACACAGGAACTGAATGAAAGGAAATGTTGTAGCATGCCAGCTTGGAATTGGGAGACGGCAGGGGAGGGAGAGAAAAAGAATGCAAGAGAGACTAGCTAATTTCAGTTCCAGCTACGGCATCCTGATTCTAAGAACTCTTTTTATCATCTAAGAAAATGGTAGATTTGGAAACTAGCCCTGTTTTCATATGGAATGCATGTGTTCGTAGCAAGAGACCTCCCCAAAACGAAAAATAAAACCTATATGGAGAGTTCTTAATGGCTGCCATTTCTCACCAGTTGCATTCCCTACCAGGTGAAATGTAATTCAGTCCAGCAAAGAAGTCTAGGTTACCCCAGGCAAAGTGGGAACAAAGCAGTGTGGAGCTTGTGAAGTTCTCTGGCATCCTGACATCAAGAAAACACACAGTGCTTTTACACTCCCCCTACCTCACCTCCCGATCGATTCCTATCCAAATAGAGCCACAAGACTACTTCACTCCTGCTGCAAGAGCAGCACTAGCCTTTAATTAGCACGTAGCAGCTTATTTAGAGGAACTGCAGCTAAACCGAGCAGCAGCAGCTCGCATGGCAAAGATGAGAGTAGCTCCGGCTGCAGTGGCGCTTTTACACGTGTGTTCAGCAGCCTGCAGAGCTTTTTCACAGTTGCCGCTTGCCTCTGCTTCAGGCAAAAGAGAACAGTCGGCACCAGAAGGTGAAAAAGTGAGAGCACAACACAACAAAAACAATACAGCTTTTTGCCAACTGCTGCTATTTTAAGGGGAATAGAGCTTCTGGATCAGATGGGCAGTCTCTGCACCACTACCCTGTAAAGAAAGGACCAGAGCAAGGTCCTGATTTGGCTCTAATAGAGGGATGGGGTCCAACAAAGGCACCAACCCACAGCTGCCCCTGTGGTGTTCTATTTATGTCATGAGCTCCTTTAGGAATGCTGCTATAAAAGCGAGACACTTTTCAATCTGTCTGTTGCAAGCAATGTCAGAATTCCACAGGTCTTCAACGAAAGGTTGGACGAGCATGTATTGAGGATGCTTTCAATATTGGATAGCTTGTCTCAGGACAGGCTGAAGTAGATTACATGTAGAACAATTCCAACTTTAATATTTTGAAGCCATACAAAACACTTATTTCCATAATAAAAAAATTCCTTCCAATAGCTCCTTAGAGGCCAACTAATTTTGTTATTGGTATGAGCTTTCGTGTGCATGCTCACTTCTTCAGGTACCATTATTTCCATAGTACTTATTCCATGCTCTCTAACTTTGTTTGGCAATAAGGTTGGAATTGATGGGCTAAAGCATATAGATGCAGACTAGTGCTGGACAAACGGGATGTTCAGAATAAGTCCTGGGGCTGCTTTATAGAGATCTAGACAAATGATTGAAGTGTATCATATTACAAACAACAATACATGGTTTTGGTCTAATCCAGAAAACCATCGACTACCCTTATCTGCCATTGATTTCAATTCCACAAAATCCATTCAGTGCCTTAAAAGGGTCAGAATCTATGTGTTTAAAAACAGAACTTGAGTTTGTGCAACGTGTTCATAGCCCATTAATCAGTTGGTTCCATTGACAGGATCATTATATGTTTGGGGAGAAAGGTTCAGAAGCCTAATTATTTGGCTCGCTGTTGCACCTTCAGTGAAGATATCAAGGGGAACAAGGAAGGATTTTAAGGTGCTGGGGAAATGCCCCAGGTGAATGCATTGGAAGGGAAGGAACATCAAGCAGGTGTCACTTACGGAATGCTTTGCCAACTTCTTCTGCAGTCTAGTTTGCCACTGGACAGCTTGCATGACGATGGCTTCCCACCTCCTTTCAAGATTTACAATTATCAGCTGCATTGACTGGTGATCTGCGTTCAGGTTACAGGTATCCTGGTCATTAAGGAGGTGCTGGCACAAACGCAACACTGAGCCCACGCCTCGGCGTCTCTGCTTAATTTCGCAGCAGAGGGACTGTGGACAGAAGAATGGTCAGTGTCAATGCACTTTATAAGTATAAGAATTCAGCAGTCACTTGCAGAGTCCAGTGTTGCTGCTGCTTTAAGAATATTATGCAACACCATACCTTATAGCAGGGGTTCCAAAACTGTGGTCCATGGAGCACCAGTTCATGAACTTCATTCAGGTGCTCTGCAGCGCATGAGCATTCAAATTCATATTTGTATTTGTACTGCTTATTTATTATCACCCCTCCCCGCAAAAAGCCCCTCCATGAACAAACCAGGTAGGCAGTCAAGAGCCCCAGCAACAAACAAACAAACAAACAAACAAACAAACAAACAAACAAACAAACAGGATGAGAACTAAACGGCCTCAGCCCTGTATACCTGAAGGAGCGTCTCCACCCCCATTGTTCAGCCCGGACACTGAGATCCAGTGCCGAGGGCCTTCTGGCGGTTCCCTCAATGCGAGAAGTGAGGTTACAGGGAACCAGACATAGGGCCTTCTTGGTAGTGGCACCCGCCCTGTGGAACGCCTTCCCTTCAGATGTGAAGGAAATAAGTAGCTATCTTATCTTTAAAAGTCATCTGAAGGCAGCCCTGTTTAGGGAAGTTTTTAATATTTAATGCTGTATTGTTTTTAACATTCGATTGGAAGCCGCCCAGAGTGGCTGGGGAAACTCAGCCAGATGGGCGGGGTATAAATAAATTATTATTATTATTATTATTATTATTATTATTATTATTATTATTATTATTATTAATCCCTCTCCTCTCCCAATTTTCTCACAGTGTGCAACAGCCCAGATTTAGCCTTCCTACAAAGAGAAGTTAACACTGCAGCCAATGCCAGAGCAGGAAAAGACAGCAAAATCAATGCAACAGCAAATGTATCTACACACACACACACACACACACACACACACACACACACCTTTCCAGCAGACAGCAAAGCAAGCCAAGAGGAAGCCCCAGCACGTCTTCCCTTCCCGCTTTCCAAAAGGCAAGTTGTCAAACTTATTGAATGCCAAAAATACAAGTGTCTAAAAATAAAATAAAATCTGAGCCCCCTTTTGAGCTTGAGGCCCCAGGCCAAATGGTCTTCCCGACCCCTGAGAAGTCCTCTCCATATGAAACACATATAGTACTGAAATTTAGAAACTATCAGTAGAATTTACCAAGACACCTTTTAAAAATCAACACCGCAAACATATAGGAATACTGAAACACTACCATATATAAAAGACAAAGGGTTGGCAAAACATGGGCCATATCAGGATCAACCAAGGTTCACAAGGCAGGGTACCAGCTTTTGAATTACCGGTACATGCAACTCTTCCCTGGTCTGAGTGTTTGTAGGCTCTAATAAAGGTATGATTTCAGCACTTCCACAACTCTCTGAATTTTGGTATAACGGGCCAGCAAAACTTTTGAACAGTTCCATATGTTATAGATTTAAATATTTTGAAGTTGATTGCATCGGAAAGATGTGGGATAACAGAGACATTTCAACTTGTAATTCAACCAAGGAAACATTTTCTTTCTTTCTTACAGTTTTCACACACCCGTGTCCCTCTGTTGCAAAAAAAGAACACAAGAAGAGCCCTGCTGGAACAATCCAAAACGCCATCTACTTCATCATCCGTGTCATGGGCCCTTTGGCTCCATCAGGATCTGGCATGGTTTGGCAGCTCAAGATGAAGACGGTGGAGAAGCAGGTGGAGGGCTGGAAGTGTGGCAACCAGGGATGAAGGTGAGAGGTCCTCCCTGCTAACTGTTGGAACATTTTTTTAGCTTCCATTAAAATATGAACCTCTTGGCCTACTCATGTACCTTGGAATCTTGGTTTTTGGACCTTATGCTTGTTGCTGAGCCTGAATAAAGATCTCTTTCTTACTTGCAAGTTGCATTTTGTTTTTGTTGTGTTTTGGGACCTGACAATCCTGTTCTTACAGTGACCAGCCAGATGTTTATAGAAAGTCCAAAAGGAGGACCTTAGTTCAGCAGTGTTTGCCCCACTTGTGACCCCCCCCCCCCCAGCAACAGGTATCCAACAATGGAGGTAGAACAAAGCCACCATGACGAGTAGCTAGTTCTCTTTCTTCTGATCTGTCTGCCCTATGGCTTCCTTTGTTTCTGTGCTGTTCTGAGCAAATCTGCAGTCAACATTACAGTGTGTTAAGTGCTTTTTGAAGAGAGACACCAAGGGGAAAATGCCACCACAAGTGTCTAGGAAGATGTATTCTTCAGCCTAGCCCCCCTCCCCTGCTCCCACACACTGTGTTTCCTTCACTGAGTTGCTGTGGATCTAGTATCTTCTACCATATTAGAGCACGGAAGACTTCTTCACATTCAGGAGCTTACTAGGCAATTTAAATTGTGCACCGTGAAAACATCTGTTTCTCTCTGCAGGATGCTACAGATGAAAGTACATAACCCCATGAGAAAAATCTAAGCTATCACCCTAGCATTTTAGGTTTCCTTTTAGGGAAAATTTGGTAGCAGCGGGATGGGGGTAGGGAATTACAGTTAATAAGAAAAGCCTTGTGAAAAATATCTGAGCTGTTTAGAGATGCTGGTAACTGAAAAACATGGACTTCTTTAGGTGCAACCTCCTAACTGACACTGCTGCTTCCAAGAGGAAAAGCTAAATATTGCCATTGTTTAAAAATAATAGTAAGATTGCACTTAAATACATTTTCTGCATAAGAAAAGCAGCTCTCCCTCTGAAAGTTTTCTGTTTCCTAACCAGTACAAAGCTGAATTCCTAAAGCAAAACAATGGTGTTAATATATGTATCTATATGTATACAGTGGTGCCTCGCAAGACGAAAAGAATCCGTTCCGTGATTCTCTTCGTCTAGCGGTTTTTTCGTCTTGCGAAGCAACCCTATTAGCGGCTTAGCGGATTAGCGCTATTAGTGGTTTAGCGGCTATTAAAGGCTTAGCGGCTTAGCTGCTAAAAGGCTATTAGCGGCTTAGCGGCTTAGAAAAAGGGGGGGGGGCGGAAAAAAAATCGCAAGACTAGCAAGACGTTTCGTCTTGCGAAGCAAGCCCATAGGGAAAATCGTCTTGCGAAGCAACTCAAAAACGGAAAACCCTTTCGTCTTGTGGGTTTTCCGTCTTGCGAGGCATTCGTCTTGCGGGGCACCACTGTACATACCTTTTTATGCCTTTGGGTAAAGGGGAAGTTGATTGCTAAACTGAAAGTCTTCAACAAAAATATGATTATATCCATGATATAGCTGGATTGCTTACTAATCAGCTTGCACTTCCACAATTTGAGTGTTCTAGCAGTTAACAGATTGCTTATTAATGAACAAGGGTAAACAAGACAATGCAATCTCATTTAAAATGGGTGTTTTAATGCCTAAAAGTATTTGTGTTCAAAATGTTAATCCCAATAAGATGTCATTAGAAGATGTCTTAAAATGATTAAGTGCATTTCATTGTAAAGTAACACTGCACAGTTTATCAGCAGGTGGACATTTTATACAGATGTTCTACTTATTAATAAAATGCGTCCTATAACTGTTTCAATTGCCTTACTCTTATAATAGCCAAAATCCCATTATTTCTGGAATGAGGGAACACTCTCCCCTTAATATCTCTGAATTTTAAGTAAGTTGAATGACAAATTTCAAAACCACTATTTATGCCAAAATATACCCACAAACTTTATTATTCAATTTAGAGCTGGAATGCATTTTCTCATGTTCCTTAAACCTGCCTGTATTTACTTTCCTGAAGTGTATTGCTAAAAATTCTCCAGGAACACAAAGGTAATATCAAAGCTAGAAGCGACTGCAACTGCCTCATTCACAAACCCTGCCAGCATTTTACATCACAAATTTGCATACTAGCAAATCAAATGTTGCTTCAACCAATGAAACGTTGGCGATACTTCCAAGCTCCCCAATCAACACATGCAAGGCTGCCCCATTCTTCCTAATTTTTCTGCCTTGCATAGTGCTGTGTTCACTTCAGAACTGAAAATGTCGCTAAAGCCTTACTGAGACTGGGACCTCCTGACCTGTAACAAAGCTGCTTGAGGGGATTGTGGGCAAGTGGTTCATAAATGGTTCCAACAAGTGATTTTTTTCTGGGGGGATACAGGGGTTCGCATACCCCTAAACATTTCGTGAATCTAAGTTTGGCCTCACTGAGGGGCAATATTTCAATATGAATAGGAAAATGAGAGTACCCCTAAACATTTTTTTAAAAGAAAAAAAGCACTGGTTCCAACCAACCAATGCTGTCCATCATCAGCTTCTACTGTGAGTCTTTTCAGAATCAGACACTGGGTAGAGATACGCCTGAGTAAAAAAGTTGCATTCTCACCCGGACATTAGAAGATCTAATATAGAGGTAAATTTGTGTAAGACTGCAGCCTAAGGCTGTTTCATAGTCTCTAATAGACTGGTCCCTGTACGAAGTCTAGAAATGATTTTTTAGGAGATTGGACAGTGCAGTTAGAAAACTGGGATGTATAGGTTCCATACTAATTCCATGTTCTTTTATGACCAGTTATCTTGATAACATCTACATCTATAAAACTGACTGTTAATGAAAGCTTTCCATAAGATTCTTGAGCATGTTTCTAATTCTTCCTGCTGTCTTGGTGAGCCCCATGTATTAAAAATTATTGTAGATGCACTCTGTAAATGATGAAAAAATAAAGTTTTCCATTAGAGACTTGAAAAGAACAACTAGCAATAAGTTACCTTTCATAATAATAATACAACCAAATGCCACATACTAGAAGTGAATGATGGCTTATAATCTTCTAAAGAAAACACCGACAAATCTGGCTGTTTTTTTAACTGATTCCAAACTTAAAAGAAAATGTTGCCTAAAATAATCGCTGAGCTCAGTTTCTGGTGGTGGAACCTAATCTATATAAAGCTAAATATTCTATAAGCATGCAGTGAAGTGCAAAAAACAGCCACTGAAAAATGACATGATTAAATGGCACAACATGCAATCATTTGCTTTCAATTATATCAATGTATCTTCTTCCTTCCGAGGAGTCAGGCAGAAATATTGTTTTTTAAATGCCTCTATTAAATTGGGCACCAATAATAAAATAGATGAGAGTCCTAATAAGCTCATTTGCGTAACATACATCATACACTACAAAACTATTCTCTCCAAACAGCTTTGCTCATACATTTGTCTCCTGATTGTCATCCATCTTGCCTATATTACAAGGGTGTTTTTAAAGGCATACTGCTGCTTTCATGGCCATTCATTGGAAACCCTTTGTACAACTTTCCTGATTAACCTTAGTGAGGATCTTTGATGCTAATTATGGGTGGGGGGAGTTTGGATATAATACACTTGCCGTCAGATTTTATTAGGGTGACGGTCGAAGGAAAATCTCAGACTGACATTTTGGAAATATCATCTAATTGCAAGTCAGAAACATAGAATGACAGTTTAAAATAGATTATGAGTTCTTTCAAAATAGGGCACTGGTTCCCTTCATTTAAAAACAATACCTTTTATACTATTATCCACCCAATTGCTGCAATGAGCATCTCCCTTGCCAAGATTCCTTTTTAAGAGTGTGGCATCTCACTGACAAGTTTGGAAATGGCATGTGACATTTATTATTAAAAATATCCACACTTCTAATCAAGAACTTATTTTCCTTTTCACTCTACTTACATGTGAAAAATACAAGTGCCATCAAACAAATTTCTTTTAAGTACGTTTCGATTGTTTAGGAAATTCTGCTTGACTCATTGGTATGCAACCTGAGTGACTTTGGCATAACTACTCCTGTCAAATTATGGGCTTTGAAATATACATACAAATACATTATCTTTAAATTACTTGAAAACAATTAAATTTCTCGCATTGCTAGCCAATGAGTAGCACCTGTATTTATTCCAGCTTGACTCCAGCAGTACAGTATAATAAATAAGTCAAATAATAAGCACAGAATTTATGCCTCTTTACATGTTTTTTGTCTATAAAGCTATGATTATCTAAGCATGACATTTTTTAATTTCTTGGTGCCACTCCTTATGCTGGGTTAAGTACTTTAAAAAATGTTTGTTCTTTTAAAAATGTGGTTCAGGGTGCTGCTATTTAATCCCTGTTCCTGTGTAATTAGTAATGCATAGTATACTTCTTTTCCTAAATTAAAAACACTATTAAAATTCCAGTCATATAAAACAATATGAAAATTAAGTTATTCTGAAAGGAAATTATAATAGGTTACAGATTGCTTATATCATTACTGAAATGCTGGCATCTATCACAATGCCTCCCTGGAATAAAAAATGTGGGTTTGGCAATAATCTCTTAAAACATAGCCATTATTTTAAAGCTTCTGCTATCCCAAGTCGAAACTAGCTGGCAGATACAGGAAGATTTTAGGAGAATGGAAAGTATTGGGGTAAGGGATTAAAACAACAACAACTATTTAGATCCATCTTACTACTTGATAAACAAATTGTATGTATTGTTCTACCAGGTGTAACATTCCAGTTTTCTCCACAGGTTTTTTTTTATAAAATTAATATTTGGTAGGCACCTTCATTGTACTGTTTTTGATGTCTGCAAAAAACCTTTTGTATTTAAGCAAGCTGGGTGGCACTGTGGGTTAAACCACAGAGCCTAGGACTTGCTGATCAGAAGGTTGGCGGTTTGAATCCCCGCGATGGGCTGAGCTCCTGTTGCTTGGTCCCTGCTCCTGCCAACCTAGCAGTTCGAAAGCACATCAAAAAGTGCAAGTAGATAAATAGGTACCACTCTGGTGGGAAGGTAAACGGCCTTTCCGTGTGCTGCTCTGGCCAATAAAGCGAGATGAGCGCCGCAACCCCAGAGTCAGCCACGACTGGACCTAACGGTCAGGGGTCCCTTTATCTTTACCTACTCAAGACATGTAATTTCATTATGTACATTTGCTTTACAACTGTTGATTTTATCGATTTTTAAATTTGTGTCTTCTTGTTTTTAAATTTTGACTCTAACAGTAAGTTCTTATGGATACTTTTTATTGTTTTATGAGGTTTTTCTGATTAAACAGTCTATAAAACTTGTTAAATAAAAAATAAAAATAAAATTATGTTCCTCTCACCACATGACAGGACAATATAGACAAATGGCTTGCCTAGTGACTAGAGTTACTACTTAACAATCTGTCATCTTTAAACCCCATAGCATTGCACAGTAAGCAATCTCACATTGACATAACTGCTATAATAAGTAATTTCAAAATTTGAAATGCTTGAATCTTCTTGATTCAGAGAAAAGTGAATTTTATTTCAAATATTTGTGCATGATTGCAAGTGACCATAAACGCCTTGTCTTGCTTTGAAGATATTGTTGGAGAGCTCACCAGGCATGTTATCAAGATTCCCTGATTCTGGGAGTCAACTGGAAATAAGAGAATGGAGATCACTAAGCAGTTTCTACTTTTTCATGAGAGGGCTAGAGAAAGGAGCCTCCAGTCAAAGAGTTTATTAGTAGGAACTGCAGGCTATTACTGTGTAGAGTTCAGTGACCCTTTCCCTTACCTGAAACCTTTTGGAGATGGCAGGATGTGACCTTCATCTAGAAGCAAACATGCAACTGTTGACTGGTTCGCCACTCCCATTGTTCTCAGCAGCCTGTACCATTAACAGGAGCATTTAACTAGTCCACAACCACATATGGTGCTGGTTGAAGCATCTCCTGCCTTCACTGCTGCCCTCCAACACTCTCTCTCTCTCTCTCTCTCTCTCTCTCTCTCTCTGTGTGTGTGTGTGTGTTGATGTTCAATCTGCCTGCTCAATGGGACCAGATGCCCTCAGCAGGGTAGAGTGAGGTTTTATCAACATACCGGTGATGAGGCAATCCAAATCTCCAGATGACTTTTTTTTAAAAAGATATTTATTAAAATTTTCAAAGTTAATACAATAAAAAAGAGTCAAAAAGAAAAGAGAAACAAGGAAAATATAACAAAAACTATAACAAAAAACAGAAAAATACCAAAAAACAGAAAAATACCAAAAAAGTTTAAAAACACATAGAATTCACAATACTTATTTTTCATTAACATATTTTCCCCACCTCCTCATACCTCCCTTTTTTGTATTCCAATTCCAATTGTTAGTTCAGCAAATCCTTATCAGTATTTTTTAACCTATTTCTGCACCTTTCCCCCCCGTGTCACTCAAAACATTGCAGCTGGAAACCTCTTAATTTCTATCCGACATCATTCTAACATTCATTCCAGATGACTTTTCCTTATGATTCCATGTTGATGTTAAAAATCATGGCGGGGAGTGGGGGGAACATGAACTCTTGTGGTTTCCCATAAGCTAGTGGCCATGAGAGATGTCCTGCCCTTCCCACACCATGGTCTGAAAACACTTGTCCAGGAAATACCAGAATCATTGTAAAACCAAGCTTTCCATGCTCAGCCCAGACAAGTGATCCAGAAGAATACGACAACTGCTGAGAGGTCCAGGATAACTAAAAAAGTAGTAGTCCCTGTGTCCATCCTCTGACTGAAGGAGTGTCTCCACCCCCATCGTTCAGCCCAGACACTGAGGTCCACCTCCGAGGGCCTTCTGGTGGTTCCCTTACTGCAAGATGTGAGGTTATAGGGAACCAGGCAGAGGGCCTTCTCGATAGTGGTGCCTGCCCTGTGGAACACCCTCTCATCAAGGAAATAAAACAACTGTCTGACTTTTAGAAGACATCTGAAGGCAGCCCTGTTTAGGGAAGTTTTTAATATTTGATATTTTATACTGTTTTTGATCTGTTTTTAATTAGGAGACGCCCAGAGCGGTTGGGGAAACCCAGCTGGATGGGCGGGGTATAAATAATAATGATAATGATACTGATAATGATAATTGTCATCCACTAGAGCAACCAAGGCTCCTTCTGTCCTAAAACCAGGCCTAAAACCAGACTTGAATGGATCAAAATAATAGGCATCATCCAAAACCACCTGGAGCTGACATGCTACCACTTATCCCAGCACTGTGTATTATGAGTGGCAGGCAGAAGGGTCTTTCACTTCATCAGTTGCCTTATTAATTAAACAATTGATTCATCCTTTATTTTCACAGCAAGTTATAGTAAGGTTTCCAGATTTTTTTCAATGAATCTGGGGACACTTTTCAACTTCAATGGATTTTGTATGGGGACTGATTTGTAAATCTGGGGACTGTCCCCCCAGATTCTACATTATAGCATCTAAATCTAAATCATTACCTGGTTGGGGGGGACATTTGGGTGGCTGAGATAGCTTTGGATCCAAGGAATCCCAGCCGTTTCCCTGTTCTAACTCAACCTGCCCACAAACTTGCTGCTGACCCGCTTTCAGCATTGGAATCTGTTGGGCCAGGGCATTGGAGGTTTCTCTGACCCGACATTAGATACCTGTGCCTGACATTGGAGATGGAGACCCTGATATATTGTATGGTCCCTGGGGCAGCTTCCCAGGAGCCTTAGCATTGCAGCCTTAACCTTCAGAATGTCATAGGAACTTTTTTTTTGGGGGGGGGGGTTGCATGCACCGCACGCTCATATAAACTATTTGTGATGTGTGCTGATCCTTGTTGCTAGTGCTAAAAGATAAAACTTTTAGTGATAAAAATTTTTAATGATAAAACTTTATAGCATATAGTTCATTATTGCTGCATCCTGTTTTATTAGTTTACTGCTTACTTTTGATCTGTTTATATGGTTAGACTATAGGGACAATTAGGTCTAAAAATGAATGTGCAGGGATGCTTTTGCAGTTGGGTGGTCAGCCAGCTGTGATTCATTTAAAGAGTCTCAGGGCCACTTCAAATGCTACATGTTAGTGAAGAACATGGGTAGGCAAACTAAGGCTCGGGGGCCGGATCCGGCCCAATCGCCTTCTAAATCCGGTCCGTGGACAGTCTTGGAATCAGTGTGCTTTTACATGAGTAGAATGTGTCATTTTATTTAAAATGCATCTCTGGGTTATTTGTGGGACATAGGAATTCATTCATCCCCCCCCCCAAAAAATAGTCTGGCCCCCCACAAGGTCTGAGGGACAGTGGACCGGCCCCCTGCTGAAAAAGTTTGCTGACCCCTGATGAAGAAGGAAGTCTGGGAAACCATAGACAAATATGCAAGAGTGACAGTCATGAATGCACCTATATTTTCCTGCTGCTTTTTTTGTACTTGTTAAGTTTTAAAAACTGTTTTTAATATTGTATTGTATTGTAACCCACCCTGGGACTTCAGAGTGAAGGGTGGGCAATAAACAACAACAATAACAACAACAAAAATGAACCTGCTTTAAGTCTACGATGTGCATTTCATCCACCAGATAAAATTATGAGTCTGACAACAAGGGAGAAAGCCTTGTCAGTGCTGGCATTCCTATTGCGGAATGATTTCCAATAAGTAAGGGAGGCACCAGTTCTTTTATAATTCAGGAGGCCAGTGAAAACCAAATTGGTCACTGAGTAGCTCTTAGAGTTTCATAAGTTTATAACTGTGGAGATAAGTGGCCCTTCGCTGACCCTGGTCCCAATCAGTGAAGATCAGAATTACTGTCCTTCCTCCCATCATCCTATTCACCAAACCCCACAAAAGCCCAAAGAGTCAACCTAGCAAAGCAAGGCGTCCAACATTCAGATGGCGAGATAAATTAATATTATGTGACAAGTTATGAGTCTCCCCCCCCTTAAAGTGATTCATATCTCAGTGTGCTGAAAAATTAGATTTGTGTGATTTAAAACAGAGTGTGTGTTCATGCGTTTGTCTGAAAAAAGTGGTTATGTGAATATGCCACAGATGAAGTTAAATTCCACCTCAGTCACCTTCTTTGAAGTCAAGGCATATTGGGGGATTTGATCCAAGTCATACTCAGAGTACACCCACTGAAATTAGCAGACTTAATTGATGTCAGTAGTTCTACTATGACTATGAGTATGACTAATGTTAGGTATCATTAGGGGAGCTAGTCTCAAACATTTGTTGGGGGAGACCTAGGTTTTTTGGGGGGGATTTATTTGTCCTGTCTCCACACTTTTTATGATAGAGGACCACTGTAGTCACCCCCAACGACACGTTCCCAAGATGGAGGGTGAGGGAACAGCTGCAGTCGCCTGTGGTTCCTGCGCAATGTTTGCCATCTTGCCAAAGGTTGCAGGCAGCTTTACCTGCAGCAATTGCATGTTGATTGCCCTCTTAAAAGACAAAGTCCAGCAACTGGAGGAACGTGTAGCTACGCTCCAAAGAATTAGAGACCTGGAACTCTTCTTGGAAGCAACAGAGCACACCGTCTCCACCAAGGAAGAGACAGGGAACTCCCCTGAGAAGGTAGCTAGTTCACCAACACAGGAGCCAGATATATGGAGAAACGTGACTCAAAGAAGTAGGAGGCCCAGGGTTCGCTCTGATTGTTTAGAAATACGCAATCGCTTTGAGGTCCTTTCCCCTACCATGGAAGACGAAGAGCAGACTCCATTTGAGGATCTCTCCCTCATTACAGTCGATCAGGTATATGAAGACGAGGAGCAAAGGCAGTCCTCTGGGAATGTCCAGGCGACCTTGGAACCGACAGCTCACAGAAGAACCCCGACCAGACCTAAGAGGAGGCGTGTGGTGGTGATAGGGGATTCCCTACTGAGGGGAACAGAAGCAGTGATCTGTGGGCCTGACAAGATGTCTCGGGAAGTGTGCTGTCTCCCCGGGGCTAAGATCCAAGATGTAACTGAACGACTGCAAGGAATCATAAAACCCACTGACAAATACCCCTTCCTCTTGGTTCATGTGGGAACCAATGACACTGCAAGCAATAGCCTCCAGAAGATCAAAAGAGATTACGAGGCTCTGGGCAGGAAATTGAAGCAATTAAATGCACAAATTGTCATCTCATCTGTCCTCCCAGTTGAACGACGTGGCCCAGGGAGAGAGGGAAAAATAGTGGAAGTGAACAACTGGCTTCGCAAATGGTGTAAACAGGAACGGTTTGGATTCTTAGATCACGGAATGCAGTTTCTTGAAGATGGACTTCTGGCAAGCGATGGGCTGCACCTCACAACGGTTGGGAGGAATGTTTTTGCAAAAAATCTCAGAAACCTCATCAGGAGGGCTTTAAACTGACTAATGTGGGGGAGGGAGACAGTGCTCCTGAAGGTAGGAGTCTATCAATTGATGAAGATGATCATCCAAATGTCATAGACCGAATGGAGCAAAGAGCATGCAGACCTAGTGGTGGGAGGAAAAAATCCTTAAATAAGAGACACGGGGGAATGATTAATGGACTTCAGTGTCTGTACACTAATGCACAAAGCATGGGAAATAAACAAGATGAGCTTGAGCTCCTGGTACAGCAAACTAAATATGACATAATAGGAATCACTGAAACCTGGTGGGATAAATCCCACGATTGGAATGTAATAATGGAGGGATACAATCTATTTCAAAGAAACAGACCAGACAAGAAAGGAGGAGGAGTGGCGTTATATGTCAGGGATGTGTATACCTGTGAAGAGATCCAAGATTTAGAACCTCAAAGCCAAAGTGAGAGCATTTGGGTGAAAATTAAGGGAGAGAAGAATAACAGTGACCTCATTGTGGGAGTTTACTATAGATCCCCAAGCCAAACGGAGGACATAGATGATGCCTTCCTGGAACAGATGGCCAAGCATGCAAAAGGAAGGGAGATAGTAGTAATGGGGGACTTCAATTACCCTGATATTTGTTGGATGTCAAACTCAGCCAAGAGCATAAGGTCAAACAGATTCCTCACTGCCCTTGCAGACAACTTCATTGTCCAGAAAGTGGGAGAAGCAACAAGAGGAACAGCCATTTTAGATCTGGTCCTAACCAATGTTGATGACCTGGTTAGTGGGGTAGAAGTGGAAGGATCATTAGGCGCGAGTGATCATGCTCTCCTGAAGTTTACTATACAGCGGAAAGGAGCAGCCAAGCATACTAGGACTCAATTTCTTGACTTTAAGAAAGCCGACTTCATAAAGCTTAGGGAAGTGCTGGGTGAGATCCCATGGACAGTAATACTAAAAGGAAAGGGAGTTCAAGATGGCTGGGAGTTTGTTAAGAGGGAGATAGTAAAAGCACAACTTCAGGCAATACCAATGAGACGGAAACATGGAAGGTGCCTAAAGAAGCCAGGGTGGCTATCTAAAGAACTTTTAACTGAGTTAAGATTAAAAAAGGATGTGTACAAAAAATGGAAAAGGGGGGAAACCACCAAAGAGGAATTCAAACAAATAGCCAGCACGTGTAGACACAAAGTCAGAAAAGCTAAAGCACAAAATGAACTCAGGCTTGCTAGAGAGGTTAAAAGCAACAAAAAAGGCTTTTATGGGTATGTTCGTAGCAAAAGGAAGAACAAAGAAACCGTGGGGTCACTCAGAGGAGAAGATGGTGAAATGCAAACAGGGGACACAGAAAGGGCTGAACTCCTCAATGCTTTCTTTGCCTCAGTCTTCTCCGATAAAGAAAACAATGCCCGACCTGAAGAATTTGGAGCAAATGATTCAGCAGAGGAAACACAACCCAGAATAACTAAGGAGATAGTACAAGAATACTTGGCTAGTCTAGATGTATTCAAGTCTCCAGGGCCAGATGAACTGCATCCAAGAGTATTAAAAGAACTGGCAGATGTAATCTCAGAACCACTGGCAGTCATCTTTGAGAATTCCTGGAGAACAGGCGAAGTCCCGGCAGACTGGAGGAGGGCAAATGTTGTCCCTATTTTCAAAAAGGGGAAAAGAGAGGACCCAAATAATTACCGCCCAGTCAGTCTGACATCAATACCAGGGAAGATTCTGGAGCAGATCATTAAGCAAACAGTCTGTGAGCACCTAGAAAGGAATGCTGTGATCACCAATAGTCAGCATGGATTTCTGAAAAATAAGTCATGTCAGACTAACCTGATCTCGTTTTTTGACAGAATTACAAGCCTGGTAGATGAAGGGAACGCAGTGGATGTAGCCTACCTTGATTTCAGCAAGGCATTTGACAAGGTGCCCCATGATATTCTTGTAAAGAAGCTGGTAAAATGCGGTCTTGACTATGCTACCACTCAGTGGATTTGTAACTGGCTGACTGACCGAACCCAAAGGGTGCTCATCAATGGTTCCTCTTCATCCTGGAGAAGAGTGACTAGTGGGGTGCCACAGGGTTCTGTCTTGGGCCCGGTCTTATTCAACATCTTTATCAACGACTTGGATGATGGACTCAAGGGCATCCTGATCAAATTTGCAGATGACACCAAACTGGGAGGGGTGGCTAACACCCCAGAGGACAGGATCACACTTCAAAACGACCTTGACAGATTAGAGAACTGGGCCAAAACAAACAAGATGAATTTTAACAGGGAGAAATGTAAAGTATTGCACTTGGGCAAAAAAAATGAGAGGCACAAATACAAGATGGGGGACACCTGGCTTGAGAGCAGTACATGTGAAAAGGATCTAGGAGTCTTGGTTGACCACAAACTTGACATGAGCCAACAATGTGACGCGGCAGCTAAAAAAGCCAATGCAATTCTGGGCCTCATCAATAGGAGTATAGCATCTAGATCAAGGGAAGTAATAGTGCCACTGTATTCTGCTCTGGTCAGACCTCACCTGGAGTACTGTGTCCAGTTCTGGGCACCACAGTTCAAGAAGGACACTGACAAACTGGAACGTGTCCAGAGGAGGGCAACCAAAATGGTCAAAGGCCTGGAAACGATGCCTTATGAGGAACGGCTAAGGGAGCTGGGCATGTTTAGCCTGGAGAAGAGGAGGTTAAGGGGTGATATGATAGCCATGTTCAAATATATAAAAGGATGTCACATAGAGGAGGGAGAAAGGCTGTTTTCTGCTGCTCCAGAGAAGCGGACACGGAGCAATGGATCCAAACTACAAGAAAGAAGATTCCACCTAAACATTAGGAAGAACTTCCTGACAGTAAGAGCTGTTCGACAGTGGAATTTGCTGCCAAGGAGTGTGGTGGAGTCTCCTTCTTTGGAGGTCTTTAAGCAGAGGCTTGACAACCATATGTCAGGAGTGCTCTGATGGTGTTTCCTGCTTGGCAGGGGGTTGGACTCGATGGCCCTTGTGGTCTCTTCCAACTCTATGATTCTATGATTCTATGATTCTATGATTCTATGTATCATCCACAGTTGTAATCAAGATCCAGATTGGCTACTGTAGCTCTATCCACACTGGCATATTGACTATGGTAAAGGAAGCATTGTCTGAGCAGCAACAGTTAACGGGGCAACTCGACTCATATCGCAAAGGGACATCTCAGAGCGCTTGCTTGCTAGATCTGACAGCTCAAAAAGAGGACATGACTGTATCAAAATATTAGAGCAAAGGTGTTGCCATAGCACAAAGCATAGGAACACAAAGCTGCTTGCTCCCTCCCCCATTTCCCTCTTATGTATGCTAAACTTATGCAACAGTAATTCATGACTTTAGTTCCTAAAATCACACAATGAGTCTTCATTAAGCTGGATGTTGTATACGGAATTCAGCAATGAATACAATGAGACAGTTATAAGGAGTTAAGACGTAAGGCTGGAATTATTCCGATCCTTGTAAATGCTTATGTACAGAAAGATTTATCCGTAAAATTAAGTTCTACGATTGAAAAAAGCAGCGTCTCCATACAAATGTGCCGGAAGTCTTTACAGTGCCCCAGAATTCTTTGTTGTTTTTGCTGCAACACAGACTAACATGGCTACAAATGGAAAGAAATGTGTGCATGGCACATGGGCATAAGACATACACTTGCTTAATATTTTAGTTTACTCTAGAAAAGCAGCCCTAGTATCAATGCTGTGGTGTTGTGTTGTGTGTGTGTTTTATTACCTTAAAGTATTGCAGTTGTTTCTCAGCATTCATTGTTCCTTCGCTTTCTTGCCTCAGACAGGAATTGAAGATAAAAAGCTCAGTATCTCTCAGCCACCCTTTCAGCTCTTTGATCCTGACCTCCAGCTGCCTTACCAGGCTTCCGCTTTC
The DNA here is from genome assembly GCF_964188315.1 of Podarcis muralis. Taxonomy (NCBI): domain Eukaryota; kingdom Metazoa; phylum Chordata; class Lepidosauria; order Squamata; family Lacertidae; genus Podarcis; species Podarcis muralis. Next base: position 35,183,661 of record NC_135655.1, read on the forward strand.
AGGCGAAAGCAGGTCACGTGCGCCTAGCCCACTGTGTCCTACCATTGTGTCTTGCATCTTCTCTCCCAGGGTTTTCTAATGCAACAGAGAAAGAAACCGTGGATTAATCTTACGTTCCAAAGCATACACACCTGATACCTGACCATCTATATCATTAACTCTATGTAACCAATATTACAATTGCTTTTGTATGTTATTTACAGTGCAATCCTATGCATGTCTAGTGGTGTTTACAAGAAAACAGGTATAGAATTGTAGCTTAAGCATCTTACTTATTCTGGGTGGACACAGGCAACCCCTTAGCTAACATATATAACCTCTTGATAATCCAGTTGTATGAGTCCATAGAGAGAACTAAATTAACATGGGATGCGTACTCTCACTCAAAGGTGGTTTGGTCAGGAATATTAGCCTGACCAAGTTTTAGCAAGAATTCTGCACCATATAGGGTGCATTTGTGTGGTCAAATGGTCATTGCAACCTATGCTCTGCTATCTTAATATATGACAAAAGACTTCATTTGGATTTGTCCGACAGATTGTAAGATTCTTTGGCTTGGATCAGCATAGAATTCCTGCTTTCTCCTTCCCACTGCAGATCCCTGTCACCCCTGAACAGCCACTCCCAAGGGCTGGAAGACCTTCCAAAGTGGTGTGGGATGTGCTGTAGGTGGCTGTAGCACTAGGGAACAACAGGCTAAAATTGGGAAACCACACAAGTGCTGTCCCTGCAAAAGCATTTTGTATCTAAGACTGCAATCCTAACCCCCCTGGGACTAAGACTATTGAATTCAATAGGATTTATTTCTGAGTAGACATGGTTGGATTTGGGCTGTTTAAACCGATAATTTCTTAGCAGCACATATAAACAAGACGTTGCAAATTGTTTAGTGACGATGACTTCACTTGGTTCACTCGGCATTAATCTGAGTTTGATGTAATTGGTGGGGATATGAGCAGGTGGGAGAAGGAATTTTTGGGAGAGGAGTCCTTTCCTTCTGTAGGGCACTTTGGAACTGAGAAGTTGCCATTGGGTTAATATTTTATGTAGTTGCAGTATAATGTGTAGTTTAGTTCTGCACATATAGAATCACTGGAGTCTTCGGTAGTTACTGGCAATTTTGGATTGAGTTGAAATGCTATTACAGTCGCATTGGTTGTCAAACGCCCTGGAACTTGGACATTTCGGCTCCCAAATGCCGCAAACGCAGAAGTGATTGTTCTAGTTTGCAAACGTTCTTTCGGAACCTGAACGTCCGACGGGGCTTCCGCAGCTTCTGACTGGCTGCAGGAGCTTCCTGCAGCCAATCAGAAGCTGCAATTTGGTTTCCGAATGTTTTGGAAGTCAAACGGACTTCCAGAAGGATTCCGTTCGACTTCCAAGGTACAACTGTATTCTCATATGGATGTAGGTTTGTTGCCAACGCAGCCCTAAGCAACTGTTTCATTAATGCCATGTTTCTCACTTGGACAGCCAGGCCTTCCTCCTCTCCTCTTCCTCCTCCTGCACACAAGTTGCACCCTCCTCAAATCTGCTCCTAAAGGTTGGGGGAGGAGGGGGAAGTCCTGTCGCACAAGTGGAAATCCTTGCGCTAATGGAATGATTACTTAGTCCCACATTAGATACAGTATTTTGCAGGTATCTCCTCATACTATCCACAGATCCCCTGGTTTATGATGTTGAGATGGAGGACATGGGAGTGTAGCAAAGTAGAGTACAGCTGGCACTCACCTTGTGCCAAAGCTGGCTAACTGTGGCCTGGATCATTTTAAAACAGCTGTGTCAAGACAACGATGTTACAAAAGAAAACTTTCATCTTTGCTGTCATTGCATATGCAAAGCAGAGTCTGGCACAGATTTTTTTGGTGTGTGTTGTGAGTAAGTGAAGTCTGGTGCAGATTTTATGCACCTGACTATTTTTTTCTTTGCTTACTGTAATAAATTTGTTATTTATTTTGCAGATAAAATTGCTTGCCTTTAGCTGGACTTGGAGCTAGCTTAGATAATAGCTGGAATATGAGGTAAAGGGTCAGTTTTCCTTTGTTTTGTTTTGCCTACAGAGGGAAGAGGTTATGACTGTTACGTGTTGGGGCTGTGCGAGCAATTACTTTGGAACAGGACCTACGTCTGCCAAGGAGGCAGATTCTTATCTGGCTGCATTAATCAATACATCTCTAAAGGATGGCAGGGTTAGGATTAGCTCCGTTCAAGTCAGTGGGATGGCTGTGGACTAAGTGTGTTGATAATTTACAGCCTTAAAATAAGCTTTGAAACACACACTGAATTAAATCAACAGATACTCATCTATTCTAAAGCATTGTGTAAACAGTGTGTTGGGTAGATCATAACAGAGGAAAACAACATATTCTTGGCAACACCCTTCTATTTTGATGGTTCAAATATTGATAATTTGAAGGCTCTCAGTGGAATCCAGCTTTAGCTATTGTTTTTATGCTGTAACAAAAGTAGCAGCAGGAGGTGAAATCAATGCCCTTGGAGGGTAGGGTCACAAAAAAGAATTTATTGCCACTTTTTTGTTCTGGAACAGTTTGCAATCATAAATTCTTCATAAACAGAATACTTCAGAGAATGGTCCGTCTTCATAAATATACGACAGAGGACATCAATTTCATTTAATTCACAATTTGTGTCAGCACAGCAGATGCCAATGCCTGCCTTGATAGGGTTGTTTAATATGCAATTGAGACAGAGTAATATTCAGCACAGGGGACAAAATTTCACAGATTAAACTGTACGCACCACTGACATTTCATTCTAATGTATTTCCATTCCACACTGTTCACCTTAGATGAAAGTAATATTAAAAACCATATCTCTCTATTTTACCATTGTTAGAAGTTAAAATCCTTGTCTTAAATTTTTTTCCATGCCAATTAAAATGTAATCATGCCAATTAAAACAGTATGCCTAGTGTTGTTAGTTTCTGCAGAGTTTTGTAAATTAAATTAAAGAAAACTCAATCAGAAACTTCTTATTATACATGAAATTTCATTTAAGAGGGAAAAAACAACTTTTGGCTAAATGCAGAAATTAATTTGAGAAAGTGATATAGAATTGCATCTTGATCTTAACATGCAAAAAAAGAAAGGGCCTTTGAAATCCATTTTAAATGTCAGGGTAATGTTTTATTTATGTTTAAAAAATCTGATTACTGGGTGATGAAGAAATGTTGATTAGTTGGTCATCCAGCTGATCATCTACGATACAACAGTATGCAGAAGTTTAGCATTGTGCTTGAAGTTAAGTTGATCAAACACTCGACAAGATACCAAAAGAGATGATTCCATATGCCTAGGGGGATTTGAGCCTGAGGGCACTGCCATACTTTCACTTGGCCTGTATTTTTAATGGCTTGTGCACCAATTAATTCCCCCATGTCTGAGAGCTTCTTATACTGGCCTCTGGCTTTGCCATAGGTTTCTTGTGGAAATCTGATCTGGCTAGAGGCACAGAAAATCTGAAGAGAAATTTAGCCCTCTTGATAAACCTATTTTGGAAGGGCTCGTGAACAGCATTCTTCAAAGTTTACACGGGTCTGCGGGCAGGGGGCGGTCTCTTCGCTTCTCCTTTCTCTCCACCCCATCCCCTGGCAGTTTTTCATTACGGACTGTTGAACTGCACATTTCTGGTTGATATTGCCCTGGCTTGGACATGGGGTTTTCCTCTCATTCCCCAAATATCCCTGTTGTGGGGAGGGGGGAGAGAAAGTTCACACCTAGCTTCTGATTGTATGACATCTCTGCATAATCACAAAACCTGTCCTGTAAAAAGTAAAAGGACCTGGCATCTGCAGGGAATGAAGCGGGAAGGGAGAAGGAAGGACTAAGCTCAGAGCACCTTTAGCAACCTCTGCTAACAACAAGAAGAGATGAGGCGGCAACAAGTCCTGGAAGCCTAGAGGAGGGTTAGGCAACCTACAAGTGGCCCACAGGGGTCATTTAACCAGCCCATGAGCTACCCCCGAACCAAGCTGCCCACTCGGCGAGTCCCCCCACGCTGCGTTAAACTGGCGCGGGGACTAGCTCCCACGGCACCAAAAATTGCGTCTGCACATGCGCAGACACTGGAAATCACAGGCGCACGCGCTAACACGCACACGCAATCCAGCCAACAGAGGGATCTCCACTGGAGTGAACTGGCCCAGGTGAGGTAAACCTAGCTGACCCCTGGCCTAGAGCATCCTTAGCAACCCCTCTTAGCTATACAGTAGCTTCTCTGAGAGCCCCGGGAAGCACAGAGGGCAGAGCAAGGCAGACACTCTCAGAAAAATCAGACAAAGCACAACCCAAGAGCGGGCAAAGAAACATGGGTTTTGTGAAGAGGGCTCCAAGTTAAAAAATATAAAATGTTAATTTTTCAGTTTGGTTATTGTGCATTTTTTGTTTTCTTTTTCTTTCTCTCTCTCTCTTTATTTTCTTTATATAACATACATCTATTCCAGATTTTTTGACAATTTGATTATGTATACTGTAATAATGATCTTAAGTCTAGAAGTATCTAATGTAAGATTAGTTTGTTTTTTGTTTGGCTTTTGTATATAATGTTTGTTTAATAAAATATTTTTTAAAAATAGAAAATGCACAAGGCAAGGGCCCACTAAACACAGGCAGAATTAGGGCAACACAGCTAGTTTGATCGCACTGGGCTTGGAACCTTGGGGTTGCCGCAAGTACGATGTAGAATGGAAGGCAAAGGGTGATGGGGTGCTGAATTTTGCCGTCGCACTGGGTGCCAAGTGAGACCCCAAGGTCTGCCACTGCACTAAGCAACAAAAGTCGACATTTTGCTGGCAAGTGTGGATGAACTCAGACTTTCAGGAACCAGCCACCTCCCATGTCACATGGCAAACCACTTTTGAAATGGAAAGGGCTTCTGTGCACACAGTTCCTTTTGAGGGTATATGTGCGGAAGCTGGAAGTCCGCTTCTGTGCATGCATTACCCTCTCTGAATCAAGGCATTTTTCTAAGAATCACATATTTAGACTAAGGAAGGAATGGGGAACCTATGGCCCTTCGGTTGTTGTTGCACTATGACTACAACTCATTCCTGATCATTGGCCATGTTGGCTCAGTTGATGGGAGCTGAATTCATCAACAGCTGGAGGGACACATGTTGCAATCTTTTTACAGTGTGCTAATCTATTACCTCTATTAAAAATACTCCTTATGCCTGAATTATTATTATTTATTATTTATGCAGGATTCATTATTGTTTATTGTTTAAAATATCACATTCTTCTTATTATTTCACTCAATTATTATTTAAGCAATTTTGGCACCTTTGATTATGAATGAAAACAATTAAGAAAACAAATGGATAGTCGAAATAATCTAATGCACAACAATGCTTCTTGCATCATGCATTATTGGTGTCTGGGTAAGAGAATCACTATACTGCATCTTTTCCCAGATTCTTGTATCTCATGTTTGGCTGAGACTGAACTCATCATAGCATGAAATGAATTATGGGAAACTTATTTTGTTGCTTTTGTCAAATACGAGCTGAATACAGCAGAATGAAACTTACCCAGACTGCATTCTTACTCAGATCCAGGACTTCAGATTTGTACTAAATTTGCATATTTGTTTTTCAGCCATCAGTGTGACCTGAAATATGTAGTGACATCCCCACTTTTCATCTTAAGGGTATAGTAAATAGTTAAAGAGTAGATGTCTCTAACATGTACCTTCAGAATAAATTCTATTAACATTCACTCAAGCATGACAGTCAGTGTATATCAGATATACTGTATTAGAGTTGACTTGGTGCATACCCATAATACATGGCATATTTTACTTACATTTTTTTCTGCATTAAAGAACTAAAATTATTAAAGTCAGACAAGAGACAAGGCAGGAATAAAAAAATCAACAGACAAGGGAAAATACTATGTGTGTATTTTTTTTTGTAATAGCATGAGTGGCTTGTTTGAAATGTATGTAGTGAATTGAATGAAAGAGATATTTGTGCTTCAAATTAGAAATCAGGCAGACAGCATACTTCAAGACACAAAAAGTACACACAACCCACGAACAGTAATAAAAATGCAAATACCCCAAGCAGTTCCCATTTTTCATTAATTGAATCCACTTTTTCAAGGAGATCGCTGGGTAGTAAAACACCACTTCTCTTCAAAGCTTCAACTTTACTCAGCAATTCCATCTTTTTGGGGTGTCTGATTGACATTTCTACACTGTACCTCTAAAATGAGAATTGAAAAAAGTTGAGTTAGCTATTGAAAAAGAAAAAAAGAGTCAATTAGCATGTAATCTGAAAAAGCAAGATGCTTAAAGACGGTGGCAATCTCTTCTGTTAATACTGTATATTGATATGGCTCCTAAGTGATCTTTAACACTAGGCTAACAAAATATTAGTCATTGTCATAGACATGGGCTGGTGAGGGTCTCCTACCTGCATCAACAATCTGCTTCAACAATGTCCTTGGATGCATCAGTTTAGCTTCTCCCTTTCAAATCATGCCAGGGAGAAAATGGCAACTGTTCACTTGCACCAAAGAAAGAAAATGAGTGCAGGGAGGGGCACCTTTGGGGCAGGACCTGAATGTTCTCCAGTCCCTTGAAAGCCCAGTATTTGGAGTAAAGCAGATTTTGCCATGCCCCCTAATAAACTTTCCATTTGCAATCTGTTTCCTTGGCTGGAATTCAAAGAGAGACTTTAGCGTGGTATTTCCCAACCTTGTAGCCCTCTAGATATTTTGGACTACAAATTCCATCAACCCTGTGGCTGTGCTGGCTTGGTCTGATGGAAGACATTGTTGAAAACACTGCTTTTTTTCCAGAAAAATAGGTGCTGGTACTCACTGTGAAGTTCTTACAGTAAGTGCCACACTTTTTAACAACAACAAAAGAGGTTCTGGTACTGCATAATAATAATAATAATAATAATAATAATAATAATAATAATAATTATTATTATTATTATTTATACCCCACCCTCCCTGCCAAGACCGGGCTCAGGGCGGCTAACACCCAATATAAAAACACATTGATTGAAATACAACTTAAAAACAAGATTAAAATACAACATTAAAACATTAAAATACAGCCTCATTTCAATGGAAACTCAAATAAAAAACTATTTTGGGGATGAAAACATCAAGTCTTCACCAAGGCTAACTTTCCAGACTGGTCCTACATGGGCCAGAAAAAAGCCAGGCAAGTCCCCAAATAGGAGTTCCATCACAGGAAAAAAGAAGAGGGGGAGGGAATCAAATTGATTCCAAGCTGAAGGCCAGGCGGAACAACTCTGTCTTACAGGCCCTGCAGAAAGAAATCAGATCCTGCAGTGCCCTGGTCTCATGAGACAGAGCGTTCCACCAGGCCGGAGCCAGTGTTGAAAAGGCCCTGGCTCTGGTTGAGGCTAATCTGACTTCCTTCGGGCCTGGGACCTCTAGGATGTTGCTATTTATGGATCTTAAGGTCCTCCATAGGGCATACCGGGAGAGGTGGTCCTGTAGGTACGAGGGTCCTAGGCCGTGAAGGGCTTTAAAGGCCAAAACCAGCACCTTGAACCTGACCCTGTACTCCACCGGGAGCCAGTGCAGCTGGAAAAGCACTGGATGAATATGGTCCCATGGCAGAGACCCCATGAGGAGCCTCGCTGCAGCATTCTGCACCCACGTATGCTTTGAATATCTCTTGAAAAAAGCACTGGTTGAAAACGTCAAGAGGGCACCAGATTGTGGAAAGCATTTTGGCCCATAGATCTCATTTCATATAAGAATCTCGCTTTGGAAGTGCTCTGAGATTAACAAATGGTTTGCTAAGTGATACTGTGGATAGGGAGGGCTCAGTTGCTGTCTGAGAAAATCAAACCAAAGTTGGTTACAACATGGTACTGATTCTGCCAATCCCAATAAGGGACAGTGGCATATTCCTGCACTGCATTGGGTTGGACTAGATGATCCTCAGGGTCCCTTCCAACTCTACAAGTCTATGAAGAACTAGCTGTGCACTTATTTCAATCTTAGCTTTTGTCTGAGAGAATCCAATAAGGGCCTATGACCCCCAAGTGACACCCCCCCCCAGCACAGACCCGCGTCATCATCTGCATATAATGGCTCTTGGTTCTATTTCTTGATCACACTAGAATGTGAGAAAGAGGGAGAATCCAGGAGCTGGTTGGTTGGTTGGAATAAACACAGTATTATTCAATATCGAGTACTCAGATTTGTTGGACTACACCTCCTATCATTGCAGATCCCTGATAGGGATGGTGTATGTTGTGGAGTCCCGCAATATTTGGGGGCACAAGGCTGACAAAGGCACATTTTGCTCTGCCTTTCCTACAGGGATAGCAATAAAAGGAAATGCAAAATAGATAGAGAGAAAAACCAAATGCAGAAAATATCTTATATGCAATTGTTTGAAACAAAATAAAACATAAAACATCATCATTAAAAACCACCAGCAGAAAACATTCACAGTAAAACCAACTGCGAAACAAAACAATATAATGAAAGGTAATTAAGAGTCAAAGGCTTTCCTAAGAAAGGAATTGTTTGCCATTTGGCTGAAAGCCAGGAGAGAGGGGACAAGATTAGCTTCTCTCAGGAGGGAGTTCCACAACCTAAGCAGGGCTTCCAAGATGGCATTCTCCAGATGGACAAACAGGAGAAATGGACAGAACCAAAGGAGGGTCAGGGGCTGCCGCTTGCTGTGAGAGACGGGAGAAAAAAAACACAGCCCTCCTTCTGTGGCTCCCAGTGGCAGTGGCAACATGGGGAGAGCAGGAAGGCTTGCAAAGCTCATCTCAACCTTCTCATTTGCAGTCCACCTGCTGGGGCCAAGGAAAGAAAGCTGATTTGGGGTGATCGGTGAGGGAGGAGGTGGGTTTGGCGTGATCTCTGAGGAGAGGTGATCTCAGACTCATAATACATTGACCACTACAACAAGAAATGGGTGAAGAAAGAGGCTTGCATACTGCAAGGGACCTCTGGGCATTGCAAGAAGGAGCCATAACTCAGTAGTGGAGAAACACATTGCACCCACTCCATGGCCTCTGGGAAGGCCTGAGCTTTCCAGGTCTGGGAGGAAAACAGGTTGCATCCCCTATTAAGTATAGAACTTAATATTTTCCCCATAGTACTGAGTAGAAGCTATTATTTATATGATAGAAAGAAAACATATTTACTCAGGGTCAGGGACACTGTTGCGCTTTGAAGGGACTGAGCAGGGTCACCCCGACAGATTTTTGCTGCCTCAAATGGCATCCCCCCCCCAATTGAGGTGCATAGTATCACAAGACTAGGTAAATTATTCTGACAGCTGAAGCAGAAAATGCCTCTTCCTAGCAGTAAAAATTTAATGCTGGATGTGGTGCAACACTAAGGACAAATTTCTCCCCACTCCTACCATGCAACCCCAGTCTATCCTGGGTTTTCCCCAACCCTCTGCAGTAGTTTTGGGGATGGCACAGAGGTCACACGGGGAAGGGGAAATCCTATCGTGCCAGCGCTAATCCTTGCACTAGTACAACTATTTAGTTGCAAACACTTCATAAGAAGAATAAAAACATAACAATTTGCTGCTCTTTTCTGACACCCCAAATTAGCTGCCTGGGGTGACCAACTTGCTTTGCCTTGGGATATGGCTAATCCTAGGGCTGGCTTGTTTTATGGTGTGTGTGTGTGTGTGTGTGTGTGTGTGTGTGTGTGTGTGTGTGTGTGTGTTTTCTGCTTTTGCCAACAGTCCTGTTAATCACAGCCAGTTTAGTTTGTCTCATAGAACTCCTGCGTATGCTCTCTCTCCCTTTTCCTCACACTTCTTCCTGTTCTATATTTAAAATGGGCTTCAAGAAACAGTGCCAATATGTATTTGAATACTAGTATGAAGCACAATTATCCCAAAAGCATTTAGAAGGCCTACATAAATCACACGTAGCTATTAGCAAATTGCATGCTAAACATTATGCTTCCTTCCCTTGAAACTCATTGAAGTAAGCTACTCCTGTTGCAAGGGAGCGGGGCGGTGTTGAAAAAGGCTAACTCTAACAAAGTCAGACTAGAATAAAGAATGTTTAAAACATGGGCGCTTTTGCCAGATCCATGAACAGTACTCTGACAAAACAAAACAAAACAAAACTACAATTGGAGAGTACTTAACAGAAAACAAGAAAGGTGTGAAATCACTGTTTCAGCTAATAGATCCCCGGCATTTGCATGAATATGTTTGCATATTGTTAGTTTCATATTTTAATCTTTCATTTGCACTGCACATGAACACCATTTATATTTTGCCAACTTCAAATATTAGTCATTTGTGGATCACAGAGCAAAATGTTTTAAATGAGGTGATTTAACGCATTACTCATTATTAATGAGCACTGATCAGGTGTTGGTGTATCCAAAATAAGCATGAATATGCATAGCAAGCAAGCAAGGGATTGTCTAGATTTATACCAGGAAGTTGTCTTTCTGATATGTGAAAAGAAACCAGGAGATGTCGTTTCTCATAACGTGCGTTAACAAGAGGCAATCAGGTTTGGAATTATGGGACTGGATCACACAGCAGATAACCGTTTCCCTTGGCTAAAATTGCCAACAAGTACACTTGTTGGCTCTATATGATTGCCTTTTCAGCTGGAAAGGGTGACTAGAGGAGATTACAATCTGCTTTATGTAATCTGATTTCTATTTAAAGATGATATAGCTGAAAAGGATTTACATAATTATTTCTGTAAGTATGCATAATATCATGGGAAATCCAAGTCCATTTCAGTGAGGCACTGAAACCCAGTTTGTGGGTTTTTTGGGTTTTTTTTTTTTTAAAGTGGATTAATAGACTAAGGGAGTCCTAGCTGCCTGATACTGTTGTGGACTTGGCTAGTTAATATTTTTCACCTGCGATAGGCTGGGTTCAGCTGCTGTTGACTAAAAAAAAGCATTTTTGGCAACGCTCTTTGAGCTGGAGAAGATCAATAACAGAACAAAATGGCTAGCATATGCTTCCTAACAATAATGTTCTAGTTATCCTAAAGACTTAATACGTATATCATTTAATTTTTCTGCTAAACAAACTGGTTCTGCTATGCAGCGTAGCAGCAAGTCTCGGTGACAGATGCTATGAAAGATGATTACATTAAAAAATAAATAAGTTAGGCTTTCTGTATGCTTTCAGCCTTCCTCACTATGTAACCTACTGTATAAACAGCATGATGAAAGATGGTGATTGATAGAAAATGTATTATACAGTGGCAGGAAGGAAAAGCTGGAGAGAAAAAATCCATTTGATTGCAAGACATACCGGTTACGAAAAGAACAGCAAGTATTTTGTTTCAAGGTACAGAAATTAAAAGCAAAGTTATTTGTGACAATGTGGAGAAAGAGGTTACTGCACTGCTGAGCTGAGGTTCTGATAGCACTATGTGGCCTTGCTAATGTCTGTTGCCTTTCCCTGCCTCCTTCACACTCAGGAAAAATTAGCTACCCGCCCTCTATCAGTGCTGCACAACTCTAGTCTAGTAGGACTTCTTTATGCTGTGGTGAGAAGATAATTTAATCTTCATATTCATTCTAGCCTTGGTATTAAGTGAGCAAAGGCTGCTCCATTGTGACAGGCTGTGAATGTTATGATATAGATTGCTGTTCAATAGCTTTAAAAAAAAAGATTAAGAATTTAAAAAGTCACAGGATTTCCCCTTTCTTTTCTTCCCTCTCACTCCAGCCAACAATGGCTGCAATAAAAAAAAAAGATTAATATTTAATTTTCTACTGCACCTGCCTGAGGGGAGATTTTAATGCCTTAAATGTTTTTCACATTGCAGTAAACTGGATGTATCTATGCACAAACAGATACTTGTTATTGATTTGTGTGGAAAGAAAAAGGAAGCAACAGTATTTGAGTTCAGGAATTTCGACTTCCCCGTTCCCTTACCTCTGCCTCCTCTTCTCCCTCCCCCCTCCCAATACTTTACTTTAATTAAAGAACAGTGCCTCATTCATATTGGTTAACGCCACAAAAAGTTTTTTTTTTTAAAAAAAAGAAACTCTGTGTGTCAGAATATAATTAAGAAATTTGTAAAAGATTATCTATAAAAACTTATACGGTCTGCTTCCTGAAGTTTTCTGGTTCTGCTTTTTAAAAGTGTGTGTGTGTGTGTGTGTGTGTGTGTGTGTGTGTGTGTGTGTGTGTAAAATCACACCCCAAAATTCTGTCCAAATAGAGACTGGAACAATGCCTTGAAACAGCATTAATTGTCACCATGGAAACCAGAAGAATAAGCCATTTTGAAACTGGCCTAGAAGGCGCTCATTGAGCAACGAAAGCTTTTTCCCCCTGCCTCCCTCAGTGTTAGGGAACAAGATGCCTAGTCACTGAGAGGTCAAAGAAAGAAATCATCGCGTAAGGTTTGGAGGTGCCAGCTTCCTGGCAAACGGTATTAATTATAATAATAATAATTAATAATAAACATGATCAACTCTATGCCTTCCATAAAGATACTAAGACTTCATTGCATAGGCTTCCCGAAAGAGAAATGTCGCAAAAATGCTCAGGGCCAGGATACATATTCCCTCCCTGGAGTGAAACGTTAGGGCAATATTATGCACCCCTTGCTCCTAAATCTCCCTGGGAATGCTGTTGTAATAAAACTTCAGAAGAGGAAAGGGGGGTGGGGAGAGGAAGGCTGCGCGATGGAATTCAAAATAATGCTCTAAAAGCACACACAGAGATTAAGACATCCATTGTAAGACTTTTGTATGGTGCTTCTGTTGGTTATAGTGAAAAGAGACGAGACATACTGAACACACAGGGATAGAAGAATTAAGCCAATGACCATTTCTCCATTACTGGAAGCAGATTATATATTATTTGGATGGTGCCTCCTCTTTTTGACATTTTATGCATTTACCCAACGCATTTAGCAATTAAGTCAGATGCTTTAGTTTTCACTCAGACCTTTATACTTCGAAAATTTTTAAAGAGTTTCTCCTGCAGGAAAGCAAGTGCCAAACATAAACCCACACGCACATATTATTTGAAAAAAACAGAAACCCCCAAAACAAACAAAAAACAAAAAACCACCCTCATCTCTACTGGCAATAAAAAATGCCTATTTGTGGATGCCATGTGGATACACTCTCTAATTATATTCATAAATGTACATTGCATTAGAGCATACACATGCACGATATTGTGTCTGTCATCTGTCTACATATACACTCATACTGTGCTTTCTGGCTAGTGTTTGTACGTTTCATGCCTAGGCTTCATGGTGGCCCCTTAGGAAGCCCATGCCTAATGCCATTCATTGATGAACAAAGACTCCCTTTATTCCAAAGTCCAGGGTCCAAAGCTCAGCTGTATACATGCAGAGAGTGAAGGAATCTGCTAGAGGCCAGACTACCCTTCACAACGGCTCTTAGACATTCACCTTTTTCGCAATACCAAAGCGAGACATTTACAAACAGTCCGGAGGCTTGGTTATATTTCATACACAGTCAATACAAGTGGAGTGTCTGGATGGTGTTCAGCTCCTTGGATTAGTGTTTCGTCTAGACAAATAGCAGCCATTAGTTCTTGCAAACTTCTTGCCTTCTCTTACTATCAATTTATGGCAAATAATTGCACAGGGAAATTATAAAGACTCCTACAGTTGTCCTTGTAAATTAATAATAAGTTTCCTTGATTGGGATAAATTTGCTGCTGAGCCTTGAGGAAAAAATATATAATAAAAAAGTGCAATGTCATTTAAAATTGCCAGAACTCACACAGAAAATTACATCTGAGGCTAAGAATTCGTTTTCCTCTTCCAGTTTATTCCATTCACATGATCTAAAAATCACATTACTTTGGCCATGTATTGTTAATTGGACATAGATTGCATTATTTTTAATATAAATCAAACTACAAATATTAAAATGAATTGCAAATCCCCTAATAGAAGATCATAAAACAATCTTTTTTTAAAGTATCTCTCATTAATAATTTAATTCCAATTATATCACTCTGAAAACTCAAGGAGGAGACCAGTAACTTATTCCTATTTAGGTTCTCTTTTGAGAACATATAATAATAAGGACCAAAACAAAACAAAAAGAAAAACCCATAGCCTTATGTAAATAACCAAAGCTCAGTGATCCTGCTATTTATTGCAAAAATAAATAAGTAAATAAAAGAAATGATTTTGTTTCAAGACCAATCCTTCCTGTTTTTCATCTTAGCCCCCCCCCCCCCCCCCCCGGTTATGTCACCAATATAATTCTAGGGAAGAAAAGCTCTTCTGATAACTTGATGGACTCATTTTTATCTATAATAAAATATAAGATTTATACCAATCGCTCTGCTTTTTTGAAAGAAGGTGATCCAACCATTTAAATTTTTACTGTAACTGTAATATCTTTTGTGCCCTTTAATGAGTTTATATTAAATATTTAATACTGTTTAGGGCATATCCAGTACCACCAAAAACAGTTATATTCCCAGCAGTCCCACTGTTTCAGGCAGAAGGCTTGATTGATCCTCCTAGCCTGAATTGAGTAGAATGAAAAGAAGCAGTTGGAAAATAGCTGCAATCATTTAATGCAGATGACCTCTGACAGTCTCACAGCTCTTCTATCTGAACAGAAATTTGCATGGGGTCTCTGTGCAGAGGAACAATGTAACCTAAATGGTAGACAATCTTTATTCTAATGAAGTGGGTGTCAAGGTCAATGTAAAACTGCAATGATAAATGGTGCACCACTAGGCAAGAGAAGTTGCATAGGCATTGTACTGCTTTCACGTTAATTGAAGGCTGAAAATGCATGGAGCGAAGGCACAGGACTCTTCTCACCGTAATGTGTTAATGCAAAAAAATGTTTTCTTCAGAACTCTGGAGCACTGATATGAATCTTATTGCAACAACAGCAGCAGCACAAATAACAGTGGATTTTAGCCAACAGCGGTGGGGGTGGGGGTGGGAGAAGGGACAGGAGTTTTATTAGGATTCTTTATTTCTAGACTAACAACTTCAACAATCCACTCAGAGTGCCAAAAGAATAACAAGTCTCCAGACACCTAATGTAATTCCCATGATCCTTTTGCTATTTAGGAGATCTGTCTTTAATTAGTTCCAAACAAGCAGCCTTTTAGACAACTCTTCATTAGATACCATTGCTCCTGAAATAACTGTACCAAAAAAAAAAAAAAACCAAAACCCCAGTTGTACTCCAGTGTTATTATTTTCCCCTAGCTTCGAAGTTTCCTTGTTAGTATACAGTTAACATCTCCAGGTGCCTTTTGTTCTGAATAAGAATTAGACCAGTAAAACTGGGTTTTGTTATGCAAAGGGTGGTATGCCTGGAGTGGGAACTAAAGTACAATCTGTTATTGCGGCTTTGTCAAAATGGCAACGCAGCTATAATTATGGCACTTCATCAGTCAATCAAGTAATTTGTAGAAGGCAGTACATTTTGGCCCATAAAAGATGAGAAAGACAGTAAGCCGCTTTTTAAAAACCCTTAACCGCTTGAGCCTGTTAAGGGTATATTATTGTTAGCTAATATGCTCATTAGAAGCCAAAAAATTCAGCTTCTTTTATTCGTACAGGAAATTAAGTTGTACAACTAGATTTACAATATCCCAAAGTTTATGCACTATTTCCAATGCACGCCACACAACTGTTAAACTATTTAAAGTATTTAAACTGTAAAACTATTTAAAAATTGGATTACCCCCCCCCCCACTCCAGTAGTCAACATTTCATTCACGAAATGCCCTCTAAATTTTCAAGCTGTTTGTTCATGTGTCAGCTTGAAATACATACATGCAAAGCAATACTGTGGAGGCATATGCATTTCTTAACACAGAGATACATTTCGACCCCATTAGTCTTTAAAGTAGCCCAAATGAGGCCAATAAAAATTGCCTCTGCAAACCACCATGACACAAGCTGGCCATAAACTTTGAGTATTTACCTGCCTTTATTAACTTAGGCTCTGTTCTTTTCCTACAGGTGTTAATAATGCCATTAATCACTCAATTAATTAGGTTTCAAATATTTATACTTTTAACACATATTCTTAGGGTGGCCACTGGAGTCGTGCCCTGCTGTCATGGATATTTAGCAATTTTGAGTGTTCAAATCAGTTCACAAATACTACCTTAGAAATTATTACAACACCCCTGCAAGACATGTATCAATTATTATCATCATAGTGTGGAAAGTGGTGGTTAAACTGGGACTGGGTGGGAGATTGCAGCATATCTCAGCAAGGCACTTGAGGATGGATTTGAGACATCTCTGAACTCACATTATTACCTCAGCTCTTTTTTCCCCTTTTAAGAATGGGGAAGTATAACAGAGCTGGAACCCCCCCCCCCATTTTCCCCAATCTAGAACGTATTTACACATGAGTAAACCACATTTGTTCCCCTGGCACTTGCCTCTGAGTAAATGCAATTTAATTCCAGCCATTCTGTTCAGTTCCTCAAATTTAGCCAGTTCGATATGGAACAGTGATTTGCATACAGAAATCTATTTCCATGATACTGCAATCAAGAGAATATACTTCTGTATATTTAAAAAAAGTATATTGTATAGAAAAACGTTACTGATGAAACTGTTTAAAAAACTGTACAGCTTCATCTGTGTGTGATTTGTCAGGTCTGAAGCTTTGACGTGCCCAAGGGGCAGACCCCAGCGGGGAGTAGGCTGCAGAGCTAAATAGCTGTGAAAGAAGTCTTAATGTAGGATGGAATTCAAACTAACCTTGACATGACCTCAGGAAAAATATGCAAAAAGTAAAATGAATGCACTCTGCAAGATACATCCTAATTTTGTGGCCAGGCTGGTTAGTTTCACAAACATAACTGAGACTTTAAAAGCAAAATAAGATATGAGGCAAGAAAGGGGACAGGAATTCAGAGTAAAAACTTAAGCAGGCATGATGCGTTACTGTGGAGGCATGTGAGCAATTTGGAAGCAATCCAAATAAAAACCAACACTGAGCAATATTGTTGTCAGCCTGTCTATTCAGGAAAATTGTTTTTTTTAGGTTGAATATAAATGACACAAAGCCAAGATTACATCATTGTGGCTTTTAGCTGAACAAGCCCCACAGACCTACTGGCTGATGGTAGTTATTCAGCAACAAGGTTTTTAAATGCTTTCACCCAGCTTTATCACTATAAATACAGATTTTAAGCAAATTCACTTGTACAAATCTACACTCCCGCTTTATTCCGGAGGCTGCCCACTTGAAGCAAATAAACCAAATTTATTTACAGTATAAATGGATATAGTGTCTTGGTTTAGTTTTGATATCTGTGTTTGTTCAATGTAAGAGGGAGAGGAAATATATCCCAGCAGAACGCTCATAAATTGTCTAATTGCCTAGATGTGTGGGAATTTTAATTGATCGCTAATTTATGTTGAGTTCCGGCTTCATGATATTCAGGAAGACCATTGTGGCAAACTGTTTATTGCGCTAATAACTAATAAGGACATATTGCCAAAACACCATTATGATCAGTGGGCTGGTTTGGATCCTTGAGCAAGTCTATAGATGCTCTGGTGCACAAGATGGCTCTCATTGTACCCAGCACTGCAAGTACTGCTTCTTGGCAGTGACATATGCATGTGCAGTTAAACAAAGAATGTGCCTCCATCTTGCTGTGAATCATTGCCAGGAAGTAGCACCTGTAACCATGGATATGCTAGTTCAAAGGTTACTTCCTCTACGCAGCTCCCCCCTACAGTGCTACTTGCATGGAGCAATTTCAATCATCCGAACAAGCCCAAAGACATGAGACAGTTTAATAATACTTTCATCAGAGGAGACGGACTCATACTTTACCTGCAATGGCACAAACCACAGGTTGTGCTATCACAGGTGGCACAGCCTTGGAGCGTATTCTCATGAGTTTAAAAGGTTTTTATTGCTTTGTAATGCGAATGTAAAACCCATACTGGCCAAACTGTTCCTTCGCATTACAAATCTGTTTTCTTCTCTGCATTACCAGTGGTCACACATTCACATAAATGGGGTGAGTGGGGCAAGGAAGGACAGGAAAGGCACAGAGGCAATTTAAAGCTCACATATGAAAACGTTCTCAAGAGATTGATCCATTAGATTCCACAAATCTCTGCATTTTGTATTAATTCTCTGCAAATATTACTACCAAAGAATATCACCTCTATTTTCCACCCATTACACAGGCAGATTTTGCATGTTTCAAACACATACACAATATTCCTTATACCTTATTCAAATTGCCTGCATACATTTGCATGGTTTATGCAAATGTATGTATTTCTTAACCTAGCTGCTGCGAGAGAGAAAATATATTTAAATAAGAAATAAAATAAATAATATGTGCATAGGGGCATCCTGACCCAAACTGAGCAATAAGCATTTAGGCCTTCCCCAAAGAAGCTATTATGTCACATGCAGAGACCACTTGGGAATCATTGCTAACTATGGAAGTCACTTTATCCACAATTCACCTGAGTGGCTTGTAGGTTTTTCAAACAACCTATTCCAATGGAATGCTATGGAATGAGATATTTCTGCTACACTAGCATCTATTTAAAATATTACAATTTTAAGGCCCTTGTGTTTTAAAAAAACAACACTTTGAACTTTTTCTTAACACCAAGATGTTTGCAACTAGGCATCCAGATGTTTGGCTTTCAGTAACATTCATATTTGCAGAAACATGAAACTTTTGAGAAAGAAAATACATGCAATATGGATTATATTAGTGGCTTTTTACCACTGAATTGATATGTTTTCCAAAAGAAGAAAATGTTAAAAGTGAGACACAACATGATGCAGATCTCAACATTTTAAAATAGCCACAGTGTTTAGTACCAAAAATCTGGTTTCCTGACTTGCTGGAACAGACCCAAAGAGCTTCAACAGCAGCACTAGGTACAAGAGTCCTAACACTTTGGGGCGATAACATATTATTTTCCCCTGGCGCTGACAGCCAACCACAGCCCAAGTGATGACACAATAGATTCTTATCTATGCATTGGTGGTGCGATAGATTACATAGACAATCATCGCATGCCTGTTCACATGTGGGGTGGGATTGGTTGTGCAATCTGCTACAACACAAATGCAGTAGGGCAAAATATAAATATTGCCTTCCATCCACCTGTAGAACATTACCAGGCTTCCTCATGACTGTATTTTTCTACCTATGTCATTAAGAAAATAAAAGCTAGAATTTTCCAATAGTCAATATTGTATGAAAACCAGCATCCATCCCACTCACCCTAAAATGAAGATGTTCATATTCTGGGGATTAAAAAGCAAACTCATTAATGTTCTTGCAACAGGTATAATAGGAATGACAACCTGAAAAGACAGCCTGTAATGCAGATCAGTTTCGTACTTTGTCTCCCCAAGACAAAAGCATTTCTCTCCATCAGATAGAGAGGTGGGGTAAGACTGTATGCATACATGCTGAAGTTGTAAGGAACTGACTCCCCAGGGATGAGTCTTGGTGCCATAAGATAGACCATAGGATAGGAAACAATGGATGTATATTGAATTGCTGCATCCTATTTGTGCAGCAGGCTTCCTGTTGTGCAAATGGGACACAACCCTTCCTCTCCTCTTCTCTGCAGCCACCCACATGCCCCGAAAATCTGCTCTGGACGGCTAGCCTGTCAGAGAAATGTCAGAAATTATAAAATAAAAACCAACACGTATTGAGAAGGGCTGAGCAAGTGAAGGCAGGAGTGTGAATGCTGTGTTTGCAAGAGAACCACAAGAGAAGGACAAAGTAGCCCATAAGCAGGAGAAACCATTGGAGGAGGAAGGAGATGACGATGAAGGATAAAGGCTGTTGCTATGTCAGAAGGCTGTTGCTATGCCACATGACTTGGCCAGACAGAATAGCTGTTACTTCCTCGCTGTCTAAAGCTGGGATGGGGGTGGGCTTAAGTGGCGTCCATTGCAATGTTAAGTAAACATCCCTCCAGACGGAACCCACAGATTATTGGGTAAGGTAAAGGTAAAGGAGACCCCTAACCATTAGGTCCTATCGTGGCCGACTCTGGGGTTGTGGTGCTCATCTCGCTTTATTGGCCAAGGGAGCCAGCGTACAGCTTCCGGGTCATGTGGCCAGCATGACTAAGCCGCTTCTGGCGAACCAGAGCAGTGCACGGAAACGCCATTTACCTTCCCGCCGGAGCGGTACCTATTTATCTACTTGCACTTTGACATGCTTTCGAACTGCTAGGTTGGCAGGAGCAGGGACTGAGCAACGGGAACTCACCCCGTCGCAGGGATTCAAACTGGCGACCTTCTGATCGGCAAGTCCTAGGCTCTGTGGTTTAACCCACAGTGCCACCCACGTCCCGACTGAACCCACAGATTATTATTATCCAGACTGAACCCACAGATTATTGGGTATTGAACCTCAGTATGACACCAACAGGGGGAACCTTTGGAGCACATGGTGTTTGTGTGGGTGTTTGCAGGAGGGAGGAGAGGAAAGGGAGTCTGCTGGTGAGACACTGAATGTTGCCCATTAAAATTTACTACGTCTAGTTAAGAACTGCCAGGTCTGGAATCTGCATGCCAGTTTGGACTCATGATGTGGACTCAGTTCATGTGGACACAATCTGAATTTGCAGCAGATACTCATAATTAGGGCTTAAGGCTGAAACTGATGCACAGGAGCTCATCTTGAAGAGTTTCAAGGTAAGAAGATGACAAACTGACGACATGCAATGACAGGAAAGATTCAGGACAGGACAGATTAAGCATGAAGGCTTCCCAAATGCCAAGCAGAAAGAAGTACTTTATAGGCCAAAATGGAAGAAAGGAAGGAAGGAAGAGTTGGAAGAGGACTTCAAACTGGAAGAATAGAATTGTAGAGTTGAAAGGGAAGGATGCCAATTTTAAATCTCTGTTGTAGAAGCAGACCCAGATGCGTTCAGCAAGCAGAGGAAGAAATAGTGGTATAGCGAACTCCCCTCAGATACTGCAAACAAGCAACAGCAGTTATTTTAGTTAAATTAGGACTCTCACCCATGGTACATGACATGAGGCAGTTCTGCAGTATTTCAGTACAAAGAATATGCCTAGACTTGCATATGTCACGCCATTTTAAGATGACAGGTAAACTAGAAATCAGTATGATTTGTGTCTTAATGCTATACTAATACCATCTGAATATCTTAGTGGAGGCACACCTGTTTCTTTGTTTTAAGTATGCGGTGTGTGTTTGGGCCAAATGAGCAGTGACATAAAACATGTGATTGCATTTAATATATCTAGTTTATTTCTTCTAAATAAAAGCAGGGGCGGAGAGGCCAGGATTGGGGATGTGGTACGTGGGGAATGGAGGTGTAATCTGTCCCCCTCACTGCAGTCCTGATAAATATCCCTCACTCAAAGATGTGATTAGCCCTGGGAGGGAAGCTTCCATTAGCCTCTCCTCCCTCCCATGATGGCTGTTATAATAAAAATAACAGGCATGTTAAATGCACCTTTAAAGCCTCAACTACCTGGGCCCTTTGTGGTTATGCTTCTGACAGGTATAAGAGGTAAGAGAAAACAGATATGGAGGCAGCTAGGAGAATCTGAACATCCATCAGTTGCTCATGTAACATTGATAAAGTTCACAAAACAAACACAGCACATGAGCCAACCAAAGTTAAGCGTTTTAAAGTCCCCATCCCACATTTATTCCAAATGATATGAATTTAAGGACATGATTAACATTCTAATGGAAATCAATGGGACTTCATAGCATTTGATTCTAACGGCACAGTGCCCCAATGGAGGGGGGGGGGGAAGGCTGAGAATGATGCTTTTTACTGCAATTTGACAGTTATGAGTCTTTCAATAAAGTTGCAGTCTTAATACTTTCCAGGGAATAAGCCCTATGGAAAAGAGTGGGACTTACTTCTAAGTGAGCATCCACAGGATTGTACTCCATTCGTACAGAAAAGCAAAATAGCATCACTCTTCAATCATTTTCCACCCGCTGATTCAACAGTCCCTTAAAATATCGAGATATTTTTGTACTACTGCAAATATTGGGACACCCCTGAGCTTGCTGATGCCTCCGCTTTGTGCTTGGGTTTTGGCTACATAAGGATCAGAACTTACTTGAAACAAAATCGTAATCCCAATCCTATGCGTGTATTGTATACCATGAATACACTGGTTCAAAAGGGCACACACCCCAGTAACTGCTTAGGATTGCAGTATAAAGCTGAACTATTTTAGATTTTTCAGTAAGGGTTATAGTATAAAGTATTAATATGGCATACATTTAAAAAATGAGAGCAAGATATAAATATTTCAGGAGAATCTACAGTACTTTATACATTAATAGGCCACACTGGTAATACACTGACCCTATTAAATGCAATTTTTCAGGCCAATGGTGATTGGCATTAGATACTGACATTTGAAGAATTGCCATTATATTGATTTTGCTCTTTGCATTTTAAATAATCGGCTTTACAAAGTAACACTGGCAGAAGTTAGCTGTCATTTGGTAAAGCAATTAAGTACTTAAGGGGGAAAAAGCCAGAATATTGAAACCATTCAGTAATCTTTAAGGACATTACAACTGTAATCAGTTTTGCAGCCCTTAACTTAACAGGCAGATAAATTCCATCAGTAGGAACACAGAGACTGGCTCAAAAGGGACTATAGAGCCTGGAGTGAACATTGCAAATTCCATGATGTTACGCCCACAAAGAAATTCCAGCAGGCAGCAGATGTTTTAATAAATATTGTTGCATTATGGAAGTTTTAAGATTTGAGTAGAATTATACAATACACAATACAAGTATGAGAGGCCACCTGGTGGTCAAAGGAATCAATTAAACTTGAAAGAGAGATGAGCAAAATATGTTCAGGGCTGATGAATTAAAAACATACAAATATAACCTCAGCTGGAATTCAGGAATCAACTGGAACTATAAGAAACAAGCTATCCTTAGGAACCGATCCTTCAAGCAGGAGGAAACCAGGCTTGGTGGGCAATTAATGCAATAAGCTAAACAAATCCCTAATACAGTAATTAGAGTTTCTTGGGCTGTGCAGTCATTTGGCTGATATGTCAGCAGACGAGACAGATGCACATTTAAAGTTAATACAGAATTTCTTAGACCTGGCAGCACCTCCAAAAGGCTCAAAGCAAGCAAAGAAGGTGCAGACACTCTTCACAGCAGTGACATTGATCTGGTTTTGGGATAGAAAAGGGAATTTCACCAGGTGAAGCCTTTCTTATCCCTGTGTGGCAAGCTGCACTCGCAAAAATTCAATTTCTTCACAGATATTAAAGGTAAACCACCCTCGTTGTCACCATCCAGGCTGAAGCGAGTCGTCATGGAATGAAATATAATCAAACCACATCCATTCTGCTCACTTTATACAGCTTTGTTATATGTGATATTAGAAAACAAGGAGTGTTTGTTCTCTATTTCTTGCTATTGGGATATTTTTTTTGGGGGCGGGGAGGAGATTTATAGACTGCTTAGTCATGAAATTCTCTGAGTGGTAGACACTACAAAATTACCGACAAAACACAGCTAAAATCCACAAAACTTTTTTTAAAAAAAGTATAAGATTACTAGCAGCAAAACTTAAAACAACAACAACAAAGTAAATAATATGTCTGGGTGGGCTGCTAAAATGAGGAAGTTTTCTGCAGGCATCTAAAACAATAGAGTGAGATTGCCTTCCTAATAGCAAATTGATGTAGATGCTCAGTTTCTCATGCATCCATACAGTGGTACCTCAGGTTACATACGCTTCAGGTTACATACACTTCAGGATACAGAGTCCACTAACCCAGAAATAGTGCTTCAGGTTAAGAACTTTGCTTCAGGATGAGAACAGAAATTGTGCTCCGGTGGCGCGGCGGCAGCAGGAGGCCCCATTAGCTAAAATGGTGCTTCAGGTTAAGAACAGTTTCAGGTTAAGAATGGACCTCCAGAACGAATTAAGTACTTAACCCACTGTATTGTCATTATGATGGTCTTCTGGCCGCTATTGTACTATTTAGATATGTCTTTTTATGCAACTTGGGCCACTTAACTTCTCTGCAGCTGTAGGACTTACCCTTGACTAATTACGCCCTACTGAATCAGGGCCACTCTTTTTCCAACTGGGTCACTCCCAGGTATCATCTCAAAAATATTTCTTTCAGGTGTCCCAAAGCTTTGAAGGCCAATCCTTTTGGATGCCAGCTGGGTGATTATACATGTTGTGAAAAAGATAACAAAACTTGCTATAGTAATATGATTGTTAGTATGTGTCCATGATATCATCTACCGTAACAGATGCAAATTTAATTAAAAACAAAATTAGTTTTCAGAGTTTCTGGATGAGATATATTTAATGTCTCTGCTACAATGTATGCAGCGTTTTTCTTAAGGTTTGTGTCATATTAAACGTGGAAGCTGGCTGTTGCATCCTCCTATATACAGTCAACGGAATTCAGGAAGGATATTTAAATCAGTGTGGAGTAACTGAAGGCTGTCTATAGAGGTTGGGTCGTTTTCTATTACTTATTTCTTTACTGTGAACTCTCATGTTAACATGGTAGAAGACAAATAAAGCGCAACAGAACAGACTTTTCGGTTGGGCTTTTAAAAAGCACAGCTTGTTTAAAGTTTTCTAATGTTGGCTAGTTATTAAGTATTTTGTCATTTGCATCAATTTTGTTACATTTGTATCCATTTACAGGCTACAGCCTGACCTATTTACTGTCATTTAAAAGACATCTTTGTGCACCTTCTCAAATTTGTTGTATGGTATTTCTTAGTTTCCGAAAGAATTTAAAATGAAACAAAACAAAAACCTGAACATTTTTAGTTATGGGGGAAATGTATGTTGGGAGTTCTAGATATACATAAATTATATAGACCATAAATCCTCATGAGATTTACACTAACCCTACTTAAATTTTCAGTTTTCTTCTGCTAGAGACTATTGTAGAAGGGGAATTGATTTGAACAGTATGAGTTTGTGTCTATCTAAACAAACACACACACACATACACTGTTCCAACTTTCGCATACTTATCCCTGGCTGAATGGGAAATCAATGCACGCTCCCAATCCAGCTGCTAAGACTCCCATGTATTGCTCTTTTAAAAAGCTGAAATCTTATCAGCTCCTTGGAAAGATCAGGGGTGGGGATCATTTTCTGAAAGAAATTGCTCACCCAAAGTCCACCTAGAGGTCTAGAGCAGGGGTGACTGCCCCTTTTTGGCCCAAAGGCAGCACTAAGAATCAGCCACCCCTCCCAGGGTTGCTTGCTAGCAGCGGGAATGGCCACCTTTTGCACACATCACATTCATATGCCACACCTACCCATTCATGATACATAAAGCACACCTGGAGACAAACAACACACTCTCCAGGGCCATGGCACCCATGCGGCAAGGTGAGGCTACTGGCTCAGGTGGCAGGATCCACAGGGGCAGCATATCCCGATGTAAATATTTATCCCCCCCCCAGTCCACCCCTGTTCCTGATGTAGATATTCATTCACCCTTTTTTCCCTTGCAGTGAGGGTGACACTATTTTGTGGTTTGCCTCAGGTGTCAAAATGCCTTTGGCTGGCCCTGAAACTCTCACATACACACATGTGGGCACATGCCATACTCAGTCACACAGTGGCCCAGCCCATACATCCCCATTGCAGCTGAGTTCAGAAGACTAAACCTCTCCTCTTAGCTGTTGGTGGTGCAATGGAGAAACCAAGTCCACAGGAGCTCTGTAAAGAGAGGTTTAAACAGAAGAGCAATTCTAATCTCTTATTAATTTAAATATCTCCCTCCAGTTCAGCCCTGCAATGGTAAAAAAAAGTCCCATCTGCTTACCTTGCAAACGCACCCTTCTCTCTTCTGCAACACCATTCTTCTTCCTGTTGCTTTCTGTTCCCTAACCAGTAAGACTGCTTAACAATGGCACCAAGTAAGAGGAAGGAGCGGTGCTTTGCAGAGGGAGAAGAGGACCTGATTTTGGGAAGGGCTGCTGGCCACCTACAGTGGTTTGCCAGGCCAGATCTGGCCCACAGGGACACCGTTTCACCACCCCGATCTAGAGGAGCTTTGGGTAAGATAATCTCTTGTGGTATTGACATTACCAGTTAAAGTTCTAATCAGTGAAACAGCGGCTTCAATAATTATAATAACAATAACCACAGCCACAACCTCAAGAGAGGCAATATTTTCGAAGATCAAAACCCAGTCAGGTCTAAGCAGCTTATCTAATCTGTTAAGTGATGAGAATGAAGCCCACAGCTTATGTTGCAAGGATATGTAGTCTTGCAAGTTGGGGGAAAACCCTACGTGACGTTTCAGACGTCTCAGTTCTCTCAACATTGATACACACATAAAAGTACCTTGTGGGAATTTCAGTGGTCATACAGACAGAGTATAAGCAGGGAAGGGAGAAATACGATAACATATTTTGTATAGCTTTTCCTGCCAGTAACATACACTTCTATTTAGGGAGGAAAGCAACAGATAAAATGGCTTAGAGTGTTATTGCTAGGCTAGTCGCAGGTAATGGGGGAAACTGAGGACACTTTATGATAATATTTTATGATACTGCTGTTTGTTTTACGGTTATATTTGTTTTTAGTTTTTATTGTGATTTATATTTTTTATGTATAAGCCACCTAGAGTTTGATTGTATCATAGAAAGGCAGAATGTAAATCCAAATAAATAAAGCACATGAGCTTTTTATGCCACTGCAAGACACACAGAGTCCATGCCCAGCTAACATTATTCAGCTGATAGCCGATCATGAACCATGAATTCTGCGCAGGTGTAGAGACCATTTTCTTGCTCTTTTGGCACAATGCTAAAAGCAAGCGCCAAGCCAGGAGCATTACAAATATGTGCAAAGGACCCCAGCCCTATTTGTTTATTTGGTATCTGTAGGTTTCAAACAAATGATTTGGTGCTGTAGAATGTGTGGCCTAGACTTGTACCTGGAAATCAATATGCACACTGGCCTCTTCCAGTTCACACAACATCAGTTTGAAAGGGGTCTATGTGCTTTTTAATGTGTGAAAGTCCCAAACACCTGTCAGCTGGGGAGGAGGTCATGGTTGTGACTAGAGGTAGGGCTAGCCTAGCCATTACAGAGAACCCTTTCAAGTGGTGTGGAACCCACAGGCACGTAATACATTAGTGGTGGGGAACTCGCTCCACTTGACAGGCCAGACCCTTACCTTCTGACCTCTAGAGGGCCAAATCTGACATCTGGACAGGGCTACCCAGCTGTCAATCACCTGATGTCTGGTGACACTGCACTTTGAAGTCCCAGCTGTCGGGACTTCAAAGCACAGTGCTGGGTAATTGAAAGCCCTTTTGCAAGCAGCCTGGAAGTTTAAAGAGCAACACGGGGCTGTTTGAAAAGGGGCTGGGAACTGGTACATGCAACCAAAGTGATCAGGATTTAATCTCCATTCACCAAGTGCACCAAGGGCTGCATCCTATTGCTTTGGCTATGTGTGTCTGTTTCCAGAAAGGAACAGGTGTGTGTAGCCAAACTGAACAGGACTGAACCTCCCTCTGCATCGTGCTCAGTTTGGCTGCATTGGCCCCAGCAGGAGAACTGGTGTACACAGCCAAAACAGAATCAAACCCTGCTCTCCACCGCCCACCAGCTGATGTCACCTCTCATCAGAATGATGTCAGTTGATTGGCAGGTAGGTGTGTTTTAAAAATAGCCTTACAATCCTGATTTGACCCGCTGTTGAGTGAAGATTGGCCCATGGGCTCGAGGATCTTCACCCCTGGAATACATGAATAGGGCTGTAGATGACTCAGTTTCTTGAACCATGTGTCAGAAAGCATATCTGCCACCAGAAATATTAGTTCAATAAGAAGGTATCACTTTTCCTACTTTGTTTTTCTGAGAAAATGAAATATCTTTGAAAACCGATGTGATAAATTACATCTGATGTGTGGTTTTTCTACTTCATTGCTGAAAATGACATGTTGTGGAGAGGGTCAGACAAATTCATCCTATTACTCAAAAAAGTATTTTGGAGGTTTTCGGTGTGTGTGTTTGTTTTTTTAGCAAGAAGCACTGATAGCAGTTAACCCATTTTCTTTTTTTCCTGGATAATATAGTTTACCTTCAACAGCCCAGAGATGGGGGTTGGGAACATGGGACACATTTTTCTGCTACTGAAATAAGAATACACTTTAAAACCACACAAGAAGCCCTGCTAGAATAGCCATCCATTATAGCATCCTCTTGTTTGTTTGAGGGAATTAGACCAATAAAATATGGTGAGTTTCCAATGTCCCTTCTTGGGCAAAGCACTTGAGTGGCTAGTCATGAACCAGATCCAGGTGTTCATGAAGAAAACCAAATTTCTAGTTCCATTTCAAACAGGGTTAAGGTCCTGTTTGGGCACAGAAACTGCTTTGGTCGCCCTACGTGATTACTTCTGTCAGGAGAGAGACAGGGGAAATGTTTCCCTGTTACTTATCCTTGACCTCTCTGTGGCTGTTGATTTCTGTTGACCATGATATGCTACTGGAGCAGCTGTCCAAGTTAGGGGTGAGTGGCCCCACTTTGCATTGACTCCGGTCCTACTTGGGTGGTTGCTTGGGGAGTGTTCTTCAGCCCTGTGGAGTGGTCAGGTTGCTCACTGGGACAAGGCAGCTTGAACATCAATCCTGGCCCAACTGTACTGGCTGCCCATTATTTTCTGGACCCAATTCAAAATGCTGGTTTTTACCTATAAAGCTTTAAATGGCTCAGGATTGCAATACCTTTCCTTCTTTGAACTGACCCAGATTTTGTGATCACATCCCCTGTGGCCTTCTTTGTGTCTCCTCTGCAAGAGGTCCAGAGGGTGGCAACGTATGAATGGGCCTTATCTGCAGTGGGTTCTTGCTTGTGGCATGCTCTCCTCAGGGACGCTCACTTGGTGCCTTTATTACATATCTTAAGGCATTAGGCAAAAACAGGCTGATCCAGCATATTTCCTGTCTTTCCAACTCACTCATCCATTCTTACATTTGTTCATCACTGACAGATGTCCACACTTGGGCATAGATTTCTGGATTCAGCATGGCACCAGTCATTATGGTTGAGGGAGGCTGTGAGGAGTGGCCAAAGGTCTTAGATAATTTATTTTTATGACAAATCATGGCCAGCGTTCGCCTGGTATGAAATACTATTTGATGCAAGTATGCACTGTGTTTATGTTAGAAAAACTAACACCATTTTTCAGTGTCTTTGTTAGCATTTCGGAATTTAAAAAACATTTTTTTTTTATTTTTTGCAAAAAGAGATATTCAAATCTGTCCCAGAGAAATGTGCTTTTAACTTGCAGCACACCCTTTTCAATCAGCATTAGAAGCTGAAGTCATATTTTACAAAAAGCTGAAGGCTGCAATTTTTGCCATTTAGGCTAAAAGTTTATTAGCAAACCATAATCACTATCCTGATTGCAATTAAAAAGGCTCCCAAATGGGTCAACATGCTTAAGTGCGATATGCAATCATTTAGATTTTAACATGATGGTTATTACTTATTACCAGGATGCACAATGAGATATTGATTACTTTTAACCTTTAGATCTAAGGATTCAAGAAAGGTCAAGGCAGTAGAGTAGTCTACCTTTCCTGTCTAGTAAACTTATGGCCTTTAACAGAATTCTAATGATTCTAGTTGGCAAGGCAGATCTGAAATTAGTTTATTCTCTTGGCAGACAGGAATTATGACATATTTTTAAAAAGTCTGCGCGGAGAGCATATTTTGTACTTTCTGTTACAAGCCAAGTCATAGAATCATAGAATATTAGAGTTGGAAGGGGTACCAAGGGTCATCTAGTCCAACCCCCTGCAATGCAGGAATCTCAGCTGAAGCATCCATGACAGATGGCCATCCAACCTCTGCTTGAAAACCTCCAAGGAAGGAGAGTCCACCACCTCTCATGGGAGCTGTCCTCAAAGCTGTTGAGAGCATATAGAGGCTATGTCATTAATTTCAGCTTCTGTTAGTGTTAACTGTTTTAAACCCATGCTTAGTCAACAGAATAGAGTGTGGGGAACACTTATTTGTAACATTCTTTTTTCTTTCTTTCTTTTTTGCAGGGATATAGCTTACACCAGAGATGGGGAACCTGTGGTTCTCCAAACGTTGCTGCATATAACTGCCACCATCCCAGATCATTGGTCGTGCTGGTTGGGGCTGATGGGAGTTGGAGTCCAGCAACATCTGGAGGGCCACAGGTTCCCAGTTCTGCTACATACACAGACATTAGCCCTCTTCAGGCACCCAAATTCTATGTACTGCATTCATGTGAAGGGAGTGACTGGTGCGATGAACCTGCTAGGTCTGTCCCCTTTGAAATTGTCCTCCATCAGCTGATGGGTAACTGTGGAGAGCAGGAAGCCTCCTGTACTCATGAGTGCTCCCCAAAGGGGTGTAGCATGGGGGTGCCAGGGGGCTGTGGCCCTGGGCACGCAATTTTTGAGGGGGCACAAACCAGGTGCCCCCAGCCCGTTGCTGTTCTCTGCTCGCCAATAACCACGCTGGCTGGTCGGGCTCCCCACTGTGTGGATGGGCAGGCAGCTCAGTGTGGCCCCACTTTGCTCTGGTGGGGAGTATAGCACCACAGTGTTGAACGATGCCTTCCCTGGGTGCCAGTAATCAATGCTATGCCACTGGCTCCCCACAATGCAGAGAGATTCCACAAGCACAGGAGGCTCCCCAGTTCACCCAGTCACTCAGCTAGTATCCATGAAGGGTGAGTTAGAGTTCTCATTTCCGAAGCCTCCGACCCATGTAATTACAGCACACAGAAGCATCAGAAAACACAGAGACAACTATAGTGAGCTCTCAAATGCACAAAAGCATGCACAATTTATGTTGCAATCTTTACTCACTTACCTGGAAGTTAGCCCCATTGAACTCAGTGGGACTTACTTCTCAGGAGGCTGCATAGGATTGCACAGGAGATGAATCAAGCCTAAGAACCGAATATTTTGTATGTACACCGAAGGCACAAACCTTCAACGATTTTAACCATTTCATACAGTGTTTGCTACACACTTTGTAATCTGGGATGGCGACTAACCCTGTACTTACACTTTGCCCTCCATCCCTACAATTAGAATAAATAATCTAATCAAACAAATCTGTCGTATGTACAAGATAAAATAATGTGCCCGACGCTAGTTGAGCTACTGGTATTTCCGCTTTCGTTCGCTTCACTAACATTTGGGATGGCTTCTTGCCCTCAGATCCACAAACCGAACAGAGCTCACACTTCAACTTCAGAAGAATTATGGGCAAGAGAAACATATAACTGTTGTGTTACATTAATTTGCAGAACACTTGGCATTATCACTGCC
The DNA here is from genome assembly GCF_964188315.1 of Podarcis muralis. NCBI lineage: Eukaryota > Metazoa > Chordata > Lepidosauria > Squamata > Lacertidae > Podarcis > Podarcis muralis. The sequence goes on from NC_135655.1 coordinate 35,215,006, forward strand.
AAGTAGTCAAATTGTTCCAGGTTGTTCCGGAAGGTTGTTATTAATAGCATGTTTTCTGAGGAAAGTTCTGTCTACTTTTGGAACTGCATTTCTGTTGCCAAGGAAACTCCTCTAAGCACAGCATTCTAGGAGCACACTACTGCTTTTGTTTGGCAGGATCCTATTCATATCATCTAAGTAAGCACTTTACACACACTTCAGCCTGCAGTTTCAAACCTTTAAGTATATTATAGCTGACGGTTTCCCTCTCCCCTTTGCACAGACTTTGCGTCCCCCCCTTTTACTTTCCCTAAATTATTTTAACAACAAAGAGCCCGGTACTACTCCCTCCCCTAAGCGCGTTTTCATTAATATGAATTATAGCTTCATAGCTTACAACATTAGTCTTTTAAGTGTTAATTATCTTTTCACTCAGAAATTAATGCAGTCATTTCCTCCTGACTCCAGCCTACACTGTTGTTATTGGAGTTCGGAGCAAAACATGTCACTGAATCCTGAGCCAGGATTCTTCTTGTTGTTGTTGTGATTAATCCTGGTCACATGGACTATCTCTGCCAAAAGGAGATCACTGAAGAAAGGTGACAAAGACAGTGATTTCCTGACAGCAAAGAGTAAGACAGGGCTGTCTAGAAGTGATGCAAATGAGGGAAACTTTCACCATGGTTTGTTTGATCCAGGAGGCCGCAGCTCTGCACAGAGCCAGAGCGAAAAGCTCATGGAGCACCAGCACACCCAGAGGAGGAAATGAACGGCATCTTCAGAAGTAAAGCAGTGCCATTTCCCTCAACAATTTACCCGTGAAAATATAGCCACTCTTATTTCCTCACAAATGATCACCACTGTTAAGCCCTACCCACCAACTTACTATCCTGCTACTGAAAGCTCTGCTTTGAATGAACCATTTAACTCTGCAATGGTCTAGCCTGTACTGATTAGTAAAGTTTGTGTTTGGTTAAAGATACACAATAAATAGGCACCTTAGAAGTGATTTTAAGGGTGGCGGTGGCAGTTTAAGATGGTACGACTGCAATTAATGTTGCCTAACTCCAGGCTCATTTGTTTTTACATTATTATTTTTTTAATGGGGAAATAATAAAGTTATAAGCTAATACACTGCATATTGTTGTGTGCTTCTGACAGTTTCCAAAAGAAATGCAAGAAAGACACATAATCTGAGGCATGTTTACTCTGTTTACCTATGAGATTCCTCAAGGGAAATGGTTCTTAGGGAAAGCAGAATTGCAGGAACTAAGAGCATTTTGTTACACAGAGCTCAATTTTCCAAAAAGCAACAGATGTATTTTGGGTTTTTTTTTTTTTAAAAAAAAACATGTTCCCTCTTTGAAAATCACTATCATTAGAGGCAGGGATGGAGAGAAGAAACCGCTTTCTCCCTTACTCACCAACACCAGCTGCAACTCTTAGCTTTGACAACATAAACCACCTATATAGAGCCTTCAACACCCCCCCCCCCCCCGTTAAAGAATTCAGGGCACTGTAGGTTGTTAATGCTTGCTGGGAATTGTAACTCTGTGGCGGATAAACTACAGTGCCCAGAATTCTTTGAGCTGGGAAAATGTGCTCTGAATATGCATTAAAGATGTAGTGTCCGTGCAGTTTGTGAAGCAGGCTGGTGGGCAGGTTTATGTGGGAGCAGGCACTCCTTCAGATATATGGGTCTCAAACTATATAGAGCTTTAAAGTCTTCAAAAATATTTTCCCTGATCTAAATCTCTCTTCCCGCCCGCCTCCCCCAGTTGCTATTAGTCCCACCTAGGATAAATGGAGGTTCCTGTCCCCCCCCGCCCGCACCTCCAACTTTCCTTAGGAAGCATTCACTTCTGATGAACATTTGAATGGCATTTAGTCAAGTGTACTACCCCCTCTTTGATTGGACAGCCTCGTATTTAAGCTTTCCTGTTGCTAAATCAACACATTTACTCACAAATCATTACGCCAGGATCAGTATTTCTTGTACCCGCCATGGCACACACATCCTTCTTGAGGATTTAATCAGGGCACATTTTATGCAGTATGTATTTCAAGCACCTTAAATGCTTTTATAATCAACCCTCCAAATGTCAAAGGAGATGCCAACATTTTTATATTTGTAAAGAAATGTTTGGTTAATTTTACTCCCTACATGCTAACAATTTTAACAATCATATCTTACTCAGTTTAATGGGGTTTTAATCTAACGCACAATTAATCTTCTGGGGAAAATGTAAGGAATTATCATTAACTTTCTCTGTCTAGTACATTCATTTCTAATCTCCACAGCTCCAATAAACCCTGATTTGCTTAATTTTTGAACACTCCAGGAAGAAATCTTGCATCAATACAGAGGTTTCTATTAAAGGATTAATGAGAGGAGTTTAGACGCTTGGGCCAGATCCTATAAATCCTATGTAGGATAATTATCTGTGGATCTTTAAAGAATGCTTGAGAGATCAGGTCCAGGTATTTTAATGACAAAAGGAGGATGAAGCCAAAATGAACCCGGCAGAAACTTAAGTGGGTCCTTGGCATGGTACGGCTGATGTCCCTTCAAACTCACATACCCCAATATCCCATGCAGTATTTTGTTTTTCTGCTGCCACCAGTGTCATAGCAGTGGCAGCAACACCACACACCACCATGTGAGCACCTGGCAGAAAGGGCAGTGAGTGGCAGCCCAGGTAAGTTTGGCTGGGGAGGGTCTTTCTGAGTCTCCTGAGCCCCTTGGCCAATGCTTGACCTGGCTGACAGCTGGTGCCAAGCCTGACCAAGCATACTCAAAAGATCTAGATACTCTATTCCTAAAGTAACTTAAAAGTAGGATAGCTAGAGTGAGGATAACTATGCAACAGGAGTAGAGTTTAAGACTGAAGACAGACACGTTTCTTACATTAATATTTCACGCTTCTTTCCATCACGGAACCTGAGCAGACCTACTTATAGTTCCTAAGTGGTCCCCCATCCAGGCACTGACCAGACCTACTAGCTTCAGCAAGATAGTGGTCTCTTGTGCCTTCTTGTGTAAGCTCACAGCATGGTATATGTGCTGACAGCTCCCTTGTATTAGTAGCATCAGGCCATAATATTGAATGATGAAATGTTATTCTTGCCTCTCCTACCTTGCCCACCCATCCAATTGCTATAAATGCAGGCTCCTCCTCCTCTGCCAGCAAGCAAAGTGTCCAGAATCCAGGTGCCTGAGACGCAAGTTGAATGACCTCCCTCTGCCTCCGCCACCGGCTGCAGGGAGCTTTTGTTTCCTAGGCTGAGGAGGAGATGGTGGTAGCAGTATTGATCAGGCAGCTGAGCAAGTAGGGAGGGTCAAGAATTACATATCAGCATTCAATTCACCGGCACACAAGAGAAAGACATCAATATAAAAAGAAGGTTGACGGAGTATTGACAGCCCTGTGGCTCACTTTCCATACTACGTCAGCCTTTAGCCTAATATCGTATAAACTGAGATTTCAAAATGAATGCAGGTTTGTTTGGAGGCAGAAGGAGGAGAATTCTTCTTTGATATAAGATTACATTAAAGGCTTGAACCAACTGAGAACAAAAAGCTACAGCTCTGCTCTATGTCAATTTTACCAAGGCCTCCTATCGTCATCTATCAGGATAAAATCAGGGGAAGAAAGGCTTGGCTTGAATTGGTATGGAATTAGAGAAAAACATCACTGGGGATACATGCTGAACTGTGAATATACAGATAATTTTCTCATACCTAGTTCTGGCATCGCTATATTGTTATTATGCATTTAATGTATGCTCTTGCCTTGCAATGTACTTGTTTTATTATAGATCTTTCCCACTTATAGACTCCTTAGAGGCAAAGATTACTGCTGCCAATAGTGAAAACACAGCAGGTAACCTGGCAGAGGAGGTTTGCTGAGCTAGCTCAGCGGTGCAATTACTTATCAATTCAATAACTAGGAGGAAGATTCTGTAGATTCTCTACAGAAATCTACCCCTAGAAGAAGAAATCTACCCCTAGAAAAGAGAAAGTGCAATGAACTGGCGTCTGTACAGTATAGTTGTAAGTGGAGCAACATGAATTAAAGCAAGAGAGAAACGGGATTCCAATCTTCCCATGATTTATTTCCTGTAGTTTCTGCATGAGGAACGACCAAATTCAACAGCTCAACATTCAGTCGATATGGTTCAACACTATGGCACTATACTGTCATGATATATGCATTCTACACACAATCTGTAAATGGAAACTCAAATTCTGCCTACTCAAATGAGCCCTCATGTGGTGGCAGCTAGCATATACCACATCACTAGAAAGGCTTCTGAAGGAAGAGCCTTTCCATTGTGATATATACCGGCCATCACTACATAGGGATGCATCCACCAGAAGCATTCACCATGAGACACAGACACAATAAAATCATCCTGTGGTGTCTTTATCACTACTTTACCAAAGGATGTGTGAAATGACCCTAGGAAATTTATTCAGGTATCAACCACATGTTCCTGGGAACTTGTTGAAACCGTTAAAAAACCTATACTTAGGAACATAGGAAGCTGCCTTATATTGAGTCAGACCAGTGGTTCATTGACCTCAGTATTGTCTGCACTGACTGACAGCAGCCAGTTTCAGAAAGAAGTGTCTCCCAACTGAAGCTTGAAAGGCCTCAGGTTAGATCTGAAACAGGCATGCAAAGCAGATGCTTTATCACCGAGCTACGGTCATTCCCGAGGGAAACTGCTAATATTAGAAAACTTTTTTAAAAAACAGGCTGTTATTGTTTTTTGCACCATTGCTTCTTAAAAAGCTAGTTGGAAGTCTATTGTTTCGTTCAGGGGGGAAATGTTTCTAGGGCCAAATGAAACCTGCATGAAGAATTGCTTTCGCCTGGCTCACACTTTTTAATTTCCACCACTTTGTTCACTCACAGGAGATAACTACAGTGTGGTGTAGTGGTTAAGAGTGGTAGTCTCGTAATCTGGGGAACCGGGTTCACGTCTCCACTCCTCCACATGCAGCTGCTGGGTGACCTTGGGCTAGTCACACTTCTCTGAAGTCTCTCAGTCCCACTCACCTCACAGAGTGTTTGTTGTGGGGGAGGAAGGGAAAGGAGAATGTTAGCCGCTTTGAGACTCCTTCGGGTAGTGATAAAGCGGGATATCAAATCCAAACTCTTCTTCTTCTTAAATGAATAGTGGGCCAAAAGCTTAGAGATCTCAGGGCCCTTGGAGACATTATTTTCATTGCACATTCATGATGGTTTGCTTTCATGATGCTGTTAGGGTGGTCATATGCAATCCAAAGGCAATTTGAGGGTGGATTGTTAGCAGGGGGAAAAAACTTACTAGAGAGGGAAAGGATTAAGCACAATCACACACTGCTCTTCCGCAGCTGATTGCAGCCTTTGCAGCTGTACTGCATCCTGGGGTGGGGAGATTATTGGGTTAACTGGTGTGTCAGGTAAACTGGTCTGCCTTCAGAATCTGTGGAAAACCGTATGACCAAGTTGCCTCTATGAAATGTTGCAATGACCACAGCTTGTTTCTTTCTTATGTTTCACGTTAAGCTCCGTGTCAGCTTCCCCATTTGTACAATGGAACAAGAAGAACAGCTATTCAAGGTTACAAAATATACACACGGGTCACAACGATGCAAACATGGGAATCCTATTATACAGTAAGTGTAACCACTTACAGCCTTATCTTAGATATAGCTGCTATGGATGGTTGAAGCTTGTTGGTGTGGCACTTGAAGAATGCATACAGTGATACCTCGGGTTAAGTACTTAATTCGTTCCGGAGGTCCGTACTTAACCTGAAACTGTTATTAATCTGAAGCACCACTTTAGCTAATGGGGCCTCCTGCTGCCACGCCGCCAGAGCCCGATTTCTGTTCTCATCCTGAAGCAAAGTTCTTAACCTGAAGCACTATTTCTGGGTTAGCGGTGTCTGTAACCTGAAGCATATGTAATCTGAAGAGTATGTACCACTGTTACAGACGCTTCAGGTTACAGACTCTGCTAACCCAGAAATAGTGCTTCAGGTTAAGAACTTTGCTTCAGGATAAGAACAGAAATTGCGTGGTGGCGGTGCAGCGGCAGCAGGAGGCCCCATTAGCTAAAATGGTACCTCAGGTTAAAAACAGTTTCAGGTTAAGAACAGACCTCCAGAACGAATTAAGTTCTTAACCCGAGGTACCACTGTATGTCTATCTTATCATGCTTTCTTTTTTCTCAATTGCCTCATTCTGTAGAGGGTTTGGACACAATCCCTATTCTACAAAAGGCAATGGTGTAATATATAGTGCTCAACACTATATATTAAGCTATACTGCTATTTATTTATTTAATAAACTTTATATACCACTTGACTGTAGAAAAAACCTCAAAGTGGTTTAAAAGAAAGATAAAGCAATAAAATTATCAGTAATAAGATTTTACAACTGTAATGTAAAACTTACAGAAGGTTAAAACTGCAATAAAATAGACTAAAACAAATTAAACACCTACAAACTTTATAACCATTTGGGCAGGCTTGCCTGAATAAGAAAGTCTTCAGCGGGTGTCAAAAACAGTACCGGTATGATGAATCCTGCTATGATGTCGTGTGTCAGTAAAGCAATACTCTTTATGGGTGATCAAATGTACTCATTTGCTCAGTCAATGGTTTCTCAAATCAGACTAAGTGAATAAGCTTTCCTCGGAATTTACTAATGCAGAGAGTGAAATGCTTGTGCATGGATTTTTAATTTTTCTCCGTTGTATAAAAAGTCCACAGAGGAACTGGCACATCTAAACTGGCTTTCCAAATTACCTGAATGTACAAGTATTTAAGTATTCTGTATAGGAAGTTCTTACAGAAACTACAAAGGATTAAATCATGGAATCTTAGAGTTGGACGGGGTCCCAAGGGTCATCTAGTCCAACCCCCTGCAATGCAGGAATCTCAGCTAAAGCATCCATGACAGATGGCCATCCAACCTCTGCTTGAAAACCTCCAAGGAAGGAGAATCAGAATCTCCTTTCTTGAAGCCATTTCACAGTTTTAAAAGCCTACCTTCCAGAGCAGAAGAAAACAAGCATTCTCCTGTGATAGCCCTTAAGATATTTGAAGATGGCTATCATATTTCCTCTCAGCCTCCTCTTTTCCAGGCTAGACATATCCAGCTCCTTCAGGTGCTCTTCGTAAGACTTAGTTTCCAGACCCTTGATCATCTTGGTTGCCCTCCTCTGCACACGTTCCAGCTTGTCAACATCCTTCTTAAATTGTGGTGCCCAGAACTAGACACAGTATTCCAAGTGTGGTCTGACTAAGGCACAATAGAGTGATGCTATAACTTCCCTTGATCTGGACACTATACTTCCGTGATCACAGCCTAGAATAGCATTACCTTTTTTTGCTGGTACATCACACTGTTGTGTGGCTTGTGGTTTTTTATTTTAAAAAACACTCACGTGTGATTAAATTATATATATAAAAACAAACAGAGAAGAAAACAACTTCTATTTGACCTTGAGTGTGCCATTTCTTGCATAAGAAATAAAAAAAGGCTAGAGGGTAGTTGTTCCTTGTCGTTATACTGTTGCTGATTCTGTTGTTAGTTATTAATTTTATTTTTTATGATTCACAATCTGCTCTTTGAGATATGCCATATGCTCAAAGCAATTCAAGGATGACAACTGTCAAAATTAGTCCAATAAAAATTGCCTAAATGAGGAAGATTTACTACATCCTGATATGTCTGTAGAAAGCCCCTCCTCCACTCCCAAAATGCTTCCCCCCCCAATCTCCACATCACATACAAAAGTCCAGAATGAGAGTTAAAAGTGAAATTATTGCTTTTGAAGAAGTTATGTTAATTTTGTTTTTGTTAAGCAAAAGTTATCAGAAACAGAAAACAGCTCTTTCCTCCCTTTCTCTTTCTTTGTAAGGCACAAGGGGTTGTATCCTACTCAGAGTAGACCCATTGAAATTAATGGCACAATTTAACTATGTCCATTCACTTCAGTGGGGCTACTCTGAGGTATGGCTAACATTGGCTGCAACCCAAGATTTGCAACCAATGCACAAGTTTATTAGTACTGTACTTAATTCATTAAAGGCACATTGTATTAATAAAATAATATTTGCATTATGCAAAGTAGATGGGAAAAATCCTATATCCTGAAACAATAAGCTAAATCAAGGCACCCCCCCACCCTCGCCTTTACTAACATGGCATGAAAGGTAGATAAAACCAGACGAAAGCTCCAATCAAAACACATTTTCTAAATGCTACTATCATCCCCCCTCTTCATTTTGTTTCAGTCTACTTATGAATGCGGTTTCATCTATTTCTATTCACACCAAAGACAAATCTTTGTCCTCCCATAGAATTGCACCAAATGGAATGTGATAAAGGGAACTTTCTCACAATTATGATGTTGGTGCAGGCTGTCAGCACAGAGGGGATGGAAATGAGGTTGGGGACAGGGAAGGGAATTCTAATAGACACCATGATATATACAATGAACGCAGGGCTATCCTGTGAGAGAAAGACTTGTCAAACTAATCAGATCTTCTATAGCTAGGTAAAGGCAGTAACGGAAGCGCTAACCTTGTAAAGATGCAGCTGCTGCTCCTCTGACATCATCAGGTCATGGCTGTCTATCACTATGGATTCCATGTCAATCAGCCAATCCCAGAGCTCCTGGTATTCTGAATCAAAGTCCAAAAGGCTGCAGATAAGGAATAAAATGTATTATGCATACTAGGGTATAGCTGTTAAGACCTTGTATTAGAATATAAGATATTCTCAAAAACGCATGATATCCCTAGCTCTGTTGCGGAAGAGATTCTTTATTTCAACAGGATAAATGAGAATTCAACTCCAGCATAAGCCGTGACCTAAATCTCAGCAAACGATACTAGATTCTGTCAACAACAGCAGACATATTTCTCTTCCTTTCAAAAACTTTAAAAGAAATGGGAATTACATACAGGGCTGCTTAATGGTTTTTAAAGTGCTAACATATTTAGCAAACTTCTCCGCGATGAGCATTATGTGCTATTATTTGCACCAAAAACACTACTTTCACAGAAAAAAATGACTCAATCCATTTAGCCATTCCTCTGCTGTCTATCTGCCTATCTCTGCAAATATATATCCTACGTTTATTTTCATGCATGAGTAGCTAGCATTTCAACATAACACTTTAAGATAGGCTTGAGTGAATATGGTAAGCCAGTGAGAACCAAGGCCAGATACAGTATTAGACAGGTGTTCCCTACAGACATGTTAGAAACAAAGGTAAGGACAGGAAGTCAAAACAATGAATCCTTGAATAGCCAGCAATCATTAAAATTCAAAGGAGGATCACAACGGTTTCCAAGAAAATAAATCATTAGAATAAGGAGCTTAAAAGGATTAATGTTATTCTCTATTGAAAGCCTAGTGAATAAGTAAAACACTGTGATACAAAAAAAGAAAAAAGTAACAGAAGGTGCACACGAAAAAACTGCAGAAATGTCTGAAGAGTGACTCTTAAAAGAAAGAAAAAATCATTTAGACTTGCTAAACTGCTGTCACTCTCCAAACCCTTACCTTTGGCTTTGAAGTACAATTATGAATCTAAGGACCATATGATAGTGTGTAGCATTATTGCTTACCAAAACTAATTAACTTGGTATATTTAGATTTAAATTATGTTATTTGCAGCCCACAAGGGAATCAGTGTATCCTGCAAGCAAAGCAATATCAATACATGGGATATAAGTATTTGGTACCATCAATTGATGCTAAACCAGATTAAAACAAAATCAGCACTCATATAACGCTTCTATTACGATCACACTTAGGGTTAGTTCTGCAATAATGATTGAAGCTATGGGATCATTTGTGATTCAACTCCCATGCATATAAAGTAAAATCTATTCTGGAATGCATCACAGTAATCCAAACAACTAGTTTAAGGTTGAACCCAGATACTGGATTCCTGGTCCATCCAGGTCACAGGATTGCCCTTGAACAAGCTAGATGGGTGAGGCATTGCAAAATAGCAAATCATAGAATTGTAGAATTGGAAGGGACTCTGATAATCATCTAGTCCCCTGCAGAGCAGAAATCTCAACTAGAGCATCCATGGCCAACAGATGGCCATCCAACCTCTGCTTAAAAGTCTCCAAGGAAGGATAGTCCACCACCTTCCAAGGGAGTCTAAACAGCTGTTACCATCAGAAAGCTCTTCCTGATGTTTAGTTGGAGTATCCGCTTACGTACAAAGGTAAGAATCACACCTGCTGCCCCATCCACTTTTGCCATCCACCACTAGCACACCCCCCCCCCGAAAATTGTCCACAGGACTATTCTCCTATAGAACACAACAGCATCTAAGACCAATCAAGAAGATGGCAGCAAAAGAGCCCTATTGGCCAAGCTCATAAAGTCATGGCATTTTGAGTAGCATTCTCAATAGCAGACCCACCATTGTGAAACTCCGCCACTCCTTACAAATGCAGACTTAAAATGATCGATGTTAGGGGTGCAACTCAGTGAAAGAGCAGATGTGTTGGCACCTCCAGGTAGGACTGGGAAAGACCCCATCTCAAACCTGGGTGATCCACTGCTAATCAGTGCAGGCATTCCGGAACTAGATGTGCCGATATTCAGACAAGGTATAAATTCCTGTGTTCTGAAAACAATAACTGCAACCATACAAACTGTGAAGCCAGCGAATGTGGTTTAAGTTTATTTAGTTCCACCAGCTGGATTGCAGGATTGAGTTGTAAGGAATGTATTTTAATTTGGTGGACAGGTAATCATAAATGCAGAGTTGCACACCTAATCCTCTGAATGCAAACATATTTCTTAAGGTGTGGACATTAATTCACTGTATAAAATGAAAATTCATGAGAGTCTTTCTCATGAGAAAATCATCTTGTGAGTACCATTAACAAACAAAAAATTAATGTGGAATTATTTTCACCAGCCAATTGTTCAAGTTTAACATTCTGTATAATTTCTAGTATTGTTATTCAGCTTGCATAATTTCTTTGTTAAAGTGCATATCCCATTTAGAAGTACTAAGGAAAGGCTGCATTCCATCAAAAATAATCCATTCATGGACAGAAAAAAACCATCCTTTTCTAGTAATCATCTGCTATATCTTTTTTTTTTATATCATCCTTTTTGAAACCTTCATACAACATCATATAACTAACCAGAATGATTTCATAAAATGATCAAAGGTCTTTCAATTCCACAAATTTTGATCTTTCTTCACTTTGGTAAGTTGCCCCGTGCAAAAACTAGACATAAGCTATGCTTATTACCTAAACATTCCTGCAATCAGCTGTTCTTCAAAAAATTGTTATGAAAGAGAGTTGCAAGAAATCAGTTGACTATTAGCCACGTATGGTCTAAACTTCTAGCGATAAATGAAGGCAAAAGCGCATGGTCATATGCATAAGCAGGGGACTTTGGACAAAAATTAAGAACTTGGGGGCAATGGCTGTTGGTCTTAAGGATGTATGCCCATTCACGACCACTAGAGGCTTTGATTCAATTTGCATGCATGCTAAGCATGGCATAGCATGAACGAACAGAGCAAAGGTAGTAGTTACTGTGCTCTTCCCATGATCCTCCTGCTGCCATCCTACCCAGGATGGCACCTAGATTTATGTTTGAACCTGGGCTTGCAGTTTGACTCACTCTAGACAAACTGCAAGCTGTAACCATGTTTTGTTTGTGACTTAATGCTCATGGTTTATCTGGTGAGACAAACCATGAACTCTAGTTCAGATGTAATGCTAAGCCCTGTGTAGAGCAGCAGCAGCAGCAGCAAAACCAGGGAGGAGCATAGCACAATCTTCACTCTGGGAAACAGCAAACTTGCTTGCTTGCACTAAGCCATGGTTTGGTTTAGCGTTACCTGATGTTACTGGCCACCCCAATCTCTGCCGAGTGGTGTTAGAATATTCTGTTCCACCTTAAGAACAGACGTGTGGAATTGTTGTATGTCACATTTCTGTTTACACTCCAGCACAGCTTGCTGGGAACTTCCGTTTGTGTATAGCTCTTGCTTATGCTGCTTGCTTTGGACATGAAGGAGATCAGACATGTTTCCTTTTGTCCTGATGTATGCTGAATAAACTTCTTGTAAATATGCTCACACAGCCTCTCCTGTTACTTCTGTTGCACAGCGTTTCTCTGCTGAGTAGCGTGCCCTAGCTTCTAAAGCTTGGGTCGCAGATTCATGCACCAAGATCTGAAGATCGCCTGGCACATCGGCCGGTGGGCTGGAGCCAGCTGGAGCCAGCTTGGTTGCATGCCAACAAGTGGTGCATGAGGTTTCAAGGGGTCTTGACACTCAACTAGGGTCTGTGTTCCTTTGGGGTGAATGAGGTGTGGTGGAGTCTGTCTGCAGTGTCTTCGGAATATGATTTATTTAGAAGAAGAAGAGTTTGGATTTGATATCCCGCCTTTCACTCCCTTTTAAGGAGTCTCAAAGCGGCTAACATTCTCCTTTCCCTTCCTCCCCCACAACAAACACTCTGTGAGGTGAGTGGGGCTGAGAGACTTCAAAGAAGTGTGACTGGCCCAAGGTCACCCAGCAGCTGCATGTGGAGGAGCGGAGACGCGAACCCGGTTCCCCAGATTACGAGACTACCACTCTTAACCACTACACCACACTGGCTCTCATTGGAAGCTTTCAATGGAGAAAGATTTCACAGTATTCATATCTCAGGAGAAACCCGACCTTCACACGGGTGCAGCACTGGAGTCCAAAGAATCTTGCACATTTTCTCTGTGCCTCTGTCCCAGCCTGCCAAGCTGGTTCTACCCCTGAAGTACTAGCCCCACCCTTCTCCTTCCCAAAGATCCTTGTCAGGGGAAAAAATCCAAGCCTCGTGTAAAACAACACTTTTTTTCCTGTGGGCACAGCCTGCCCCTCCCCTGTTTTCGTACGTCATGGAAGCTGAAATCCTGAACCTTTCTCTTCCCATGGTAACCATGGGAACTCCTCCCTCTGTCCACCAGACAAAAAATGTCTTGCCCTGATGATGGTTTTCATTGACGGGTTAATGACTTGCTTCCAGAACCTTTTGCCATTCTTTCCGACCCCTATCCGGGTGAGGTCTTGGCCTGGAAAAAGATGCTTAGCCTTCAAATATTATCTAAACCCTTCCACTTATTACTTTCTAACATTTCCTAACTCTGTTACCTGTTATCTGTAAACTGAGCCTCTGTGAAAGAAAGGGCAGCTTATTAACAACAGACCAACTTCTGATCGTAAGAAGGGAAACAGTGGCATAAAGGAGGCAATATTGTACTGGGAAGAAAAGAATCATACAAAGAGAGAAAAGGCAGCAATCAATTTTTTAAAAAACGAGTAAAAGTGGGAAGGAAAACTAGAAGAAATAAAAGTGTTGGCCTCAAGAAAACAGTGGTGGAAGAAAACATATTGAAAGAACATTTAAAAAGAGAAATGACTGAAATTCCAGAACAATTTCTGTGAGCAAAAAGAAAGAAAGAAATATCTATATATATCTATAGTTGGGGGTGGGGGAAGTAACAAAGTGAAAGACAGTGACATTTGTATAAAAGATATAAAGAAGTGGGCAGAGTATACAAGATTCATTTATTTAGATTTTTGTTCCAACTTTCCACAAAACAGCTCAAGGTATACAGAGTTCTGAAACAAGGTTTTTCACATAACAATACAAAAGAGAGAGAAAGGGGCAGAAAGTTGAGCTGGCCTGAACAACCTATACTTTCCTTATGCTGGGTGAAAATATATGCTGCTACTACACAATGACCAGTGAATTGTATACCAGCTATGCCTGGGAAGAATGGAGGGAAAACACACTTCCAGAAAATGAAAAGGCAGCAGAAAGGCCAGCAGATAAGATTCAGGTATTCCAGGAAAAACCACCAGAACCCACCAATTACATGTCCTCATGTCACATGGTTGCACTGGTGCCAATGTACACAAGCTGACCAGAGACTATGTCTGTCACGTTTACATGCCCCAAATGTGGAACCAACACAATCAGGTGGGAACAGTAGGTGGTGCCAATGGAACCCCATGGTGTGCTCTGCTAAAACACCAGTGCATGAACTGACGTGAATCCCACCATGGGTAAAGCTTTATTGCTGCCCCTTTTTCAATGGAAGAAAGATATGCAATCATGTAGTCGCCATGGGAATCTCATGGTGTGCTCTGTCAAAGTCCAAGCGGACGTTCTCAAACATGCAGCTCCTTGGCCTCAGCTGCTTCTGCAACTATGTATTATGGCTGTCCTAGTTGACTGCCAATCACATGTTGACACTTCCCCTTTGTTAATGGCTGCCCACCTCCTTTCCCTGGCTGGTTGCATTGCTCCTTTTCAAGCTGCCCCATCCTCCTTGATGAATGGCTGCCCATGACTACCCAACAAGCAGGGCTTCCTGCACAGCCCCAGCATTCCCTTCCCTTAGCTTATGCTGGGTTCTCCAGGAGGGCGGATGGAGACTGCCTGTGGATGTGTTTGCCCATGCCACTTTGAGAGCTCCACTCTGAGTCAGAAGAGGTATCAGAAGAGGATTCCCAGGTACAGCCCCTAGTGGAACAGAAACAATCTATGTGGTAAATACAGCTGACTAGGGGTGGCAACAATTCACATCATTGAGGATGTTGTGGAGGACAGAGAGGCAAAGAGCAGGTGTGGTGCCCTTCGTGGCTTCATCTCCCTGTTGGGAACGCCCATCGCTGGTCTAGCATGGAGCTTCTCAGGCTGCCTGGTGTGAGTAGATGGACTTTTCTCAATTGGCTGTATGCAGGTCAGTTTTGTTGGATATGGGGTGGAGCTCCTCATGGTCTGCACAGGAAAATGGCCTGTGTAAAGCAAAGGCAGGTAGAAGAGAGAGCAAGCAACAAACAAGGATCAGCAGCTGGAAAACACAGTTCCTGGAGCCAGGTACACACAGGTGGCTGTAACAGAGCAGAGGAAACAGTGAAGGTGATGCCACCGCTCATAGCCTTCCCTCCCATTGGTGGCAAGGGTTTGGAATAGAGCACCTGGCCTTGGCCAATCGAGAGCTCACCTGTATGCAGTGTTAGCCCTCTGTGGAAGGCACTGCTCCCTGCTACTTGACAGGAAGAGCACTAGGAGCAATATAGTTGAGGCAAGACCCAGTTTTCATTTATAGCAATCCAGGAGATACATGAGAGGCAATCACAGGCCAGTCATCCTTTGTAGCACACTTCTTCCTCTTCCCTTGTTTACCTGTGTGGGGTGCTCCTGGTACCCCAGAGT
Source organism: Podarcis muralis (assembly GCF_964188315.1). Lineage (NCBI taxonomy): Eukaryota > Metazoa > Chordata > Lepidosauria > Squamata > Lacertidae > Podarcis > Podarcis muralis. The sequence goes on from NC_135655.1 coordinate 35,230,252, forward strand.
GGGGCTTACCTGTAAGTGGGGCTGAGTGCCTCTCCTGGGTGTCAGGAACACTTTTTCTCTCTGTTGGTGGAGGGAATGGGAGTTCCATTAGACAAGAGTATTCATAAAGGAATAAGGAAGAGATGTGAGAAAGTTGCAACAGATATGCATTACAGCAAATGTTCCCCCTTCCCTTGCTCACCTGAGTGTGGTGCTCTGCCTGGCCCATCCAGTTGCTGGAGTGGAGTTTGCTGATAGGCGTTTGCATCTGGTCCAGAGGTGAGGTCCTGTTCTGGTTCTAGGCCAATAACATGACTGTTGTGTGCAAGTCCCTAGGGGCGCTCTTGTCCAAAGTGCTCTTTCTTCACAGTTTCCCCTCACCAAAAGTTCCCCCTTGTGAGGAAAAAGTGTGAGTGACATGGGGTCAGGGAGATGTAACTCTATAATGCATGCCTTGTCATATGTAACGCTGTACTGTTTTTAACACTGATTGGGAGCCGCCCAGAGTGGCTGAGGAAACTCAGCCAGATGGGCGGGCTATAAATAATAAATTATTGTTGTTGTTGTTGTTGTTGTTGTTGTTGTTGTTGTTGTTGTTGTTGTTGTTGTTGTCATCTGATCTGTAGTATCCCTAAGTGAAGTTTATACACTGGTGGTGGTGTGGTGCAACAGGGACCATATGCTCTGTCATGGTAATGTGTCTGGGGCGAGAGGCAGGAGGGCTATTTATAATCCCACCTCCCTCCACTGATTCAATCACTGGAGTTTGGAATTACCAGCAAAGGGTGGTATTCAACTAAGTTTTACTCAAAGTAGTTTTCCTAATTATTTTGGGTTTTATAAAGTCTGATGTTTTCCATATGATTTGTTTTTGTGATTTTTAATTGTTTTACTTACATGCATTGTTTAGAGATATTTATTAACTAGGTTACTTAAAATGTAAAAAACCCCGAAACCCTCACTTGTCTTTTTCTGACATTGACACAATGTCCTCCTCATCCAAGTGGCACTCTCCTTTCCCCCACAAAATCCAGATACACTAAAACACATTGTGGGCAGTTGTGTTTTAAAAAAGAAAAAGTGCTGATTTTTTTGGGCACCACCAATCATCATTTATTAGCACATATAATTTAATGTATATATAATGCATGTGCTGTTGAGGGAAATGAGAGGCAGATGGGGCTCCTCAACCTGGGAAGGTGGACCATCTAGGAGAAGGGAAAATCAGATCCTAAACCTCTGCTGCCTTGCAGCCATATTCATTTGTGAGAAAGCCTTTGGGGGTAAACTCTGAGGAACAATCCATATTTGCTGTCATGCGGGACACCTCTGGGAGAAGAAAAGGGTAAGGAGAAAACCCTACACAATTCTGGAGTGGAGTCCCTCCTTCCAGCAACACCTGCAGCCAAGTTGGTGCCAAATGTATTCCTTTCCTTTCAACTACATCAGCTAGATGGAGGGGGACGCGGGTGGCGCTGTGGGTTAAATCACAGAGCCTAGGACTTGCTGATCAGAAGGTCCGAATCACCGCGACGGGGTGAGCTCCTGTTGCTCGGTCCCTGCTCCTGCCAACCTAGCAGTTCGAAAGCACATCAAAGTGCAAGTATATAAATAGGTACCGCTCTGGCGGGAAGGTAAATGGCGTTTCCGTGTGCTGCTCTGGTTTGCCAGGAGCAGCTTAGTCATGCTGGCCACATGACCTGGAAGCTGTACGCCGGCTCCCTCGGCCAATAAAGCGAGATGAGCACCGCAACCCCAGAGTCAGTCACGAATGGACCTAATGGTCAGGAGTTCCTTTACCTAGATGGAGGAGGTGTGGTTGTGTTTTCTGGGCAGCCCAAGACCTCCAAACACACTGCCCTGATTTGCGCTGTGGAGAGGTCACGTTGGTGCTGCTAATGCAGGAAAAACAATGCTGGATGCAACAGTTACGAGTTATAAGCTAAACCTGATTGGCGTAAGGTACAAGCGTTACGGGTTGCTTTTGCCGATAGAAGTGGTCATCAAGCCAGGCAGCCCCAGGTCAATAAATTGCTGACCCGCACACAGGTCAATGACTAATGGAAGACAGCCATCATTAACTGTGAGAGGGAAACACTCAACACTGACATTGCCACTCTGCAGGAGAGCAGACTCACATCAAATGGCTGTCTCTGAGAGAAGAACTACACCCTTTTCTGGCAAGGAGCACATCCATAGCATAGGTTTCACAGTGAGGAACCGTCTTCTGTCTGTGAAAGAACTGCTGACCAAGGGCTCAGAACACTTGATTTCCTCTGGTCTGGTTAAGATCTTGAGCGTCTGTGCTCCCATTACGTGCTCTGACGTACAGACTGAAGACCAATTTTACGAGGAACTACGTACATTCATCTCTATCAAGGCAAAACAGCAAATGTCCTGGAGGCATCCCAGGTCAGGCCACTGACACCAGCTGAACTTGATTGTCATCAGGCTATCGGCCCTGAGCTGTGTTCATGTTGCATGGAGCTACCACAGTGACGACTGCAACACGGATCAGTCCCTGTTGACAAGCAAGATCCCTCTCCAGCAAAATAGGTTCCATAGCACAAAGCAGGAAGTGTGGACACAGGAAGTGTAGAACAGCCAACTTGGTGAATGTTTCTCCAATTCCAATGAACAGGTACTAGAGAGGGCCAGTGTGGTGTAGTGGTTAAGAGCAGTAGACTTGTAATCTGGTGAACCGGGTTCGCGTCTCCGCTCCCCCACATGCAGCTGCTGGGTGAACTTGGGCTAGTCACACTTCTCTGAAGTCTCTCAGCCTCACTCACCTCATAGAGTGTTTTGGGGGAGGAAGGGAAAGGAGATTGCTAGCTGATTTGAGACTCCTTAGGGTAGTGATAAAACAGGATATCAAATCCAAACTTCTTCTTCTACTGAACTTCCCAAGAGACAGCACTGAAGTAAGGTGGAACTACATCAAAGAGGCAACCTACAACACAGTGATGTCCTCCTTTGGCAAAAGAGAGCAGCAGGTCCCTGGCTGGTTTGAGGCTGGCATTAAGGACACGGATGTTGGGAAATTCAAGCCCTCCTCTCATGAGAAGCTGGCAGTAGTCCAGGCACCTGGCTTGAGTTCCCTGTTGACCTCCCTGGCTGCATTCCCAGCAGACGCAGGCAAGGTCTCGATCGGCGATTCTTCTCAAACGTGAGAAGAACACACCCCTCTTTCCTGCCATCCCCAGGCATGGGAAAGAGATAGACAGAAACGTATTTACATGCTTTTATTTCTGTCTTTGCAGCGTTACAGAAAACATGATTGCACTCTTCAAATTCCAGCAGTCGACTCCCAAACTCCTCCTGTACTTCCTGTACAGCTCATATTACACTCTGAGGTAATTCCGGTGCTGCGCACTGAGAAATGACCGCCCCTCTGTTCCCACAGCAGTCCCAACATTCCCATCATGTTTACATTCCAAGCTAGGACTTTGCAGCAGGATTGCTTCATTATCGTAACATCGGATCCTGTTATTGCTGCAAAGCAGGAGGGCCTTGTGAACTACAAGTGTACACCCTTCAAGAAGTTGCTTGCTGGACTGAGAAAGGCAAGGAACAATGCCTAGAGGATTGCCAGATGATGTGCCAATGACTACTGACTAAAGATGGACCAGAAAGTTGCTGCTGACAGTGGCAACTTTCACAAACTGTATGTAGCCATGAAGGAAGCCTTCAGGAAAACTGCACCACTGAAAACCTAATCTGGAGAGATTATCACTGACTGCAGCAAACAGATTAAGTAATGGGAAGAGCACTATCAAGAACTGTACTTGCGGGAAAACATGGTCGCTGACACAGCAGTTGACAGCATCCAGATTTGGCAAAGGTGGATGTTCCTCCCTTCCTTGACAAGCTGAAGAACGCCATCAACTCCATGGTTATGTGGTTAAGTCTCAGGACAGGACAGAATGCCAACAGCACTGTTAAAAGCCAGCCTCAACTCCTCCCTCGTGACACACCTCCACGGACTTCTCTCGCAGTGTTGGGAAACTAGACACCTTCATTTGCCCCAACTGCAACAAAATAAATCTCTCCTGTATTGATCTCTACAGCCACAGCAGGCGCTGTAACGCCCCAACAATCTGACTTTACCCTCAAAGGCGCACTCTTCCATTGTCTACCAAAACAGATAGATGCCAACAAAATATACTTATAATGTGGAATAGTAATTTCAGTAGTGGGAGTAGTCATTGTAGTAGTAGTACAGCAGCAGCAGCAGCAGCTGTATTTGGTTTTGAATGTGGAATTTGTATTGCATTTGTTATATTGATTCCTTTTTGTTTGAGATCTGTCAGCTGCTTAGAGATTCATGTTGGAATATGCAGCAGTATAAAAAATAAATAAATAGCTGAACATCCTCTGTCAGTTTTGAGTGTTAGCTGGCCTGGCCTGCGACTCCAAGGATTTAAAAAGAAAGAGGCAAGCATGTGTGTCGGAAACTGAGGAAACACAACTGCTCAAGGAGGAAACCGCACACATTCACAGTTTCCGTTTTTGTTTTAAAATTATCTTGCTCCCTTGGGGCTGGGGGAATAATTTAAAAGGAAATGCACTTTCGCATACTCAGGATGTTTGCTGAGTTATGTAGCAACCTGTTTTCTTTGTTTATTTCGAGATGGGCCCGTTTTGCTTCCAAAGTGAATGGCTCAGGGCCCCCACTCACTTCACAGTTGCAAAGAAATTAGGTTGCTGATGAATTGCCTGGTGCTACGAAGCAACATGTCTGGATGTGAGTTTCTTAGGATCATCAGATTGGCCACCGATAGAGGAAAAAGTTCTGGAGAAGACAGGCATTTTGTGTGATCCAGGAAAGCAATCCTTGTGGGGTTTTTTTTATGTCTTTGATAAAATGCTGTTAGAGAACCTTGGGGAATCCAAAGAAATAAAGAGCCAAGGCTGTATATGTACCATACGCAGAAAGTCTGAGGATATTCTGTGCATTCTCCTTGAAATAATGAGCAGTTCTGGTTAGCCTGTCCATACAGTGATCAGTTGATGTCGGGCAATGAGTCACAACACATTGATCGTGTGTGTGTGTGTGTGTGTGTGTGTGTGTGTGTGTGTGTATCTGGGAGAGAAAGAATCTTGGCTTAGCAGGAAAAATCCTCCTGAATAACATAGGAGCAAGGAAGAGAAGATAATCTTTTTAAAAAAGATAACAGATCACTGAGAATAAAACAACAAAAAGAATAGTTCCCTACCCATTACTTCCCACTGTGTGAACTTTTGACATATCCGCAAACTCTTCCTTTCGCTTGCTACTGCTGTTGTACTGCTCGCTGTACAGCTTTAAGGACATCTGTTCAACAGCATCTCTTTGTGCTTCCAGATAGCATAGCTGAACCTCAGCCTAGAAAAAGACAACAATAAGAAATAAAATCCTTTGTTTTCATTCACAAGGAATACATGTATAAAGTCACTGCTTTGGGGCCCAATGAGCACTCTATCCAAAGTTATAATGCATAGTGGTATTAAACATTATCCTAATATTGATTAGGTGGTTCTTTATACATTAAATTGGTGTAAAATTAAAGGGCAATAGCCTACAAAACACTCCTGATCATCTGATGTGGTATGTTTAGAATTATTATTATTATTATTATTATTAATTACCCGCCCTTCATCATAAAATCAGGGGTGGTGGTGTGGTGTTTACAACAATTTAAAATACAATATTATTATTTTTAAAAAAAGAAAATTACAAAAATCACAAATCACAGTAATCATCAACACCATCAAAAGTTCATACAATTGCTTATATTATATTTTGATTTCCAATTGCCTTGCATTATAAATCTTCAAGACCATTTTCTAAAAGGAGATTCGTGGAAACGAATAGCAATTGGCTTTGGCATAACCCCCACTACACCACAGTGGTGTTTTTTTCTAGGAACAGAGATGCTATCAAGCAGCCATGGTACATGACGATGTCACAGTTCCTGAGAAGAAGGTGACTAATTTGAAAAGAAATGGTACCATAAAGAGTCATTGCTGCTCAAATGACACAAACAAAAGTAAATAGCTTTAAAAAATAAAGAGTTAAAAAATAGTTTAAAACAAAAATTAAACACAACAATAATGCACCCTCCCAGAAACACATTTAAAAGGCTGTAGACTATTAATCAGCCTAAGGCCTGGTTGAAGAGGAATGTTTTTGCCTGGTGCCTAAAGACGTATATTGAAGGTGCCAGGCGAACCTCCCTGCAGAAAAGGCCCCCTCTGGACCTCTCATGCGCGCAAAGAAGGGCTTCAGTTGATTACTGCAGAGTTCAGGTCGGTTTATATGGGGAGAGGCAGTCCTTGCGGTATTGCTATCCTGAGCCATATCATCCAGATTTCAGTTATTTCTGGCTTACAGTGTACTCAGATTCATTTGTCCCAAGCCAACATATTTTTGCACTGTGGGATTTCTGGCACACACTCAATATCACTTGTCTACAAGTACTTCCCAATTTGGGTCAAAGGAAGGGAAGACTGAACTCGCAAAGGAGTGTACGTACAAAGACACCCTCTCTACTGAAGTGAATAAGGAAGATTCATGAAAAAGTTCTGTGTATTATCAGACTGCACATGAGGATTACAACTGGGGGGCGCTGTCCTCTGTCCTCCTACAAAACCAGCTACATAGGTAAACACTTTTCCTTTCATCCATTGTTTAAATATTACAAATCTTCTAAATGTACAAAGACACATATCAGGACTCAGCAAAGAGGCAGATTTACAGCAAGGGCTTGGCTTTGAATTGTCCTTCCCAATGGCTTCTTGGAAATACAGAACATTTGTGGGGATACAGGCAATGTTTATCTACAAGGCAATGAAGGCAGTGTATATATAATTTTGTTCTGCCCTGGAGAGCTGCTACCAGTCAGTGTAGACAATATTAGGTTACACAGACTAATGCTCAGCCTGTGTTCCCAAGACTTACTTATTCAACCTGTGGAATTTATGTTCTGTTTAGCACTTGCCTAATGCTTCACGTGTCATTCTTTCTGCTCAAGTGTTTGCTTGACTAATGGTGTAAATAAAAACAAAGGCAAAGCATTCTCACTGCACGGATCAAACCTTCCCAAAGATTACTCAGCAACCTGAACTTTAAGCAAGATGAAGTCGATTAGCGCTGGTGTTTTCTGTTAGACTATTTCCTGGTCGAAAGAATGTGGAATAACATCTGGCTTCAGAACCTATTGAATAAAGTACTTTATCTATTGCAGCTGTGTTGATGAGCTGGATTCTTGAGCTCAGAGCACCAGATGACATGGGGATGGGTTTGGCCATTTGCCGTAATTGCCCCTGGATTGCTGGGAGGACTACAGAAGCGAAGTTGAGCTCAAGAGCACTTTGGGGCCAATATGGTATTGTTACAACACACTCCACTAAAATGCAAACACGCCAATTAAAATGACAGCAAGCTTCAACTCCTCCCACACACTCTGTGTCCCTTTTCCCTTGTGTGTAGTGGGGTGTTTTTTTAAAGAGTGTAAGCATGCTGGCAGGGACTGTCTTTTTTTAATTGATTGTATGTAAGCCTCTCCAGGAGCCTGAAGAGTGAGGTACAAATTCGACAAATAAATAAATAAAGGGATTCAGAGGTGCAGAACCAACTGAGAACCTAATGGGCTACAAGGCAGGCTGAGGAGGGGCTGTGACTATTCAAAAATGTCCCAAACTGTCCAAAGTTGCAGGCAGCTATGTTGATCTATTGCCACACAGAAACGTAAACACACACACCAAAGAAAAGCAGTATATAGCAAAACAACCAATTTATTAGGATCAACATTTCTGAGATCCTATGTATAGTTTCCAGGGAGTAACTTCCACTGAACTTAGTGATGCTTGCTTCTGACTGCAGCATGTAAAACCCACTGAGCTTTAACCAAAGGTCTTCAGTCACCTGAAATGCAGTCTTTAGATTTTAATTACAAAATGCAAACAATCGTGCAAAGAAGTGTCTCCATTTAAACCAGCAGTGTGAAGAAGGAACCCCGTCAAAAAAAGAAAACGAAAAAAGAAATAAAAGACTCAACCTCTACTTGATTGCTATTCTCATTCTCTGACTTTGTCTATGCTAATATGTCACAAGCAAACTTGAAAACTTCATTAGCACCTGATTCAGTTGCCAGAGCATGGAAGGTCCCCGCCACATTACCCTGATGCTCTGACAGATGACCTCAATGTCCAGAAGCTGGGCTCCTCTGCATTCCCTGTCCACTTCACCATTGCCTAAAGTAGCAGTTTGTTACATGCAAAGCTTGTGGTAGAGCACAAGCCTTGTGTGCAATGGTCCCAGGTTCAGTCCCTAGTAAAGGTAAAGGGACCCCTGACCATTAGGTCCAGTCGTGGCCGACTCTGGGGTTGCGGTGCTCATCTCGCTTTATTGGCTGAGGGAGCCGGCGTACAGCTTCCGGGTCATGTGGCCAGCATGACTAAGCCACTTCTGGCAAACCAGAGCTGCACACGGAAACGCCTTTTACCTTCCCACCTATTTATCTACTTGCACTTTGACGTGCTTTTGAACTACTAAGTTGGCAGGAGCAGGGACCGAGCAACGGGAGCTCACCCCGTCACGGGGATTCAAACTGCTGACCTTCTGATCGGCAAGTCCTAGGCTCTGTGGTTTAACCCACAGCACCACCTGCGTCCCTCTCAGTCCCTAGTACCTCCAGGTAAATCTGGAGAAGACTTCTGCCTGCAAACCCTAGAAAACAGCTGCTAGTCAGTGAAGGATACTGAGCTAGATGGATAAATGATCTGACTTGGTATCCCACTGTTTCTAAGGCCACAACATAGGCCATCAGCTGCAATGCACACAGAGAATGCGACCTTCTCTTCTATAATAAGGAAACGCCTGTGCACATAGGGTTGGCAGCACTGCCCAAGGCTACAATCCTAACTACAGATGTTCAAAGATGGTAATATAAATTGGAAGTGATGGCAGTTAGGAACAGGGCCCATATATGTTAAAAGGCACCAG